>NC_080179.1:34426451-35026451 GCF_950295315.1 Erinaceus europaeus
TGGGCCAGTCTGCACCACTGCAAGTGCAGGCATGCAGGCGCGTGGCTAGAAGGCAGCAGGTCAGGCCAGTCAGAGCCTCCGCTCACAGAATTGGGTCTGGGCCGGACCTGGCTGGGTTGTGCTGAGCCGCTTCTCGGCACTGCCCAGACAGGTGTGCAGGCGGGCGGCTTGAAGCCAGCCAGTCAGACTGGTCAGAGCCTCCGACCCAGGAAGTGGGTCTGGGCCTGGCCGGACGGAGCCACAAAACCACTCTACCAGGGCAGGTGCACAGGCGGGCTACTTGAGGAGAGCAAGTCGGGCTGGTTAGAGCCTTCACCCAAGGAAATATGTCTTGGCCGGGCCGGGCCGTGCCGCGGCATTGCCTGGGCAGGTGCACTGGTGGGAGTCTTGAGGGAAGTCGGTCGATCTGGTCAGAGCCTCTGCCCACAGAAGTATGTCTGGGCTGGGCCCAGATGTGCCGAGCTGCATCATGGCACTGCCCGGGCAGGCTCACGTTTTGGCTGCTCTAGGCCAGCCAGTCGGGACAGTTGGTGCCTCTGCTCGGGCAAGTGGGTCTGGGCTGTGCCAGGCCGTGCCAAGGAGTTACCTGGGCAGACACGCAGGCGGGCTGCCTGGGCAGGCATGCATGCAGGTGGCTTGAGGGCACCTCTTTGGGCGGGTTGGAACCACTGCCCTTGGAAGTGGTTCTGGGCCAGGCTTGGCCAAGCCTCGAAACCACGATGCATGTGCAGGCAGGCGGGCGGGTGGTTTGAGGCCAGCCGGTCAGGCCTGTCAGTGCTTCCGCCTGGCTGAAGTGCATCTTGGTCGTGCCAACCTCGCTGTAGCACTGCCAGGGCTGGAACGTGGTTGGGCGGCTTGAGGGCAGCTGATCGGGCCGGTCGGAGCCTCTGCATGCGGAACTGGGTCTGTGTCGTGCTGGGCTGAGCTGTGCTGTGGTGTTGCCAGGTATGCACGCAGGCAGGTGGCTTGAAGGCAGCCTGTTGGTCCGGTTGGAGCCTCTGCCCGCAGAAGTGGGTCTGGGCCGGGACAGCCCGAGCTGGGCCGTGGCAATGTCTGGGCATGTGCCCGGGCGTGCAGCTTGAGGGCAGCCGGTCGGGCCGGTCTGAGACTCTGCCAGCAGAAGTGGGTCTGGGCTGGGCTGGGAGGGCTGCTTGAGAGCATCCAGCCGCTTCAGTGGCAGGCACGTGGGTGGGCAGCTTGTGGGAAGTCGATCTGGCCAGTCAAATTTACACCCAAGGAAGTGGGTTTAAGCTAGGCTATGCCCTGCAGCGGCACTGCCGGGCAGGTGTGCGGGTTGGAGGCCCGAGGGCAGCCGGTCAGGCCAGTCAGTGCCTCCGCCCATGGAAGTGGGTCTGGGGCAGGCCTAGCCAAGCCACGGTGCTGCACTAGTTGGTGCGTGGGCAGGCAGCTTGAGGGCAGCCGGTAGTGCCTGTCAGTGCTTCAGCCAGCATAAGTTGGTCTGGACCGGACCGGGCTGAGCTGTGCCGCAGTGCTGCCGGGTATGCATGCAGGCAGGTGGCTTGAGGGCAGCCTGTCGGGCCATTCAGAGCCTCTGCTGCATGTGCTTGAGGTTAGCCGGTGAGGCAGGTTGGTGCCTCCGCCCGCGGATATGGGACTGGGCTGGGTCGGGCTGTGCTGCGACGCAGCCCATGCTGTTGGGCAGGCCAGCATCTTTAAGCCAGCTGGCCAGTGCCTCTGCCCACGAAAGTGGGTCTGGGCCGGTCCAGACTGAGCCATTGCACTGCCCAAGCAGGTGTGAGGGTAGATGGCTTGAGGGCAGCCGGTCCGACCGGTTGGTGCCTCCGCTTGTATAAGTGGGTCTGGGCTGGGCCAGGCCGAGCTGGGCCGTGGTGATGCCTGGGCAGGTGCCCATGCGGGTGGCTTGAGGGCAGCAGTGCAGGACGGTTTGAACCTCCACCCTCGGAAGTGGGTCGGTCTGGTCTGTGCCTCCGCCAATGAAAATGTGTGTGGGCTGGGCCAGGCCTATCCTCGCTACATCGCTGCAGAGCAGGCTACGGGAAGGTGGCATGAGGACAGCGGTCAGGGGTCAGGCCAGTCGGAGCCTCCACAGGCGGAAGTGTGTCTGGGCTGGACCGGGTTGTGCCGCCGAGCAACCCACGCAGGCAGGCAGGTGTCTTGAAGCCAGCTGGTCAGTGCCACTGCCTGCGGAAGTGAGTCCTGGCAGTGATGGTCTGAGCCACGCCACAGCGCTTCCTGGGCAGATGCGTGTTTAGTTGGCTTGAGGGTAGCCGGTCAAGCCAGTAGGAGCCTCCGCAAGTGGAAGTGGTTCTGGGCTGGGTTGGGACGAGCCACGGAGCTGCCTGAGCAGGCGCGTGGGAAGGCGGCTTGAGGGCAGCTGGTCGGGCTGTTCGTTGCCTCCGCCCACGGAATTGGGTCTGTGCTGGTTTGTGCTGCGACGCAGCGGGTAGGTGGGCATCGTGAAGCCAGCCAGTCTACACTGTGGAAGTGGGTCTGGGCCAGGATAATCCATGCAATGGCACTGCAGGGTAGGCAAGCAGTTGGGCGGCATGAGGGAAGCTGGTCTGGCCTGTTGGAACCTCCGCCCAGGGAGTGGGTAGGGCCAGGCCGAGCTGTGCCACGGCGCTGCCTGGCAGGCATGCAGGTGGCAGCTTGAGGGCAGCCAGTCAGGCCAGTCCGAGCCTCTGTCTGCAGAAGTGGGTCAGGGCTGGTCCGGGCCAAGCCTCGCCATGGCACTGCTGGGAAGGTGTGCAGGCATGCGGCTTGAGGGCAGCTGGTCGGGCCAGTGGAGCCTCCGCTCACAGAAGTGGGTCTGGGATGGGCCAGGCTGTGCCGCACAATGGCGCTGTCTGGAAGGCACACAGACAAGCGAATTGTTTGTCGCTGGGTGGGCCAGTCGGTGCCTCCGCCCACAGAAGTGGGTCTGGGGTGGGCTGGGCCAAGCCGTGGTGCTGCTCGAGTAGGGGCGTGGACAGGCAGCTTGTGGGCAGCTGGAAGGGCCTGTCAAAGCCTCTGCACGCAGAAGTGGGTCTGTGCCTTGCTGTGATGAGCCATGCCATGGTGCTGCCGTGTATGCGTGCAGGCAGGTGGCTTGAGGGCAGCCTGTTGGTCCGGTCAGAGCCTCTGCCTGCGGAAGTGGGTCTGGGCCAGGACAGGCCGAGCCGGACTGTGGCAATGCCCAGGAATGCGCCCAGGCGTGCGGCTTGATTGAGGGAAGCCAGTCGGGCCGGTTGGAGCCTCTGCCAGCGGAAGTGGGTCTGGGCCAGGCTGGGCCAGCGGCTTGAGACCACCCAGTCTGGCTGGTCAGTGCCTCTGCCCATGGAAGTGGGTCTGGGCTTGCATGGACCAAGCTGCGCCGCTGCAATGGCAGGCACGTGGGCTGGCAGCTTGTGGGCAGCCAGTCGGGCCAGTCAAATTTACTCCCGAGGAAGTGGGTTTGGGCCGAGCAGGCCAAGCTGTGGTGCTGCCCAAGCAGGCGTGCGGCCTTGGGGCTTGAGGGCTGCCGGTTGGGCCAGTCGGTGCCTCCACCCACGGAAGTGGGTCTGGGCCAAACCGGGCTACCCACTGCGCTGACTGAGTGGGTGTGCAGGCAGTCAGCTTGAGGGCAGCTGGTAGGGCCTGTCAGAGCCTCGCCACGTGCTGCCGGTTATGCATGCAAGCAGGTGGCTTGAGGGAAACCTGTCGGGCTGGTGGGAGCCTCTGCCCACGGAAGTGGGTCTGGGCAGGGACAGGCTGATCCACGGTGCTGCCAGAGCAAGCGCACTGGCGGGCCTCATGAGGAGAGCCAGTTGGGCCGGTTGGAGCCTCTGCCCAGGGAATTGGGTTTGGGCCAGGCTGAGCTGTTCCGCAGTGCTGCCCAGCAGCCATGCAGGTGGGCAGCTTGTTGGCCGCTGGTCAGGACAGTTGGTGCCTCCGCCCACGGAAGTGGGTCTGTTCCGGGCCTTGCCGTGTCTCGGGGCAGCACTGCGGGGCAGGCAAGTGGGCAGGTGCTTTTTGGCCACTGGTCGGGCCAGTAGGTGCCTCCGCCCACTGAAGTGGGTTTGGGCCGAGCTGGGCCAGGCCACTGCGCTGCCCGAGCAGAAGCGTGGGCGGGCGTCTTGAGGGCAGCCATATGAGCCGGTCGGAGACTTCGCCTCTAGAAGTGTATCTGGGCCAGGCTGGGCTGAGGCATGCTGCGGCACTTCCCATGCAGGCATGCGGGCGGGCAGCTTGAGGGCAGATGTTCGGAGCCTCCGCCTGTGGAATAGGGTCTGGGCCGGGCCCTGCATGTGGCTGAGGGCAGCCGGTCAGGCCAGTCGGTGCCTCCATCCACGGTAGTGCATCAGGGCTACCATGTAGTGCTACCAGGCCGCACCATGTCTCTGCCTGGGCTGGCGCATAAGAGGGCCGCTTCAGGGCAGCTGGTTGGGACGGTCAGAACCTCCACCCACGGGTGTGGGTCTAGGGAGGGTCAGGCCGAGCCGCACCATGGCGCTACACGTGCCAGCCCATGTGCGGGTGGCCAGAGGGCAGACGGTCAGGCCAGTCGCAGCCTCCGCCTGCGGAAGTGGGCCGGGCTGGGCGGGCGGCTTGAGAGCACCCAGTCTTGCCGGTCCATACCTCTGCTCACCGAAGTGGGTCTGGGCTTGGCTGGGCCGAGCTGCGCCACTGCCCTGGCAGTCACGTGGGCTGCCAGCTTGTGGGCAGCCGGTTGAGCCAGTCAAATTTACACCAGAGGAAGTGGTCTGGGCCAGGCGGACCAAGCCTCAGTGCTGCCCGAGCAGTCGCGTGGCCTGGAGACTTGAGGGCAGCCAGTTGGGCAGGTTGGAGCCTCCGCCCTTGGAAGTGGGTTTGGGTTGGGCCGGGCCGAGCTGAGCCGCACCACGGCACTGCACGTGCCGGCCCCTGTACAGGCATCCAGAGGGCAGCCAGTGAGGGCAGTCACAGCCTCCACCCGCGGAAGTGGGTCTGGGCCAGCCTGGGCGGGTGGCTTGAGAGCACCCAGTCTGTCCGGTTGGTGACTCTGCCCACGGAAATGGGTCTGGGTTTGGCTTAGCTGAGCTGCGCCACTGCCCTGGCAGGCGCATGGGCTGGCAGCTTGTGGACAGCCGGTCGAGCCAGTCAAATTTACACCAGAGGAGGTGGGTTTGGGCCAGGCAGGCCAAGCCGCGGTGCTGCCCAGCAGTCACATGGCCTGGAGGCTTAAGGGCAGCCCGTTGGGCCGGTTGGAGCCTCCGCCCATGGTAGTGGGTTTGGGTTGGGCCGGGCCGAGCTACCCTGTGGCGCTGGCTTATTGATAGCAGCCAGTCAGGCTGGTTGGTGCCTCTGCCCACGTAAGTGGGTCTGGACCAGACCTGGCAGAGCTATGCCATGGCGCTGCCCGGGCAGGCAATCAGGCAGGTGACTTGAGGGCAGCCAATTAGGCCGGTCTGTGCCTCCACCCATGAAAATGGGACTGGGCTGGGCCAGGCTGAGCTGCTCCATGTCCTTGCCTGTGCAGCCACCTGGCGGTGTCTTCAGGGTAGGTGGTCGGGCCAGTCTGAGCCTCCACCCATGGAAGTGGGTCTGGGCCAGGACAGGCCGAGCCATGGTGCTGCCCGAGCAGGGTGAGGGCAGGTGGCTTGAGGGTAGCTGGTCAGGCCAGTTGGTGCCTTTGCCCATGGAAGTGGGTCAGGTGCGGGACAGACTGAGATGGGCCGTGACGATGCCAGACAGGTGCCTGGGTGGGTGGCTTGAGGTCAGTCCGTCAGGCTGGTCGGTGCCTCCACCCATGGATGTGGGTCTGGGCTGGGACGGGTTGTGCCGCAGTGCAACCCATGCTGTCGGGCAGGCCAGCATCTTGAATCCAGCTGGTCAGTGCCTCTGCCCACGTAAGTGGGTCTGGGCCAGTACGGGCCGAGCCACTGCACTGCCCAAGCAGGTGTGTGGGTGGACGGCTTGAGGGCAGCCAGTCCGGCCGGTTGGTGCCTCTGCCTGTGTAAGTGGGTCTGGGCCGGGCCAGGCCGAGCTGGGCCATGGCAATGCCTGGGTAGGTACCCGTGCTGGTGGCTTGAGGGCAGCCAGGTGGGATGGTTGCAACCTCCGCCCTTGGAAGTGGGTTGGTCCAGTCTGTGCCTCCACCCATGAAAATGTGTGTGGGCCAGGCCAGGCCGAGCCTTGCAACATCGCTGCAGAGTAGGCTGTGGGCAGGCAGCATGAGGGCAGCAGTCGGGCTGGTCGGAGCCTCCGCAGGCGGAAGTGGGTCTGGGCTGGACCGGGCTGTGCCGCGGAGCCACCCATGTAGGCGGGCAGGCAGGGGTCTTGAAGCCAGTCAGTCAGTGCCACCGCCTGCAGAAGTGGGTCTTGGCAGGGACTGTCCGAGCCATGCCTCGGCGCTTCCCAGGCAGATGCGCATTTACTCAACTTGAGGGCAGCTGGTCAGGCAGTTGGAGCCTCCTCAAGTGGAAGTGGGTCTGGGCTGGGCCGGGCCGAGCCACGGCACGGCCTGAGCAGGCGCAGGGGAAGGCGGCTTTAAGGCAGCTGGTTGGGCTGGTCAGTGCCTCCACCAGCGGAATTGGGTTGGTGCCTCCACCAGCGTAATTCAGGCTGCGATGTGTCGCAGCCCACGCAGGCAGGTAGGCAGGCATCGTGAAGCCAGCCGCTCAGTGCCTACACCGCAGAAGTGGGTCTGGGCCGGGATGATCCGTGCAACGGTAATGCAGGGCAGGCGCATGGGTGGGCGGCATGAGGGCAGCTGGTCGGGCCGGTTGGAGCTTCCACCCAAGGAAGTGGGTCTGGGCCAGGCTGAGCCATGCCACTGTGCTGCCTGGCAGTCAGGCAGGCGGGCAGCTTGAGGGCAGCCAGTTAGGCCAGTCTGAGCCTCTGTCCGCAGAATGGTTCAGGGCAGGTCCAGGCTGAGCCTCGCCACGGCACTGCTGGGAAGGCATGCAGGCATGTGGCTTGAGAGCAGCTGGACAGACCAGCGGAGCCTCCGCCCACGGAAGTGGGATTGGGCCGGGTTGTGCTGTGCCACGCGGCAGTGCTGCTGGGCAGGCACTTGGGCAGGAAAATTGTTTGCTGCCAGGCGGGCCAGTCAGTGCCTCCTCCCACGGAAGTGTTCTGGGATGGGCCAGGCCAAGCCGTGGCTCTGCTCGAGTAGGTACTCAGGCAGGTGGCTTGAGGGCAGCCAGAAGGGCCTGTCAGAGCCTCCGCTCGTGAATGTGGGTCTGTGCCGTACCTGGCCAAGCCGTGTTACGGTGCTGCCGGGTTTGCGTGCAGGCAGGTGGCTTGAAAGCAGCCTGTTGGTCTGGTCGGAGTCTCTGCCCACAGAAGTGGGTCTGGGTCAGGACAGGCCGAGCTGGGCCATGGCAATGACCGGGCATGTTCCCCGGGCGTGCGGCTTGAGGGCAGCCAGTTGGGCCGGTCAGAGCCTCTGCCCGAGGAAGTGGGTCTGGGCCGGGCCGGGTGTGCAGCTTGAGAGCACCCAGTCTGGCTGGTCGGTGCCTCTGCCCACGGAAGTGGGCCTGGGCTTGCATGGACCGAGCTGTGCCACTGCAATGGCAGGCACGCAGGCAGGCAGCTTGTGGGCAGCTGGTCGGGCCAGTCAAATTTACACACAAGGAAGTGGGTTCAGGCCAGGCTGTGCTGTGCAGCGGCGTTGCCATGTAGGTGTGCGGGCTGGAGGCTTGAGGGCAGCCGGTCGGGCCCATCGGTGCCTCCGCCATGGAAGTGGGTCTGGGGTGGGCCTGTCCAAGCCGCAATGATGCCCTAGTTGTTGCAACGGGCAGGTGGCTTTAGGGCAGCCCATAGTGCCTGTCAGTGCCTCAGCCTGTGTAAGTTGGTCTGGTCAGGCCGAGCCGTGCCACGGTGCTGCAGGTATGCGCACAGGCAGGTGGCTTGAGGGCAGCCTGTCGGGCCATTCAGAGCCTCTGCTGCACGTGCTGGCCCCTATATGGGCAGCCAGAGGTGAGCTGGTCAGGCAAGTAGCAGCCTCTGCCCGTGGAAGTGGGTCTGGGCCTGGCTGGGCAGGCAGCTTGAGAGCACCCAGTCTGGCTGGTTGGTGCCTCTGCCCAGGAAGTGGGTCTGGGCTTGGCTTGGTCGAGCTGCGCCACTGCCCTGGCAGGTGCGTGGGCTGGCATCTTGTGGGCAGCTGGTCGAGCCAGTCAAATTAACACCAGAGAAAGTGAGTCTGGGCTGGGTGAGCGAAGCCGTGGTGCTGCCTGAGCAGTGGCGTGGATTGGAGGCTTGAAGGCAGCCAGTCGGGCCAGTCAGAGCCTCCGTGCACCGAAGTAGGTTTGTGTTGTGCTGGGCCAAGCCGTGCTGCTTCGCTGCCCGGGCAGGCGCTTGAGCAGGCTTCTTGATAGCAGCTGGTCAGGCTGGTTGGTGCCTCTGCCCACGGAAGTGGGTCTGGACCGGACCGGGCTGAGCCAGGCTGTGGTGCTGCCCGGGCAAGCAACCAGGCAGGCGACTTGAGGGCAGCTGGTTGGGCCGGTCTGTGCCTCCACCCGTGGAAGTGGGTCTGGGCTGGGCCAGGCTGAGCCGCACCGTGTCACTTCCTGTGCGGCCACAGGGCAAAAGATTCAGGGAAGCTGGTCGAGCCAGTCTGAGCCTCTGCCCGTGGAAGTGGGTCTGGGCCGGGACAGGTCGAGCCTCGGCACTGCCCGAGCAGAAGCGCGGGTGGGCGTCTTGAGGGCAGCCGGTTGGCCCAGTTGGGTGGCTTGAGGTCAGCCAGTCAGGCAGGTTGGTGCCTCCGCCCACAGATGTGGGTCTGGGCTGGGATGGCCTGTGCCATGGCGCAGCCCACGCAGTCAGGCAGGCCAGCACCTTGAATCCAGCTGGTCAGTACTTCTGCCCACGTAAGTGGGTCTGGGCCAGTCCAGGCCGAGCCGCTGTGCTGCCCAAGCAGGTGTGCGGGTGGACAGCTTGAGGGCAGCCGGTCCAGCCGGTTGGTGCCTCCGCATATGTAAGTGGGTCTGGGCTGGGCCAGACCGAGCCGGGCTGCAGCAATGCCTGGGCAGACGCCCATGCGGGTAGCTTGAGAGCAGCCAGGCGGGTTGGTTGCAACCTCCTCCATCAGAAGTGGGTTGGTCTGGTCTGTGCCTCTGCCCATGAAAATGGGTGTGGGCCGGGCCAGGCCAAGCCTTACAACATTGCTGCAGAGCTGGCTCAGGGCAGGCGACATGAGGGCAACGGTCAGGCCGGTCAGAGCCTCTTGGTGGAAGTGTGTCTGGGATGGACCGGGCTGTGCCACCGTGCAAGCCATGCAGGCAGGCAGGTGGGCATCTTGAAGCCAGCCAGTCAGTGCCACCACCAGCGGAAGTGGGTCTTGGCTGGGACGGTCCGAGCCACACCACAGTGCTTCCAGGGTAGACGCGCATTTAGTCGGCTTGAGGGCAGCTGGTCAGGCCAGTTGGAGCCTCCGCAAGCGGAAGTGGGTCTGGGCTGGGCTGGGCCAAGTTGCGTTGCTGCCCGAGCAGGCGCAGGGAAGGCAGCTTGAAGGCAGCTAGTCAGGCTGTTCATTGTCTCTGCCCTCAGAATTGGGTCTGTGCTGGTTCGGGCTGTGACGCGGCGCAGCCCATGCAGTCGGGTATGCGGGCATCGTGAAGCCAGTCGGTCAGTGCCTATGCCGCGGAAGTGGTTCTGGGCCGGGATGATCTGCGCAAAGGGCAGGCAAGCGGGCGGGCGGGCGGCATGAAGGCAGCCGGTCGGGCTAGTTGGAGCCTCCGCCCAAGGAAGTGGGGCTGGGCCAGGCTGAGCCGTGCCATGGCGCTGCCTGAAAGTCAAGTAGGCAGGTGGCTTGAGGGCAGCCAGTCAGTCCAGTCTGAGCCTCTGTCCTCAGAAGTGGGTCAGGGCTTGTCCAGCTCGAGCCTTGCCGGGGCACTGCTGGGAAGGCACGCGGGCATGCGGCTTGAGGGCAGCTGGTCAGGCCAACAGATCCTCTGCCAACGGAAGTGGGTCTGGGCCAGGCCAAGCTGTGCCGCCTATAGGGCCGGTCGGTTACTCCGTCTGCGGTAGTGGGTCAGGGCTGGGCCAGGCCGAGCTGCGCCATGGCGCTGCCCAGGATGGCACCCGAGAGGGCCGCTTGAGGGCAGCCGGTTGGGATGGTCAGAACCTCTGCCCACAGGTGTGGGTCTAGGCCGGTCCAGGCAGAGCCGCACCACGGCGCTACACATGCCGGCCCCTGTGTGGGTGGCCAGAGGTCAGCCAGTAAGGCCGGTTGCAGCCTCCACCCACGGAAGTGGGTCTTGGCCAGGCTGGGCAGGCAGCTTGAGAGCAACCAGTCTGGCCGGTTGGTGCCTATGCCTATGGAAGTGGGTCTGGGCTTGGCTGGGCCGAGCTGCGCCACTGCCCTGGCAGGCGCACCGGCTGGCAGCTTGTGGGCAGCCAGTCAAAGTAACACCAGAGGAAGTGGTTCTGGGCCGGGAGGGCCAAGCCACAGTGCTTCCTGAACAGTCGTGAGGCCTGGAAGCTTGGGGGCAGCCTCCGCCCGCTGAAGTGGGTTTGGGTTGGGCCGGGCCAAGCCGCGCTGTTGCGCTGCCCAGGCAGGCACGCAGGCAGGCTTCTTGATAGCAGCCAGTCTGGCCGATGGGTGCCTCTGCCCGTGTAAGTGGGTCTGGACCAGACCTGGCTGAGCCGTGCTGCAGCGCTGCCCGGGTAAGCAAGCAGGCAGGTGATGAGGGCATCCGGGTGGTCTGGCCTGTGCCTCCTCCCACGGAAGTGGGTCTGGGCCAGGCCAGGCTGAGCTGCACCATGGCGCTGCCTGAGGGGCCTTTTGGCAGAAGCTTCAGGGCAGCTGGTCGGGCCAGTCTGAGCCTCTGCCCGTGGAAGTGGGTCTGGGGTGGGACAGGCCAAGCTGTGGCGCTGCCCGAACAGGTGTGCAGGCGAGCAGCTTGAGGGCAGCTGGTCGGGCCGGTTGGTACCTCTGCCCATGGAATTGGGTCAGGTCCGGGACAGACCAAGACAGGCCATGGTACAGCTCAGCCTGGCCCAAATACAATTCCCTGGGCAGAGGCTCCAACCGGCCCAACTGGCTGCTCTCATGCAGCCTGCCAGTGCGCCTGCTCTGGCAGCACTGAGATCGGCCTATCCCAGCCCAGACCCACTTCAGCGGGCAGAGGCTCCCACTGGCCCGACAGGCTTCCCTCAAGCAACCAGCCTGCATGCATACCCTGCACCACCGTGGCACGGCTCGGCCTGGTCCGGTCCAGACCAACTTACACAGGCTGAGGCACTGACAGGCACTAAGGCTGCCCTTAAGCCATCTGAACGTGCACCAACTAGGGCAGCACTGCGGCTTGGCCAGGCCCGCCCCAGACCCACTTCCACGGGCGGAGGCACTGACTGGCCCGACCACCCACAGAATTGGGTCTGTGCTGGTTCGGGCTGCAATGCGGCACAGCACATGCAGGTGGGTAGGCGGGCATTGTGAAGCCAGCCAGTCTATGGCGTGGAAGTGGGTCTGGGCCGGGATGATCTGTGCAATGGCACTGCAGGGCAGGCGCATGGGCGGGCGGCATGAGGACAGCCGGTCGGGCAGGTAGAGCCTTTGCCCGGGGAAGTAAGTCTGGGCCGGGTTGGGCTGTGCCGCACGGCGGCGCTATCTGGCAGGCATGCAGGCAGGCGGCTTGAGGGCAGCCATTCAGGCTTGTCTGAGCCTTTGTCCACAGAAGTGGGTCAGGGCTGGTCCTGGCTGAGTTCACCACGGCACTGCTGGGAAGGTGCGCGGGCATGCGGCTTGAGGGCAGCTTGTCAGGCCGGTCAGAGCCTCTGCACGTGAAAGTGAGTCTGGGCTGGGACAGGCCGAGCCATGGCGTTGCCATGCAGGCACACGGGCGGGCGGCATGAGGGTAGCCAGCCAGGCCAGTTGGAGACTCTGCCCGGGGAAGTGGGTCTCAGCCAAGTTGAGCTGTGCCACAGTGCTGCCTGGCAGGGATCCAGGCAGGCAGCTTGAGGGCAGCTGGTTGGGCCAGCAGAGCCTCCACCAATGGAAGTGGTTCAGGACCTGGCCGGACTATGCTGCCAGGCAGGCACACGAGCAGGCGGTTTGTTCGGTGCAGGACATGCCAGTCGGTGTCTCTGCCCACAGAAGTGGGTCTGGTCCGGGTAAGGCCGAGACCGGCTGTGTCGATGCCGGGCATGCAACGGTGCGGGTGCCTTGAGGGCAGCCGGTCATGCTGGTCTGTGCCTCCACCCACAGAAGTGGGTCTGGGTCATGCTGGGCTGTGCCGTGTGGCAGTGTTGCTGGGCAGGCATGCTGGCAGGCGGCTTGTTTGCTGCCAGTCGGGCCAGTTATTGCCTCCGCCCATGGAATTTGGTCTGGGCCGGGCCATGCTGTGTTTCCCACCTGCGCTGCCGGGCAGGCGCACGGGATGGCAGCTTATTGGCCGCCGGTGGGCTAGTCAGTGCCTTTGCCCACAGAAGTGGGTCTGGGCCAGGCTGGGCCAGGCCATTGCGCTGACTGTAGGTGAGCAGGTAGGAGGCTTGAGGGCAGCTGGTAGGGCCTGTTGGAGCCTCCGCACGTGGAAATGGTTCTGCACCATGCTGGGCCGAGCCATGGTACGGTGTTGCCAGTATGCATGCAGGCAGGTGGCTTGAGGGCAGCCTGTCGGGCCTGCCAGAGCCTCTGCCCATGGAAGTGAGTCTGGGCCAGGACAGGCTGAGCCACAGTGCTGCCGAGCAGGTGCATGGGCGGGTGGCATGAGGGCAGCCGGTCGGGCCGGATGGAGCCTCTGCCTGGGGAAATGGGTCTCAGCCAGCTTGAGCTGTGCTGTGGTGCTGCCTGGCAGGGACCCAGGCAGGCAGCTTGAGGGCAGCTGGTCAGGCCAGCAAAGCCTCTGCCCACGGAGGTGGTTCTGGGCTGGGCTGGGATGTGCCACGTGGCAGTGCTGCCGGGCAGGCACGCAGGCAGGTGGTTTGTTCGGTGCAGGTAGGGGCAGTCGGTGCCTCCGCCCACAGAAGTGGGTTTGGACCAGGCCATGCTGTGTCTCGCAGCGGCGCTGCCTGGCAGGTGCAAGGTAGGTGGCTTATTGCCGCCGGTCGGGCCAGTCAGTGCCTACGCCCACGGAAGTGGGACTGGGCTGGGCCGGGCCAGGCCACTGCACTGACCGAGTAGGTGCACGGGCAGGAGGCTTGAGGGCAGCTAGCCGGGCCTGTCTGAGCTTCCACTCGCAGAAATGGGTCTGCGCCTTGCCAGACTGAGCCGTGCTGCCAGGTGGCTTGAGGGCAGCCTGTCGGGCCAGTCAGAGCCTCTGCCCACTTTAGTGGGTCTGGGCCATGACGGGCAAAGCAGCGGCACTGCCTGAGCAGGAGCAGCAGGAGTGCAGGCGGGCAGCTTGAGGGCAGCCGGTCGAGCTGGTTGGTGCCTCTGCTCATGGAAGTAGGTCCTGTTCGGGTCAGGCCGACATGGGCCATGAAGATGTGAAAGTGCCTCTGCCTGTGTAAGGGCGTCTGGTTGGGGTCAGGTTGAGATGGGCCTTGGCGATGCCAGGCAGGCAACCACGCAGGTGGCTTGAGGGCAGCCGTTCAGGCCGGTCGGTGCCTCCACCCACGGAAGTGGGCCTGGGCCGGGCTGGGCCAGGCCACTGCGCTAAGTAGGTGCGTGGGCAGTCGGCTTAAGAGCAGATGGTAGGGCCTGTCAGAGTCTCCGCATGTGGGAGTGGGTCTGTGCCAGGCCGGGCTGAGCCATGCCACGGTACTGCCCTGGCAGGTGCATGGGCTGGCATCTTGTGGGCAGCCGGTTGAGCCAGTCAAATTTACACCCAAGGAAGTGGGTCTGTGCCGGGTGAGCCAACCCGTGGTGCTGCCCAAGCAGACATGTGGCCTGGAGGCTTCAGGGTCACCGGTCAGACCAGTCGGTGCCTCTGCCCACAGAAGTGGGTCTGGGTCAGGCTGGAACAGGTCGCTGTGCTGAGTATGTGCGCGAGCAGTCGGCTTGACGGCAGCTGGTAGTGCCTGTCGGTGCCTCAGCCTGCATAAGTTGGTCTGGACCAGACCGGGCTGAGCTGTGCCACGGTGCTGCTGGGTATGTGTGCAGTCAGGTGGCTTGAGGGCAGCCTGTCAGGTCATTCAGAACCTCTGCTACATGTGCTGGCCCTGGTGTGGGCGGCCAGAGGGAAGCTGGTCAGGCCAGTTGCAGCCTCCACCCACGGAAGTGGGTCTGGGCCGGGCTGGGTGGGTGGCTTGAGAGCACCCAGTCTGGCCGGTCGGTGCCTCTGCCTATGGAAATGGGTCTGGGTTTGGCTGGGCTGAGCTGCGCCTCTGCCCTGGCAGCTTGTGGGCAGCCAGTCGAGCCAGTCAAATTTACACCCGAGGAAGTGGGTCTGGGCCAAGCCATGGTGCTGCCCAAGCAGGGGCGGCCTGGAGGCTTGAGAGCCACATGTCGGGCCAGTTGGTGCCTCCACCCATGGAAGTGGGTCTGGGACAGGCCACTGTGCTGACTGAGTAGGTGCGCGGGCAGTCGGCTTGAGGGCATCTGGTAGGGCCTGTCGGAGCCTCGCCATTGGGAAGTGGCTCTGCGCTGTGCTGGGCCTAGCCGCCGTGGTGCTGAAGGGTATGCGTGCAGGCAGGTGACTTGAGGGAAGCCTGTCAGGCCAGTGGGAGCCTCTGCCTGCGGAAGTGGGTCTGGGCCAGGACAGGCCCAGAGCAGGTGCACTGGCAGGCCACATGAGGGCAGCCAGTCAGGCCGGTTGGAGCCTCTGCCCGGGGAATTGGGTTTGGGCCAGGCAGAGCTGTGCCACGGTGCTGCCCTGTAGGCATGCAGGCGGGCTGCTTGAGGTCAGCTGGTCAGGCCAGTGGAGCCAACACCCACGAAAGTTGGTCTGGGCCGGGCTGTGCAGCACGGTGGCGCTGCCGGGCAGGCATGTGGGCAGGCATCTTATTGACCACTGGTCGGGCCAGTAGGTGCTTCCACCCACGGAAGTGGGTCTGGGCCAGGCCAGGCTGTGCTGCACAGCAGCGTTGCTGGGCAGGCATGTGGGCAGGCGAATTGTTTGCCATCAGGCATGCCAGTAGGTGCCTCTGCCCATGGAAGTGGGTCTGGGGTGGGCCTGGCCAAGCCATGGCACTGCTCAAGTAGGTGCGCAGGAAGGTGGCTTGAGGCCAGCTGGAAGGGCCTGTCAGAGCCTCTGCACGTGGAATTATGTCTGTGCCGTGCCAGGCTGAGCCGTGCCATGGTGCTGCTGGGTATGCGCGCATCAGGTGGCTTGAGGACAGCCTGTTGGTCTGGTCGGAGCCTCTGCCCGTAGAAGTGTGTCTGGGCCAGGAAGGCCAAGCCGGGCCATGGCAATGCCTGGGCATGCACCCGGGTGTGCCACTTGAGGGCAGCCGGCCGGGCTGGTCAGAGCCTCCGCTGGCGGAAGTGGGTCTGGGCCGGGCTGGGTGGGTGGGTGGCTTGAGAGCACTTAGTCTGGTCGGTCGGAGCCTCTGCCCACAGAAGTGGGTCTGGGTTTGCATGGACCAAGCTGCACCGCTACAATGGCAGGTGCGCAGGTGGGCAGCTTGTAGGCAGCCGGTCGGGCCAGTCAAATTTATACCCGAGGAAGTGGGTTTGGGCCAGGCTGTGCAGCACGGCGTCGCTGCCGTGTAGGGGTGTGGGCTGGAGGCTTGAGTGCAGCTGGTCGGGCCAGTCGGTGCCTCTGCCCATGGAAGTGGGTCTAGAGCAGGCCTGGCCAAGCTGCGGCGCTGCCCTAGTTGGTGCCCAAGCAGGCTGCTTGAGGGCAGCCGGTCAAGCCAGTTGGTGCCTCTGCCCACAGAAGTGGGTCTGGGCTAGGCCTGGCCAGGCCACTGCGCTGACTGAGTAGGTGCAAAGGCAGTTGGCTTGAGGGCAGCTGGTAGGGCCTGTCAGAGCCTCCACACGTGGAAGTTGTTCTGCACCGGGCCGGGCCGAGTCATTCCTCGGTGCTGCCGAGAATGCATGCAGGCAGGTGGCTTGAGGGTAGCCTGTCGGGCTGGTCGGAGCCTCTGCCTATGGAAGTGGGTCTGGTCTGGGTCAGGCCGAGACAGGCTGTGGTGATGCCGGGTAGGCAACCATGTGTGAGTCTTGAGGGCAGACGTTCAGGCTGTTCGGTGCCTCTGCCCACGGAAGTAGGTCTTGGCCTTGGCCGGGCCGTGCTGTGTCTCCCAGCAGTGCTGATGGGCAGGCGCACGGGCAGGCAGCTTATTGGCCAACGGTGGGCCAGTTAGTGCCTCCGCCCACGAAAGTAGGTCTGGACTGGGATGGGCCATGCCACTGTGCTGACTGAGTAGGTGCGCAGGCAGTCCTCTTGAGGGCAGCTGGTAGGGCCTCTCGGAGCCTCTGCCCGCTGAAGTGGGTCTGGGCTGGGACAGGCCCAGCTGCGGTGCTGACGGGCATGCGGCTTGAGGGCAGCCGTCAGGCTGCTCGGTGCCTCTGCCCGTTGAAGTGGGTCTGGTCCGTTTCAGGGCGAGATGGGCTGTGGCGATGCCAGTCAGGCAACCTAGTGGGTGGCTAGACAGCAGACGGTCAGGCCGGTTGGTGCCTCTGGGATGGGCCGTGCTGTGTCTCACAGCCGCGCTGCTGGGCAGGTGCATGGACAGGTGGTTTATTGGCCAATGGTCGGACCAGTCAGTGGGTCTGTGGGCCAGGCCGGGCCAGTCAGTGGGTCTGTGCTGGGCCAGGCCAGGCCACTTTGCTGACTGAGTAGGTGCGCAGGCAGGAGGCTTAGGGCAGCTGGTAGGGCCTGTCAGAGCTTCTGCCCACAGAAGTGGGTCTGGGCCGGGACAGGCCCAACTGCGGCACTGATGAGCAGGCACATGGGCGTGCGTTTTGAGGGCAGCTGGTGGGCTGGTTGGTGCCTCTGCCCATGGAAGTAGATCTGGTCTGGGTCAGGCTGAGATGGGCTGTGGCGATGCCGGACAGCAAACTAGCAGGTGGCTTTAGTGCAGCCGGTCAGGCCGATAGGTGCCTCCGCCGACGGAAGTGGGTCTGGGCTGGGTCGGGCTGTGCTGCACGGGGGCACTGCCTGGCAGGCGTGCGGGAAGACAGCTTGTTGCCCGCTGGTCGGGCCAGTCGTTGCCTCTGTCCACATAAGTGGGTCTGGGCCGGGCAGTGGTGTGTCTTGCAGCGGCGCTGCCGGGCAGGCGCACGGGCAGGCGGCTTATTGGCCGCCAGTCGGGCCAGACAGTGCCTCCTCCGACGGAAGTGGGTCTGGGCCGGGCCAGGCTAGGCCACTGCGCAGAATGAGTAGTTGCACGGGCAGGTGGCTTGAGAGCAGCTGGTAGGGCCTGTCAGAGCCTCCACACATGGAAGTGGGTCTGCACTGGGCTGGACTGCGCAGTGCTGGACTGAGCCATGCCACAGGGCTGCTGTGTATGCGTGCAGGCAGGTGTCTTGAGGGCAGCTTGTCGGGCGGGTTGGGGCCTCTGCCTGCTGAAGTGGGTCTTGGCCGGCACAGGCCGAGCCGCAGCACTACCCAAGCAGGAGCACAGGCGGGTGGCTTGAGGGCAGCCTGTCAGGCCAGTTGGTGCCTCTGCCCGTGCAATGGGTCTGGTATGGGTCAGTCCGAGACAGGCTGTGGCAATGCCCGGCAAGCAACCACGCAGTTTTCTGGTGGGCAGCCATTCAGGCTGGTCGGTGCCTCTGCCCATGGAAGTGTGTCTGGGCTGGGTCGGGCTATGCCATAGGTGGTGCTGCTGGGAAGGTGCGCGGGTAGTCAGCTTGTTGCCCACCGGCCATGCCATTCGGTGCCTCCGCGCACTGAAGTGGGTCTGGGCTGGGCCGTACTGTGTCTTCTGGTGGTGCTGCCGGGCAGGCGCATGGGCAGGCATCTTATTGGCCAACGGTGGGCCAGTTGGTGCCTCCGCCCACGAAAGTGGGTCTGGGCCAAGACGGGCCATGCCACTGAGCTGACTGAATAGGTGTGCAGGCAGTCCTCTTGAGGGCAGCTGGTAGGGCCTGTTGGAGCCTCTGCCCGTGGTAGTGGGTCTGGGCTGGGACAGGCCCAGCCGTGGCGCTGATGAGCAGGCGCACGGGCATGCTGCTTGTGGGCAGCCGGTCGAGCCACTTGGTGCCGCTGCCCATTGAAATGGGTCTGGTCTGGGTCAGGGCGAGACGGGCCGTGGCAATGCTGGGCAGGCAACCTAGTGGGTGGCTAGATGGCAGACGGTCAGGCTGGTCAATGTCTCTGCCCACACAAGTGGCTCTGGGCTAGGTCGGACTGTGCTGCGCAGCAGCGCTGCCAGGCAGGCACGCAGGCAGGCGCTTGTTGCCCGCCGGTCGGGCCAGTCAGTGCCTCTGCGCACAGAAGTGGGTCTGGGATGGTCTGTGCTGTGTCTCGCAGCAGCACTGCCAGGCAGGCGCACGGGCAGGCAGCTTACTGGCCAACAGTCGGGCCAGTCAGTGCATCTGCCCACAGAAGTGGGTCTGTGCTGGGCCAGGCCAGGCCACTCTGCTGACTGAGTAGGTGTGCAGGCACTAGGCTTAAGGCAGCTGGTAGGGCCTGTCAGAGCCTCTGCCTGTGGAAGTGGGTCTGGGCTGGGACAGGCTGAGCCGCGACGCTGCTGAGCAGGCACACTGGCTGGCGGCATGAAGGCAGACATGGGGCGGGTTGGAGCCTCTGTCCGGGGAAGTGGGTCTCGGCCAGGCTGAGATGTGCCGTGGCAGGCAGCTTGAGGGCAGCTGGTCAGGACAGTGGAGACTCCTCCCATGGAAGTGGGTCTGGGCCGGGCCGGACTGTGCCGTGCGGCAGCTCTACCGGGCAGGTGCACAGACAGGCTCATGGGCAGGTGGCATGTTGGCCTTCGGTGGGGACAGTCGGTGTCTCCGCCCATGGAAGTGGGTCTGGGCCAGGACATGCCGAGCCATGGTTCTGCCCAAGCAGGAACGCGGGCAGACGGATTGAGGGCAGCCAATCGGGCCAGTTGGTGCCTTTGACCATGGGTCTGGTCCATGTCAGGCCGAGATGGGCCGTGGAGATGCCAGCCAGGCAACCACGTGGGTGGCTTGAGCGCAGCTGGTCAGGCCAGTCGGTGCCTCCACCCACAGAAGTGGGTCTGGGCCAGGCCGTGCTGTGTCTCCCGGTGGTGCTACCGGGAAGGTGCACGGACAAGCGGCTTATTGGCTGCCACTCGGGCCAGTTGGTGCCTCCGCCCATGGAAGTGGGTCTGGGCCTGGCTGGGCCAGGCCACTGCGCTGAGTAGGTATGCAGGCAGTCGACTTGGTGGCAGCTGGTAGGGCCTGTCGGACCCTCTGCATGGGAAGTGGGTCTGCGTCAGGATGGGCCAAGCCCTGCCGCGGTGCTGCTGGGAATGCATGCAGGCAGGTCTCTTGAGGTCAGCCTATCGGGCCGGTCGGATCCTCTTCCTGCGGAAGTGGGTCTGGGCCAGGACTGGCCGAGCCTTGGCATTGCCCGAGCAGGTGCATGGGCGGGCGGCATGAGGGCAGCCGGTCAGGCCGTTTGGTGCCTCTGCCCACGGCAGTGGGTCTGGGCCGAGCCGGGCCAGGCCACTGCGCTGACTGATTAGGTGCGCGGGCAGGCGTCTCGAGGGCAGCTCATAGGGCCTGTCGGAGCCTCCACTCACAGAAGTGGGTCAGCGCTGGTCCGGACCGCGTTGTGCTGTGGTGCTGCCAGGTATGCGTGCAGGCGGGTGGCTTGAGGGCAGCCTTTGGGCCAGTTGGTGCCTCTGCCCATGGAACTGGTTCTGGTCCAGGTCAGGCCAAGATGGGCCTTGGCAATGCCAGGCAGGCAACCGCATGAGTGGCTTGAGGGTAACTGGTCAGGCCAGTCAGTGCCTCCGTCCACGAAAGTCGGTTTTGGGCTAGGCCAGGCTGTGCCATGTGGCTGCGCTGCCTTGCAGGCATGCGGGCAGGCAGCCTGTTGGTTGCCAGTCTGCACAGTCGGTGCCTCCGCCCACGGAAGTGGGTCTGGGCTGGGCCAGGCCACTGTGCTGACTGAGTAGGTGCGCAGGCAATCGTTTTGAGGGCAGCTGTTAGGGTCTCTCGGAGTCTCCGCATGTGGAAGTTGGTCTGCACCGGGCCAGGCCAAGCAGTGCCGCGGTAATGCCGGGTATGCGTTCAGGCAGGTGGCTTGAGGGCAGCCTGTCAGGCCAGTTGGAGCCTCTGCCCACCTAAGTGGGTCTGGGCTGGGACAGGCTGAGCCGCAGCGCTGCCAAGCAGGCTCATAGGTAGGTGGCATGAAGGCAGCTGTTCTTGCTGGCTGGAGCCTCTGCCCGGGGAAGTGGGTCTCAGCCAGGCTGAGCTTTGCCGCGGTGCTGCCTGGCAGGCATGCAGGCAGGCAGCTTGTGTGCAGCTGGTCAGGCCAGCGGAACCTCTGCCAATGGAAGTGGGTCTTGGCCGGACCAGGCTGTGCCACATGGCGGTGCTGCCAGGCAGGCATGTGGGAAGGCTGCTTGTTAGACCTGGTTGGGCCAGTTGGTTCCTCTGCCCACGGAAGTGGGTCTGGGATGGGCCATGCTGTCTCGCGGCAGTGCTGCTGGGCAGGTCCACGGGCAAGCAGCTTATTGGCCACCAGTCAGGTCAGTCAGTGCCTCCACCCACAGAAGTGGGTCTGGGATGGGCTGGGCCAAGCCACTGCACTGACCCAGTAGGTGCGCAGGCAGGTGGCTTGAGGGCTGATGGTGTGGCCTGTTGGAGCCTCCTCACATGGAAGTGCGTCTGTGCCGCCCAGGCTGAGCCATGCAAAGGTGCTGCCAGGTATGTGTGCAGGCAGGTGTCTTAAGGGCAGCCTGTCTGGCCATTGAGAGCCTATGCCCATGGAAGTGGGCCCTGGCCAGGCTGAGCTGTGCCACGGCACTGCCTTCCAGGCACACAGGCAGGCAGCTTGAGTACAGCTTGGTGGGCCCGTGGAGCCTCTGCCCACGGAAGTGGGTCTGGGCAGGGCTAGGCTGTGTCTTACAGCGGTGCTGCCAGTGAGGCGCATGGGCAGGTGGCTTATTGGCCGATGGTCAGGCCAGTCGGTGCCTCTGCCCACGGAAGTTGGTATGGGCTGGGCCAGGCCAGGCCACTGCGCTGACCGAGTAGGTGTCTGGGCAGGCAGCTTGAGGGTAGCTGGTAGGGCCTGTCGGAGCCTCTGCACGCGGACATGGTCTGCGCCCGGACAGACCGAGCCGTGCTGCGGTGCAACCAGGTATGCTTTCAGGCAGGTTTCTTGAGGGCAGATTGTCTGGCCACTCGGAGCCTCTGCCCGCATAAGTGGGTCTGTGCTGGGACAGGCCAAGCCGTGCCACTGCCCGAGCAGGAGTGCAGGCAGGTGGCTTAAGGGTAGCTGGTTGGGCCAGTTCATGCCTCTGGCCGTGGAAGTGAGTCTGGTCTGCGTCAGGCCGAAACAGGCCATGGTGATGCCGGGCAGGCAACCGCGTGGGTGGTTTGAGGGAAGCCAGTCAGGCCGGGAGGTGCTTCTGCCCACGGAATTGGTTCTGGGCTGGGTTGGGCTGTGCCGCGCAGCAGCACTGCCGGGCAGGTGCATGGGTAGGCGGCTATTGGCCGCCGGTCAGGCCAGTCAGTGCCTCTGCCCACGGAAGTGGGTCTGTGCTGGGCCGGGCCAGGCCACTGCACTGACCAAGTAGGTGCACAGGCAGGAGGCTTTGGTAGGGCCTGTCGGAGCCTCCGCATGTGGAAATGGGTCTGCGCCTGTCGGTCTGTGCCACGGTGTCGTATGCTTTACATTGGTTTGTCCTAGCCCTCCCCCGCCAGGAGAATTGGATCAGTCCAGTTAATTTCGCGGCCTGCTTGGCCCCACCCCAAAGGAACCCCGAGAGAGGGTTCCTGAGTTAGAGAGTGCCAGAGTTGGAGGGTTCCTGAGTTCCTGAGTTCGAGAGTTTCAGAGTTACAGAGTAAGAGAGAGTTCCACAGTGGAAGAGTTTCAGAGGGTTCCCCAGTACGAGAGTTTCAGAGGGTTCCCCAGTACGAGAGTTCCAGAGTTCCAGAGTTCCAGAGTTGGAGAGTTCCCGAGTTACAGAAAAGGAAAGAGTGCTTGCGCCACCGCAAAGAGACAGCAGAGTTCTGTTTGGTGATTAGCTGGTCTTAGTTTATGAATCGTTGTTCCTGAATAAAGAAATACAGCTTCCCTGCCCAGCCTTGTCTCCGCGTCTCTGTTACCCGCCGTGAAGCAAGCCAGCCCGGCAAGAGCCTCCGAAATATTAACAACACCACGGAGAAGAGAGAGAGGAGATCTGGAGCAAATGGGGTACACAAATATTTATTACGAATCAAACAGGGTGGCTCAGGCCACGTGGTGTCAGCCAAAGAAATGGCTGTCCCCCGCTACCTCACCACCGGGGAGAGAGAGAGAGAGAATGCAGAAGTGGGAGGGCTTTATTGGGCAACAACCAGGAGTGACGTGTTGGGACAGGACTGGCTGAAAGGGGCACTGCGAGCATATCACAGGGAGTGGCAAAACCTGAGGGCAAAGACTGCATCTGTATAATTCTTCAACATCTCCTCCTTTTCCTTTATATCTAAATGGACACAGTAAGGAAATATAGAATGGAGCAGGCTTAAATGTTTTTAAGGAATGCCGTGCTCAGGTGGGAAGATGTAGGATGTTTCTGTGGGGTAGGGGTGGCTTTAATGGCCGCCAACCTTGTGAAATTTATGTGTCCCCCCCTGTGATCAACCCCTCTTTAGAGAGAGAGACTTACCTGGAGGGACTCATCTCATAGGTTGAGCTCTGCCTGCTCAACCCTTTCCTCACAATATCTCTACATCTTTTTCTATCTTTCTATCTAGTCATTGCATAAGATGGTTCAATGTCTGTAAAAGACTTTATCTATGACAGAGGAATAGTAGTGTAGGGGTGAGCATAAAACTTTTGGGCATAAACATAAATGATATAATAAAACAGGAAGGGACAAGTAGGGGAGTAGTAAAAGCCAGTTTGATGTCAAGGGAAGGATTGGTGCGTAAAGGAACGCTCCCTGTCTGGGGGGCGCAAGGGTTCATAATGATGGGGCATTTCCTGACTCAAAGGGCATGACCTGTAGGTGGAAGAGCATGACCTACCAAGCAGAGGGGCTATTTGGCATTGTATAGTCCTCAAGGAAACAGTCTGTAAAGTCTATGAACTACTCAGGGTCAGTCTATGAAAAACCAGCAGTGTGAAGTGAAGGAAGCTGCTGTAAAATTGTCTAAAGTGTCCAACGGGTATACCAGAAATTCTAATAGAAGTCTCAGTTCATAATAGGTGACTAGGGGGAGAAACACAAGGGATGAAACGCTGCATGAGGAAGGTCAGCCGCTAGAATTCTGCTTTTCTGTAGAGAGCGATCTGGAACCACCAACATGTGACAGTCAAAGGAGAAGCAGGAAAGGCAAGCAGGCATTAAGAAAGATCTGTCCTTGGAGTCTATGAATCAGATTCTTCAGATCGCGTCAGGTGAAATCTAGGGTTTCGGGGGGTATGCCACTGTAGTGGTGCCGTCTAGTGGGTAACGTCAGGGTGTGCAGGGGTTCAGATGGTTTTTCCCCGGATTCCGGAATTTGCATTTTAGTTTAGGGTATATATTGTCACATTAAATATTTAGACTTTAACTTAAATAGTTAGTTACTTTAGCAAATTAACTTTACCTTGCCTGGTAGTAATATAGCTTCAAGGTTACACTTTTAACCATTAAGTTAATGTTTACCAAACTTGAAACATACTTATAAACATTTAGTTATAACACACAGGAGGAAAAAGCTTTTGTTATAAAAACATATCATTTTAAAAACAGGCAAACACTAGAAGAAGAAGAAGAATTTTAAAAACAAATTTATATCTGTCATTACTCACACCGTTTAAGACTAAACACTTACATATATACCAAAACTTATATATAAAAATCAAAAGGGGGAGAAAAAAATTTTTTGGAATGTTTCTGGACGTCTCCAGAAACTTTGGCTGCATCCAGCATTTTTATATAAAGTCAGTTACCTTTTAGAGTGCTCTGAGCAGATGGGTCATACAAAAATTTTTGGTCATTCAACACACTCACAAAACACAACTGGCCAGTCATAACATAAGACATTCAGGGAAAGGGTAGGAGAGAGGTCTCTGTGAGCCAGATTTTCTAGGTTCTGCCATGTCATATTATGGATCCTGGAATGTGTCCTGCATCTAGTCCTCTTGTATTTCTTGTTCTTCAGGGATAGCAGTGCCATCATGAGAGTATTGTCGGACATGGCGGGCAGGAATGCAGACAGGTTTAGAGTTATTCTGAGGGGAAAGGCATGCGAAACCCCTTCCCATGGTCAATAGGGGGTCAGGCCCTTTCCAAATTTTATCGAGTGGATCTTTCCATTTGACCTTAATAGCTGGGAGGGTAGATGGTGTTTGCCAGTGAAGAATAATAGGAGGTAGGTCCGAATTATTGTAAATATTAAAGAGATTTAATGTAGTTAAGGCTTTTGCTAGCTGGATATTGGGGGGGGTACATTCCTCATTTATCTTTATTTAATTGAGCCTTAAGGGTTTGATGGGCCCTCTTGACAATGCCTTGTCCCTGTGGATTATAGGGAATGCCTGTGGTATGAGTAATGTTCCAGAAGGAACAAAAATCTTTAAATTGTTTGCTGGTAAACATAGTCCTATTGTCAGTTTTTACAACTAAAAAGGCAAGCCTATTACGGCAAAACAGGAGAGCATATGGCTTATAAGCTTTTCAGAGCTTTCTCCCGTCTGAGCTGTCACCCACATAAATTTAGAAAAGGTATCAATTGAGATAAACACATATTTTTGTTTGCCAAAGTTTGGTATGTGGGTGACATCGGTTTGCCAAAGAGCATTGGCTTTTAAGCCTCCGGGGTTAACCCCAAGAGTTTTGAATAGCAGGTGTTTTTATGAGACTTGCACAGGAAGAACATGTAGCAAGGATATGTTTCAACTGTTACAAAGGAACATCAGGAAATCGAGCTCGAAGGCCTTTAAGATTAACATGGGTTAGGGAATGAAAGTCAGCAGGATCAGAGACAGAGACTAGGAGAGTTTCTGTGGAGGCAAGGAAGCCAGCTGCAGCATTCCCTTTAGACAGGGAACCAGGAAGAGGGCTGTGGGAACGAAGGTGTTGAATATACAGTGGTTGGGTTCGAGAACAGAGCATAGAGGCAATTTGAATCAAGAGAGGGGAAAGTGGGTTGTCATCAATTCTCACATAAGAACAGGCAAGCCATGGAAGTAAGTTAACAGTATACACACTGTCAGAAAAAAAGGTTGAAGGATTCTGGTACAGATTTTAATGCAAGGAAAACAGCATAAAGTTCTTTGTACTGAGGGGAATTCTCAGGAAGCTCAGTAAAGAGAGGTTTAGGGGATTGTTTGTCTGGGTAATATATAAGGGAAGCAGCTCCCTTTTTCCACCATCAGTGAAGACTGTAGGAGCAGAGGGAATGGGATCTCGAGAGAAAAGTTTAGGTACTAGTAGAGGCAAAAGAGGTAAAGAAACTATCAACTTATTAGAAGTAAAATGGTTATCTATTTGTCCTGGAAACCCCATGAAGCTTATGGCAAAGTGGGAATGATGGCTTATGAGCCACTCTGTATCTGTGAGAGAAAAGGGAAGAATAATTAAATCCGGTTCTTTCCCTAAGACCTGCACAGACCTATTTCTTCCTTGGCGAACCATGAATGCTAATGAGTCTATCTCAATGAGGAGTCTTGGAGCTCCGCCTACTGGCATGTGAAGCCACTCTAGAACCCCATGGTTCTGCCACAATGTCTCCACTACTGTGGGGGTGGAGTTAAAGATTAGAAGGTTTACCGGAGAGGAGGGGGAGAATCAAACAAGGTGCATGTCCTGGAGGGCCTGGTTAACCCTTTCCAGTACCAAGGAGGCCTCGGGAGTTAACCTACATTTTGAGGAGGGCTGTTTGTTTCCTTTTAACAGGTCAAACAGTGGTTGGAGGCAGCTTGTAGGCAAATAAAGATACTGCCTAAGCCAATTTAAATTTCCTAGAAAACTTTGTAAAGAAGCAAGAGTAAGGCTAGAAGGAAAAGTAACACTAAGTTTTAAGGGATGAATTTTTGTTAGAGGAATCTCTGAACCTAAGAAAGATATTGGAGGAATTAGCTGTATTTTCTCAGGAGCTACATTAAGGCCGCTTTTCTTTAAGGCAGGAAGGAATGAGAAAATCACATAGGGCACAGAGATCTGTATCTAATTCTCCCCATATTAATACGTCATCCATGTAGTGAAAAACATTAAGGCCTTTATGAATATATGGAAAAAGGGCAGATTTAACAGACTCTTGACAAATTGTAGGACTATTGGCCATGCCCTGGGGCAGCACCACCCATTCAAATCTATCAGCAGGGCTGGCGTTATTAATAGAAGAAACAGAGAAGGCAAAATGTTCACAATCTTGCGGATGCAAGGGAATAGAGAAAAAACAATCTTGTATATCAATAGCTATGATTGTAATTCCGTGGGAAATGCAGAAGCAGGAAGAAAACCACTTTGGGGGGAGCCCCAGTCCTGGTTTTATTTACCGCACAGAGATCTTGGAGGAGGCACCATTTTCCCGAGCGCTTTTTAATCATAAAGACAGGAGCATTCCATGGGCTTTGAGAATGACGAATGTGTCCCAAGGACAACTGCTCTCGGACGAGCTCTTTTAAAATTTCTAGCTTCTCCCTAGGCAAAGGCCACTGTTCCACCCAGACAGGTTCATTAGAAAGCCAGTTTAAGCAGGGAGCTTGGTTACGAACAGTGGCAGTTAGTATTGGGGGTGCTGATTAGATGCAGTCTTGCAGGAGCGGGTGTTACGCTCTGCAGAGGCATCTGTGGATATCCTAACATCAAGACAGTCCAGAAGATCCCTGCCCAGTAGGTTGGTGCTAATATCGGCTACCAAAGGGTGGAAGTGTCCACTAGTCCCTTCCATGAGCGAATCTCGTGTGAGAAAGGCTTGGGTCACCCCTCCAACTCCGTGTATATGGGGTCCCAGGAGGAGTTCCCAATTTGGGGGAACCTCTGCTTGCCTAAAATTGTCTTTTCTGCCCCCGTGTCAACCAAAAATTTAAAAGGAATATTGCCAATACTTACTGTCATAGTAGGGTGACCACATTCTAAGACAGGAGTGGCCCAAAAAATCTCAGGCCCCGAATTTGTACCATTCAGAGGCGTGCCATATTTATGAAATTTGGACCAATAATCTCTTTTCCAATGAAAACCTTTCCGACATCTAGGACAAGGTGTTCGTGGCCTCTGGCTCCCTGACTGAAGGCGGGGTTGCCCTGACTGGAGGTGTGGTTGCTCTAACTGGAGGTGTGGTTGCCCTGACTGGATCTTATCTGGACACTGGTTATGCCAATGTCCTTGGTGACCACACTGAAAGCAGGCCCCATTATGATTACGGGGGGTAACTGTGTCGTAATGGGTGCCTCAAAAGAGCCTGATCTAAGTTCCTGTGTCACTAAAATCCAATTATCTGGGTGTTGGTGTTTAAGACTAAGGCATGCCTGATGGAATTGTGGAATCATGCCATCCCAGACAATAGAACGCAGGTGGAGAGAACGGACTTCAGGATTATAAATCTTTCTCTCTAAAGTTGACCACACCCTGGATATGAAGTTCTCTAAGGTTTCATTGATGTTTTGGTGAAGAGAGTTAATGGGGACTGAGGCCTCTACTGTGGATGGGGTTAACCTTTCCCACGCTTGTGTTGCGCAGATGCATACCTGTTCAAAATAACTGGTTGGAAACTTGGATTCTGCCTGCTGAGTTCCAGTTTCAAACTCTCCTGCTCCAAACAATGCCTCAAAATTCCATTCTAGCTGTTTGTAACTATTTTCCTGGGATTGTCTGGAGCATTCATCACGAAAGCATGCCTTCCATTGCAGGTAGAGGGGGTCTGGGAGTGCAGCACAAGTTAAGTATTTCCAGTCTTGGGGGGTGTTAAGGTGATGGAAAAAGTTTCGTAAAATGGACTTGGTCCATGGGGCATGAATTCCATCCTCCTTCACTGCCTTTCTGAGTTCTTTGGAGGAGTATGGATGCCACACCTGAGGGTTTTGTCTATTGGGGGCCACATTTACCGGGAAGGTGTGGACTTGGTTTGATGACGTGGGGGAAAGAGTCACAGAAGTGGAAGCTGCCGTAGTGGCCACAGGTGAAACTGAACACGTATCTGCGGGGGCAGAACTCTCGGAGCAGACTGCAAAAGGCTTAAAGTCTCTAAGCACTGAAAATATATACTTTAACTCTTGTGTCTCAGCCATAAGGTCTCTTAATGATGAGGTATCAGTGGGGGGAGGGGTCATGGAAGCAGAAGCCACTGCAGGAGAAACCAAACACGTGTCTGTGGGGGCAGAACTCTTAGGGCTGACTGCAGAAGGCTTAGGGCATTTAAGCCCTAAGCACATATCCTTTAACTCTTGTATCTCAGCCTCAAGGTCTCTTAACCTTTTGGCAGGACTCCTTATACATGAAAGTTGCAAATATAGCCAAGAGAACCCATGGTGTGGCGAAAACTAAAGTGTCTCTGAGATCGAGAGCCTGTCCCATGAGAGAAGGATATAATGTCTGGGACACCTCATAAAGCGGAAAAAATCCCATGGTGGGGGGAAACGTGGGGCCACGGAGTCAGGCGGCTACCACTTACCTGTGTCTGGGCGACTTTTCCGGACCTCAGGCCAGGCCACCCAGCGGGGCGTGAGTGCGGGACACATTGGGTGCCAGGTGTCGGGCTGCACTGCGGAGAAGAAAGAGAGGAGATCCGGAGCAAATGGGGTACACAAATCTTTATTACAGAACAGGGTGGCTCAGGCCACGTGGAGTCAGCCGAAAAATGGCCGTCCCACACTACCTCATCACTGGTGGGAGAGAGAGAGAGAGAGAGCGCAGAAGTGGGAGGGCTTTATTGGGCAACAACCAGGAGTGATGTGTTCGGACAGGATTGGTTGAAAAGGGCACTGCAAGGATATCGCAGGGAGTGGCAAAACCTGAGGGCAAAGACTGCATCTGTATAATTTTTCAACATGCACCGGGCCGGGTTGAGCTGTGTATGGTGCTGCCTGTTATATGTACATGCAGGTGGCTTGAGGGCAGCCTGTTGGGCTAGTCTGCCCTCGGAAGTGAGTCTGGGCTGGGACAGGCCAAGCCGCGGCGCTGCCAAGCAGGCACATGGGCTGGCAGCATGAGGGTAGCTTGTCGGGCCAGTTGGAGCCTCTGCCCGGGGAAGTGGGTCTGGGCCTGGCTGAGCTGTGCCAAGGTGCTGCCTGGCAGTCAGTCAGACAGGCAGCTTGAGGGAAGCTGGTTGGGACAGTGGAGCCTCCGCCCACAGAAGTTGGTCTGGGCCATGCCAGGCTGTGCCGCCCGGCAGCGCTGCCAGGCAGTTGCGCGGACAGGCAGTTTGTTTGGTGGTGGTATGGCCAGTCGGTGCCTCTGCCCACGGAAGTGGGTCTGGGCCAAGCTGTGCTGTGTCTCGCGGCAGCATTGCCAGGCAAGCGCACGGGCAGGCAGCTTATTGGCCGCCGGTCGGGCCAGTCAGTGCTTCCACCCACGGAAGTGGGTCTGGGCTATGCTGGGCCAGGCCACTTGGCTGACCGAGTAGGTGCATGGGCAGGAGGCTTGAGGGCAGCTGGTAGGTCCTGTCTGAGCCTCCACACGTGGATGTGGGTCTGTGCCGGGCCGGGCCGAGCCGTTCTGTGATGCAGCCGGGTATGCGTGCAGGCAGGTAGTTGAGGGCAGCCTGTTGGGCCGGTCAGAGCCTCTGCCCGCAGAAGTGGGTCTGGGCTGGGACAGGCCGAGTCAGACCGGGCCAGCTCACTGTACTGACTGAGTAGATGTGCAGGCAGTCTGTCTGAGGGCAGCTGGTAAGGCTTGTCTGAGCCTCCACACGTGGAAGTGGGTCTGGACCGTGCTGGGCCAAGCCGTGCTGTGGTGCTGCCAGGTATTCATGCAGGCAGGTGCCTGTTTGGCTGGACGGAGTGTCTGCCTGCGGAATTGTGTCTGGGCCGGGACAGGCTGAGCCCCAGTGGTGCCAAGCAGAAACATGGGTGGGTGACATGAGGGCAGCTTGTCGGGCCAGTTGGAACCTCTGCCCGGGGAAGTGGGTCTGGGCCTGGCTGAGCTGTGCTGCGGCGCTGCCTGGCAGGCACACAGGCAGGCAGCTTGAGGGCAGCCTGTCGGGCAGGTTAGAGCCTATGCCCGCAGAAATGAATCTGGGCCGGGACAGGCCAAGCTGCGGCACTGCCGAGTAGGCGAATGGGTAGGAGGCATGAGGGCAGCCATTCGGTCAGGTTGGAGCCTCTGCCCGGGGAAGTGGGTCTGGGCCAGGCTGAGCTGTGCCGCTGCGCTGCCTGGCAGGCACACAGGCAGGCAGCTTGAAGGCAGCTGGTCAGGCCAGCGGAGTCTCCACCCACAGAAATGGGTCTGGGCCAGGAAGGGCTGTGCTGCGAGATGGCGCTGCCGGACAGGTGCATGGGCAGGCGTATCGTTGGCCACCGGTTGGGCCATCGGTACCTCCGTCCATGGAAATGGGTCTGGGCCGTGCCGTACTGTGTCTCCCGATGGTGCTGCCGGGCACGCACATGGGCAGGTGGATTATTGGCCGCCTGTTGGGCCATTCGGTGCCTCTGCCTACAAAAGTGGGTCTGTGCCAGGCTGGGCCAGGCCACTGTGCTGACCGAGAAGGTTTGCAATCAGGTGGCTTGAGGGCAGCTGGTAGGGCCTGTCTGAGCCTCCGCACGTGGATGTGGTTCTGCACCAGGCTGGGCCAAGCCTTTCTGCGGTGCAGCTGGGTATGCATGCAGGCAGGTGGCTTGAGGGCAGCCTGTCGGGCCAGTGTTGTATGCTTTACATTGGGTAGTTCTCCCCCGCCAAGAGAATTGGATCAGTCCAGTTAGTTTCGTGGGCCTGCTTGGCCCCACCCCTAGGAACCCCGCCAGAGTTCCAGAGTTCCAGAGTTGGAGAGTTAGAGAGAGTGTTTGGCGCTGCTGCAGGGGAAGGATGCAGGACAGATCTGTGTGGCGATTGGTTTGGGTTAGTTTATGTATGAATCGTTGTTCCTGAATAAAGAAATACAGCTTCCCTGCCCAGCCGTATGTCTCTGGTCATCTCTGTTACCCGCCCATGAAGCTAGCCTGGCCAGCTGGAGCTGACGAATTTTTAACAACAAATGGTGCCCACGTGTACCTGACCTGCACATCTCTCAGATAAGTAAAGACAATTTGGCTACCTATGCACTATGGCCTTCTCTTCTGCTTGTGAAGAGATCTCCAAAGGTCTCTGCTGTTTCTTCACAAGACTGTTTTGCTGTTTCTGGAACATTTATCTCTGGACCACTCTGTGGTTTCCACTCGCTCGGGCGAACTCAGAACAGCCAGCGGAAATAGCCAGTGGGCGAGAGGCGAGGCACGGAGCTGCTATTTCCGCCTGGTTAAACAGCCAGCCAGCCGGCTGCGCCCAGACAACCCCGCGCACTGCACCCGCAGCCCTGCAGCCCCGCAGCCCGCAGGAGGCTGATGCCAACACGCAGGAGCCCGATGCCACCACGCAGGAGCCCGACGCCAACACGCAGGAGCCCAATGCCAACACGCTGGAGCCCGATGCCACCACACAGGAGCCCAATGCCAGCACGCAGACCAGCCCACAGGAGCCGGCTCTCCACCGCATGGCGCAGGGCACTGGACACGTGATCCCTCCATGCTGCTTGGCCACTGCAAGCAGGGCAGCAGACATGGCAGGGCCATGGGGCAGGGCCGCAGCGGCCTATCATGGCCGCCACCCTTGGGCACCTAGGCCCACGCCTTCTACAAAGCTGGCCCGCCCACCCTCCTGCTATGAATTCTGGAATGATCCCGGACCTCCTGGACCCCCGGGCTCCCTGCCGAAACTGGGCACACGAGATCTCCAGCTGCCGGTCCGGTCTGAAGGCAGACAAGCTGGAGTACGCAGAGATTTGTGCAGAGATCGCAACCTACAATTCCTAGAAGTGAAGCTGCGCGGGAAGCCACCTCCGGATGGTGAACCCCCCCCCCAACAACTAAGACAGTACAGATTTAAATTCGTGTTTAAAATGACATGTCTTCATAACAAAGGTTTCTCTCCTTGTGTATTAATGACCATGTTTATGTGTATGTTTAAAGTTTGGTAAACAGTAACTTTAAGGCTAAATTCTTACTAGTCAAAGTTAAATGAAAAAGGTTTTCAACGTAATTCTCATAAAGATAAAATTAACTTACATTTAAAGTCTGAGGTAAAAAATTAGTTAACAATCAATATATTTTAACTAAGTTGGTCTAAACAAAAGGTTAAATAGACTTGTTGATGTGTAAAACTCTCCATTACCGTCTCTATTAGAAATGGTAGATTGCACAATGGCTATGCTAATTATTCTCATGCCTGAGGTTTCCTTTCCTGACTCCATCTTGAATGGGTGTTACAAAAGGTTAAAAGACGTTGTTGATATGTAAAAGTCTCAAATTCCTTCTCTATTAGAAATATGCTAATAACAAGTTTTGTTTCATAGTAAGTAAATTGCAGCCAGCTGCCTTTGGGACTCTAGGCCGTTCCCCGGCCCCATGCAAATGCCCGTCGAGGCAAGTAGCCCCCCAGAGGCAAGAAATGTTTTTTTTAAGCTGATAAAGTTTTGTCCACAGAGGCAAAAAAAATGGCCCCCTCAGGCCTTCCCTTGGCAGCACATGTTACTTGCTTACATGTTTCTCCATGTTTGTGCCAGTTTCTTTTTTAAAAATGCCTGTACGATATAGGTTTCTGTTCACCCCACACCCTTGATACTATAGTCATTTAGTTAAAAAGAAAAAGGGGAATTGTTGTATGCTTTACATTGGGTAGTTCTCCCCCGCCAAGAGAATTGGATCAGTCCAGTTAGTTTTGCGGGCCTGCTTGGCCCCGCCCCTAGGAACCCCGCCTGAGTTAGAGAGTTCGACAGTTGAAGAGTTGAAGAGTTGCAGAGAGAGAGTGCTTGCGCTGCCGCAAAGAGACAGCAGAGTTCTGTTTGGTGATTAGTTTGGTTTAGTTTATGAATCATTGTTCCTGAATAAAGAAATACAGCTTCCCTGCCCAGCTGTATGTCTCTGGTCGTCTCTGTTACCTGCCCGTGAAGCTAGCCCAGCCAGCTGGAGCCGAATTTTTAACAACAGGCCAGTTGGAGCCTCTGCCCATGGAAATGGGTCTCGGCCAGAACAGGCTGAGCCGTGGTGCTGCCAAGCAAGTGCACGGGTGGGCGGCATGAGGGCAGCCATTCCGGCAGGTTGGAGCCTCTGCCCGGGGAAGTGGGTCTGGGCCAGGCTGAGCTATACCACGGCACTGCATGGCAGGCATGCAGGCAGTCAGCTTGAGGGCAGCTGGTTGGGTAGCAGAGCCTCTGCCCACAGAAGTGGGTCTGGGTCGGGCCAGGCCGGGCCACTGAACTGATCCAGTAGGTGCGCAGGCAGGTGGCTTGAGGGCAGCTGGTAGGGTTTTCCACATGTCAGAGCCTCTGCATGTGGAAGTGGGTCTGCACCGGGCCGGATTGTGTTGTGCTGCGGTGCTGCTGGGTATGTGTGCAGGCAGGTGGCTTCAGGGCAGCTTGTCGGACTGGTCGGAGCCTCTGCCCACTGAAGTGGGTCTGGGCCAGGACAGGCCAAGCTGCAGCACTGCCCGACGAGGACCTTGGGCGGGTGGCTTGAGGGCAGCCGGTCAGGCCAGTTGGTGCCTCTGCTCGTGGAAGTGGGTCTGGTCCAGGTCAGGCCAAGAAAGGCCATGGTGATGCAGGGCAGGCAACCGCGCAGGTGGTTTGAGGGCAGCTGGTCAGGCTGGTTGGTGCTTCCGTCCACGGAAGTGGGTCTGGGCCAGGCCATGCTGTGTCTCGCCAGTCAGGCCAGTCAGTGCCTCTGCCCATGGAAGTTGGTCTGTGCTGGGTCTGGCCAGGCCACTCTGCTGACTGAGTAGGTGCGCAGGCAGGAGGCTTAGGGCAGCTGGTAGGGCCTGTCAGAGCCTCTGTTCACAGAAATGTCTCTGCGCCAGGCCGGACTGAACTGTGTACAGTGCTGCCTGTTATGCGTGCATGCAGGTGGCTTGAGGGCAGCCTGTCAGGCTGGTCAGAGCCTATGCCCACAGAAATGGGTCTCGGCTGGAACAGGCCAAGCCATGGCACTGCTGAGCAGGTGCATGGGCAGGCGGCATGAGGGCAGCTTGTCGGGCCGGTTGGAGCCTCTGCCCGGGGTTGTGGTTCTCGGCCGGGCTGAGCTGTGCTGCAGCGCTGCCTGGCAGGGGCGCAGGCAGACAGCTTGAGGAAAGCTGGTTGGGACGCGGAGCCTCAACCCATGGAAGCGGGTCTGGGCTGGGCTGGGCTGTGCCTCGCAGCAGCGCTGCCGGGCAGGTGCGCGGACAGGTGGTTTGTTCAGCGCCGGTCAGGCCAGTCGGTGCCTCTGCCCACGGAAGTGGGTCTGGGCTAGGACGGGCTGTGCCGTGGCGCAGCCCACACAGTTGGGCAGGCCGACATCTTGAAGCCAGCTGGTCAGTGCCTCTGCCCGCTGAAGTGGGTCTGGGCTGGTCCAGGCTGAGCCGCTGCGCTGCCCAAGAAGGTGTGCAGGTGGATGGCTTGATGGCAGCCAGTTGTGCCGGTTGGTGCCTCCGCCTGTGTACATGGGTCTGGGCCAGGCCAGGCCAAGCTAATCCACGGCGATGCCTGGGCAGGTGCCCGGGCGGGTGATCTGAGGGCATCCGGGTGGGACGGTTGGAACCTCACCCTCGGAAATGGGTCAGTCAGGTCTGTGCCTCCACCCATGAAAATGGGTGTGGGCTAGGCCAGGCTGAGCCTCGCAACATCGCTGCAGAGCAGGCTGCGGGCAGGCAGCATGAGGGCAGCAGTCGGGCCGGTCAGAGCCTCCGCAGGTGGAAGTGGGTCTGGGGTGGACCGGGCTGTGCCGCAGAGCAACCCATGCAGGCGGGCAGGCAGGCGTCTTGAAGCCAGCCGGTCAGTGCCACCACTGGCATAAGTGGTTCTTGGCTGGGACGGTCCGAGCCACGCCGCGGCGCAACTGAGTAGATGTGCGTTTAGTCGGCTTGAGAGCAGCAGTTCGGGTCAGTCGGAGCCTCCGCAAGCAGAAGTGGGTCTGGGCTGGGACAAGCCAAGCCGTGGCACTGCCCGAGCAGGCACGGGGGAAGGCAGCTTGAGGGAAGCTGGTCGGGCTTGTTGGTGCCTCCGTCTGCATAATTGGGTCTGTGCTGGTTCGGGCTGTGACATGGCACAACCCATGCAGGCAGGTAGGCAGGCATCATGAAGCCAGCCGGTCTACGCTGCGGAGGTGGGTTTCGGCTGGGATGATCTGCGCAATGGCTCTGCAGGGCAGGCACATGGGCGAGCCGCATGAAGGCAGCCTTTCGGGCCGGTTGAGCCTCCGCCCAGGGAAGTGGGTCTGCGCAGGGCTGAGCTGTGCCACAGCGCTGCCTGGCAGGCATGCAGGCAGGTGGCTTGAGGGCAGCCAGTCAGGCCAGTCCGGGCCTCTGTCCGCAGAAGTGGGTCAGGGCTGGTCCAGGCCGAGCCTCGCCACGGCACTGCTGGGAAGGCGCATGGCATGCAGCTTGAGGGCAGCTGGTCAATCCAGCGGAGCCTCCGCCCACGGAAGTGGGTCTGGGCCGGGCTGAACTGTGCTGCGTGGCAGCACTGCCAGTCAGGCACGCGGGCAGGTAAATTGTTTGCTGCTGGGCGGGCCAGTCGGTGCCTCCGCCCACGGAAGTGGGTCTGGGGTGGGCCGGGCAAAGCCGTGGTGCTGCTTGAATAGGTGCGCGGGCAGGCGGCTTGAAGGCAGCTGGAAGGGCCTGTCAGAGCCTCTGCCTGCTGAAGTGGGTCTGGGCCGGGACAGACCGAGCTGGGTTGGCAATGCCTGGGTATGAGCCTGGGCGTGTGGTTTGAGGGCAGCCGGTCAGGCCAGTCAGAGACTCTGCCGGCAGAAGTGGGTCAGGGTCGGACTTGGCAGGTGGCGTGAGAGCACCGTCTGGCTGGTCAGTGCCTCTGCCCACGGAAGTGGGTCTGGCCTTGCATGGACTGAGATGCGCCGCTGCAATGGCAGGTGCACGGGCGGGCAGCTTGTGGGCAGCCGGTCGGGCCAGTCAAATTTACACCCAAGGAAGTGGGTTTGGGCCGGGCGGGGCAAGGCGTGGTGCTGTCCAAGCAGGCGCGTGGCCTGGAGGCTTGAGGGCCACAGGTCTTGCCAGTCGGTGCCTCCGCCCACTGGTGTGGGTCTAGTCCAGGCCAGGCTGAGCCGCACCATGGCACTGCACGTGCTGGCCCCTGTGCAGGCAGCCAGAAGGCAGCCAGTCAGGCCGGTCTCAGCCTCTGCCCATGGAAGTGGGTCTGGGCAGGGCTGGGCAGGTGGCTTGAGAGCACCCAGTCTGGCCTGTTGGTGCCTCTGCCCACAGAAGTGGGTCTGGTCTTGGCTGGGCCGAGCTGCATCACTGCCCTGGCAGGTGCGTGGGCTGGCATCTTGTGGGCAGCTGGTCAAGCCAATCAAATTTACACCAGAGGAAGTGGGTCTGGGCCGGGCGGGACAAGCCACTGCGCTACCCGAGCAGTCACACGGTCTGGAGGCTTGAAGGCAGCCGGTCAGGCTGGTTGGAGCCGCTGCCCATGTAAGTGCGTCTGGACCGGACCCGGCCGAGCCGGGTCGCAACGCTGCCCAGGCAAGCAACTGGGCAGGCAACTTGAGGGCAGCCGGTTGGGCCGGTCTGTGCCTCCACCCGCAGAAGTGGGTCTGGGCCGGGCCAGGCTGAGCCGCACCATGGCACTGCCAGTGCAGCTGCTGGGCAGAGGCTTCAGGGCAGCTGGTCGGGCCAGTCTGAGCCTCCGCCCATGGAAGTGGGTCTGGGCCAGGACAGGCCGAGCCGCGGCGCTGCCTGAGTAGGAGCACAGGCGGGTGGCTTGAGGGCAGCCGGTCAGGCCAGTTGGTGCCTCTGCCCGTGGAAGTGGGTCAGGTCCAGGACAGACCGAGACAGGCCATGGCGATGCTGGGCAGGTGCCCGGGCGGGTGGCTTGAGGTCAGCCAGTCGGAGCCTTCGCACGTGGATGTGGGTCTGGGCTGGAACGGGCTGTGCCGTGGCGCAGCCCATGCAGTTGGGCAGGCCGGCATCTTGAAGCCAGCTGGTCAGTGCCTCTGCCCGTGTTAAGTGGGTCTGGGCCGGTCCAGGTCGAGCCGTTGCACTGCCCAAGCAGGTGTGCGGGTGAACGGCTTGAGGGCAGCCGGTCCGGCCGGTTGGTGCCTCTGCCTGTGTAAGTGGGTCTGGGCCCGGGCCAAGCTGAGCCGGGCCGTGGCGATGCCTGAACAGGCACCCAGGCGGGTGGCTTGAGGGCAGCCGGGCGGGACAGTTGGTGCCTCTGCTCGGGCAAGTGGATCTGGAGTTGCCTGGGCAGAAGTGCGGGCAGGCTGCCCGGTCATGCATGCGTGCAGGCGGCTTGAGGGCAGTTGGCTGGGCGGGTAGGAGCCACCACCTGCCGAAGTGGTTCTGGGCCGGGCTTGGCCGAGCCTCGAAACCATGCTGCACGTGCAGGCAGGTGGGTGGGTGGCTTGAAGCCAGGTGGTTGGGCCGGTCTGTGCTTCCACCCTAGAAGTGTGTCTGGTCCGGACCAAGCCAGGCCGCAGTGCTGCCAGGGCAGGGACGCAGGTGAGCGGCTTGAGGGCAGCCGATCAGTCCTGTCGGAGCCTCTGCCCACAGAAGTGAGTCTGGCCCCACCGAGCTGCGCCACGGTGCTGCCTAGACAGGCCCACAGGTGGGCAGCTTGATGACAGCCACTCAAGCCGGTTGGTGCTTCCACCCACGGAAGTGTGTCTGGGCCGGGCCAAGCCTCGCTGCAGCACTCCCAGGTCTGGCATGTGGGTGGGCCGTTTGAGGGCAGCCAGAGCCTCTGCCCATAGAAGTGAGTCTGGGCTTGGCCAGGCCATGCCGTGGCGCATCTTGGTGCTGCCTGGGCAGGCACATGGGCGGGTGTCTTGATGCCAGCCTTTCGGGCCCATAGGAGCCTCCTCCCACAGAATTGAGACTGGGCTGTGCCGGATTATTGGGAGCCCTGCCGTGGTACTGCCAAGGAAGGCGTACGGGCAGACCGCTTGAGGGCAGTCAGTCAGGAGGGTCAGAGCCTCCACCCATGGAAATGTGTCTGGGCTGGGCTGGTCCAAGCCGTGAAGTGGCGCTGCCTGGAAATGCTTGCGGGCGTGCAGCTTGAGGCCCGCTGGTCAAGCTGGTCAGTCCCTCTGCCCGTGGAAGTGGGTCTGGGCCAGTCTGCACCACTGCAAGGGCAGGCGAGTGGGCAGGCAGCTTGAAGGTAGCTGGTCGGGTCGGTCGGTGCCTCCACACACAGAAGTGGGTCTGGGCTGGATCTGGCCGGGCAGAGCCGAGCCGCTTCACGGCGCTGCCCGGGCTGGTGCGCAGGCGGGCCTGCTTGAGGGCAGCCGGTCAGACCGGTCAGAGCCTCCTCCCCAGGAAGTGAGTCTGGGCCTGGACGGACCGAGCCACGAAACCACACTACCAGGGCAGGTGCTCAGGCGGGCTACTTGAGGAGAGCAAGTCAATCTGGTCAGACCCTTCACCCGAGGAAATGTGTCTGGGCTGGGCCGTGCCGTGCCGTGGCATTGGCAGTGCAGGTGTGTAGGCAGGCTGTCAGGGCACGCAAGTGGGCAGGTGGCTTGAGGGCAGCCGGTCGATCCAGTCGGAGCCTCCACCCACGGAAGTGTGTCTGGGCCGGGTCCGGATGTGCCGAGCCACGTCACGGCACTGCCCAGGTAGGCGTGTAGCCTAGCGGCTTGAGGCCAGTCGATCGGGATGGTTGGTGCCTTCGCTTGGACAAGTGGGTCTTGGCCGTGCTGTGCCACGCAGCGCCACGCCGAAGAGTTGCCCGGGTTGACAAATAGGTGGGTTCCCAGGCAGGCATGCGTGCAGGCAGCTTGAGTCCAGCTGATCGGGCCGGACAGAGCCTCCACCCTCTGAAGTGGGTCTGAGCCAGGCTAGGCCTAGCCGCCAAGTGGTGCTGCCCAGAAATGCATGTGGGCATGCGGCTTGAGGCGCACTGGTCGGGCTGGTCAGTGCCTCCACCCGTGGAAGTGGGTCTGGGCCATTCTGCGCCACTGCAAGGGCAGGCATGCTTGCAGGCAGCTTGAGGGCAGCTGGTCGGGCTTGATACCACCCGGTTGGGCCAGTCGGAGCCTCCGCCCGCGTAATTGCGACTGGGCAGGGCTGGGCTATGGGGAGCCGTGCCGCGGCGCTACCCAGGAAGGCGAGCAGGTGGGAGGCTTGAGGGCAGTCAGTCGGGAGGGTCGGATCCTCCACCCTCGGAAATAGGTTTGGGCCGGGCCGGGGTGAGCTGCGAAACCACACTGCCCGGGCAGGCGCGGGCAGGTGTCTTGAGGGCAGCCAGTTGGGCCAGTTGATGCCTCTGCCCGTGGAAGTGGGTCTAGTCCAGGCAAGGCAGCACCGCTGCCAGGCTGACTGGGCAGGCACGCGAATGACCAACTTGAGGTCAGCCGGTCGGGCTGGTTGGTGCCTCTGCCAACAGAAATGGGAATGGGCCGGGACAAGCCATGAGGCGGCGCTGCCCGGGCAGACGCGTGGGTGGGCATCTTAAGGGCAGCTGGTTGGTCCGGTCGGTGCCTCCGCCCACGGTAGTGGGTCTGGCCCAGTCCAGCTGGTCGGGTCGTTCAGAGCCACCACCGGCAGAATTGGGTCTGGGTCATGCTAGGCCTAGCCGTGAAGTGATGCTGCCCAGAAATGTGTGTGGGTGTGTGGCTTGAGTCCCGCTGGTCGGGCTGGTGGGTGCCTTCGCCCGTGGAAGTGGGTCTGGGCCGGTCTGCGCAGCTGCAAGTGCAGGCGCGCGGGCGGGCGGCTTGAAGGCAGCCGGTAGGAGCCTCTGCCCACGGAAGTAGGTCTGAGCCTGACCTGGCCAGGCCATGCCTAGCCGCTTCACGGCACTGCCCGGGCAGGTGCGCAGGAGGGCGGCTTGAGGCCAGCTGGTTGGGCCAGTCAGAGCCTCGGCCTCAGGAAGTGGTTCTGGGCCTGGCCCGGCCGAGCCGCAAAACCACGCTACCAAGGCAGGTGCACGGGCCGGCTACTTGAGGAGAGCCAGTCAGGCTGGTCAGAGCCTTCGCCCGAGGAAATGTCTGGGCCATGCTGGTCCGGGCAATGGTGTTGGCTGCGCAGGCTCATGGGCTGGTGGCTTGAGGCCAGCCGGCCGGTATGGTTGGTGTCTCCACTCAGGCAAGTGGGTCTGGGCCGTGCCAGCCCTCCCCGATGAGTTGCCCAGGCAGACACAGAGGCGGGCTGTCCGGGCAGGCTTGCTTGCATGCAGTTTCAGGGCAGCTGGTCAGGCGGGTCAGAGCCACTGCCCGCAGAAGTGGTTCTGGGCCAGGCTTGGCTGAGCCTCAAAACCACACTGCATGTGCAGGCGGGCGGGCAGGCGGTTTGAGGCCAGCCTGTCGGGCTGGTCGGAGCCTCCGCCCCAGGACATAGGTCTGGGTGTGGTTGGGCCGAGCCACAAAACCACACTACCAGGGCGCGGCCTGGTTACTTGAGGAGAACAAGTTGGGCTGGTCAGAGCCTTCACCTGAGGACATGTGTCTGGGCCATGACAGGCTAGGCCATGGCGTTGGCCGCGTAGGCGAGTGGGTGTGCTGCCCGGCCATGCAAGCGGGCAGGCGGCTTGTGGGCAGCCGGTCGGACTGGTCGGTGCCTCCACCTGCGGAAGAGGATGTGGGCCGGGCCGAGCCATGAGGCAGCGCTGCCCAGGTAGGAGCGTAGGTGGGCATCTTAAGGGCAGCTGGTCAGACCGGTCGGTGCCTCCACCCAAGTGGGTCTCGCCAGGCCGAGCTGTGCCATGGTACTGCCTGGACAGGCACTCGGGCAGGCAGCTTGAGGCCAGCTGGTTGGGCTGGTTGGTGCCTCTGCCCATGAAAGTGGGTCTTGGCTGGGTCAGGCAGCACAGCCGCTGCACTGACTGGGTTGGCGCGTGGGTGGACGGCTTGAGTCCAGCTGGTCGGGCCAGTTGGAGCCTCAGCCTGCGGAATTGGGTCTGTGCCATGCTAGGCCTAGCTGTGAAGTGGCGCTGCCCAGAAATGCGTGCAGGTATGTGGCTTGAGGCCCGCCAATTGGGCTGGTCTGTGCCTCCACCCGTTTAAGTGGGTCTGGGCTGGTCTGCGCCGCTGCAAGGGCAGGCACATGGGCGAGCAGCTTGAAGGCAGTCGGTCGGTCCAGTCGGAGCCTCCTCCCACGGAAGTGGATCTTGGCCAGACATGGCCGGGCCATGCTGAGCCGAGTCACGGTGCAGCTCGGGCAGGTGCACATGCGGGCAGATTGAGGCCAGTCGGTCAGTCTGCTCAAAGACTCCACCCCAGGAATTGGGTCTGCACCTGGCCGGGCCGAGCCACGAAACCATGCTACCAGGGCAGGTGTGCAGGCAGGTTACTTGAGGAATGCAAGTCGGGCTGGTCAGAGCCTTCACCTGAGGAAATGTGTCTGGGCCAGGCCAGACAGGGCTGCGGAGTTGGCCGCATAGGCGCGTGGGTGTGCTGCCGGGCCATGCAAGTGGGCAGGTGGCTTGTGGGCAGCCGGTCAGACCAATCAGTGCCTCCGCCTGTGGAAGAGGATGTGGTCAGGCCGAGCCATGAGGTAGTGCTGCCCATGTAGGAGCGTGGGTGGGCATCTTAAGGGAAGCTGGTTGGGCCTGTTGGTGCCTCCGCCCGCAGAAGTGGGTCTGGCCAGGCCGAGCTGTGCCACAGTGCTGCCTGGACAGGCACTTGGGCGGGCAGCTTGAGGCCAGCTGGTCAGGCCGGTTGGTGCCTCTGCCCCACTGAAGTAGGTCTTGGCCAGGCCAGGCAGCGCAGCCGCTGCACTGACTGGGCAGGCTCATGGGTGGATGGCTTGAGTCCAGCTGGTCGGGCCGGTCGGAGCCTCAGCCTGCGGAATTGGGTTTGGGCCATGCTAGGCCTAGCCATGAAGTGGCGCTGCCCGGAAATGCGTGCAGGTGTGCAGCTTGAGGCCCGCTGGTCGGGCTGGTTGGTGCCTTTGCCCATTTAAGTGGGTCTGGGCCGGTCTGCGCAGCTGCAAGTGCAGGCACGTGGGCGGGCAGCTTGAAGGTAGCTGGTCGGGCTGGTCAGAGCCTCCGCCCATGGAAGTGGGTCTGGGCCAGACCTGGCCGGGCATGCCAAGCTGCTTTGCAGCGCAGCTTGGGCAGGTGCGCATGTGGGCAGATTGAGGCCAGCCAGTTGGTCTGCTCGGAGACTCCACCCTAGGAATTGGGTCTGGGCCTGGCCGGGCTGAGCCACGAAGCCACACTACCAGGGCAGGTGCGCAGGCGGGCTACTTGAGGAATGCAAGTTGGGCTAGTCAGAGCCTTCGTCTGAGGAAATTTGTCTGGGCCAGGCCGGACTGGGCTGCGGCGTTGGCCACATAGGCACGCGGGCGGGCTGCTCGGGCATGCAAGTGGACAGGCGGCTTGAGGACAGCCAGTCGGACCGGTCGGTGCCTCTGCCTGCGGAAATGGATGTGGGTTGGGCTGAATTGTGCCATGGCATTGCCCGTGTAGGAGCGCTGGCGGGAGGCTTGAGGGCAGCCGGTCGGGCTGGTCGGAGTCTCCACCCGCGGAAGTGTGTCTGGGCTGGGCCCATACGTACTGAGCCACGTCATGGCGCTGCCGATGAGGTGCGCGGTCTGGCGGCTTGAGGCCAGCCAGTTGGGACGGTTGGTGCCTCCGCTCTGACAAGTGGGTCTGGACTGTGCCAGGCCATGCCGAGGAGTTGCCTGGGCAGGTGCGTGGGCAGGTTGCCTGGGCAGGCATGCGTGCAGGTGGCTTGAGGGCAACTGGTTGGGCGGGTCAGAGCCACCGCCCGCGGAAGTGGGTCTGGGCCGCACTTGGCAGAGCCTCGAGACCATGCTGCACATGCAGATGGGTGGGCGGCTTGAGGCCAGTCAGTGCTTCTGCCCACGGAAGTGTGTCTGGGCCGGGCCAAGCAGCGCTGTGGCGCTGCCAGGGCTTGCATGTGGATGGGCGGCCTGAGGACAGCCGATCAGGCCAGTCAGAGTCTCTGCCCACGTGCTGACTGGGCAGGTGCCTGGGCTTGACGGCGTGGGTGGGCAGCTGGTCAGTCGGTCAGCCAGTGGGAGCTTCTGCCCACGGAAGTGGGTCTGGGCCAGGCTAGGCCTAGCCGCGAAGTGGCACTGTCCGGAAATGCATGCAGGCGTGCGGCTTGAGGCCTGCTGGTCGGGCTGGTCGGTGCCTCCACCCTTGGAATTGGGTCTGGGTCGGTCTGCGCTGCTGCAAGGGCAGGCACGCAGGCGGGCGGCTTGTAGGCAACCGGTTGGGCAGATCGGAGCCTCCGATTGCAGTAGTGGATCTGGGCCAGGCCGAACCATGCCATGGCGTTGCCTGGACAGGCGCGCTGGCGGGAGGCTTGAGGGCAGCCGGTTGGAGCCTCCGACAGCGGAAGTGTGTATGGGCTGGGCCCAGACGTGCCGCATCATGGCGCTGCTCGGGCTGGCGCGCTGGCAGGCAGCTTGAAGGCAGCCGTTCGGGCCAGTCAGAGCCTTCGCCCACGGAAGTGGGTCTGGGCCTGGCCGGGCCAAGCCACAAAACCACGCTACCAGGGCAGGTGCGCGGGCGTGCTACTTGAGGAGAGCCAGTCGTGCTGGTCAGAGCCTTCGCCCGAGGAAATGTGTCTGGGCCAAGCCTGGCCATGCCGCGCGGTGTTGCCCACGCAGGCGCGCGGGCGGGCTACCCAGGCATGCAAGCAGGCAGGTGGCTTGAGATCAGCTGGTGAGACCAGTCAGTGCCTCCTCCTGCGGAAGTGGATGTGGGCCGGGCCAAACCGTGCCGCGGCGCGCTGGTGGGAGGCTAGAGGGCAGCCGGTCGTCTGGTCAGAGCCTCCACCCGCGGAAGTGTGTCTGGGCTGGGCCACGACGTGCCTAGCCACGTCACGGCACTGCCCGGTCAGGTGCGCGGGCTGGCGGCTTGAGGCCAGTCTGTCGGGACGGTTGGTGCCTCTGCTCGGGCAAGTGGGTCTGGGCTGTGCCAGGTCATGCTGAGGAGTTGCCTGGGCAGGCGTGCGTGCATGCTGCTGAGGGCCGTTGGTCGGGCGGGTCGGAGCCACCGCCTGTGGAAGTGGATCTGGGCCGGACTTGGCCGAGCCTCGAAACCACGCTGCACGTGCAGGTGGGCGGACGGGCAGGCAGCTTGAGGCCAGCTGGTCGGGCCGGTTGGTGCCTCTGCCCACTGAAATGGGTCTTGGCCAGGCCAGGCAGCACAGCTGCTGCACTGACTGGGCAGGTGTGTGGGCGGATGGCTTGAGTCCAACTGGTCGGGTTGGTCAGAGCCTCAGCCTGTGGAATTGGGTCTGGGCCATGCTAGGCCTAGCCGTGAAGTGGCGCTGCCCAGAAATGCATGCGGGTATGCGGCTTGAGGCCCGCTGGTCGGGCTGGTCGGTGCCTCTGGCCGTTTAAGTGGGTCTGGGCCGGTCTGCGCAGCTGCAGTGCAGGTGCACGGGCGGGCAGCCTGAAGGTAGCTGGTCGGGCTGGTTGGAGCCTCCGCCCATGGAAGTGGGTCTGGGCCGGACCTGGCCAGGCTGTACCGAGCTGCTTTGCAGCACTGCCCGGGCAGTTGCTCAGGCAGGCATCTTGAGGCCAGCTGGTCTGGTTGGTCGGAGCCTCTGTCCCAGGAAGTGGGTCTGGGCTTGGCCGGGCTGAGCCACGAAACCATGCTACCAGGGCAGGTGCACGGGCGGGCTACTTGAGGAGAGCAAGTAGGGCTGGTCAGAACCTTCGCCCAAGGAAATGTGTCTGGGCCGGGTCATGCCGTGCCATGGTATTGGCTGCGCAGGTGCACTGGCGGGTGACTTGAGAGCAGCCAGTCGGTCCGGTCGGAGCCTCCGTCCGCAGAAGTGTGTCTGGGCTGGGACCGGACGTGCGTAGCCACATCATGGCACTGCCTGGGCAGGTGTGCGGGCTGGTGGCTTGAGGCCAGCCGGTCGAGATGGTTGGTGCCTCCGCTTGGGCAAGTGGGTCTCAGCTGTGCTGGGCTGCGCTGAGGAGTTGCCCAGGCAGATGTGTGGGCAGGCTGCCTGGACAGGCGTGCGTGCATACAGCTTGAGGGCAGCTGGTCGGGCGGGTTGGAGCCACCACAAGCAGAAGTGGTTCTGAGCCGGGCTTGGCCGAGCCTCGAAACCACGCTGCACGTGCAGGTGGCTTGAGGCCAGCAGGTCAGGCAGGTCGCTGCTTCCACCCACGGAAGTGTGTCTGGGCCGGGCCAAGCCACGCTGCTGCGCTGTCAGGGCAGGCACGTGGGTGGGCAGTTTGAGAACAGCCAATCGGGCAGGTCAGAGCCTCTGCCCGTGGAAGTGTGTCTGGGCCTGGCTGGGCCGGCCCGGGCTGTGCCGTCACGTGTTGTGGTACTCCTCGGGCAGGCACACAGGTGGGTGGCTTGATGCCAGCCGGTTGGAGCCTCTGCCCGCGGAATTGGGATTGGGCTGGGCCGGGCTATGGGGAGCCGTGCTGCAGCGCTGCCCAGGAAGGGGCGCAGGGGGGCAGCTTGAGGGCAGTCAGTCGGGAGGGTCGGAGCCTCCACCCACAGAAATGGGTTGGGCAGGGCCAGGCCAGGCCTAGCCGTGAAACCACGCTGCCCGGGCAGGCACGCGGGCAGGCGTCTTGGTTTTATTGATGTAGTGGATCATATTGATTGTTTTACATATATTAAACCAACATTGTATCCCTGGGATAAGTCCCACTTGGTCATGATGAACAATATTTTTTTTCTTCCAGGGTTATTGCTGGGCTCGGTGCCTGCACCATGAATCCACCGCTCCTGGAGGCCATTTCCCCCCTTTTGTTGCCCTTGTTGTAGTAGCCTCGTTGTGGTTATTATTATTACCATTGTTGATGTTGTTCGTTGTTGGATAGGACAGAGAGAAATGGACAGAGGAGGGGAAGACAGAGAGGGGGAGAGAAAGATAGACACCTGCAGACCTGCTTCACCACCTGTGAAGCGACTCCACTGCAGGTGGGGAGCCGGGGGCTCGAACCGGGATCCTTACGCCAGTCCCTGCACTTCACACCACGTGCGCTTAAGCCCCTGCACCACTGCCTGACCCTGATGAACAATATTTTTAATATACTGCTGTATCCGGTTGGTTAGAAATTTGTTCAATATTGTAGCATCTATGTTCATCAGAGATATTGGTCTGTAGTTTTCTTTTTTGGTTGTCTCCCTGTCTGATTTTGGTGTCAGAGTGATGTTGGCTTCATAGAAGCTGGAAGAGAGTATTCCAGGGTCTTCAATCTTCTGGAAGACTATTAAACACAGAGGTATTAGTTGTTCTTTGAAGGTTTTGTAGACTTCATTTGTAAAACCATCTAGTCCAGGACTTTTATTCTTGGGGAGGTTTTAGATAACTGTTTTAATTTCATTAGCTGCGATGGGCCTGTTCATATTATATAGTTCCTCTTTATTTAATTTTGGAAGTTCATAGGTATCTAGGAACTCATCCATTTCTTCCAGGTTCTCTGGCTTGGTGGCACATATTTGTTCATAGAAGCCTTGCATGATATGTTGAATTTCTATGGTTTCTGTTGTGATATCTCCTCTCTCATTTACAATCCAATTTATTTGAGTCTTCTCCCTTTTTTGTTTCATGAGTCTGGCTAAAGGTTTGTCAATTTTGTTCACTCTTTGGAAGAACCAACATTTACTTTTGTTGATCTTTTGTATGGTGTTCTTATTTTCAGTGTTATTTATTTCTGCCCTAACTTTAGTTATTTTTGTCCTTTTTGTTGCTTTAGGGTTCCTTTGTCCTTCTTCTTCTATGTCTTTAAGATGTGTAATCAAGTTGTTTATTTGTGCTTTTTTTCTTGTTTCCTAATGTATGCTTCTATGGCTATGAAATTCCCTTTCCATAGTGCCTTAGCTTTGCCCCAAATATTTTGATAGCTGGTGTCTTCATTTTCACTGAGCTCTCAAAACATTCTGATTTCTTCCTTTATTTCCTCTTTGACCCAGTAGTTGTTAAGTAATATACTGCTGAGCTTCCATATTTTGGGACTATTACTAATCTTTTGATGATTGTTAAGTGTTTTTTTAATTCCACTGTGGTCTGAGAAGATGCTTGGGATGATTTCAATGCTCTTGAATTTGCGGATGCTGTCTTTGTGGCCTAAAGTACAGTCTATTCTTGAGAATGACCCATGTGGACTTGAGTAAAATATGTATTCCAGTTTCTTGGGATGAATGACTAAAAATGTCCAATAGTTCTGTTTTATCTATCTCCTCATTCAGTTCCCTCATTTCTTTATTGATTCTCTGCCTGGATGATCTGTCAAGTTGAGAGTGTGGTGTTGAAGTCTCCTACTATTACTGTGTTGCTGATAATATATTGCTGTAGCTCTTTCAGTAGATATTTGATGTATTTAGATGGATTCTCATTGGGTGCATAGATATTAATCATTGTTAAGTCCTCTTGATTGATCCTCTGAGCATTAAATAATGTCCATCCCTATCTTTTTAAATTTTATTCATTTTAAAATCTATTGTGTCAGATATGAGATATGTGTCAGATATGAGATATGTGTCAGATATGAGATATGTCCCTGCCCTTTTTTGTGTGCCACTGGAGTGCACATCCTGCCATAACTACAGTCCTTGTTGGGAGACTCAATTAGTATTTAATTCAAATATAGGATGGCATGGTTATGCCTGGGTGGTATCACAATGCATAAAGAGCATTAGAGTCACAAGGAATAAGTCACAGATTGGATCCCTGGCACCACATAGAACAGAGTAATGTTTTCGATATATTTCTCTCTCCCTCCCTCTCTCTCTCTCTCTCTCTCTCTCTCTCTCTCTCTCTCTCTCACACACACACACACACACACACACACACACACATCTTAAAAAAACATAATTTGTTTATATTTATTTTGGATAGACACTGAGAGGGAAAAAGGAAATTGAGAGTGGAAGAGAGACACCTGCAGCACTGTTGTACCATTCATGAAGCTTCCTCCTGGCAAGCAGGGACTGGAGACTTCAACCCAAGTTCTTGTAGATGGTAGCAGGTGTACTCAACCAGACGTAGCACCACCCAGCCCCTTTCATTGTCTTTCTAATACATATACTAATAAATCTGCAAAAACATTTACTGACATTAACTACTAGATACTTAATAATTTTGATAATCTAACTTCTATATTTCTTGTATAAATAACAAATACATTTTTAGGATTGTGGAGGGGTTTCCTGTTAGTCAGCCCACCCTGCTATATAATGATGAGATGGAGCATTTTCAGTCTGCTATGGCTGTCAACTATATAATAAAGAGCAGGAAGGACCTTCTGGGATCCTGTGATCCTGTGCAAACAGTGACTGAAGGTATGTTTCTGCAACCAAAGGAGTTTTCTCTAAACTCTGGATACTGCACTTATAGCCAACACTTATTCTGTCTCTAATAGAAACTTTCATTATCTGATGATCAAAATGTGTCTGTACTCTTTCTTGAAGAAAGGAAAACAAAATACAAAATAACATTTAAGGTAGGACAACATTTATATGTGTTTCAGAAAGTAATTCCCAGCTTAAATGCATATATGGTGGTGCTGGGGACTGAACCTGAGACTTTTGATCCCTCAGGCCTGAAAGTCTTTTTGCATAACAATTATGTGGTGTCTTCAGCCTCTCATTGGTTTTTAAAGTTGTAAAATTAGTACTTGAAGTTTAAAAGTCCACATCAAAGCAAATAAAAGATGGTCTAAGAAATGGTGCAGTGGATAAATATTGGATTCTTGGACATAAGGTCTTGAGTTCACTCCCCCAGCAGCACAAGCACCAGAGTGGTGCCTGGTCCCTGCTATCTCTCTCTCTCTGTCTCTGTCTCTGTCTGTCTCTCTCTCATTCTCTACTCTTCCTAACTTCTTCATGAATAATATTTCAAAAAATAAGATGAAATCTGGAGCCAGGTGGTGGTGTACCTGGTTGAGCACACATATGATAAAGCACAAGGACCCATGTTTGAGCCCCAGTTCCCACCTACAGGGGGGAAGCTTTGCAAGTGTTGAAACAGTACTGCAGATGCCTTTCTGTTTCTATCTCTCTCTACTTCCACTCTTTCTCTCCATTTATGGCTATCTCTATCCACTGAATGCATAAAAACAGTAAAATTATTATTATTATTATTTTTAATATTTATTTTATTTATTTATTCCCTTTTGTTGCTCTTGTTGTTTTATTGTTGTAGTTATTATTGTTGTTGTCGTTGTTGGATAGGACAGAGAGAAATGGAGAGAGGAGGGGAAGACAGAGAGGAGGAGAGAAAGATAGACACCTGCAGACCTGCTTCACCACCTGTGAAGCGACTCCCCTGCAGGTGGGGAGCCGGGGTTCGAACCGGGATCCTTATGCCGGTCCTTGTGCTTTGCGCCACCTGCACTTAACCCGCTGCGCTACAGCCCGACTCCCAAAGTAAAATTATTTTAATTAAAAATAATTATTAGCCTTAAAACTAAACCCAGACACTGTAGAGCACTCTCTCTCTCTCTCTCTCTCTCTCTCTCTCTCTCTCTGTGTGTGTGTGTGTGTGTACGCATGCACTTGAAGTAGGTTTCTTAAATTACTTTTAAGATGTCATCATAAATGTAAATGATGATACTTGTTTTTCTTTATACTGCCTGGGTTTCATTCAAATTTTGCACTTGCCTAATTCCACTGATTGTGGTAGACTGTATTCTTTTTTCTTTTCTCTTTTTAATGTATTATTTATTATCTATTTAATATTGTGACAAAAGTATAACAGAATAGGGGTATAATTCCATAAAGTTCCAATTACCAGAGTTCTGTGTCTCTATCACCTCCACTGGAGTAGTTTTGCCATGATCACCAATATGGGCTAAGTTTAAATCTCTCTATATCTTTGTGTCTTGGTACTTATCTGGGGTGGTGTGAAACTGACACTATTGTGACAACAGTCTTACGAATAAATATTTCCACTATACAGTAATCTGGGGAAAAATAACTATAAACTCTAGTTTCCTAGTACAAATTCATCTTCTTTGTTTTCCTGCCACTGTGCCTGCCAAATCCCACCACCAGAGCAGATGAAGCTAGAGGATTCCAAGGACTAAGCTGTTCCCTGGGGCCCTGGTCCAGAGGCTGTGTCAGGACTTTGGGCACTTGTGCTATGAAGTAGTGGGTCCTGGGGGCCTGTGCAGGCCAGGGGGGGTTCTGGACCTAAGACGCCCTTCATTGGGATTTGAAGAAGAAAAACCTGTTGCTTGGTGCCAGAGCGATCTCCTACATGGTAGAGAGTTGCCCTAGAATGCTAGAGCTCCACAAAGTCCAAAAACTTTGAAGGTCAAGGAGTAAAGACTGAAGGATACTTGCATCCACTTGAGAGCCCTCCAGACTTTCAGGATGTCTTGGCTGGCTCCCCTGCTCGAGAGGATCTTCTGAGGATGTAGGTACTTCTGATGGAGAGGTCACCTTGGAGGGGCCCAGTGGCAGGCTGCTGCTGGTACCATAGTCATATGCCAAGGAGCTGCATGAGGCAGGTGCAACAACTGTACTTATGCTCCCATGCCTTGTTCATCTCTAACTCAAAGTTTGGATCTTCAAATGCATTCACATCTTGACAGTACCTCCACTGCTGAAAAACAACAACCCATCTAGATGACAGTATCCCTGAGATTCATTGGCTCAAGGTAGTGCCACCCACCACCACCACCATACCAAACACATGCCTCTGAGCTGGATAACCTCTGCAATTCTACTCTTACCCCTCATGCTGCCAACTTCTATCTTTGTTCCTCTGTTTCTGTGTGCACCACAGCCTCTGTGTCTTCACTCTCTCTGATAAGTTGGATAACACAAGACTCCTAAATTCTGCTCAACACCACTGACTGGGGTGGGGGTGTGGGTGTGGGTGGATTTTAAAAAGTCCATTGTGAGTGGTAAAATAGTGCAGGCACAAAGTCCCAGTGAAGTGGTCTGGTCTCCAAAGTCAGAAGCTGCATTGCTGCACAAAATCACATGGGGATACTGTCAATTTATTTGCAGTCAACTCTGGTAGAAAAATCATTCTTAAGGGGGGGTGGGGGTCTAGATAGCATAATGGTTTTGTAAACAGAGGTGGGTTTTTTGTTTGTTTGGTTGGTTGGTTTTTTGCCTCCAGGGTTAGTGCTGGGGCTCAGGGCCTGCACTACAAATCCACTGCTCCTGGGGGATATTTTTTCCACTTTGTTCCCCTTGTTGTTTATTATTATTGTTGTTATTACTGTTTATTCTTAGGACAGAGAAAAATCAAGAGAGGAGGAGAAGACTACTGGGAGAGAATGATAGACACCTATAGACCTGCTTCACTACTTGTGAAGAGATTCCCCAGCAGGTGGGGACCAGGGGCTTGAATCAGGATCCTTAGGCTGGTACTTGTACTTAGTGCTATGTGCGCTTAACCCACTGCACTACTGCCAGGCCCCCATAAACAGACTCTTATGCCTGAGTCTCCAAAGTCTGATGCTCAATACCTCCATACCACTAAAAGTCAGAACTGCACAGTGTCCTAGTTGGGACACAAAATAATAATAAAGGAACTAGCTAGTAAGCTGTCTCCCAGCCCATTGAATTCTTTTAAAATATATTTATTTTACTTTACTTTGTTAATCAGTTTAGTAATGAGAGAAATGTTTAAAGAGAGGATGATAACTAAGAGGCAGTACTTCTTTCTCACCTACTATTTAATCCAATTTTATTTTACTGTTATCTTAGTAATGAGAGCTAGAGACCCATGAGAAATATACAGAGACACTGACATGGGCAGGGGCACTCAGAAGTCCTGAGTTCAATAGGTCCATATCACGAAAGTCAGAGCTGAATAATGTTCTAATAAGGAAAATAATGATAATAAAGGAACAGGACCCCAAGCCTCATGGTCCCAGGGGCCCTTTGAAGTTCATGTCCAGAGCTGAACAGCTCGAACTTACTTTTTTTTTTTCCTCCAGGGTTATTGCTGGGCTCAGTGCCTGCACCATGAATCCACCGTTCCTGGAGGCCATTTTCCCCCTTTTGTTGCCCTAGTTGTTGCAGCCTCGTTGCAGTTATTATTGCCATTTTTGATGTTGCTTTGTTGTTGGATAGGACAGAGAGAAATGGAGAGAGGAGGGGAAGACAGAGAGAGGGGGAGAGAAAGATAGACACCTGCAGACCTGCTTCACCGCCTGTGAAGCAATTCCCCTGCAGGTGGGGAGCCGGGGGCTCGAACCGGGATCCTTACGCTGGTCCCTGCACATTGCGCCACGTGCGCTTAACCCACTGCGCCACCACCCGACCCCCGAACTTACTTTTAAGGATAAAAGTAAGGATGAAGGATCAGCACTCCATTCCATGGGGTATTCAAGTTCCAGGGGACCCTTGCAGTTCCAAGGGCCCTCTGAAGTGCTGGCTCCAATCCCTCCATACCACTATTAAGTCAGAGCTGAACAGAGTCTTAGTAGGAAAAAATATAATAATAAAGGAAGAGCACCACAAGCCTCACAGACTCTGAGCCCTCTAGGTCCCGGGGCCCTTTGAAGTCCTATGTCCAATCCCTCCACACAACAATAAGGCAGAGCTGAACAACTTCCTAGTAGGTAAATAATAATAATAAGGAAACAGCACCCAGGGTCGATGGTACCGCAGTGGGTTAAACACACATAGCATTAAGCAAAAGGTTTCACCTAAGGATATCAGTTTGAGCCCCGACTCCTCACCTCGTGGACTGGTGTTCTAAGAAAGCTCAGGTCCAAGCCATACAACTATAAGTCAGAGCTGAACAGTGTCCTAGTAAAAGACTAATAATAATAATAATAATAATAATAATGGCACAGCATACCAAGCCTTTGAATCTGGGGTCCCTCTGCAGGCCCAGGTCCAAACCCTCCATACCACTGAAGTCAGAGCTGAAAAGTATCCTATTAGAGGGGGAAAAAAAATAAAAAGGAGCAGCTCCCAAATCCTCACAGACCCAGTAGCTCTCTGAAGGTCCAGGTTCATCCCTCCATACCACTATAAGTCAGAGCTGAACAGTTTCCAAGTAGAATTATAGTAGTAGTAGTAGTAGTAGTAGTAGTAGTAGTAGTAGTAGTAGTAGTAGTAGTAGTAGTAGTAGTAGTAAAGGACCAGCACACCAATATTCTCAGACCTGGGGACCCCTTGAAGTCCTAGGTCCAATCTCTCAATACCACTATAAGTCAGAGCTGAAGAGTGTCATAGTAGGGGGAAATAGAATATTAATATAAAGGAACAGCACCCAAGCCTCTCAGACCTGAGATCCCTCTGAAGGACAAGGTCCAATCCCTTCATACCACAATAAGTCAGAGCTGAAGAGTGTCTTAGTAGAGAAAAATAAAAAATAATAAGGAAGCACCAACACAAGCCTCACTGATCCAGTGGCCTCTGAAATCCCAGGTGCAACCCTTCCATACCACTATAAGTCAGAGCTGAACAGTGTCCTAGTAGAAGAAAATAATAATATTATTATTAATCTTAATATTAATAATGGAGCAGCACCCAAAGTCGCAGACCTGGGAGCCGTCAGAAGACCGAGCTCCAAACCCTCCATAAAACTATAAGTGAAAGCTGAACAGCATCCTAGTAGGGGAAAAATAATAATAATAATAATAAGGGAGAATCAAAAAAGGGCAAGAGACTGGCATACTTTAACGATGACTCTTTAGTCACTATCAGACCACCCCATTAGCTGGGGCCCTAGTCAGGGAGTCCTGAGATTCACAAACAGACATGATGGGTCTAGACCTCCAATAAATCCCTCTCTCCATTGTTGCCAGTCATTCCTATCAGGAAAAACACAATGGACCCCTTTGTGGCCACCCATAGGACCTTGCCCTCAACTTGGCTCAACAATGGTAGAGAATGTTTCATCCTCCAAAGGAAGGCTGGACAATATACTCTATGATACACCTGAGGAAGATGGGTCCTGAAATTGGGACAGCTTGGAACATTCCTGCTGAAGACCACAGAAAGTGAGCTCAGATCTATAGGGATGCAGAGGTCACATAGGCTCATAAAATGAATATGGGCCCCAGATCACATCAAATCAATGGGGTTTACAATCAACAATATTTATACACCTTTCCCATATTTAGGAGCTACACTCTCTTCCCTGATCCAACTTTCTGGTCCTTTTTCCAGCCATGATATCATCTCCCCAGATAATTACTTGGATCCACCTGCACATCAGATTTCAGACCAAGGGAAAAAAAAAACACTAGTATAGCCACAGGCCCTTTGGAATATAACTAAAATATGCCTACTAGCTATCTACAAAATAGAGTGCCACCCAACTCTTCATCTGCACTATTCCAGCCTTTAGGTATATCATTGGTCAACAATTTGTTTGGTTTTTTATGTTAACTCTATTTTCAACCACCAGGTTCCAGATGTTATCATGATGCCCACCAGACTTCCCTGGAAAGACAACCCCACCAATGTGTCCTGGAGCTCTTCTTCCCCTGAGCCCTTCCCCACTAGGGAAAGAGAGAGACAGGCTGGGAGTATGGACTGACCTGTCAACGCTCATGTTCAGCGGGGAAGCAGTTACAGATGCCAGACCTACCACCTTCTGCATCCCACAGTGACCTTGGGTCCATACTCCCAGAGGGTTAAAGAATAGGAAAGCTATCAGGGGAGGGGAGGGGATACAGGCTTCTTGTGGTGGGAATTGTGTGGAGTTGTACCCCTCTTATCCAGTGGTTTTCTCAATATTTCCTTTTTATAAATAAACTTTAAAAAGAGAGAGAGAGATAAGCTTAAGCACATGTGGCGCAAAGCGCAAGGGCTGGCGTAAGGATCCCGATCCAGCCCCTGGCTTCCCACCTGCAGGGGTGTCACTTCACAAGCGGTGAAGCAGGTCTGCAGATGTCTTCCCCTCCTCTCTCCATTTCTCTCTTTCCTATCCAACAACAACAACATCAATAATAACTGCTGGCACTTATGCGGGGTGACTCTCAGCCACAAAGGTAAGCTTACTGGTTCTCCCTTGATAGTTCAAGGGACTCAGCGATATAGGCAAGAGACACCGGGGAGAATTGGAACACTCTCATTTATTGAACAGTGGGCTTGGGTTTAAATAGGGATTCAGACAAAGAACATTTTTCAAATATGTCAGAAATTACAGGTTTCTTAAAGGTCAGCTTGCCCCTATGGTAGGGGGCTGGTATGACAAGAATTGATGCGATACATAAAGGTCAAGACAATTTTTCTCCATGATGCAAACAGGTTAATTATCTAAAGGTATTTGAGAGAAGCATAGGGGTTAAGCCAGCAGGGTGAGATAGAGAGAAGATAAACAAGGCTTGATAGCTATCAAAGGCCATAAGGAAATAGAGTTTGGAGTTTCTCTTGTCTGGGATTTGAGGTGTATGATGGAGCATGTTCTAAAAGTAAGGTGATTGTGTGAACTCTGGGTGACTACGTGAACTTTGAGTGAACCTTAAAGCAGGCAGCCATGTGTCCTGCAGTTAGTGGGGAGAAGCTGTGAGATCTCTGTGGGCTTGAGAGTCTGATAAGGGGAAACTGAGTCTGAGAGACATTTTCCCCTTTGCTCATCTCTGTGAGAGAGGATAACAAGGGGGTGTCATTCCCAGACCTCCATCCAGGGATGGGGGAGTTTTCCCTAAGCTTTACCAAGCTTACACATAGTCCCACAAATAACTACAACAATAAAACAACAAGGGCAACAAAAGGGAATAAATCAGTACTTTAAAAATTATTTTAAAAAGTGGTCCAGGAGGTGGTGCAGTGGTAAAGCTTTAGACTCTCAGCATGAGGTCCCGAGTTGGATCCCCAGCAGAATGTGCCAGAATGATGTCTGGTTCTTTCTCTCTCTTCCTATCTTTCTCATAAGTAAATAAACTCTTTAAAACAAAAAATTTATAAAGAAAAGATAAAAGAGAGAGAGGGAGAGAGAAGCATGGCTCGAGTGGCAATGACAAGATCTTGGGCAATGAGCTGCACAGGCAGGCAGCAAAAGCCAACAGCATCCGGTACTCCCAGGTGGTCTCCCATCCAAGTACTAACCAGACCTGACCCTGCTTAGCTTCTGAGATCAGACAAGATCAGGCATGTTCAGAGTGGTATGGCCATAGAAACCACAGTCCTTTCTGCCGGCCTCAAGAAGCCAAGCTGTGCACCGCCGGTGCAACAGTGACTCCCAGTGGCCGGCTCCGCACACTGGCCTCCAGTGACAGCTTGGCTCCTGGACCCCCCCACACACAACCACCACCCACCCCACCCTGCCACAGCTGCGACCACTATCATCACTGCTTCACCCCTCACAAAGCCTACACTGGTGCACAGGCAGGGAGGGATGCGGGGAAACCATGCCCACCCACACACAGGCCCCATACACCCTGCCATCCTGCCTGCCAGCCAGTCATCCTGCCTGCCTGCCTGCTGGCAAATAGCCTTTGCTCCACAGGCTGCCTGCTAACCCACCCAACTGCTTCTCCCAGAGTGGGAGAATCAGGCACCAGGGCCAAGGAGAGCCAGTTCCCACAGGGAGACCCACTCTCCCACAAGGCCAGTTCCCACAGGGAGACCCACTCTCAGCTCCATGGCCAAAGGGGCCATCCAAGGGCGGGTCATCCCATGCTGTGCATGCCTGCAAGACCCACTTCATGGGTGCAAGAAGGCGGAGGAGGAGGAGGAGAAGGAGGAGGAGGAAGAGGAGGAGGAGGAGGAGGAGGAAGAGGAGGAGGAGGAGGAGGAGGAGGAGGAGGAGGAGGAGGAGAGAAGAAGAAGAAGAAGAAGAAGAAGAAGAAGAAGAAGAAGAAGAAGAAGAAGAAGAAGAAGAAGAAGAAGAAGAAGAAGGAGAAAAGAAGAGGGTCTGTTAAGGGGTGCACAGTGTTACTGGAATACATAGGAGGCAGCCCCTCCAGGGAGAGCCCTTCAAATGGGAGGTTGCCAGGCTGGCTGGGTAGATGGCTGGTTGCCTGGGCCAGTAGGGATGGGGACTGGCACCTACCCCTGGGGTAGCACAGGTGTGGAGATGGGGGCAACTGCAGGTGCCCAGACAAACCTAGGCAGGTTGATGGTGAGGGGATGGGGGAAGGCTGTGGGGGGTGTTGTGGGTTGGATGCTGTGCTTGGAAGGCAAGGCATGGGTGTGAAGGAGTTCTGCGACATGGGGTGAGCATTCACAAAATGTGCTAGGGCATCAGGACTCCAAAAGGATGAAAGAGACAAACTGAGAGACAGAGTGAGAGAGGAGGAGGAAAGGTATGGAAGGTGGCATACCAGTTATGGAAAATCACATCGCCTGGGTTGCCTAAGGGTCCAGGTTCATTCCCAGGCACCATCAACACTCAGAGATGAGAAGATCTCTGGTAGTACTTCAATAAGTAAGTAACTAATTATTGACAACGTAAAAAAATGTAGAGAAGTAAAGAAGAGTTCAATGACCAGCATTACCCTAAACCATAGGCGAGTACTGATACGACAGAGAGAAGAAAGAAGTTAGGATGGAAAAGACAGGAGAAGGAAACAGAGAGAAGGAGAGAGAGAAGAGAGAGAGGTTGAGAGAGAGAGGTTGAGAGATAGAGAGAGAGAGAAGAGAAGCAAGGCTTTTTCAAAGTTAACCCAATTCACATAGGCTCGCTGCTAAGATGAATATGGGCCCCAGATCAGACCATATCAATGGGGTTTATGGCCAACAATATTTATACACCTTTCTCATATTTGGGAGCTACTCTCTTCCCTGGTCCAGCTTTCTGGTCTTTCTGCTAGCCATGACATCACCTCCCCAGATAATAATTAGGATCCACCTCCATTTCAGATTTCAGGCTCAGGCTGAAAAAACAAACTGTTGCTATGCTTCACATTGGTTTGGTCTCGCTCTCCCCTGCCGGTAGATTTGGTTTGGCCCACGCTACTCCCTTCTTCCCGCCCCCTATCCTACACACTTCCTGAGCTGATACTATGGTCATTTAGTTAAAAAGAAAAGGGGGGATTGTTGCTATGCTTCACTTTGGTTTGGTCTTGCTCTCCCCTGCCGGGAGATTTGGTTTGGCCTTTGCTAGTTTTCACACTACTCCCTTCTCCTCACCCCCTATCCTATGTACTTCCTGAGTTCCTGCCGCAGCCTCCAGAGGAGAAGGATGCAGGACAGATCTGTGTGGTGATTAGTTTAGGAGTCCCTCTCTGCCGCTGGAGGAGAAAGATGGAGGAGCACATTGCCCGCTCATGAATAAAGATTAAACTGCGTTCTCAGCTCAACCGTGTGTCTCTGGTCATCTCTGTTACCCGCCCGTGAAGCCAGCCTGCTTATAACAATATTTGGTGCTACAATGTGAGGCCTGACCTGCACATATCTCAGATAAGTGAAGACAATTTGGCTAACTATGCACTATGGCCTTCTTTTCTGCTTGTGAAGAGTTTTCCAAAGGCCTCTGCCATTTCTTGAGACTGTTTCGCTGTTTCTGGAACATTTATCTCTGGACCACACTGTGGTTTCCGCCCAATGCCAGCCCGCAAGAGCCGGCTCAGCATGGGCTCCCCCCCACATTGCTCGGCCGCCGGGAGCAGGGCAGCAGGCTGGGTGGGCAGGGCTGCAGCCCATCCTGGCTGCCACCCAGGGGCATCTTGGCCTGTGCCTTCTGCACAGCCAGCCCGCCTGCACTCCTGCTATGAAGTCTGGGTAGATTCTGGACCACCTGGAGACCGCAGGCTCCCTGCTGGGACTGGGGCCCCTGGCCAAGATCCCCAGCTCTGCTCTGAAGGCAAAGAAGCTAGAATACGCATAGATCCCTGCAGAGATGGCAACCTACAATTCCTGGAGCTGAAGTTGCGCAAGAAGCCACAGCCAGACAACACACCCCTGAACAACTAGACAGTACAGATCTAAATTCGTGTTTAAAATGACATGTCTTCGTAACAAAATTTTTTCTCCTTGTGTATTTGAATACCATGTTTATGTGTGTGTTCAAATATGGGCGGGGTAGATAGCACAATGGTTATGCTAATGATTCTCATACCTGAGGCTTTTTTTCCCCATGGTTCTCTGTTTACCTTTCCACATTTTATTGTTTAAACTTTAAACAACTTTAAAATCATACTAAAAAGGACTTCCAATTGTAATAGAGTTATCAATTTTGGTAAACTTCTAACCTGCTACAAGTTTTGTTTCATAGTAAGTTAAATTGCAGCTGTCAAGTTCTCTACAGAAAAGTGGAATTCCAGCAGCTGACCTTCCTCATACAACGTTCCACCCCGTCATTCTTCCGTGGACATCTGCTTTGGACTGGCACTTCTATCGGACTTACTGCTACACTTCTTGGACACTTTGCACAAAACTAGCAGCTTCCCTTTATGCTGCTGGGTTTCTCGAAGACTGACTGTCTTAGGACTCTAGGCCATACCCTCTCTCCATGCTAGGTAATTCCCACAGAGGCAAGAAAAGCCCACAGAGGCAGGAAATGTTCTTTAGCTGATAAGCCTTGTCCACAGAGGCAAAAATGCCCCCTCAGGCCTTCCCTTGGCAGCACACTGGTTCTTGTTGCTCACTTACTTGTTCCTCCATATTTGTGCCAGTTTCTTTTTTGAAAATGCTTGTATGATATAGGTTTCTGTTGACCCCACACTCCTGATACTATGGTCAATTAGTTAAAAAGAAAAGGGGGAATTGTTGGTATGCTTCATATTGGTTTGGTCTCACTCCCCCCCCCCCCGGAAGATTGTGGTTTAGTCTTTGCCTTTTGGCGCTTCTCCCTTCTCCGCGCCCCCTCCCCTACATACATCCTGAGTTTCTGCCTCTGCCGCCAGAGGAGAAAGATGGAGGAGCACATTGCCCGCTCGTGAATAAATATTAAACTATGTTCTCAGCTCAGCTGTGTGTTTCTGGTCATCTGTTACCTGCCTGTGAAGCCAGCCCGGCGATAACGACAACAAACAAACAAACAAACACTAGTATAGCCACAGGCCCTTTGGAATGTAACTAAAATATGCCTACTAGCTCTCTACAAAATGGAGAGCCCACACACTCTTCATCTGCACTATTCCAGCCTTTAGGTACATCATTGGTCAACAATTTGGTATTTTATGTTAACTCTATTTTCAACCACCAGGTTCCAGATGCTATCATGATGCCCACCAGACTTCCCTGGACAGACAACCCCACCAATGTGTCCTGGAGCTCTGATTCCCCAGATCCCTTCCCCACTAGGGAAAGAGAGAGCCAGGCTGGGAGTATGGACCGACCTATCAACACTCATGTTCAGCAGGGAAGCAGTTACAGAAGCCAGACCTTCCACCTTCTGCATCCCACAGTGACCTTGGGTCCATACTCCCAGAGGGTTAAAGAATAGGAAAGCTATCAGGGGAGGGGATAGGACAGGCTTCTGGTGGCTGGGAATGTGTGGAGTTGTACCCCTCTTATCCAGTGGTTTAGTCAATGTCTCCTTTTTATAAATAAAATAAATAAATAATGATAAAGTTAACCCAATTGCAAAATAATGTGATTATAGCAATAACTGTCTATTGTCTCTTAACCCTAGGGCAGCAGGAACCTCCCACTTTCTCTATAGCACCTATACTTGCCCCAGTCGTGGAACCTCTAGGGTGGGGCTCACTTTGCTGCATGCTTCTCTTAATTCATATCAAATGTTATTGCCTCCACTGTTTCCAACCTGATCAATACAACGAGTACCACCTCAGCATGCTTCACATCAGACTGGCCCACCCCTACCCCTAGGCCTCAACCCCTGCCACCTGCAGCTTGCTTGCCCATGTACAGCAGGTGCAATCACTCTTCATCTGCCCTGTTGCAGCCTCTAAGTTCATGATTGACCAACAATTGGTTTGGCTTTATATGTTAACTCTCTTTTCAGCCACCAAGTTCCAGACACTAGCAGGATGCTGACCAGATTTCCCTGAACAGACAACCCCACCAGTGTGTCCTGGAACTCTGCTTCCCCAGAGCCCTTCCCCACTAGGGAAAGATGGAGATAGGCTGGGAGTATGGACCGACCTGTCAAAGCTCATGTTCAGTGGGGAAGCAGTTACAGATGCCAGACCTACCATCTTCTGCATCCCACAGTGACCTTGGGTCCATACTCCCAGAGGGTTAAAGAATAGGAAAGCTATCAGGGGAGGGGGTGAGAAACAGAGTACTCGTGGTGGGAATTGTGTGGAGTTGTACCCCTCTTATCCAGTGGTTTTCTCAATGTTTCCTTTTTATAAATAAATAAATTTTTTTTAAAAAAAAGAGAGATTAAGCTTAAGCACACATGGCACAAAGCACAAGGACTGGCATAAGGATCAGGGTTCAAGCCCCCAGCTCCCCACCTGCAGGGCAGTCGCTTCACAAGTGGTGAAGCAGGTCTGCAGATGTCTACCTTTCTCTCCCCCTCTGTCTTCCCCTCCTCTCTCCATTTCTCTCTTTCCTATCCAACAACAATGACATCATCAACAACAACAATAATAGCTACAACAACAATAAAAAAAACTTGGGCAACAAAAGGGAAAATAAATAAATATTTAAAAAATTTAAAAAAAACAACAGAGAAGCTATCAGAGGAGGGGATGGGATATAGAGTTCTGAGTTGTACCCCTCTTATGGTTTTGTCAGTGTTTCCTTTTTATAAATAAAAATTAAAAATATACTATGTTTATTGGTGTATTTCACCGAAGTAAAGGACTCTGGGGCTAGGGGTGTTCAGGTCCTAGTGCATGATGGTGGAGGATCTAGGTTGGGTCTTTAGGGTTTTTGCAGGAAATTAAGAAATTTTACACATGTACCAACAACTGTATATACTGTAAACCCTTAACCCCCCAATAAAATTGCTATACTTAAAATAAACATATTATCATCCTAATCACTATGGTGTAGAGTTCTGTAGCATTAAGTGGATTTGTATTGCTATACAATTATCACTATCATTCATCTTCAGAATTTTTTTACTTCCCCAGACTAAAACTAAAATCATTAAGTAGCAATGCTCAATCTCCCTTATTATTCATGTCCTGGTAACCAGAACTACTGTCCCTGAGTTAACCTATTTACGGTCTTGTATATATGTGAAATCACACAGTATTTATCCTTTTGTCACTTGTTTATTTCATATTTCATGGAATCATAATTATTGCAGCATGTGTCAGAAAAAAATATTTCCTTTTCAAAGATGTATAATATTTCAGGGGTTAGATCATGGTACACCAGTTTGAGTGCTCATGTTGCAATGCACAAGGATTCAGGTTCAAGCCCTAAGTTCCCACTTCCAGGAAGAAGCCTCATGAGTGGTGAGGTAGAGTTACAGGTGTCTCTCTCCCTCTCTCCTCTTTCCCTCTCAATTTCTCTCTATATCTATCTAATAAATAAATAAAATATATATATTAAAATTAAACTAGTTCCTGGTTTTGTTTCACAAGTATCTTTGTGGCCAGTGACTCCCATATTTGTCATTGGGATAACTCCCTTCTACACACATACTACAAACAAGTTCTTACTTGATATTGGAAGGAAGGGAGATAAGAGTGTGGGAATAAGACTGAAAGGAGGAATTCTACAGACAGGAGGCACAGTCTCCTCTATCAGTTGTCAGAAACATGTGTGACTTGGTTAGAGCACCCATATAGCCATGCTACTCAGGGAAGCACAAACATAGAAATCTATTAAATTCCAGGCTATCTTATTTAATTCAAATGCTCAATGCCTTCATGAAGAAAAAAACTAGAGTTGAAAGTAAACAAGATTTTTGAGCTGGGTGGTAGCTAAGTACACATGGCACAAAGCACGCATAGGATCCCAGTTTGACCCCCCAGCTCCCCACCTGCAGGGGGTCATTTTGCAAGCAGTGATGCAGGTCTATAGGTGTCTATCTTTATCTCCTCCTGTCTTCACCTCCTCTCTCAATTTCTCTGTGTCGTATCCAACAACAACAACAACAGCTATGACAACAATAACAACTACAACAAACACAACAAAATGGGAAAAATGGCCTCCAGGAGCAGTAGATTCATAGTGCAGGCACTGAGCCCCGGTGATAACCCTGGAGGCAAAAAAAAAAAAAGAGAGAGAGAGAGAGAAAGAAAGTAAATAAGATTTTATTTTATTTTATTTAAAATGTTGGGGGGGGTTGCCTCCAGGATTAGTGCCGGGGCTCAGTGCCTGCACCACAAATCCACTGCTCTGTAAACCATTTTCCCCTTTCGTTGCCCTTGTTGTTGTGACTGTTATTGTTGTTGTTATTGTTTCGGTCATCCGATAGAACAGAGAGAAATTGAGATAAAAGGGAAAACAGAGAGGGGGAGACAAAGATAGACCTGCTTTATCACCTTTGAAGTGACTCTGCTAAAGGTGGGGACCCGGGGCTCAAACCAGGATCCTTATGCTGGTCCTTGCACTTCACACCACGTGCACTTAACCTGCTGCATTACTGCCTGACTCACTATTTAAAATGTTTTATTGCTGAGAGTATTGACTTCCAGAGGCAGGGCTACAGAACAGCAGCAGCTATGTTTCTCTCCTCTTCTAGGTCAACTAGTAATACCAAAGGAGACTACCTGGGACCACAACAAGACAGGAATAGAAATACTTCAGGAACCCACCAAATCATCCATGAATGAAAAACGTGTGGCTCATGGACAGAGAGGAGCCTAGGGAGAGTTTAAGTGGCTGGTAACAGTCCGAAGTTTACCAGTTGAGACACCAGCACCAGTCTGTTTCACCAACAAAAAGACAACTGAAGGGAGGAGAGGACTCCCCTAAGACTCACCAAATGCAACTGTGATTCTCATTAATACTGCCCTCAGGATTTGGAGCAGCAAAGGGGAGGCTCTATGCTGATACCAGGGGACAGAGAACTAAAGAGAAAACTCAGGAGATCTATACCTCGGTGGCCAAGTGGTGGGGCTGTGAGAGACTCTTTGCATAACCACTGGATTATCTCTGCCCCACACTGCTTTATCTCTTGGTCAGGAGTCAGTGATTAAGCTAAGAAGCTTACTTAAAGTTTAAAAGTCCTCAGGCTCCCATAGCCTACAGGGAAGAAAATGAACAAAAGAGACTTTTAAGCCACTGAGCTTCAACTCAGGGATTAAAATAATATTGAAACAATTGTCAATTTCTACAACTATGAACGCTGTAATTACCTTACTTAGACACAAGTCAATCCAGGCAACAGTGATTAGTAATTTGAAAATACCAAAAGAGGGACCTCACAACATATTACATAGAATGGTTAAAGTAACAAGAAGAAATACTGGAGAAATTAACCAGGACAAGAGTCCATCTAAAAGCCCCCAAAAGGTTGAAGCACAAAGCAACCAACTAGTTAAGGAAACACTCACAGGATTGAGTAAATAGTTTGAAAGAATTGTCATCAGAAATGCAGAAACAACAAATGAGACTCTAGAAGAAAACACTATGCTGAAGGTTGCAAGAGAAAAAAAAAAGAGTCACCTATAGAGGAAAACCCATAAGATTAGCAGCAGATGTCTCCACACAAACACTAGGGGCCAGAAGAGCTTTCAACCAAGACTACAGAATTACTGCTAGGCTGTAATTCTGACTAGATGGAGGCATAAAAACCTTCTCAGAGGAGCAACAGTTGAAAGAATCAACTATCATCAAGCCTGACTTGCAAGAAGTTCTGAAAGGTCTCCTATAAACAGTCAGACCACTATAAATATGCCCTATATCAGAACATACTAAAAATCTACAAGAATGACGTTAAAATACCTTCAGTCTTTGATATTAATAAATGTCAATGGCCTGAATTCATCTATTAAAAGGCACAAAGTAAGAAGATAGATCATAAAACACAACCCAACAATAAGCTGTCTACAGGAAACCCACCTAACTCAACAAGACAAACACAGACTCAAAGTGAAAGGATAGAAAACTATCAAACAAGCCAATGGACCACAAAAAGAGGGCAGGAACAGCTATCTTCATATCTGACATGACAGATTTAAAATAAATAAAAAATTTTTTTAAATAGGGATAGACACTACTTAATGCTCAGTGGATCAGTCAATCAAGAGGACTTAACAATTATTAGCATCTATACACCCAATGTGAAGCCATTTAACTACATTAAACATCTACTGAAAGAGCTACAGCAATATATTAACAGCAACACAGTAATAGTAGGGGACATCAACATCCCACTTTCTCAACTTGACAGATGATCCAGGAAGAAAATCAATAAAGAAATGAGGGAACTAAATGAGGAAATAGATAAACCAGAACTATTGAACATGTTCAGAGTCATTCATCCCAAGAAACTAGAATCCAGATGGGTCATTCACAAAGATAGACCATATGTTAGGCCGCAAAGACAGCATCAGCAAATTCAAGAGCATTGAAATCATCCCAAGCATCTTCTCAGACCACAGTGGAATTAAACTAACACTTAACAATCAACAAAAGACTAGTAATAGGGACCAGGCTGTGGTGCAACTGGCTAAGTGCACATGTTACAGTGTGCAAGGAGCTGGTTGGAGCCTCTGTCTCCACCTTCATGAGTGGTGAAGCAGGGCTGCAGGTGTCTGTCTGTCTTCTCCCTATCACCCCCTTCCTTCTCTATTTCTGGCTATCTCTATCCAATAAGTAAATAAAGATAATTTTTTAAAAAAATTTTTAAAAGACTAGTAATAGTCCAAAATGTGGAAGCTCAACAGTACACTACTTAACAACTACTGGGTCAAAGAGGAAATAAAGGAAGGGATCAAAATGTTTCAAGAGTTCAGTGAAAATGAAGACACAAGTTATCAAAATATATGGGACACAGCTAAGGCAGTACTGAGAGGGAAGTTCATAGACATACAAGCACACATTAGGTGAAAAACTAGAAGCATTTCCCCTCAGATCAGGTACTAGACAGGGATGCCCACTATCACCATTACTATTCAACATAGTGTTGTAAGTTCTTGTCATAGCAATCAGTCAGGGGCAAGGAATTAAAAGGATACAGATTGCAAGAGAAAAATTCAAGCTTTCCCTATGTGCAGATGACATGATAGTATACATAGAAAAGCCTAAGGAATACAGCAAGAAGCTCTTGGAAATCATCAGGCAACATAGTAAGATGTCAGGCTACAAAACTAACATGCAAAAGTCAGTGGCATTCCTCTATGCAAACACTAAGTTAGAAGAAGATGAAATTCAGAAATCAATTCTTTTTACTATAGCAACAAAATAATAAAATATCTAGGAATAAACCTTGTTGTTGTGGCAGTCTGGTGTCGGGCTGCACCACGGAGAAGAGAGCGGACGTCCAGAGCAAAGGGGTACACAAATCTTTATTATAGGATGGGGGGGGGGGTTTGGTCAGACCACGTGGAGCCAGCCAGCAATGGCCGACCACGGGGGGAGAGCAGGGAGAGAGACCTCAGAGAGGGAGAGCTGAGAGCCCAGAGAGAGGGGGTGTGAGGGGGCTTTTTATTGGGCGACAACCAGGAGTGACATGTAGGGCCAGGATTGGTTGAAGGGGGCAATGCTAGGGTTTCGCACGGAGTAGTGAAACCTGGGGGCAGAGACTGCATCAGAATAACTCCTCAGCAACAAAACCTAACCAAAGAAGCCAAAGACTTATATACTGAAAAGTATGAGTCACTACTCAAGGAAATAGAAAAAGACACAAAGAAGTGGAAAGATATTCCATGTTCATGGATTGGAAGAATTAACAGCAGCCAGATATGAATATAATACCCAGAGCCATATACAAATTTAATGCTATCCCCATTGAGACCCCAACCACATTTTAGGAGAATAGAACAAATGCTACAAATGTTTATTTCGAACCAGAAACGACCTAGAATTGCCAAAACAGTCTTGAGAAGAAAGACCAGAACTGGAGGCATCACACTCCCAGATCTCAGATTGTATGATAGGCCCATTGTCATCAAAACTGCTTGGTTCTGGAACATGAATAAACACACTGATCAGTGGAATAGAATTGGGAGCCTAGAAGTAAGCCCCCACACCTATGGACCTCTAATCCTTGGCAAAGGTGTTCACACTATTAAATGGGGAAAGCAGTCTCTTCAACAAATGATGTTGGAAAAAATGGGTTGAAACATGCAGAAGAATGAAACTTAACCACTCTATTTCAGCAAATCCAAAAGTAAATTCCAAGTGGATCAAGGACTTGGATTTTAGATCAGAACCTTCATATACTTAGAGAAAAACATTGGCAGAACTCTTCCACATAAATTTTAAAGACATCTTCAATGAAACAAATCTAAATACAAAGAAAACTAAGGAAAGTATAAACCTATGGGACTACATAAAATTTAAAAGTTTCTTCACAGCAAAATAAACTGATACCCAAACCAAGAGACCCATCACAGAATGGGAGATCTTTACATGCCATACATCAGACAAGAGGCTAATAACTAAAATATATAAAGAACTTCCCAAACTCAACCACAAGAAAACAAATAAACCCATACAAAAATGGGGGAAGGACATGGACAGACTATTCACCACAGAGGAGATCCAAAAGGCAAAAAGACACATGAAAATATGCTCCAAGTCTTTGATTGTCAGAGAAATGCAAATAAAGGCAACAATGAGATACCACTTCACTCCTATGAGAATGTCATACATCAGAAAAGGTAACAGCAGAAAATGTTGGAGAGGTTGTGGTGCCAAGGGAACCCTCCTTCACTGCTGGTGGGAATGTAAATTTGTCCAACCTCTGTGGAGAACAGTCTGGAGAACTCTCAGAAGGACAGAAATGGACCTACCCTATGATCCTGCAATTCCTCTCCTGGGGATATATCCTAAGGAACCCAACACACCCACCCAAAAAGATCTATGTACACACATGTTCATAGCAGCACAATTTATAATAGCCAAAACCTGGAAGCCACCCAGGTGTCCAACAACAGATGTGTGGCTGAGCAAGTTGTGGTATACACAATGGAATACTACTCAGCTGAGTAGTATTAAAAACGGTGACTTCACCATTTTCAGCCGATCTTGGATGGACCTTGAAAAATTTATATTAAGTGAAATAAGTCAGAAACAGAAGGGTGAATATGGGATGATCTCACTCTCAGGGAGAAGTTGAAAACCAAGATCAGAAGAGAAAACACAAGTAGAACCTGAACTGGAGTTGGTGTATTGCATCAAAGTAAAAGACTCTGGGATGGGTGGGGGGTGGAGAATACAGGTCCAAAAAGGATGACAGAGGACCTAGTGGGCGTTGTATTGTTATATGGAAAACTAGGAAATTTTATGCATATACAAATATTGTATTTACTGTTGAATATAAAACATTAATTCCCCAATAAAGAAATTTTAAAAAATAATCTTCCTGGTATCTCTTAATTCCAAAGCTTAAATATATACTTTAACCAAATTCATGCAGCTGAAACTACACATCAGAATGAGCCCGAACTGCTTTAAACAGAGACTACCAGTTCTCTCCCAAGTTATTCTTTAGGTTCAGAGTAATTATGAGGATAAGAGAAGCTCACATGAAAGCTTCTGACTGAAATAAAACTACCGCAGGCTGAAGCAAGGTGTACCATAAGGACCTAATTCTCATTATATGTACTGATTAAAAGCCCACCAATAAAATCACCCTTTCCCCCATATTTGACTTATTCTCTAAGAAACTCATCAGTCACCAACATAACAACCATCTTTTCCGCATATTTACCTTAATTCTTAACCTTATAAAATGCTTCTAACCCCCCAAATTAAGGAGACAGATTTGAGCTTTACCTCCTGTTTTCCAGCTAAGAGAAGAAGAAGATGATGAAGAAAATGGAAAAGAAGAGAGAGAAGAGGAGGAGGAGAAGGGGCTGGGCTGTGGTGCACAGTTTAAATGCACATATCACCAAGTGCAAGGACTCAGCCAGGTTAGAGCCCCGATCCCCGTCTGCAGCGGGATGCATCATGAGCAGCAAAGTAGGGCCTTCTTTCTCTATCTTCCCTCCCCTCTCAATTTCTCTCTGTCCTGTCAAATAAAGATAGAAAGAAAAAATAAAATAGCAAAAATGGCCACCAGGAGCAGTGGATTTGTAGTGCAGGCACCAAGCTCCAGAGATAAGCCTTCAGGGAGAAAAATAGCTAAAAAGAAAGAAGAGGAGGAGGGAAGGAAGGAAGGGAAGAAGGGAGGAAGGAAGGGAGGAAGGAAGGAAAGGAGGAAGGGAGGGAAAGAGCAAGTCAGTGTCAAAGTATCATTAGTTTCTCGTTGCAGCTGGCCCCTTGTTGTTAAAAATTCAGAGGCTCTAGCTGGCCGGGCTAGTTCACGGGCGGGTAACAGAGATGACCAGAGACGTACAGCTGGGCAGGGAAGCTGTATTTCTTTATTCAGGAACAACGATTCATAAACTAAGACAAACTAATCACCAAACAGAACTCTGCTGTCTCTTTGTGGCGGCACAAACACTTTCTCTTACTCTTGAACTCAGGAACTCTCCAACTCTGGAACTCTGGAACTCTACTCTGGAACTCAGGAACTCTCGAACTCTCGTACTTGGGAACCCTCTGAAACTCTGGCACACTGGAACTCTCTCTTACTCTGTAACCCTGAAACTCTCGAACTTAGGAACTCAGGAACTCTGGCTCTCTCGAACTCAGGAACCCTCTCCCGGGGTTCCTTGGGGCGGGGCCAAGCAGGCCCGCGAAATTAATAGGACTGATCCAATCCTCTTGGCGGGGGAGGGCTAGAACAAACCAATGTAAAGCATACGACAATTCCCCCTTTTCTTTTTAACTAAATGGCTACAGTATCAAGGGTGTGGGGTGAACAGAAACCTATATCGTACAGGCATTTTTTAAAAAAGAAACTGGCACAAACTAAACTTTATCAGCTTAAAAAAACATTTCTTTTTTTTTTTTTGCATAACATTCCCCAGATTCCCATTTAACAATACAACCCCCACTATTTTATTCATCATTTTTCATGGACCTGTATTCTCCCCACCCACCCACCCCAGAGTCTTTTACTTTGGTGTAATACTCCAATTCCATTTCAGGTTCGACTTGTGTTTTCTTTTCTAATCTTGTTTTTCAACTTCGGCCTGAGAGTGAGATCATCCCGTATTCATCCTTCTGTTCCTGACTTATTTCACTCAACATGATTTTTTCAAGGTCCATCCAAGATCGGCTGAAAACGGTGAAGTCACCATTTTTTACAGCTGAGTAGTATTCCATTGTGTATATATACCACAACTTGCTCAGCCACTCATCTGTTGTTGGACACCTGGGTTGCTTCCAGGTTTTGGCTATTACAAATTGTGCTGCCAAGAACATATGTGTACACAGATCTTTTTGGATGGATGTGTTGGGTTCCTTAGGATATATCCCCAGGAGAGGAATTGCAGGATCATAGGGTAAGTCCATTTCTAGCCTTCTGAGAGTTCTCCAGACTGTTCTCCACAGAGGTTGGACCAATTGACATTCCCACCAGCAGTGCAGGAGGGTTCCTTTGACCCCACACCCTCTCCAGCATTTGCTGCTGTTACCTTTTCTGATGTGTGACATTCTCACAGGAGTGAAGTGATATCTCATTGTTGTCTTGATTTGCATTTCTCTGACAATCAGAGACTTGGAGCATTTTTTCATGTGTTTCTCGGCCTTTTGGATCTCTTCTGTAGTGAATATTCTGTCCATGTCCTCCCCCCATTTTTGGATGGGGTTATTTGTTGTCTTGTTGTTGAGTCTGGCAAGCTCTTTATATATGTTGGTTATTAAACTCTTATCTGATGTATGGAATGTAAAGATCTTCTCCCATTCTGTGAGGGGTCTCTTGATTTGGGTAGTGGTTTCTTTTGCTGTGAAGAAGCTTTTTAATTTGATGTAGTCCCATAGGTTTATACTTGCCTTAGTCTTCCTTGTAATTGGATTCGTTTCACTGAAAATGTCTTTAAAATTTATGCGGAAAAAAGTTCTTCCAATATTTTCCTCTAAGTATCTGATAGTTTCTGGTCTAACATCCAAGTCCTTGATCCACTTGGAATTTACTTTTGTATTTGGTGAAATACAGTGATTCAGTTTCATTCTTCTGCATGTTTCAACCCATTGTTTCCAACACCATTTGTTGAAGAGACTCTGCTTCCCCCATATAATAGTCTGGGCCCCTTTGTCAAAGATTAGATGTCCATACATGTGGGGCCTCATTTCTGGGCTCTCAATTCTATTCCACTGGTCAGTGTGTCTGTTCATATTCCAGTACCAAGCAGTTGTGATGACAATGGCCCTATAATACAGTTTGAGATCTGGCAGTGTGATGCCTCCAGTTCTGTTCTTTTTTCTCAAGATTGTTTTGGCAATTCTAGGTCTTTTCTGGTTCCAGATAAACATTTGTAGCATTTTCTCTATTCTCCTAAAAAATGTGCTTGGGATCTTGATGGGGATAGCATTAAATTTGTAGATGGCTCTGGGTACCAACTTCCAAAACTAAGTAAAGAGGAAGTGGATAACATGAACAGGCCCATCACAGCTAATGAAATTGAAACAGTTATCAAAAATCTTCCCAAAAATAAAAGTCCTGGACCAGATGGTTTTACAAATGAATTCTACAAAACTTTCAAAGAAGAACTAATACCTCTACTTTTAAAAGTCTTCCAGAAGATTGAAGACACTGGAATACTCCCTGCCAGCTTCTATGAAGCCAACATCACTCTGATACCAAAAGCAGACAGGGACACAACCAAAAAAGAAAACTACAGACCAATATCTCTGATGAACATAGATGCGAAAATATTGAAAAAAATTCTAGCCAACCGGATACAGCAGTATATCAAAAAAATTGTTCATCATGACCAAGTGGGGTTTATCCCAGGCATGCAAGGTTGGTTTAATATATGTAAATCAATCAATGTGATCCACCACATCAACAATAGCAAGACCAAAAACCACATGGTCATATCAATAGATGCAGAGAAAGCCTTTGACAAAATACAACATCCCTTTATGATCAAAACATTACAAAAAATAGGAATAGATGGAAAATTCCTGAAGATAGTGGAGTCTATATATAGCAAACCTACAGCCAACATCATACTCAATGGTGAAAAACTGGAAGCATTTCCCCTCAGATCAGGTACTAGACAGGGCTGCCCACTATCACCATTACTATTCAACATAGTGTTGGAAGTTCTTGCCATAGCAATCAGGCAGGAGCAAGGAATTAAAGGCATACAGATTGGAAGAGAAGAAGTAAAACTCTCCTTATTTGCAGATGACATGATAGTATACATGGAAAAACCTAAGGAATCCAGCAAGAAGCTTTTGGAAATCATCAGGCAATACAGTAATGTGTCAGGCTATAAAATTAACATTCAAAAGTCAGTGGCATTCCTCTATGCAAACACTAAGTTAGAAGAAATTGAAATCCAGAAATCAGTTCCTTTTTCTATAGCAACAAAAACAATAAAATATCTAGGAATAAACCTAACCAAAGAAGTGAAAGACTTGTATACCGAAAATTATGAGTCACTACTCAAAGAAATTGAAAAAGACACAAAGAAGTGGAAAGATATTCCATGTTCATGGGTTGGAAGAATTAACATCATCAAAATGAATATAAAAAAACATTTCTTGCCTCTTGGGGGCGTACTTTCTTCAATGGGCATTTGCATGGGGGCGGGGAACGGCCTAGAGTCCCAAAGGCAGCTGGCTGCAACTTACTTACTATGAAACAAAACTTGTTATTAGCATATCTACTGCACAATCCAACGTTTCTAATAGAGAAGGAATTTGAGACTTTTACATATCAACAACGTCTTTTAACCTTTTGTTACACCCATTCAAGATGGAGACACACCCTAGGTGTGGGCCGGAGAGGAAACCTCAGGCATGAGAATAATTAGCATAGCCATTGTGCGATCTACCATTTCTAATAGAGAAGGTAGTGTTTTACATATCAACAAGTCTATTTAACCTTTTGTTTAGACTTAGTTAAAATATATTGATTGTTAACTAATTTTTACCTTAGACTTTAAATGTAAGTTAATTTTATCTTTATGAGAATTACATTGAAAACCTTTTTCATTTAACTTTGACTAGTAAGAATTTAGCCTTAAAGCTACTGTTTACCAAACTTTAAACATACACATAAACATGGTCATTAATACACAAGGAGAGAAACCTTTGTTACGAAGACATGTCATTTTAAACACGAATTTAAATCTGTACTGTCTTAGTTGTTGGGGGGGGTTCACCATCTGGAGGTGGCTTCCCGCGCAGCTTCACTTTTAGGAATTGCAGGTTGCGATCTCTGTACAAATCTCTGTGTACTCCAGCTTGTCTGCCTTCAGACCGGAGCTGAGGATCTCTGCCAGGATGTCCAGTTTCGGCAAGGAGCCCAGGGGTCCGGGAGGTCCGGGATCGTTCCAGAATTCATAGCAAGAGGGCAGGCGGGCCAGCTTTGTAGAAGGCGTGGGCCTAGGTGCCCAAGGGTGGCGGCCATGATAGGCCGCCGCGGCCCTGCCCCATGGCCCTGCCATGTCTGCTGCCCTGCTCGCAGTGGCCGAGCAGTGTGGAGGGATCACACGTCCAGTGCCCTGCACCACGTGGTGGAGAGCCGGCTCCTGTGGGCTGGCCTGTATGCTGGCATTGGGCTCCTGCGTGTTGGCATCGGGCTCCTGCATGATGGCATCGGGCTCCTGCATGGTGGCATCGGGCTCCTGCATGCTGGCGTCAGCCTCCTGCGGGCTGCGGGGCTGCAGGGCTGCGGGCTGCAGGGCTGCGGGCGCGGTGCGTGGGGTTGTCTGGGCGCAGCCGCCTGGCTGGCTGTTTAACCAGGTGGAAACAGCAGCTCCGCGCCTCGCCTCCCTCCCGCTGGCTCTTCCCGCTGGCTGTTCTGAGTTCGCCCGAGTGAGTGGAAACCACAGAGTGGTCCAGAGATAAATGTTCCAGAAACAGCGAAACAATCTCGTGAAGAAAGAGCAGAGGCCTTTGGAGATCTCTTCACAAGCAGAAGAGAAGGCCATAGTACATAGGTAGCCAAGTTGTCTTTACTTATCTGAGAGATGCGCAGGTCAGGTCCACATGGGCGCCATTTGTTGTTAAAAATTCGTAAGGCTCTTGCCGGGCTGGCTTGCTTCAAGGCGGGTAACAGAGACGCGGAGACAACGGCTGGGCAAGGAAGCTGTATTTCTTTATTCAGGAACAACGATTCATAAACTAAGACAAACTAATCACCAAACAGAACTCTGCTGTCTCTTTGCAGTGGCACAAACACTCTCTCTTACTCTTGAACTCAGGAACTCTCCAACTCTGGAACTCTGGAACTCTACTCTGGAACTCAGGAACTCTCGAACTCTCGTACTTGGGAACCCTCTGAAACTCTGGCACACTGGAACTCTCTCTTACTCTGTAACCCTGAAACTCTCAAACTCAGGAACTCAGGAACTCTGGCACTCTCGAACTCAGGAACCCTCTCCCAGGGTTCCTTGGGGCAGGGCCAAGCAGGCCTGTGAAATTAATAGGACTGATCCAATTCTCTTGGCAGGGGAGGGCTAGAACAAACCAATGTAAAGCATACGACAGGAGGGAAGGAAGGAAGGAAAGAAGGGAGGAAGGAAGGGAGGAAGGAAGGAAAGGAGGAAGGGAGGGAAAGAGCAAGTCAGTGTCAAAGTATCATTAGTTTCTCGGTGCAGCTGGCCCCTGATTGTCAATCTCCCTCCTTATAGAGATCTGGCTAAACTGGGTGTCTGTAGCCTAGTCCCTTGCTGTGATGCCACAAGCTCCCAGGGTTCACCTCCTGTGCTTCTAGCCCCTGCTCCCTGTCCACTGCTGTCTATGCTTTTGCACAAGCTCTAATGCAGCTCAACTCCACCTGATGTGCCCCAGAAACTTTCCCCACATTGCTGCTTAGTGGAGGCCACCTGAGGGCTTGGGTTGGGGGTAGGTATGGCTGGACAACTCACATACAGGAAATGCAGCAATCCCTTACCTTACTCCCCAATCTTTTATTTTTAATTATTTTTGTTGTTTCATGACAGCTTTTTTTTTTTTAGAGAGACTTGACAGAGTGACAAATGAAAAGGGAAAGACATAAAGATACCACAGCACCAAAGCTTCCTCTACTGTGGGACCAGGTTCAAATCTGAGTCATTTACATGACAAAGAAGGTAACTATTGCATTCTGGGAGGAAGTGCAGGGAAGCAAACATTGGGCCTCTAGGCATGAGGTCCTGAGTCCTGTTCCTGGCACTGCTTGTTCCAGAATCATGTCCTGGCTTTCTCACTCTTCTCTTTAACACACAGTAAACCTCTGGGTGTGGGGGAAGAGAAGGTGTACCTTCCAGCTGCACTAAAGCCTTAGTTTACTTTGTTACTTAGTTTACTTAGTTACTTAGTTTACCTGTTCATGACACAACCAGAAGAATGGATTCTGGCAGCAGTGTAGCCTCTGTGAAGCATATCCCTCTCCACAAGCAGCCTACACTATGAACAACTCCAAGTCACAGGCACAGGCACCTGGGACAATAAAGAATGCCTGAGCCCTGGCCCACAGCAAGGGGTTGTGCACAAGCCCTCATCTGCTAAGACCATAGCTTGGTCTCCAAGTGACTGACAGAATTAAACACTGCCTAGAGTGACTTCGGATGCACAGGGCATTTGTGGCCCACGGTAAAGAAATGTAAATTCCACTCTCACTCAGACTGTTATGGGAGAAAGGGCGAGCATTCATTCCCTAAACATTAAGGAAAAAAGTTCATCCTGTATTATCTCAACAAAGAATTGAGGGGAGAGCATGATTTTCAGAAATTTTATATTTTATTGGGAAAATTGAGAACATTCACATGTTAGAACTTGAGAAAAAGAAAGAGAGAGAGAGTAAAAAGTCAATTTGCCACTTACATGTTGGTCTGGACATAGAGAAACAGAAGCCCACAGGGCTAGCTTTTAAAGCCCAAGCCCTACATCACCTTTCCAAGCCTTTGCCACACCTGCCACCACTGGCTGTAGTCTGAGCTTTGTTCTGAGAAATCTCTTCATCCCTGATGTGGAAAGCTCCACTTAAGATGACAGTTTCCCCAGGACTGTCTTGGTCTTCACCCTGAAAGTCAGTGTCTGAGGGAAACTCTGGGTCCTGGGCACATCAGCAGAGCTGGTCCCTAAATCAGGTCACACTCAAGAGACAGGGGCTTGTGCCTGCTGATTAGAACACATTAGTTCCAGACAACTCCTCAAGTGCCTGGTAAAATTAGGAATCCCCTCCTCTTTTCAAAGGTAGAAATGCAAAATAAAATATAGGGAGGAGCCACAATGAATTTACACACCTATCACACCTCTTCCCAATCAAATGCTGGAAGTAAAATTCAGACTCCTGTACTTCCAATTATGACACTTACTGAAGAGTCACTCAGCTTCTCTGTGCCTCCGTTTACCCCTCTGTAAAAGGGGGTGATGAAAGCATTGGCCTGTGGAGTCAGGACTGGGATGGTGGGGGAGGGAGATGAGAGGCTTTGAGTTGTAGCCAGCTAGACTTGGTGCATATAACACATGAAAAATCATCACCACCATCTCCCTTTGCAGTGGTGAAGGGCTTCTGCTTTCTGGAGGCTGCACTGCTTCCTTGGTTAAGGGGGAGGGAAGCACCTACATCTATCTGCTGGTGATCTTGATGAAGAGACATCTCACAGGAGGAAGTGATCTTTCCTCTGCTTCCCTTTTAGTCTCTTTGGTTAAGTTAAGAAAATAGGATAAAATAAAGGTATCATAAATTACTATGTGGTTAAAAAAAAAAGTCCCTATCAGAAATGCCTTGGTTAGAAATTAGACTTTTTGAGGAAGCAATTACAGAAGCCAGACCTTCCACCTTCTGCACCCCATAATGACCCTGGGTCCATAATCCCTCAGGTTAAAGAATAGGAAAACTATCAGGAGAGGGAATAGGATACAGAGCTCTGGTAGTGGGAATTATACTCCTCTTATCCTGTGGTCTTAGTGCTTCCATTTTATAAATAAATATTATATTTTTAAAAAATTAATATCCATGGGGGGGAAGAAGGTAGACTTTTGACAACCATTTGAGCAAACCCATACTCTACTTTATCCCAACTACACTTTTCTACACCCTGCTGAGAGCCTCCTAGTATTTAATGTGTGAGGAAATGATCCATATTTTCATTTGTTTGTTGTTTACCAGAGCACTGCTTAGTTTTGGTGTATGGTGGTGTTGAGAATTAAACCTGTGTATCTGTGTTCTTTGGTGCCTCAGGCGTGAGAGTCCTTTGGTACAATCATTGTGGTGTCACCCCTGCCCTTTGTTTATTTTCTTTAAGGTACACAAATAAGTAAATAATAAATAGTCCAGGACTTGCAACAATGTATAAAGGGCTAAACTTGCAAGCATGAGGTCCTGGTTCAACCCCTGATAGGTATCACATGTGCCAGAATGTTGCTCTGGTGAGGTCTTTCACCGTTTCTCTTTCTCTCTTTCTCATTTCTTCCCCTCTATCATTAAACAGACTGTTAATAAGTGGTACAGTCATGACTACATCTGGAAAATAAATTTGAGGGGGCAGTGCTGGCACACCTGGATAAGCACACAAGTTAGGGCACACAAGGACAAAAGTTCAAGCCCCTGGTCCACACCTGCAGGGGGAAGCCTTGCAAGTGATGAAGCAGGGCTGCAGATGTCTCTCTGTCTCTCTCTCATCCCCTTCCCTCTCTTTCTAGTTATCTTTATCCAATAAGTAAAAGACAATAAAAAATTAAAAGCATATATAAAAAAGAAAGAAAATAAGATGCCTAAGGCCTCTTAACTAGGGAGAATTAAAGTAAATATGGCAGGGCTTCTGGTGGAAGGGCTTTCAGTAGATTTGCAAATGGCACCATCCTTTTTTTGTGACTATGCATCCTATCACCTGGAAGAACACACAGATCCCAGAAGACGCTGCTTAAAGAAAGTAGACAGGGGGCCCAGGCAGTAGTGCAGTGGATTAAGCACACATGGAGTGAAGCGCAAGGACCAGCATAAGGATCCCGGTTCAAGCCCCTGGCTTCCCGCTTGCAGGGGGGTGGCTTCACAAGTGGTGAAGCAGGTCTATCTTTCTCTCCCCCTCTCTGTCTTCTCCTCATCTCTCCATTTCTCTCTGCTCTATCCAATAACAATGACATCAATAACAACAATAATAATAACAAAAACTACAAGGGCAACAAAAGGGAAGAAAATAGCCTCCAGGAGCAGTGAATTTGTGGTGCAGGCACTAAGCCCCAACAATAACCCTGGAAGCAAAAAAAAAAAAAAAAGGAAGAAAGAAAGAAATAGAATAGACAGTAGCTGCAGTTCATTAAAATCCCACACCCTTCTTATAAAATTAAACAGTCAGGGGAACTCAGGCTTATGTCAAAAAGGTCACCTACCAGTTCTCACTTAAGAGCCTTGCAAATGATGAAATTTCTCCCTTATTTTCTTCCAATGTCAGTGCTTCTTACACTCAGCCACTCTGCTCCAAAATTGTCATTAATATAAAACACCTAGAGCACTATTTTTCATGGTGCTGTGAATGATACAGGGCCAAAATGTGTGGCTATGAATTTAGTTGCTAGATTTAGAAAGGGAGAGGTTGGATAGGTGTGGAAAAGATAAGCAGGACTTAGGACTTGAATCAGACAGAGAAGGAACATTTTCTGGGGGATGGGTGTGGCAGGAAAGCAGGGCTAGTGGAGGAAACTGTTCATTGATGCAGCAGGCAGCTAGAAATTAAGACCAGGAAGTATATTTAAAATATGACTGGATGTATCTGTTAGAATCAGTTTGATTGTTCATCACTGTTTCCATCATCAGAGAAGTCTAATACAGCCATTTCAACACAACAGAAGCTAATTTACCTCTGATAGAAATGTAGTCCACACTAGATGTACCTACCTCTGGTAGATGTACATACCTCTGGTAGATGTACCTACCTCTGGTAGGAAGCCTATTCACTTACCATCATTCTCAAGGAAACTTCATGGCTCAAGATGGCTGCTGAAACTGTAGCCAGGAAGTTTCAGACAGAAAGACGCAGGAAAAAACTAGTCAGCATGGTGTGTCCTGAACTGGGGTGGTTATTTACTTATGTATTATCTTTATTTGTTTATTGGATAGAGACAGCCAGAAATCAAGAGGAAGGGGGAGATAGAAAGGGAGAGACAGAGAGACAACTGCAACCCTGCTTCACCACTTATGAAGCTTTCCCCCTGCAGGTGGGGGCCAGACATTTGAACCCAGGTCCTTGTGCACTTTAATGTGTGTGCTCAACCAGAATGATTGGTCAACAATTTGTTTGGCTTTGTATGTTAACTCTCTTTTCAAGCACCAGCTTCCAGATGCTAGCATGTTGCCAACCAGACTTCCCTGGACAGACAACCCCACCAATGTATCCTGGAGCTCTGCTTCCCCAGAGCCCTTCCCCTCTAGGGAAAGAGAAACAGACTTGGAGCATGGATTGACCTGTCAATGCTCATATTCAGTGGGGAAGCATTGCAGAAGCCAGACCATCCACCTGCATCCCACAATGACCTTCAGTCCATATTCCCAGAGGGATAAAGAATAGGAAAGCTATCAGGGAGGGAATGGGATATAGAGGTCTGGTGGTAGGAACTGTGTAGAGTTGTACCCCTCTTATCCTATGGTTTAATAAATGTTTCCTTTTTATAAATAAAAAAAATTATATTAAAAAAAGAGGGCCGAAGTTCATTTGCTGCATCACATAAGTCAATGTCCATGGGGAGTTTGGCAGATACACATTCTGTTATCAGATTTGTTCCATCCTTAATCCTGGAGTAAGACTAGCCTCCTTCTGTTTCTCTCTGGGTTTTAGACCATTTTATTTCAATATGCAGCCTCCTTCACCTCTCTGCAAAGGTTTTTGACTCAACATTTTGGTAGTCCTGGTCTGTGGTTGGGGCCAAATCCACTGTTTCAGGAAGTAGTTTGTATTTCCCTAAGTGAATCCTAAAGTGCATTAGTTTCTATCAGTCACTATTCCATGATGAAGTCTGTGTAAGAAATATTGTTAACCCTAGCCTGCCTCTGGGAAGTTACACCACACAATAAAAAAGACTCTGAGAAGTTCTGCAGAGAAGTTAGTAACATTGATTCAATGTTTCCCCCTTACCAACACAGAAATCTTGGCCTACTGGCTGGTCCACTTGAGCTGTGTCCTTGTTCATCTCAATTTTTCTGTAATTCCTAGTCAAAAGTGGTCTTTCCTGATATCTAGTTTTCTTCTTTTCAGCCTAAGAGATATTTCAGGTTTGAAACTCACTTGCAGGGGCCAGGGAGTTGCATATCTGGTTGAACACATGGTACCAGGCACAAGGACCCAGGTTCAAGCTTGGGTCCCTACGTGAAGGGGGGAAGCACCATGAGTGGTGAAGCAGAGCTACAGGTGTCCTTTCCCTTTCCCTCTCTAACTCCCTTCCCACTCTGTCCTATCAAATAAAATTAAAACAAAAACAAGCCCATTTGTAGATCTAAAGTGATTCTCACTTTCTTGAGACCAATTAATGAAGTGCTCCCTTCAGCTGTCACTTATAAATGCCCTCTCTCTGTGTTCTCTGAGGTCTAAAGTGATAGATGAGATCATGCCTGTGGAAAATGCTTTACAAACCATGAAATAGTATACAAATGTTACTTGTTAGTATTACGGTGACTCACTCCTGTGCTCCAATCTCTTTCTACAATCTTGTTAATCATTATTAAATCACTAATGAAAAAAAATTTTTAAAGAACTAAAGGATATTTTTAAAAACCAGCAAGCTACCCCTAGCACAGTGAAGAAACAACACACTTTCAATTCTAAATTTTCTCAGTCTCAGGATGGCAGGACTTTGGTCATCTCAATGACTGGGGGTTGGGGGAGAACTCTGCTACCTGAGGACGTGGGGCTGTCAGCTGGGGCCTTTCCCTCCTGGAGAGAGCTAAGCTGCTCTGCTCTCTGCAGAAGACAGGATATAGATATAGATATAGATATATATGTGTATGTATATGTATATGTATATGTATATGTATTTATTGGATAGAGACAGCCAGAAATTGAGAGGGAAGGGAGTGATAGAGAGGTAGAGAGACAGAGGGACACCTGCAAGCACTGCTTCTCCACTCGCAAAGCTTTCTGCCTATAGGTGGGGACCAGGCGCTTGAACCCGGACCTGTTGCATTATAATAAGTGCACTCAACCAGGTGCGCCATCACCCAACCCCGGAAAATAGAATCCTTTACCATGGCTGTTGTGATTCCCCATAGTGTCAGCCAGGCAGTTCCTGAATATAATGCTGAGAAGGGGTGATCCTCCTAGCTGTCATGTGAGCATGTGTTCAGTTAGCTCAGCTCCCAGAGTTATTTTCAGCCACCCTTTCAAACCAGTATCATGTCAGCAAGTGCACATTCAAACAGGAGACCAGGATGGAGGAGGCATCCTGGAGGGAAGCTAGGGCAGCAGCCAGGGAGCCAGGGAGCCAGGGAGCCAGAGAGCGGCAGTTCTCTCATACCTCAGACCATTCCTATTTACAGAATCAATTGGCACGTGCAAACCAGGCCTTTCAGTAGCCAAGCTAATTCCATTTTTCTCCATTAGGCCATATGCCTATGAGGTCAGTTAGTTCACCTTTGCTGAGGAAATCCACTCAAGATTCTTGCAAATGAGATATCTTTGCCCAGGGATGGGGAACACGTATATAGACCCTGAAAATAATTTGGTCTGGCCCTGTCAAAGCAAACACAAGTGGGATTAAGTGCTAGTCTTTAAGTAGACAATTTTTATGATCTGAGACTGATGCTATATGTATCCAAATAGCTTTTGGCAGAAAAAATGGTTCCCTAGCCCTGGATCAATCAGATGGATTTATAAAGGGTCCTTCAAGGACGCCACTTTTTGCCAAGACTGCTGAGATGTGGAGGAAGCAGAAACTCAACCTCAGGGAGTCAGGCAATAGCGCAGTGTGTTAAGCGCAGGTGGCACAAAGCGCAAGGACCGGTGTAAGGTTCCCGGTTTGAATCCCCGGCTCCCCACCTACAGGGGATTCACTTCACAGACGGTGAAGCAGTTATTCAGGTGTGTATCTTTCTCTCCCCCTCTCTGTCTTCCCCTCCTCACTCCATTTCTCTCTGTCCTATATGACAAGAACAAAGTAACTACAACAATGCAACAAAAAGAGAATAAACAAATAAATATATATATATATATAAATAAGATTTAAAAAATAAGAAACTCAACTTCAGTCTTAAGGAAATTATAGTCTAATATGCATGAGCCATTCCTGGTCTTAGCTATTCAAATTAAAATTTAAAATAACTCAAATGCTGGGGCTGGCTGGTGGCACACCTAGTTGAGTGCACAAGAACCCAGGTTCAAGCCCCAGGTTCCCACCTGCAGGAAGAAAGCTTCACAAGTGGTGAAGCAGGGCTGCGGTTGTCTCTCTGTCTCTCTTCCTTTCTATCTCCCATTTCTCTCAATTTCTGGCTGTCTCTATCCAATAAATAAATACAGATAAAAAAACTTTTAAAAAATACAATAACTCAAATGAAAAATTCAGCTCCAGAGTTGTACCCTTCACATTCAGGTGTCCAATAGTCATGTGTAGCCTGTGTTAATTCTCTTGGACACAAACATTCCCATAGTTGTAGAAAGTTCTGTTGGACAGTATTGTGTAACTGTGGGAGAATCACATAGAGGGACAATTTGTGGACCCCTTGGAAGGAGACAAGTAACTAAGTAAATTAATAAGGAAATAAAGGCTCTGGAATGCTATCATTCTCAATCTGTCAATGTTCTTGTGACTATTCAAGAATTTAAAAGCATCATAAATACTTTTGCTGTTGTTTTTGAGGATATTTCAAAGCTTCAAATTGTTTTTTTGTTTGTTTGTTTGTTTTCAATTAGAAAAAGACAGATGATAGAAAAGGATGGTAGCAACAAAGCTTCCTCCAGTACTGTGGGGGCAAGGTTTGACCTGTGTTATATACATAACAAAGCAGGTTCATTATTCAGGTGAGCTATATTGCTGGCCCTTGAAGACATTCTTAACTAACTCATGTGTGTGTTGCAGGTAGTGGTGGTGGTTTGGTTACTGAATTTTTTAAATTTCTTTACTGGGGCATTAATGTTTTATATTCGACAGTAAATACAATAGTTTGTACATGCATAACATTTCCCCGTTTTCCATATAACAATACAACCCCCACTATGTCTTCTGTCACCCTTCTTGGATCTGTATTCTCCTTCCCACACACCACAGAGTCTTTTACTTTGGTGCAACATGTCAATCCAGTTCAGGTTCTACTTGCGTTTTCCCTTTCTATTCTTGTTTTCAACTTCTGCCTGTGAGTGAGATAAGCCAATATTCATCCTTCTGTTTCTGACTTATTTCACTTAACAGGATTTCTTCAAGATACATACAAGATCATCTGAAAACAGTGAAATCACTGTTTTTCATATCTGAGTGCATTCTATTCTTGTATATCACAACTTGCCCAGCCATTCATGTGTTGTTGGACACCTGGGTGGCTTCCAGGTTTTCATTATTACAAATTGTGCTACTAAAAACATATGTGCACACAGATCTTTTTGGATGGGTGTGTTGGGTTCCTTAGGATATATCCCCAGGAGAGGAATTGCAGGATCATAGTGTAGGTTCATTTTTAGCCTTCTGAGAGTTCTCCAGACTGTTCTTCACAGAGGTTGGACCAATTTATATTCCCACTAGCAGTGCAGGAGGGTTCCCTTGACACCACAATCTCTCCAGCATTTGCTGCAGTTACCTTTTCTGATGTATAACATTCTCACAGGAGTGAAGTGGTATCTCATTGTTGTCTTTATTTGCATTTCTCTGACAATCAGAGACAGAGAACATATTTTCATGTGCTTGTCAGCCTTTTGGATCTCTTTAGTGGTGAATATTTTGTCCATGACCTCTCCCCTTATTTGGATGGGGTTATTTGTTTTCTTGTTGTTGAGTTTGGAAAGCTCTTTATCTATTCTGGCTATTAGCCTCTTGTCTGATGTATGGCATATAAAGATCTTCTCCCATTCTGTGAGGGGTCTCTTGGTTTGGGTATTGGTTTCTTTTGCTGTGCAGAAGCCTTTTAATTTGATGTATTCCCATAGGTTTATGCTTGCCTTAGTCATCTTTGTAATTGGATTTGTTTCATTGAAGATGTCTTTAAAATTTTTGCAGAAAAGAGTTCTGCCAATATTTTCCTTGAATTATCTGATAGTTTGTGGTCTAATATCCAAGTCCTTGATCCACTTGGAATTTACTTCTGTATTTGCTGAAATAGGGTGGTTCAGTTTAATTCCTCTGCATGTTTCAACCCATTTTTTGAACACCATTTGTTGAAGAGACTCTGCTTTCCCCATTTCATAGTCTTTGTCAAAGATTTGATGACCATAGGTATGGGGACTTACTTCTGGGCTCTCAATTCTATTCCACCAGTCAGTGAGTCTATTTATGTTCCAGTACCAAGCAGTTTTGATGACAATGGCCATATCATACAATTTTAGATCTGGGAGTGTGATGCCTACAGTTCTGTTCATTCTTATCAAGATAGTTTTGGCAATTCTGGGTCTATTGTGGTTCCAGATAAACATTTGTAGCATTTGTTCTATTCTCCTAAAAATGTGGTTGGGATCTTGATGGGGATAGCATTAAATATGTAGATGGCTCTGGGTAGTATATTCATTTTGATGATGTTAATTCTCCCAACCCATGAACATGGAATATCTTTCCACTTCTTTGTATCTTTTTCTATTTCCTTGTGGAATGACTCATAATTTTCAGTATACAAGTCTTTCACTTCTTTGTTAGGTTTATTCCTAGATATTTTATTATTTTTGTTGCTGTAGTAAAAGGAATTGATTTCTGGATTTCATCTTCTTCTAACTTAGTGTTTGCGTAGAGAAATTCCACTGACTTTTGCATGTTAATTTTGTAGCCTGACACCTTACTGTATTGCCTGATGACTGCCAAAAGTTTCTTGATGGATTCCTTAAGTTTTTCTATGTATACTATCATGTCATCTGCAAATAGGGAAAATTTGACTTCTTCTCTTGCAATTTGTATCCCTTTAATTCCTTGCTCTTGCCTCATTACTATGGCAGAAACTTCCAACACTATGTTGAATAGTAATGGTGATAGTGGGCAGCACAAATCATTACCTGATTTGAGGGGAAATGCTTCCAGTTTTTCACCATTGAGTATGATGGTGGTTGTAGGTGTGCTACATGTAGACGCCACTATCTTGAGGAATTTTCCATCTATTCCCATTTTTTGTAGCGTTTTGATCATTACGGGATGTTGTATTTTGTCAACAGATTTTCTCTGCATCTATTGATATGACCATGTGGTTTTGGTCTTGCTTTTGTTTATGTGATGGATCACATTGATTGATTTATGTATCTAAACCAACCTTGCACATCTGGGATAAACCCCACTTGGTCATTATGAACAATCTTTTTAATATACTGCTGTATCCGGTTGGCTAGAATATTGTTCAATATTTTAGCATCTATGTTCATCAGTCAGTAGTTTTCTTTTTTGTTTGTCTCCATGTCTGATTTTGGTATCAGAGTGATGTTGGCCTCACAGAAGATGGAAGGGAGTATTCCAGGGTCTTCAATTTTCTGGAAGACTTTTAAAAGTAGAGGTATTAGTTCTTCTTTGAAAGTTTTATAGAATTCATTTGTAAAACCATCTAATTCAAGACTTTTATTTTTGGGAAGATTTTTGATAACTGTTTCAATTTCATTAGCTGTGATGGGCCTGTTCATGTTATCTAGTTACCCTTTACTTAATTTTGGAAGTTCATAGGTATCTAGGAAATTGTCCATTTCTTCCATAGAAGTTCACAGAAGTATCACATGTTAAATTTCTTCAGGGTCTGTTGTGATATCTCCTCTTTCATTTATGATATGATTTATTTGGATCTTATCCCTTTTTTGTGAGTCTGGCTAAAGGTTTTTTTTTATTTTGTTCACTCTTTGGAAGAACCAACATTTACTTTGGTTAATCTTTTGTATGGTTTTCTTCTTTTCAATGTTATTGATTTCTGCCCCAACTTTAGTGATTTCTCTCCTTCTGGTTTCTTTAGGGTTCTTTTGTTCTTCTTCTTCTAGGTCTTCAAGATGTACAATCAGGCTGCTTATTTTTGCGTTTTCTTGTTTCCTAATGTGTGCTTGTATGGCTATGAACTTTCCTCTCAGTACTGCATTAGCTGTGTCCCAAATATTTTGATAGCTTGTGTCTTCATTTTCATTGAACTCTCGAAACATTTTGATTTCTTTCTTTATGTCCTCTTTGACCCAGTAGTTGTTAAGTAGTGTACTGTTGAGCTTCCACATTTTGGGGCTATTACTAATCTTTCATTGATTGTTGTTAGTTTCATTCCACTGTGGTCTGAGAACATGCTTGGAATGATTTCAATGCTCTTGAATTTGCTGATGCTGTCTTTGTGGACTAATATGTGGTCTATCCTTGAGAATTACCCATGTGGACTTGAATAAAATGTGTATTCTAGTTTCTTGGGATGAATGACTCCAATAGTTCTTGTTTATTTATCTCCTCATTTAGTGTCCTCATGTCTTTATTGATTTTTCTGCCTGGATGATCTATCAAGTTGAGAGAGTGGGGTGTTGAAGTCCCCTGCTATAACTGTGTAGCTGTTAATATACTGCTGTATCTCTTTGAATAGATGTTTGATGTATTTAGATGGCTTTTCTTTTTTTTTTTTTTTCTCTCTTTTTTTTTTTTTCCCTCCAGGGTTATTGCTGGGCTCAGTGCCTGCACCATGAATCCACCACTCCTGGAGGCCTTTTTCCCCCTTTTTGTTGCCCTAGTTGTTGCAGCCTTGTTGCAGTTATTATTGCCATTGTTGACGTTGCTTTTTGTTGTTGGATAGGACAGAGAGAAATGGAGAGAGGAGGGGAAGACAGAGAGAGAGGAGGAGAGAAAGATAGACACCTGCAGACCTGCTTCACCACCCGTGAAGCGACTCCCCTGCAGGTGGGGAGCCGGGGGCTCGAACCGGGATCCTTAGGCCGGTCCCTGCGCTTTGCGCCACGTGCGCTTAACCCACTGCGCCACCGCCCGACTCCCTTTAGATGGCTTTTCATTAGGTGCATAGATGTTAAAAATTGTTAAGTCCTCTTGATTGACTGATCCACTGAGCATTAAGTACTGCCCATCCTTATCTTTTTAAAATTTTATTTATTTTAAAGTCTATCATGCCAGATATGAGAATAGATGTTCCAGCCCTTTTTTGTGTGTCACTGGCCTGTATGATAGTTTTCCATCCTTTCACTTTGAGTCTGTGTTTGTCTTGTTGAGTTAGGGCCTATTTATGGCGGCCTGACTGTTTATAGTAGACCTTTCAGAACTTCTTTCAGGGTGTTGCTTGTCTGAGAAGGTTTTTATGCCTCCATATAGTCTGAAGGACAGCCTAGCAGGATAGCAGGATACAGTAGTCTTAGTTGAAAGTCTTTCTCATTAAGCACTCAATAGATAACTTGCCATTCTCTTCTGGCATTTAGTGTTCGTGTGAAGAAGTCTGGTGCTAATCTTATGGGTTTTTCTCTGTAAGTGACTCTTTGTTTTTTCTCTTGCAGCCTTCAGGATCCTTTCTTTATCCTTATTCATTTCCATTCTAAATATGATGTGTCTTGGTGTTTTTAAGTCCTGGTTAATTCTTTTTGGGACCCTCTGGGCGTCTTGAATCTTTATGTCTTTGATATTGTCTAGACTAGAGAAGTCTCAGCTATTATATCCTAAAGAGTGCTTTCTTCCCCTCCCTCTCTTCCTCTGGTAAGCCAATAATGTGTATATTATTTCCTTTGAAGTCATTCCATAGGTTTCTGTTGTTGTTTTCAGTATCTCTTAATCTCTTTTTGATATCTCTTACTTCTTTTTTAGTTGTCCCTATTCATCCTCGATCTTGCTAATTCTGTCTTCAGCCTCATGTATTCTATTCTCTCTCCCCTCTACTGTTTTTCTGGAGTCCATCTATTTTGTTACCCTGTTCTGATACTGCTTTAACTTGTTCAGCTAGTTGTGTTCTTAACTCAGCTATTTCAGCTTTCAGCTATCTAATAACCTTGAGATGATTAGTGTTTTCTTCCAGAGTCTCATTTGTTCTTTCTGCATTTCTAATGACAATTCTTTCAAACTCTTTACTCACTCCTGTGAGTATTTCCTTAAGTATTTATATGTTGAGCTCATTATTTTGTGCTTAAATCTTTGAGGGGCTTTTAGATGGACTATTGTTCATTCTCCAATATTTCTTCTTGTTGGTTTAACTATTTTATATAGTATGTTATTGTCTTTTCTGCCGGGCTGGCTTCACGGGTGGGAGGCAGAGACAACCAGAGACTCATGGCTGAGCTGAGAATGCAGTTCAATATTCATGAGCGGGGATGCGGTTCAACAAACCAATCTAATCTAATCACAACCCAATTCTGTCCTGCATCTCTCTCCTCCGGCGGAAGAGTCAGGAACCAAGGAAATATGTACGATAGGGGGTGGGGAGAAGGAAAAAGCGCGAACCAGCAATGACTAAACTAAATGTCCCAGAGGCAGGGGGGTAGATCAAACCAATATCCTGGAGGCAGAGGGGTGCCCAGCCAACAGTGGACGTGCAAACAGAACACATAGCAAGCAACACAAGTGAACCCAATGTGATGATAAAATCAGAAGGCTTCACAAGCAGAATCCAGAAGCATGCCAACAATTCCCCCTTTTCTTTTTAACTAATGGCCATAGTATCAGGAGTGTGGGGTGAAGAGAAACTGTTGGTATGCATGAGACCCCTTCTGTTTCATTTGGTTTAAATCCCCCCTGCTTAACACTATTCTATTTACATAACCACTTCATTCTATTTACATAACCACTGTTAACAAGTTCCACCCTCCCTCCAGGGCATTTGTGGTTCAGTGATAGGATTCTCGCCTAATCTGCCCCCTCTTTGTCACACTCTGATTTTCACCAGTCACTTTTCTCTCCACCCTCTCTATGTCACATCCTGTTTCCACCTTACTTGGCAAGTATATATAAAGACAGCATTGTGAGTTTTACAGTACTGTACTTTGAGTTTAGCTTAGCTCATCTTAGATTGTGCTGCATCCTGCATAAATAAAGAGATACTGCCTACAGCTCAACCATGAGTCCCTGGTTGTCTGTTACCCGCCCGTGAAGCCAGCCCGGCGAAAACAACATAACCTGTCAAAAACAACAAGAAACCTATATTATACAGGCATTTAAAAAAAAAACCAGCACAAGACACGGAGGAACAAGTAAGAGAGCAGCAAGAACCAGTGTGATGCCAAGGGGGGGTGTTTCTTGCCTCAAATGCAAGGCTTATCAGGATAAAGGACATTTCCTGATTCTGTGGGCATCTCTTGCCTCTGGGGGCGTTTCATGCTTCAATGGGCGTTTCCTACCTCTGTGGGCATTACCTAATAAGGAGGGATGTGTGTGTTGCCTATAGAGTCCCAAGGAAGCTGGCTGCAGTCAGTCTTTGAGAAACCCAGCAGCATAAAGGGAAGCTGCTGTAGAGTTGTGTAAAGTGTCCAAGAGGTGTACCAGTAAGTCCGATAGAAGTGCCAGTCCAAAGTAGATGACCACGGAAGAAATGCCAGGGGGTGTAATGATACATGTCTGCCTCGATGGGGAAGATCAGCCACCAGAATTCTGCTTTTCTGTAAAGAGTGAGCTTTGGAGTCTGTGAATCTGTTTTTTTTAGATTGTGCCAGGTTTTAGGTTGTGCATTGGTATTGGGGGGTGCGTTGTAGTCATGCCATCTTGTGGTGATGTCAGAGGACAGGGGTCCAAATGGATTTCTTGAACCAGATTATCGAGATCTCACCATGTAGCATCACGAGTCCCCGGAGGGCATCCTGGTCCAAAAAGTTCTTTGAAATTCCATTTAGGGTGCTTCTGGCGGTTTTTGCTGGATTGCTGCAGGCACCCATTTTTTAAAACATCTTCCCATAGAAGAAAAAACCGAATCAGAAGGGCGGAACCAACCACGTGTCTCCACTTTTGGGGACTGCCAGGGCAATGGAGAATGCTCCCCAAGTCAGAGTAGTCTCTCTTTGCGGGAAACATGTGAGAGGTAGTCCAGAAAGTCCCAGGGGAAATCTCCACACATCTTCCAAGATCCACGATCATGGCCACAAGGAACCAAAGTTTCCCAGTCAGGAAACCAAAGTGTGGCCCAGAGTGACTCCACAGAGGTGGCAGCAGGACCCGTGTTCTCATGGACTCTGTGGCCCACCACGGCCCACAGGTCAGGCGGCAGCTCCAGCAGCGACGCTGAAAGACACGGAGAGTGAGAGAGCAGCAGAACCATGTGTCGCACCCGCTTTGTCAACTGCAGCCCATAGTTGATAGGTAGCCAAAAGCTTTACTTATCTGGTGGATGGGCGGGTTAGGTCCCACATTGGTGTTAGTCCCTGTTCAGGAGCCATTTTGTCGTTTTTGCTGGGCTGGCTTCATGGGCAGGAGACAGAGACAACCAGAGACTCATGGCTGAGCTGAGAATGCAGTTGAATCTTTATTCACAAGTGAGTGGGGATATAGTTTAAAAAACTAATCTTTTCTAATCACAACACAATTCTGTTCTGCCCCTCTCTCCTCTGGCAGAAGAGTCAGGAACCAAGGAAATATGTACAATAGGGGGTGGGGAGAAGAAAGAAGTGCAAACCAGTGATGACTAAACCAAATGTCCCAGAGGTGGGGGGGGTACCAAACCAATATCCCGGAGGCAGGGGGATGCCCAGCCAACAGTGGACATGCAAACAGAACACATAGCAAGCAACACAAGCGAACCCAATGTGATGATACAATCAGAATGCTTCACAAGCAGAATCCAGAAGCATACCAACATGTTATGAGTTCTGTCGTATGCTTTACATTGGTTTGTTCTAGCCCTCCCCCGCCAAGAGAATTGGATCAGTCCAGTTAATTTCGCGGGCCCGCTTGGCCCCGCCCTAAGGAACCCCGACAGAGGGTGCCTGAGTTCGAGAGTGCCAGAGTAGCAGAGTACCTGGGTTCCTGAGTTCGAGAGTGAAAAAGTTAGAGAGTTGGAGAGTTCGAGAGTAAGAGAGAGTGTTTGTGCCGCCACAAAGAGACAGCAGAGTTCTGTTTGGTTTAGTTTATGAATCGTTGTTCCTGAATAAAGAGATACAGCTTCCCTGCCCAGGCGTTGTCTCCGCGTCTCTGTTACCCGCCTGGCTAGAGCCTTCGGAATTTTAACAACAGAGTTCCCTATCTCAGTACTTTTCAAATTACTGAGCACTCTCAGCTGGATTGTCTTGTGTCTAAGTAAGGTAATTAGAGGGTTCACAGTTATGGAAATTGACAGTTGTTTCAATATTGTTTTAATCCCTGAGTTGAAGCTCAGTGGCTTAAAATCCTCTTTTGTTCTTTTTCTTCCCTGTAGGCTATGGGATCCTTAGGTCTTTTAAACTATAAGTAGGCTTCTTAGCTTAATCACTGACTCCTGACCATGATATAAAGCAGGGTGTGGCAGAGATAATCCAGCGGTTGTGCAAAGAGACTTTCACAGCCCTACTACTGAGGTATAGATCTCCTGAGTTTCCTCTTCAGTTTTCTGTCCCCTGTTGTCAGCACAGAGCCTCCCTGATGCTGCTCCAGATTCTAAGGGCAGTAGCAATGGATATACACATTTGCATTTGGTGAGTCTCAGGGGAGTCCTCCCCTCCCTTCAGCTGTCCCCTTGTTGGTTGGTGAAACAGACTGGAGGTGGTGTCTCAACTGGTAAACTGCCAGACTGTTACCAGTCACTTATTCTCTCCCCAGGCTCCTCTCTGTCCATGAGCCACATGTATTTGCACTCACCAGTGATTTGGTGGGTTCCTGAAGTTGTTCTAGTCCTGTTTTGTTGTGGTAAAGTTGGTCTCCTTTGATAGTCCTAGTTGACCCAGGAGAAGAGAGGAGAGAAACACAGCTGTTCTGGTTATTGAATTTTAAGTATTTCAGAAACATGCTCTCCAGCCCACAGCCCTGATAAACAAAACAAAGTTATAATCCAATGTATGAATAAAATATTATTAAAATAAACATAGATAAAGATGCATTTTTTATTGATTAACATTGGCTAAGAGTATGCTTATTTGCTTTTTAAATGTGGAGGCAGGGAAAGAACTCAGGCTCCATGCATATGTGGTATTGCTGAGATTCCTCCTGGGCTCAGTGTCTGGCATTAATTTAACGACTCTTACATCTTAATTAGTAAGTCACTTCTCACTTCTCCATCCCTAAACTTGTAGCAGTAGCCCATAGTCTACTTTCTTTCTCAATGGATACCTGAGGGAAAGAATCTGAAAGAGGATTTCTATTGGGTCTCAAACAATGAGACTCCAGTGGAAAATGACAGGGAAGATTGTGAGTCTAATTTTATACCAGAATGATTAGTCATCATTTCTACTTAAGTAAAACTTTCAACTCTTCTGGGATTGATATTGGACCAGGCCTCTTTCCAGAAAGTATTATTGTGGGAGATGTGGCTGGTGTTCCGTTTGTTTTCCCAGGCACTTCTTCTTCTAGCGTTTGCCCTTCTTCCGTAGCCAGTCAACAGCATCAGGTTGAGCCTGATGTAAAGTTTCAAGACCTCCTTTGAATCTGGAGAGGTGGCAGTCATTGACTATGTGGGTCATAGTCTGTCTGTAGCCACAGGGGCAATTCGGGTCGTCTCTGGCTCCCCAGCAATGGAACATAGTGGCGCACTGGCCATGGCCTGTTCGATAGCGATTGAGGAGGGCCCAATCATAACAAGCTAGGTCAAAGCCGGGTTGACGTTTGCAGGGGCCTGTGATGAGGTGTTTGTTCTTTACCTCAGCTGACTGCCAACTCTGTTTCCAAGAGACTGGAACAGAGAAGTTCAGTGTAGGCATAGGGGACCAGATTGGGTGACGAGACGTCAAGCGTTGGACAGGGTGGGCGAAGATATCCGCGTATATTGGCAGGTCCGGTCGAGCGTAGACGTGGGAAATGAACTTAGATGATGCCGCATCCCAATGAATATCTGGCGGGGCGATGTTGCTAAGAACTGGCAGCCATGGAACTGGGGTGGAACAGATGGTTCCAGAAATTATCCTCATGGAGGAATATAATTTGGAATCGACCAAGTGGACATGGGGGCTACGGAACCATACTGGGGCACAGTATTCTGCAGTGGAATAGCATAATGCCAGAGATGATGATCGTAGTGTGGAAGCGCTCGCGCCCCATGAGGAGCTGGCCAGTCTTGCAATGATGTTATTCCTCGCGCCCACCTTTGCTGCTGTTTTTATGAGATGTTTGTGAAATGACAGAGTGCGATCCCAGGCACTGAATCTTCATTTCAGAGTTTTCCTGGCTTTGCTGTTCTCCTCAGTAGTTTCAACCCATGAACATGGAATATCCTGCTCCCTCCCTCTTTCTCTTCCATGTCCCGACCTGGAGAAGACCTGGAGAAGGGCTGGCATGCATAGCGGGAGGCAGCCATTTTGCTAGCTCCACATGTCCTAAACCCGTTGTACTCACTCAAGACTCTAGGGCGTCCGCATGAATAAAGATTTGTGTTCCCACTCTGCCATGAGTTCCTGGTCTCTTCTCTCTCCCACAAGGCAACCCGACATCTGGCAGCTGACGAGGGACCACTGGCTCCACACAAGTGGCAGGCACTTCAGATAAGTATACAGTTGCTTGGCTCTCTGCAGCCTCATGTTTAACAAAGGCACTGTGGTTATTTTTCTCCCTTTTCTTATTTTTCTGAGACCCCCTGAGCCATGGACAACCTTCTTTCGCATGAGAAGGTTTCCCAAACCTTCTACTCTTTTCTCTCCAGACAGCTTTTATATCTCTGGGACATTTTGCTCAGGGCTGAACCTTGGATCTTCTTGACCATGGTCGCAGCTTTCAGGAGATATGCAGGGCATCCTACCAAAAGGCTAAGGGAACTTGAGGTTTCCATCTAAGAGTTAAAGGAGATGGTCATTCCACTTACCCAGCACCATACATGTGTTCTAGAGAAAGCAAAGCCAGCCCCAGTCCTGACCCACCCTAAGCCCTCTGCATTTTGCCCAGAGGCTCCCGTTTTGGCAGACACGTGTCCAGCTGCTGGCACGCTTCTGCAGCCCCTTCCCCTGCTGCTACTCCACTATCAGACACAGAATGCCTTTGCCGGCTTAGCAACGGAGCTTTTCCTCCAGAGCAAGTCCACACATTCCCGGTAAACGTTACCCCCAATAGACAGGTCAGTCCTCAGGCATGGTACTTGTATCCCTCCACAGAACTTTAAAAACTTTGTCAGGCAATTAAGAAGGATGGAGTTCATGTTCCATGGATAAGGTCCATTTTACAAGGCCTTCTCCAGAACCTTAATACCCCCCCAAGACTGGAGGGACATAGCTCACGCTACACTCCCAGGCCTGCTCTTCCTTCAATGGGAGGCATTTTTTAGATATGAATGTTTACAGCAATACCGGAGAAATAGCCAGGATCAGTCCAAGTGGGATTTTGAAGCTCTGTTTGGAACAGGTCGTTTGGGAACCAGAATTCAACAGGCAGAGGTCAAGTTTCCACCCAATTATTTTTATCAGGTGCAGCTCTGTGCATTATAAGTGTGGGAGAGGTTAACACCCCCCATGGGAGCAGATTCAGCCCACACTCTCTCCCTTTTCCAAGAACCTGATGAATCCCTAGCTGACTTCATTACCTGGGTCCAATCAGGTTTGGAGAGAAAGACTGATGATACTGACACCCGTTTTCTCCTCCTGCATTCTACTGTCCTGGATGGCATACTTTCTGACTTCTTTCAGGCATGCCTCAGTCTTTAAAATGAACACCCATACACCTGGATTTTAGCAACACAGGAGATTGGATCAAGCTCTTATCAGGCAATCATGACACAGGCCTTTGCAGCTGCCCTAGATAAGTGAAAGGGGGCTTGCTTTCAGTGTGGTCACCAAGGCTATTGGCATAACCAGTGTTCAGAAAATAAACCATGACCCTGATTCCAGTCAGGGAGCCAGAGTCCCTGAATGCCTTGTCCTAGATGCCAGAAAAGTTCATTGGAGGAAAGATTGTTGGTCTAAGTTTCATAGAAATGGCACCCCCCTGCCAAATGTAGATTTAAACAAGGCATGGGGCATCCCACAGCCCCACCTTCAAGATGTAGTCAAGCGGGTTGCCTGCTTGGCACTGCACCTTTCTTCCATAAACAAAAGCTCAGCCCGGGACCCAACTTGTCACTCCACCCACCATGCCATAACAGAGGGTGAGTGGGAGGAGGAGTGTGTGGTGTGTGGGAACTTCCAGCATAAAAATAGCTAGCTGGAGCAATCAAATGACACAGATTCAGATCCAGAGATATTGTAAACCACCCGTTTTAGAAAGGGGTCACCCTACTATGGCAGTAAGGTGTGGTAAAATTACTTTTAAGTGTTTGATTAATACCGGAGCAGACAAGACAATTTTAAGGCAATCAGAGGTTCCCCAGAGTTGGGAACTCCTTCCAGGACCACATCTACATGGCACTGGAGGATTGACACAGATTTCTTCACATGAGATTCACTTGTGTGGGAAGACCCAGATGGGACTACTGGATGCTTTGATATCTGATATTAGCACCAATTTATTGGGCAGAGACTTGCTGGAATCTCTGGATGTGGTTATATCCTCAGACGCCTCTACAGGGCATCACATTCAATCCCATGAGACTTCTAGATCCGACCAGCACCCCCAGTACTAAATGCCACTGTTCATAACAGAACTCCCCACTTAGATTGGCTTTCTAATGAGCCTGTCTGGGTGGAACAGTGGCCTTTGCCTAGGGAGAGCTAGAACTTTTAAAAGAGCTTGTCCAAGAGCAGTTGTCCTTGGGACACATTCGCCATTCCTGGAGGCTTCTGGGGTTAACATACACTTTGAGGAGGGTTGTTTGTTTCCTTTTAACAGATCAAACAGTGGTTGCAGGAGCTAGTAGGAAGATAAAGATACTGCCTAAGCCAATTTAAATTTCCAAGAAAACTTCATAAAGAAGCAAGAGTGAAATTAGAAGGAAAAGTAACACAAGGTTTTAAAGGACAAATCTGTGTTAGGAAAATCTCTGATCCTAAGAAAGACATTGGAGGAATTACCTGTACCTTCTCAGGAGCTACATTAAGGTCGTTTTTCTTTAAGGCAGGGATAAGAAAATCACGTAGAGCAGAGAGATCCATACCTAATTCTCCCCATAGTAAGACATGATCCATATAATGAAAAACCTTATGAATATATTGAAAAATGGCAGATTTAACAGCCTCTTGACAAATAGTAGGAGTATTGGCCATGCCCTGGGGCAGTACCACTGATTCAAATTTATCAGCAGGGCTGGCATTATTAATAGAAGGAACAGAGAAGGCAAAATGTTTACAATCTTGTGGGTGCAAGGGAATAGAGAAAAAACAATCCTGTATATCAATAGCTATAATTGAAATTCCCATGGGAATTGCAGAAGCAAGAGGCAAACCCCTTTGGGGGGAGCCCCAAACCTGCATGGTTTTATTAACCAAATGGAGATCTTGGAGGAGGTGCCATTTTCCCGACCGCTTTTTAATCATAAAGACAGGAGTATTCCATGGGCTCTGGGAATGACGAATGTGTCCCAAGGACAACTGCTCTCAGACAAGCTCTTTTAAAATTTCTAGCTTCTCCCTTGGCAAAGCCCACCGTTCCACCAAGACAGGCTCGTTAGGAAACCAATCTAAGTGGGGAGTTCTGTTTCGAATAGTAGCAGTTAGTATTAGGGGGTGCTGGTCAGGTCTAGTAGTTTCACAGGAGTGAGTGTGGTGCCCTGCAGAGGTGTCTGAGGATATTACTACATCCAGAGATTCCAGCAAGTCTCTGCCAAGTAAATTGGTACTTATATCAGCTATTAAAGGACAAAAGCATCCAGTAGTCCCTTCTAGATCTTCCCACACAAGCGAATTTTGTGTGAGAAATTCTTGAGTCAACCCTCCAGCACCATGTAAATGCAGTCCTGGGAGGAGTTCCCAACTCTGGGGAATTTCTGCTTGCCTTAAAATTGTCTCAGGTAAAACAGTGATTATGTAAACAGACCACAGCATTAAGCAATGGAGCAGGGGAACAGAAACAGAATTAGCTAAAGGAGAAATGATGACCAACAATGAGGTGCTCAGGCAGAGGAAGGATAGAGACCTCTGTGAGGCCAAGGCCACCCCAGGGCCTTGGGGGAGTGGCTGGCAGACCTGAGCAGGCTCCCAGACTAGCTTAGCCTGGGTCACAGTGTGACTTATCTCTGTCCACCTGCTCAAGTCAGCTCAGCTCAGCCTGGGTCACACTGTGACCCCCGTCTACTTGCTCAGGTCAGCTCAGCTCAGCTCAGCCTGATCACACTGTGAACCCATCCACTTGTTCTGTCTGACTTAGAGAAGCTGAGCAGAGCCAGAGCCATGGACTGGTCATCCAGGTCCATTGACCTGAGAGAAGGGTATAGGACTATGTGAAATCTTGGTAGAGCTTAAGGGAGATCTCTCATCCTTGGATGGAGGTCTGGAAAGACACCCCACTTGTTAGTCTCTCTCCTTATAGAGAGATGAGCCAAGAGGGAAAAGTCTCCCAGACTCAGTATCTCCTTGTTAGTCTCTCAAGCTCACAAAAAGCCTACAAGCCTCTCACACTTAGTTTCCCCTGCTAGCAGCAGGCCAAATGGTTGCCTGCTTAAGGGTTCACTCAAAGTTCACACATCCACTTCACCTTTTGATCACAAAGGAGAATACACTCTATCATACACCTCACCAACACCAGGCAGTAAGACCCCATATTCTATTTCCTTGTGCCTTTTGATATCTGTGATTTACATCAAGTTTTGTTTTTCTTCTTCTCTACTTCACCTTACTGGTTTAACCCCTATGCTTCTCTCAAATACCTTTGGATAATTAACTTGCCTGCATCATGGAAACTAATTGTCTTGACCTTTATGTATCTCATCGATTCTTGTCATACCAGCCCCCTACCATAAGGGCAAGCTGACCTTTAAGAAACCTGTAATTTCTGACATATGTGAAAAATGTTCTTTGTTTAACTCAGTATAAAGGCCTGTACCCTTCTCCAAATAAATGAATGTTCATACCAGAATATTCCCCAATGCCTTTCTGAGTCAAGCAGCCTCTAGAGCAAGTGAGGGAGGGTTGGAGGCTTACCCCCTGGTTGGAGCCACTCCACATGAGCCCCAGCAGACCACATGTTTGACCACTTGGCCCAGGGCATGCAAGGCTGCTCTCTGCCTCTGCCCTCAGCTCACTGTTAGTGGACATGATTGGGTCTTCCCCTGTGTATAGACACTGCAGTAAATGCCATATGTGATATCTTGGAAAACCATGTATGAGGCCTTTTCATCAGCAATATTTTGTCAGTGGGAACTGAGACCAGCCAGACCGAGGCTAGCCAGAACCAAGACCAGTTAGAACTGAGACCAGCCAGAACTAAGACCAGCGAGAGCTGAGACCAGCCAGAACTAAGGCCAGTCAGACTGAGACCAGCCAGACCAAGACCAGCCAGACCAAAACCAGCAAGACTGAGACCAGCCAGAACCAAGAACAGCTAGAGCCAGGACCAGCCAGAATCATGACCAGCCAGACTGAGACCAGCCAGAACCAAGAGCAGCAGGCACATTTTTGCAGTCCCAGAATGCCCCTCCAGCTGCTGTGAATGGCCACTGCACCTGCTCCTGGCTCTCCTCCTGGTAGGCCATGTAGTGCAAGGGGCTCAGTTCTCATCTCCTTGATGATCCTGGAAGCCTAGAGGAGCCCAGCAAACCCAAATGTGTTAAAGGCTGAGTGGTGAGGCCTGAGGATGCTGCTACCTTCTGAATGTTTCTCTGGAAGTAATGGATGTAGAACAAGGAGAAATGGCCCAACGCCAGCTCATAGCATCTTAGCACCTTACTCTGCTCCACCCACTTCTCCAGGTACTGCACCCATGGGCATCACCCTTGGTGCCACAGCTGAGACAGGGATTTGGAGACTTCTGGCCCAAGTGCTAAAGAAGTTATTACACAACAACAAGATGACCCTATTCAAAAATGGAGAGAAGATATGAATATTCACCAAAGAAGAGATACAAAAGGCCAACAGACATATGAGAAATGCAAATAAAGACAATGAGATACCACTTCACTCCTGTGAGAATGTCATATACCAATAAAGACAGTAACAAATGCTAGAGAGGCTTTGGGGGCAAAGGACCCTCCTACATTGCTGGTGGGAATGTACATTGGTCCAAGCCCTATGGAGAGCAGTCTAGAGAACTCTCACAAGTCTAGAAGTGACCCTATGACCCTGCAATTCCTCTCCTGGGGATATATCCTAAGGACCTAAACATACCCATCCAAAAAGATCTGTGTATTCCTATGTTCACAGCAGCCCAATCTGTAATAACCAAAACCTGGAAGTAGCCCAGGTGTCCAACAACAGACAAGTGGCTGAGAAAGCTGTGGTCTATGTACACAATGGAATACTTCTCAGCTATTAAAAATAGTGAATTCACTCCCTTTGACCCATCTTAGATGGAGCTTGAAGAAATTATGTTAAGGGAGATAATCCAGAAAGAGAAAGGTGAATATGGGAAGATCCCACTCATAGACATTGAGGAAGAAGAACAGAAGGGGAAACACAAAGCAGAACTTGGACTGGGTTTGGAGTATCACGTGAAAGTAAGAGGCAGTAGCTAACAGGGAGGAATAAACTGAACAGTGTGAGCTCTTGTCTCTAGAAATTCAGATATATTGTGGGGTGCCAGACTTTCTGAGATGGGTGGACTAGGGACTTTCCTCAGTTTAGTATTGCTAGTCTATCAGTAGAAGGTGTGTGTGTGTGTGTGTGTGTGTGTGTGTGTGTGTGTGTGTGTGTTACAGTTCCTCATACTGGAAGGCTAATAAAAGATGCTCTGGAAGTTAGATTAACAACAACAAACTCCTTACAAACCTTTTTTTTTTTTTTGATACTTTCCCTTCTTTCTTCTAGGCCAAAAGATCAAGTATGTGTAAGTCAAATAATTGTTTTCAAGTTGAATCAATTTTGAAACAGAGAATTGGAGGTTTATAGCCTTCCTCCATCATCAGCAATTTCTGATTAATGATGCTGGAGTCTGTAATCAAACTGCTGTCAGGAGGCTGAGTGTCCTCAATAAATCCAGGCCTATCTGCCTTCCCAAGACACAGAGAAAGGAGGGTTTTGATTTACCCCCTGATTGACACATATTCTCCTTACTGTACCTTAGAGAGTGCTCAACTTCTTAATGGTTTCAGAGGTCAATTTTCATCTTGCTTATATTGAGCAACCTAGAATTTCAGTTTCCTTGTCTATGGCTGTGAGGACATAAATAGGATTTTCCTTTTTATTTTCTTTCCCCAATCAACCTTGGTCAGTCAAAAAACTAGGTGCACCAAATTGCAAAAAATGGCAAAATTTCCCACTGCTCTCTGAAATCATGTCCTATATAAAATGTGACTTTGCCACTCCTCCCACTAAGCAAGAGTGACTGGCGGTGGTGTGGTGTGGCAACACACATATGAAGGAGAGTGAAAGTATACCCATAAAATAACCCTGTAAGCCCATAGTACCACAATAAAACACCAAAGAAGGAAAAAAAATTGGCATGATGTGGACTACTTTGCTATCCTTTGAATCTGAGCTTCTTGTGACTTGATTTGGCCAACTGAATGTGGTGGAAGTGAAAAATGTGTTTCCAGTCTGCTGCACAAGAGGCTGTCCACTCTCCCATTTCAAGATTCCTGCCACTTGTATAGCTGCAAATGGAGATGCCTGGAGGACTAACATTTGTTGTTGTTGTTTACTTAAAATTTTTTAATTAACATTATTTTTTGTATAGAGACAGCCAGAAATCAAGATGGAAGGGCGTGATAGAAAGGGAGAAAGACAGAGGGACACTGGCAGCCCTGCTTCTGCACTTGCAAAGCTTCCTCCCTGGGAGTGGGGACCAGGGTCTTGAACCAATGTCCTTGCGCACTGTAGCATATGCGCTAGGCCAGCTGGCCCAGGGATTTTTTTTTTTGTTTGTAATTTTTATTAGTGATTTAAGAGTGGTTTACAAAAATTATAAGGTTTTAAGGATATAGTTTACACACAGAGAGACACTTTTTTTTCAAGTTTGTAGTTATCTAGAGTTCACTATGAGTGAAATCATCTGGTAGCTATTTTTCACCTTTTAGCTATTTCACTTAGCATAACTGCCTCTAGCTCCAGAATTTCCAGAGAGTAAATTTTACTCAGCATCATTTATATGTCAGACACGATGCTAGATTCTGCTCCAATATCATCTCTTGGTCATTGCTGGAAGTCTTCAAGACATAACCTTGCAAAATATATAGTCCAAGGCAGAAATTATCCTGAAGTCAAAGTGACTGCCCAGGTCACAACAAGGTGATGACAGCTGTGTTTTGCACTGGTTCCTTTCTTTCAGTTCCACTATATATGGACAGAATTTATGCCAGGATCCTGGTAGTAAAGCTGTGTTCTGAGGTATTGTTGTACTTTACCTGGCTTTTCTTATTTTGTTCTCCCTCTCACTGTTCCAGAGTTTGCCTCAAGTGTCAGCTCCTAAGGTGGCCCCGGGATGACTATGGTGAACATCAGTGGTCCACTGTTTGGACAGACTAAGGTCTTTCTGACCTCCCACTGCATTAAATCTGCCTTTGTGCTCACACTGGACCCCATGATCCTAACTGCTCAAGTTAGTCAAATGAATCCAGTCTAACGTGTAGACCACAGACATCATTTTTCCTCTTACAGTTGTGTTTTAACAATATTATCAATGACTTAACACAAAGGACTTCTGTAGCCATTATAGCAGCCAGGCCCAGTCACTGGGTGTGTGTGTGTGGGGGGGGGGGATTTTTAAAGAATTTTATGCCTCAGTTAAAGTCCTTAGCTGCAAGAAGAATTGCTAAGTAGGAAGAAAGGACTAATTTGGCCAGATCAGTCAGACATTTGATGTCAACCATAAATCCCATGTTCTCTCTCCTCATCTCTTCCTCCACCAACTGACTGCCCCCTTCTCTGTGACATCACCAAGAAGAAAGGCAACTATTAAAACTCACAGACAGGAGCTCTTTCCTGGGACAAATGTTGAGGGTTTTTTGTTTTGTTTTTTTTTCCCCCAGCATCACTTTAGTCCATGCTTTTGCCCTTTGGTTTAACCTTTTCACAAGAAGAGCAGCCATTTCTTCCTCTGTTCCCTGAAGACAGTGTGGCAGACAAGTCTTTGTTGTATTCATTGGAGAGCAGAGGGCATGCTGCTGAGATGCTGTGTTTGCTGGGAGGACCTCTGTACTTGCTCTAACCCCAGTCACTTCCTACACTGGACTGTGCTGGTTTAGGAGGAAGTGAGGGTCAGGGAGCAATTCTGATCCTCATCCTGTATTTAGGATGCTAGCTTCCCCTCATATCTCCAGAGGTTTTGTTCTGGAAAACTGCCCTTGTTTTCCACAGAACAAAGGTTTCTGGAAAGCAGGAAGGCCATCCTGGCAGAGTTCTTTGTGTGGTGATGAGAAAGGAGCAATGTTCTAGAAAACCCCCGCTGGAGGGAAGTCCAGGTAGGACTGAGGGCAAAGGGCCCCTGAGTGAAGGCCCAGAGGGTCAGGCCACACTGTCTGAAAGCAGAGGATTGCATTTAAACTTGAGGAACTCAGAAATCGTGAGGAAACTTGATAGCCCAAAGGATTTAGACCTAGCTCTGATTCTTCCAGGAGCACACTTTCATGTCTCTGTGTCTCTTTAACCTGCAAATCAGAACTAATAATGGCTTCCCATCTTTATAGAGGTAATTTACAGAGAAAAATAAGCAAGTAAATTAAGCAAAAATACAAACATTACTAGAGTTGGGGAACTGCAGAGAAGCATACAAATACTCCTATCTCACTCTGCTGTGCATGTTACATCAAGATAGATTCTTCCCTTCAGAAATCTTGGAAACCAGTCACATAGTAAGAAGACAGCCCCTTCCCTCATAGAGACTAAGTTCTGAGATAGTGCCCTGTGTTTACATATAGCTCAGTCTCTGAAGGGGATATTATAACGGGTTATTGTTGAGTATTTGGGGAAACCGCCCATGTCCAAATTAATTTGAAAAATGCTAATTATATAGGAAAGTAAGCACAGTCTTTAATTCAGATATTTTCAGAACTCTGTGTACCTCTACCCCCCCACTCCCACCCCAAGAGGATGAATAAAGTGCAGCCTTTCCTGGATCATTCTAATTCCCGAGGAGTGCTTTGCTTGTGGCAAAACTACTAATGTACCTCAGGACAGGCTGGTAAATGCTGATATTCATTTCTTTGCCTTTGGTTCTACAAAATACCTTCAGTTTTTATTGATTTCAACTAAATAAGATTATGTTTTTCTTGGTATCAGCTTAATTTTTTAAATTCACTGCTAAAACAACCTCTCAGACTTCTACTTCTGGAAAGATAGTGAAGGCATAATTTTTCTCTATTCCTCATATTAACTACAATTGAAAACCATGGGAATTATCCATAAAATAAAAGAAAGAAGACTCTAAAAATTGGAGAGAACAGCTTCAGTAGGGACCCAAGGAATGATACAATAATGAGGGCTTTGTAGGTTTTTTTTTGTTTTTTTTTTGTCATGTATTCTTGATTTATCATTGAAGAAGCTGGAAACAACACAAAGAAAAAAAAATCCTCCACAAGAGCTAAGATTCTAAATAACAACATTTCTACTCCAGCTACACATGCAGAAGAGGTGGTGGCCCCTTTCTGGTGTGGCCCCATTGTCCATCTCCATGAGGTTGTAGGAAGAGCCCCAGGACACTGAAGTGGTATGGCAAGACAAGCAGGAAGTTAAGGCTCTTAACCCCCATCGAACACTACTAGGAAGCATACTGAGAGTCCAGACTGTCATTCTACCCAGACAGTGATGTCCTCTCCCCCTCTTGCTTGTTAGAGTTATAGAAGACCAAGCGAAGATGCTGGAGAAGACCAAACAGAGCAGTAGCAACAATCTTCTCACCGAAGTGTTTATAGAGGCTGAGCAGTGAAACTGGAGCTCCACGTACAGAGCAATCATGATGCAGTACAGTCTTCTTTTCAAGTCACAGACACCCAGCTAAAGAAGAAATAATCTGAAAAGGTCACTTGTCATAGGGAAACCCAGGGAGATCTCCAACCAAACAAAGGGCCACTAGTCAGTGCCCACGTTGAAAAGACAGTGCTTTTAGAGTTACTGATGATTGGGATGTGATCGTAATAAGTCATTTTGAATATTCCAATGGGGGAGCACTAGTTTGCCCTGTGTTCCTAATTCCCTGGCCAATCTAAGAAGACTAATTTTATTTATTATTTATTTATTTATTATCATTATTTATTGAATAGAGACAGCCAGAAATTGAGAGGAAAGCTGGTGATAAAGAGGGAGAGAGAGAGAGAGAGAGAGAGAGAGAGAGAGAGAGTCTACCTTCACCACTCATGAAGCTTTCCCTTTGCAAGTGGGGACCAGGGGCTCAAATGGGGTCCTTGTACATTATAACCTGTGCGCTCAACCAGTTATGCCACCACCTGGTCCTAGAAGATTCATTTCTATTGATTTTTTAATTTGCTCGGGTTTTACGTGTTGCTAAGTTGTAATGATGACTTCCAAGTTCTGTACATGCTAGACCAAATGTCTGAAGTTTAAAGAGTTGTTCAAAATTAAATAGCAGCCTGGGAGGTGTCACAGTAAGTAGAGTTTTGGACTTGCCTAGGGAAAATCCAGCCTGACTTTTATATTCAGTCAGCGTGTCAGAGTGAACTTTCTGCTGTAAACCTAGAGAAGGGTCGTACATCCTCCTGTCCACTCCCAGAACCAGGTGCTGCTGGGCAGCTGGCCCCTCCTGCCTCACTGTGACCCCAGGGAGGCAGCTGCTCTTAGGCAAGAGCTTGCTGCTCCAGCCACCACTGCCACTTGTCTCCTTTTCCTTTCATTTCATTTTCAGTACGACACTACAGACTGAATCACCATTTCTCAGGTGTCTGATTGTTGAGCCACCTCCTCAGCCCAATTTCTTTTCAGATATTTGATTTATCTGAAAACACATGGTTGAGTGTACATGTTACAATAAGCAAGGACCCAGGTTCGAGCCCCCAGTCCCCACCTGTATGGGGAAAGCTTTGCAAATGGTGAAGCAAGGCTGCAGGTGTCTCTTGCTCTCCCTCTCTATCTCTTCCTACCCTCTCAATTTCAACTGTCTCTATCCAATAAATAAAGATAATAAAAAATAAAAAATAATTTATTTTAATGAGAGAGATAAAGAAACACAAAAATAGCAGATAATTGCTCTGTTCTGGCTTATGATGGTGCAGGGGATTGAACTTGAGACCTTGGAACCTCAGGCATAAATGTCTTTTGCAGAACCATTATGTCTCCCCAGCCCTCAGCCCAATTTTCTATTTTATTTTAATGAGAAAGTGAGACTGACATGTTGAAGTGAGTTTCTTAGTCTTTCTGGGTTTCCTCATCTGTAAAATGGAGCCCACAGCAGTACTTTCCTCACAACCTCCCAGTGAATGACCTTGTTCCAGGACTGAATAGTTTTGGCCTTAGCATTTCCAGTGTTGCACGGCCCCCTGGATGGGGGCCTGGTGTTCAAAGGGTAAGGGTGACTCACTCACTTGTGTGTTGACCCCATTGCCTTGAGTAGGTTCCATAGTCATCCCTATGGGTGTGTCTTTCTCTGGGGCTTTCTCTCAGCCTCTGGGGCAGATGGGCAGGTCAGCTGACACTTGCACTATGAACCTAAATGTCTTCCATTCCATGTGAGACTGCAGGAGGAGAAGAAATCCAGCTTCAACCTCAGAATCAACCATTTTTTTCCAAAGTTTACAGGAAGCTTTGTTCCTGAGCTCACAGGTGTTGCTCTGATTACTGAGTGGGGGCTTGGTGCCTGCACCTTGAATCCACTGCTCCTGGAGGCCATTTCTTTCTTCATTGAGTAGAATGGAGAGAAATTGAGAGGGGAGGGGAAGACAGGGGGAGAGAAAGACAGACATCTACAGACCTGCTTCACCCACCGCTTGTGAGTCAACCCCCCTGCAGGTGGGGAACTGGGGAGCTCAAACCAGAATTCTTATAGTCCTTGTACTTTGTGCTATGTGCACTTAGCCCATTGTGCCACTGCCTGGCCCACCTCTTCTCAATTTTTTTAAAAGAATATATATATATATATATATATATATATATATATATATAGAGAGAGAGAGAGAGAGAGAGAGAGAGAGAAGAACACATCAGAAACTTAGCTCAGGCAGGCACATACAACGCCAGGGACTGGATTTGGGAATTTCATGCCTGTGAGTCTGACTGAGGCTTTTCCTTACAATGAGCCACCCAGCAACAACCCTCTTTCCAGGGTCTTTCAGGACCTGCTTTGCAGCTTGGGATTTAGTTTGTTCATTCTCTGTAATTAGGAGACAACCCACAGGTTTCAGAAGTGCCTTGAGTCTACAACCCACACACAGGAGTTACAGCATTGAAGCAAAACAGCGGCATTCTCATTTGTGAAGCAGATTTGGTATTTATAACTGGAATCAGAACACAAGTCAGGCATCTATAGGCTATTGGCTAAGAACTCACCCAAGCAGGACTCCAGGCTCCTGAGCTCACACCTAACCAGGTGGCCCTATGGTTTGGTCTGTTCTGACTTTATTCCTCCTCTCTCCCACCTACCCTCACTCCTCTAGCCCTCCCCAGGTTCAGTTCCTGACCTCACCTTTTGTGTTTCTTAGTTCCATCACATGGCCTCTCTTCTGTCCTTGAAGAGCAGTGAGAGAAATCATCACCTTTCGGGATGCCTTTTGTTTCCCTTTTGCAGATATTCAGGCCTGAAGTGTTATTTAGGAGTGGTCTTTCTCATAGCAGAGGGGACATGGGGAGAAGAGCTTTCTCGCTTTGAAGCTGCTACGCCTTCCCTTCCCTATGCTAACTGGAGGCAAATATCCACAGCTGAGTGGCTTCCTTCCACTGAGCGCAGGACATCTGGTGATCTTGAGCTGGGATCTAGCCCTTGGGTTTGATTCTATGAACACTCAGAGCATAGTTTATGAACAATTACTTTCTATTTCTCATTTTAAAACATCACCTTTGAGTTGAGTCTGTGAGGCATTTTCCTAGGTATCTTCGCTAAGGTAACCAATAAACCTAGTTTACATACCATGAGTCTGATCTTGCCTTGAAGCTAGTAGGAGGCTCGATGGGGATCCCAGCAGGGAGGGGCTGTCTATCAAGGGTGCATTTTAGCTTAAATAAGGATGGAGGCAATTGTTCTTTGTTAAGTATTTTGCTTCAGACCATACCCATTAAAAACAGACAAACTGAGGCTGACACAGAGGAAATAGAGGAAGTTGAGGTATTTATTCACACAAGCACACAGAATAGCCATTATTACAAACTTAGACATGTACAGACAAAGAAGCTAAAACACACAGAGAGACCTCAGGAGATCAGAGGGGAGTCACTCCCCAAGCCAGAGTGCCAATAGTGGCCCTATTGTTTGGTATAGAGACCCAGATGCTGGGAACTCATCTCTTTTTAAAGGGAATGGGAGTGGGGGGGAATTCAAAGGGGTTACATGAGTACATTCCTAGAATAAACATTCTGAAACTACCATGTGGCGCTGGTAAGCAAGCAAGTTTACAGAAGCGAAAATATGCAGGTTAGTAATAACAATCATGGCACAACGGTTACAGAGCATGAAGGTTTTGGTATCTCCTCTGCAAATAGTTAATCAGGAACTCTTTGTGGTCCTTGAACAGGGTAAGGGGGTGGAATTCCTTTACTATCTACTCTTCTAAAGGTTTGCTTTTAACCGTTTAGCTTGCTATCTATTATCTAGCCCTCTAAAGGTTTTGCTCTCAATCACTTAGCCTTCTGTGGGGGGTGGGGAGTGCTCCTAGATGAATCAATTATTGGAGACCTGGGGAATTTACTTCCCCACACTCTTCTGCTCTGGAATTCCGCAGATGCAAGTTAGAGCTCCAAGTGGTATGGTCTTGGGCTATTTGCTCGCTGCTTCTATAGGCAATTTTTCTTTTTTCTCTTTACACTGCTGCTGTGAAAAACAAGTGGGGTAAGGTGGCAAAGTACCCAGAAAACCGTCCTTGGCACTTAGGAGCAAACAGTGATCATTAGCAGATGTTTGTCTTCACCAGAATCACAAGAGGAATTGGTTGCACTGCTTTCTGCTTCTCTCACTTGAGTGTCCCTACACTTGGGCTCATTGTTTTTTTTCCTCTGCTCCTTTCATCCCTGCCATCCTCCTGTACTTATAGTGCCTTTGCTTAGAACTCTCACAAGTTGCTTAGAACTCCCACAAGAGTGCTCTCAGAGAATTTTCTTGACAATTTAGCTGAAGCGTGTTGACTGCATTCTGCTTTCATGGCTCAGGGCTACTGCATGTTCTTGGGGGGTACTGGCGACCTCATCGTCTCTGTGCTCCTGAGATCTCAATGGTTAGAACACTGTAGGAATGCATTCTGCAGACATGACATGCATCATTCTGTCCTCGTGGCCAGGGGTTTGTGGGGAGCCACTGACGATGTTACTAATAGGTCATTCAATGCCCAACATTATTTTTTTCACTGTTTATTTTTATTTATAAAATGGAAGTATTGACAAGACCATAGGATAAGAGGGATACAACTCCATACAATTCCCACCACCAGAACTCCATATCCAATCCCCTCCCTTAAAAGCTTTCCTATTCTTTATCCCTCTGGGAGTATGGACCCAGGGTCATTATGGGGTGTAGAAGGTGTAAGGTCTGGCTTTTGTAATTGCTTCCCTGCTGAAAATGGGCATTGACAGGTCGATCCATACTCCCAGCCTGTCTCTCTCTTTCCCTAGTTGGGTGGAGCTCTGGGGAAGCAGGGCTCCAGGACACATTGGTGGGGTTGTCTGCCCAGGGAAGCCAGGTTGGCATCATGATAATGTCTGGAACCTGGTGGCTGAAAAAGAGTTAATATATAAAGCAGAACAAATTTTTGACTAATCATAAACCTAAAGGCAAGAATATTGCAGGCAAAGATTTGGGGGTCCATTTTGGGAAAAGCTAGTAGGCCTATTTTAGCTATATTACAAGGGGACCATGACCCTACTAGTTTTTGCCTGAGCTTGACATCTAACATGCAGGTGACCTAAGTTACTGTCTGGGGAGATGGTGTCATAGTTGGAAAAAGGACCAGAAAGCTGGATCAGGGAAGAGAGTAGCTCCCAAATATGGGCAAAGTATATAAATATTGTTAACTGTAAACCCCGTAGGTCTGATCTGGGGCCCATAGTCAGCACAGAAACCTATGTAATCTCTGCATCCCTCTAGGTCTGAGCTGGCATTCTGTGGTCACGGCTAGGAACATTCCAGGCTGCACTAATTTTAGGACCCATCATCCTCGGTTGAAAGATAGAATATGTTATCCAACCTCCCTTCAGAGAATGGAACATTTGCTACCCTTGTTTATCCACATTTAGGGCAAGGTCCTGTAGAGGCCCACAAAGGGGTCCACTATGTTGTTCCTGATGAAGATGACCAGCGACAGTGGTGATAGGGATCTGTTAGAGGTCTAGGCCCACCATGTCTCTGTGGGAACCCCAGGATTCCCTGACCAGGGTCCCAGGTGATGGGGTGGCCTGGTAGTGACTAAAGAGTCATCATTAAAGTATGCCAGTCTCTTGCCCTTATTCATCTTTTGTAGTCCTTAACAGTAGAAAGTCCTTTTAACAGTAGAAACTTTGCCAAAATAATCTTGCATGGACATGTGACATACACTGGCCACAGTGGGCACAGGGACAGAGTCCCTCTGTCAAATCCTCAGGCAAATCTATGGGCATCCTGAACTTTCCTACTCTATCTCCAGAGACGGAAATTACCAGGAAGTGGGGGTTCAGACCACAAGACTGATTAACTTGCAAGCTTTGAGTTGGAACAATAAATTAAAATTTACCTGCTGGGATTCTTATCTCTTGGTCAGTGTGAGCTTGAAAAGCTTCATCTGGATTGATTAGTATTCATGTTTAAGGAGGAATGGGAACTGTGGCTTCCTTTCAAGCATGGAATTAATTAGCATAGGGTTCTGACTTGGAGTCTACATAGGAACTGAAATAATGGATTATAGGGAAACTCACAGCATCATAGTGTCCCAGGGAGAGACTGATAATACCTCCACTACCCACCCCTCATTTTCTTTGCTAGAATTTTAAAATATTATATATTTATTTATTTTTCCCTTTTGTTGCCATTTTTGTTTTTTATTGTTGTTGTAGTTATTATTGTTGCTGTTATTGATGTCGTTAGATAGGAAAGAGAGAAATTAAGAGGAGGGGAAGACAGAAAAGGGGAGAGAAAGATAGACACCCGAAGACCTGCTTCACTGCCTGTGAAGCGACTCCCCTGCAGGTGGGGAGCTGGGGGCTCGAACTGGGATCCTTATGCCAGTCCTTGCTCTTGGCACCATGTACACACCATGTACGCTTAACTTGCTGCATTACTGCTGGACTCCCTCTTTGCTAGATTTTATGACTGGCTTCTACATTAGCTTTTAATAACTACAAGAAGCAGTGGTCATGATTTAAAACTTCTTTTCCCATTCTCCCTTACAAATAGGGTGGCCAATGAGAGGTATGGGTGAGTAGACTATGGAAGTATTTTCAATAGATCAACTCATTCGGCAAGTGTTACTGATACCTGTTAAAAAAGAATCATTGCATTTGTTTTTATGAGAGAGAGAGGGAGAGGGAGAGGCAGAGAAAAATACTCTGATTTGGTGATCTGGCATGTAGGATTGACCTGGTACCTCAGTCATCAAATCTTGGACTGTAATATTGACCTACTTAGCTCCCCAATTCTTTCCTTCCTGCTGGAGAATGAGGGTGTGACTGCAGGAGTTCCAGCAGCTAATGGGAAGCCATGTGTGTGAGGGACAGAACTTGGGGACAGAACTTAGGTCATGGGGCCATCGTGGGCTCAAACTAGCATTGGTCTGTCTTTGCTTCTTTCAATTTGTGAAGAAGAGTAGGAAACAAAAATCCCCTCCAACTTGTCATGCTGACATCACTGCTGTGGGAGATGGTGCTACAGTCAGTAACCACAATTCTTCAGTGATGATACATGACTACAACAGCTCAGTAGCATGGTCTTCCAGACAATGTTAGTAGTGTGAGTTAGTGTTTGACCAACTTCCCTCCAAGGGAAGGCCTGAGGGGCCCATTTCTTGCCTCTGTGGGCAAAACTTTATCAGCTTAAAAAAATTTTTTTTCCTGCCTCTGGGGTGCGTACTTGTCTCGACGGGCATTTTCTAGCATGGGAGTGGGGAACGACCTAGAGTCCCAAGGGCAGCTGGCTGCAGTCAGCCTTTGTTGTCTTGATGGGGGATGTCAGCCATTGGAATTCTGCTTTTTTGCAGAGAACTTGACAGCTGCAATTTACTTACTATGAAACAAAACTTGTCATTAGCATAACCATAGCACAATCTAACGTTTCTAATTGAGAAGGAATTTGAGAGTTTTACATATCAACAACGTCTATTTAACCGTTTGTTACACCCATTTAAGATCGAGACACACCCTAGGTGTGTGCAGGTTTTGTTTAGACCAATTTAGTTAAAATATATTGATTGTTAACTAATTTTTACCTCAGACTTTAAATGTAAGTTAATTTTATCTTTATGAGAATTACGTTGAAAACCTTTTTCATTTAACTTTGCCTGGTAAGAATTTAGCCTTAAAGTTATATTCTTAACCTTAAAGTTAATGTTACTAAACTTTAAACACACACATACACATGGTCTTCAATATACAAGGAGAGAAACTTTTGTTACAAAGACATGTCATTTTAAACATGAATTTAGATCTATACTGTCTTAGCCGTTCTGGGAGTGCGTTGTCCAGCGGTGGCCTCTTGGGCAGCTCCACTTCTAGGAATTGTAGGTTACGATCTCTGCACGAATCTCTGCGTATTCTAGCTTGTCTGCCTTCAGACCCAAGCTGGAGATGTCGGCCATGGGGCCGTTTTGGCAGGGAGCCCGTGGTCTCCAGGTGGTCCGGGATCTGTCCAGACTTTATAGCATGAGGGCGGGAGGGCCATGCAGAAGGCGCGGGCCGAGGTGCCCCAGGGTGGCGGCCAGGATAGGCTGCCGCGGCCCTGCCCCATGGCCCTGCCATGTCTGCTGCCCTGTTTACAGCGGCTGAGCAGCGCTTAACCCACTGTGCTACTGCCCGACACCACCCCCCCCTCGAATTTTGCTTTTTAGTCATAAAACTGATTATGAATATCACAGCCAAGCTCTTTAGATATTTGACGCACAAGTTAATATTTTTAATGGGATATCTTACACATGGTGAAAAGGACAGGCTCAAGCACACATTTAGGTACATTTGATATAGACACCTGTGCAAGAGTTGTGACTATAGAGCATTTCCATCATTCCAGAACGCTCTTTAGTCAGTGATTCTAGTCATCATCTCAGATACTCCAGTGGCTCGAGTCCATCTCTAGTGCTATCTCATCACTTTCTGTCACCATTTCTGTCACACCTGCTCAGAATAGAACCATCAATCATGGAATCTCACTTCTAGTTTCGTAGTTTGAGCAACATCTATTTAGATAGGGACAGAGAGGTAGAGATGGAGAGAGAGGGGGGAGGGGTAAGGAGATGGAGAGGAGTAAAGAGAGGGAGGGGGGGAGGGAAGAGGACAGAAAGGGAGAGGTAGGGAAAAGGGGAAGAGGGAGAAAGGGAGGGGGGAAAGAGAGAGGAAAGGAGAGGGAGAGGGAAGTAAAGGGGGAGGGGGAGAGGCTGCAGCACTGAAGCTTCCCTCAGTGCCCTGGAGGCTAGGCTCTCGCCTGGGCCAAAGCAGCAGGTAACTCAAGGAAGCCAATTTGCTGGCCTGAGATTCATCTGAAATTGTTTAACACTCATATTATTGGCTCATTCCTTCTTGTTGTTGACAAGTACTCCATATAAACATAAATGTTTTAAATGTTTAATTTAAATGTTTAATAAGTGAACAGTGGTGACAAACTGGTCCCACTGAGACCTGGATGAAGACCCAAGTTAAGTTCTTTGTATTATCAGTTTGGACTGGGCTGTGCAATGCTGTCAGAGCAGGCAGTGTGGTTCCCCAAACCACTCAGCTTCCAAAGCAGCAGCTATAGGCAGTCAGCCTAGCTGCCTGGGTATAAACAGCAGGTTCAGGGAAGTTATTGATCCCAAACTCCAGTGGCATCAGAGCTGAAGTCCTAATGTCTGCCCTGAAGGGAGCCAGGAATCTGTGCCATCTCAGTTCACATTTAGGATCAGTGCCACTTTGCAGGCTATATGGAGCGAGGTCCCAACCTCCATGACCTGCTATGTGGGTGTTTGTTTCTCAAGGAAGAGCCAGGAGCTGAGGTGACAGTAGGAAATCACAAAATGTGGGAAAGCTGCAGATTTGGGTCTCCCTTTTCATTCTCACAGGTGAGCAAAAGCTAGCAAGTAATGCCACTCAGTATTATGATAATTTCAGGGTCTAGTCCAGAAATCTCTGTGGTGGAATCACAGCAAAAAAAATAATTAGAATGTGTTTTGTCATATACATTGTTTTTACTGACCAGTAAGTACCTGTTCACTGTTCCTATGTAGTTCTTAAAAAATAATAAAAATAAGCCGAGGAACCTGTCAATTTAATCAGGGCTGGGCCCTTAGGTGGGTGAAAAGTAGTTTTAAGTGCTGACAGCAATCTAAACCAAAACTTGAGAAAATGGCAATGTGCATTTAGATTAGAAACAAGTTCTAAATAACAGTGTCACTTAAACAGACAAGTAGGAGGCAAGGTATAGCCCTGTTATGACAGACATTAGCTGTGTAGAACTAAAAGTTGGGCACTAGAGCTGTTTTTGACATGCAATTAGATTTGCATTTAGTAATCTGTTTTCCCCGCTATATCACACACAGAAAATGAAGAATAGGGAGCAAATTTCCAAGGATGAAATGTCCACATTTATTTATTTTTTATGTGCATAGAAAATGGCAGTGAAGTGTCCTATGAAGAGGCAGGGATGGGCATGAGCTGCTATGCCAGATCAGACTTTGTGCTTCAAAGGTACACTATTCACCTTGAAAACAAAAGATGTTGTAGTTTATTTGAATTATTAACAATTTCGTGGGCCTCCCATCTATATTTTTTAAGCTGTCAGCTTCTTCATTCTCTTTTCAAATGACACACTGCGTTACAAATGATGGCACTTGACCAATGTGGCATTTCTATATTTACACCAACAAAATAAATTTACAAGACATAATAGCATACAATCTTGACATTTAGTAATAGCAATAAAACATGAAGGTCATCCATTTTATTTTTCTCTGTACAAACTATCAGAACGTAACTTTATTCACATTTAAAAATTCATCTTTAATTTGACCTACACATCCCCATCTCATTCTACCCATTTCTCCAACCTCTCATCACCTCGCCCACATTGTCACCAAACTATGGAATCTACAGGTAATTAGACTTAACACCTAAATAGAGCTTACAAAGTCATTTCTCCCAAAAGTTCCCTCATTTCCCTGATAATTCCTCAAAAAAGAAAAAAAAAGGCTCTACACTCATTCCTTCTATTTCACTTTCTCATTTCATCACCAAATCAGCAAGACAGACTTTTCATCTCATTCTTAACAAGATTAGAAAGAGCTCCACTGAGCATCTCGATGCTACACCCATGAGTCCGGAGACCCTGGGTATTGTTCTGCTCTGTAAGAAGGTCGCTTAGTGGAGTAAAAGTCAACATAGTTTGTGGTCGATTTCAGTCCATACTGTGTTGAATAATCAGAAGAAGCTGGGAAATGAACTTGCTCATCAAAGTAAGGGTCTTCATAGCTATGCGGAGACTGCAGATATAATCTGTATGCATCAAAGTTCTTCCTACTGGAGTCGTCTTGGCTATAGTACAGCTGTTGTTGCTGTTGACAAAAATGAAAAGGCAAGTAAATCAAAGCAATTCTTGAAAATACATGTTTAAACAAAAATTACTTTATTATTATTTATTTTCCCTTTTGTTGTCCTTGTTTTATTTTGTTGTAGTTATTATTGTTGTTATTGTCATTGTTGCTGAACAGGAGAGAAATGGAGAGAGGAGGGGAAGACAGAGGGGGAGAGAAAGAGACACCTGCAGACCTGCTTCACCACCTGTGAAGTGACTCTCCTGCAGGTGGGGAGCTGGGGGCTCGAACCGGGATCCTTATGCCGGTCCTTGCACTTCGCGCCACATGCGTTTAACCTGCTGCGCTACCACCCGACCCCCTAAACAAAAATTCTTATGAACTTCCTTATTTCAAAATTTAAAAGCAGCAGTCAATAATTGTGACTGCTGTGGAAAACTATTTGTGCTGCACACTGAAGATTTACTATAGGTTTGTAAGAATTTTAAATAATGTTTACAGGTAGGTCAGTTGTATTTATAAAAATTTTGTCTTATGGTGTCTAGAGAAGCCAGTGCCCAACAAGAGACTAAGTTGGCCAGGTGTCCTTTGATAACTCCCTTCACTAGGAGGCTCAATTCTCTGCTCTGCTGTGGAAGGGCCCAGGACGTTGCCACACCCCATGTAGTGATGGCCTTGGCTTGCCCTGATGGAGGAACACTGTTAGCACATCAGATACTTGTTTAATGTTGCCTTTGGGGTTTTGGATAATTGTAATTATACAATTAATACCATGATTAAAATGTACTTTGAGAGGACTAAGTCCACTCCTCAGTTCAAAGGAAATATGGAGTCTGTTTAACCCCAGTCCAACTTTTAAAACCCTCTTGTACTATCAAAGGGGTAAGAAATCTCAAGATGGGAAGGTGGTTACAGAGACATGTGCAAACAGAATCTAACAGGAGACATGTCAATGTCAGGTTAGTAAACCCACGAGGAAGCAAAGCTAAACATATGGTCCACTTAAAGGGAGGAGCCCTGCTTCCTTATCCTTTCCTTTTGCCTAATTTCTGGTCTTACTAACATCTCCAAATATGTTTGGAGAAAAAATTGTCAAGGTTCTAATGTCTGTCTTTCCTTTTGCTCATGTCCCCATCTCTTGACCTGGTAGGATGTCCTACATTTACCATACAGGTATTACCAACATGCTCTGGTATTAAACACATTCTGACATAATGCTTCCAGAGTGAAGTGATCTTTTTAATTTTCAGTTAGAATCATGAGTCTTGGGGGTATCTGTCTGGAATAGAACACTATGGCACAAGTCCTTTTTCTCCTATCTACAGAGAAAAGGTGATGATGCTGAGAGTCTCAGAGCACCCTGTGATGATGATCAGGAGATACACAAACTTGGGGATAAGAGGGGAGCACAGACGGCCCAGGTACATACAACATCAAGAAGGACAAAAACTCAGCTGGAAGGGGCCTGGTGGTGGTGAATCTGGTAGGGTGCACGTTATCATGCACAAGGAACCAGGTTCAAGCCCCCAGTCCACCCATGGGGGTGGGGAAGCTGTAGGTTTTTCTCTCTCCTCAATTTCTCTCCATTTCTATTCAATATATATAAAAATTACATAATTATTATATATATAATAAAATTGATTTAATCCTCACTCAGCTACTGTGGGCTCTGCTCCAGCAGGGCTGAATCTGTTTTGACCTGAGGGTGGACTTGTGTCTTCACACCATGGAGGTAGGGAGTTATGAGGACAGAGGGTGAAGTAAACAATGAAGAGAACAATGGGAGGGTGGGACAGAGACTCATGGCTGAAGCTCCAAAGTTTCAGTTCAATCTCCCTGACCACCTTAAGCCAGAGCTAGCAATGTTCTGGTGTAAAAGAAAAAAAAAAGTAGTGTGTTTACCAACCTTTCCCCACCTGGAGCACAGAAGGAATTTTAGAGGCTAACAGAAAGAGTGGAAAAGGAAGTTGTTGGGCAAAGTATGAGTTCAAATCCTCTCAGTTATTTCCCATCACAGGCCTGGTGGTCTCAGCAGCACCAGCACAGATATTTCAGGATGTGAAGCCACTGTGGGAGACATGTACTAATGCCCAGATGTGTTTCCATGGAGACAAGATTCCCAGGGAAGCTCCTCCACCCCTGCCAGCTTGGCCCGGCTTCTGGCAGGAACGCTTCCTGGGTTGACCCCTGATAACTGGCCTTCATAAAAACGATTGCAAATTCACCTGTAGCCGTCTATTTTGTTCTCTTGCTGGTGAGGAATAGGAACTGATGTAAATTGGTGAAGGTTTGCTGGAGCCTGGAAAAAAATATTTTATGAAATTAAAACTAGAACTCATTACTATGCTGCATTAGGTTGTGTGGGTTTCCTGCACTAGGTCTCTCTGTCCCCTGGGGCCAGCAGAGGCTAGGGCAGCCAGGAGCCTGTGCTCCCTGGGTCTGCTGGCTCTTACCCCAAGACCGTCAAGAGTGAACAACCACTGCATGAAATAGGCCATTTGCATAGTTCACCAAGAAACATGGCCAATGTGCAGAGCATCCTGAGAGCGTTCCTTCCCGAGCCCCAGGGGCTGCAGGGAGCCTGCCACACCTGTGAAACTTTTCTGCCTGGCTCTGTAGGAGTCTCCCCACCCCCCTCCTTGGGTTCAGGGACATCACATTTCTAGGTCTCAAAGAAGAGCACTGGACCCGAATGGAGAGGAAAATAGAACAAGCACCAAGTCCTCAGAGCAGCTGTCTCTGGCACTCTGGGTTCGGGGAGGTGCAGGCCTAGGTATGCGTCCAATGGAGGTATAGTCTGTATAAGTGCTTCCTGAGACAAACCTAGAGCCTGGTCATCAGACAAGTGTCTCAAAGTGTCCACAAAAGACTCCTGGCGATAGCACTGGTTGCCCTTCTCTTACTGTTGAGGCTAACAAAGATATTCTTAATGAGGAAAATGAAACACCCTTGAGGCAAATTAATTCAGTGAAGTAAGCTAAGAAGATACAGATGGGTGTGTGTGTTGACGCAGCGAGCTTTAAAATGCAGCAGGCTGCTGCAAACTGGAGGCAGCAATGCAGTGCAGTCTGTGCGTCTCCTCTGCAAGGAGCTTGCAGTCGCCATAGTAACAGTTACTAGCACACAGTTCTGCAGAGCTACAGTTTCAAAGACAACAGCACCACTGAGACAGCTCCCCCAACAGCTGTTAGCATACTGCCAGCTTTCTTTCTTTCTTTCTTTTTAACAGATAGGTTTTTTTTTTTTTTTTGGTAACTCACAGTGCCTTATTTAATGTGTAAATCATTTATAATTTTTAATACAGTTGGGACGTGAAATCTTAATAATTTTTTGGAATAGTATCCCTTAAAAATTACATGTACAGTTTTCTGAGTAGGCTGAAAAATACTAATGTTGTTTAGTACTTTTTATTCTTAAGAAAGTTTGAGACAAATCATATTCTATATTGTGGTGTTCATTCAAGCTCTTGTCTATGAAAATGTAAATAAAATGGCCTTCCATTCTTAGGTCTAAACTTAGGAGGTGAGTCAATTTTTTAAATTTGTGGCCACAAGACCACTAGCTTGTTTTACTTAGTTAAGTGCAACTTCCCCTGAAGCAAGAAAGGGACAGACTGGAAAGAAGGTTTGCTGCTGAGGTACGGGATATCTGTTGGGCCACAGGCCACTTCTCAAGCTCCATGTCACACAGTAAAGTGGCACCTACCAGGGTATAGGCCTTTCTGTGTGGCATCCCCTTGGCTATTGTAATACTGCACAGGTGGCTGGGTCCTAGCGTACTCAGAGCGAGGATCTCTGATGCCTAATTGTGCTGGTGAGGAGGAGGTACTGCCGACTGAAGGGCGGGCGGAAGGGTGAGAGGGAAGGAGAGAGAGAAAGCAGCTGTCAGTGTCTCTGGAAAACAAAGGTCAGTAGTCAGAAGTGCAGTGCAGCTGGGACTGAAGAACAGTCAGGCTGTAGGCCTCAGGGTGCAAAGCAGTGCCGGTAGAGCCTGAGCTCACCCACCAATGAAGCAGAGGCCCTTATCTTGACTAGGCCTTTACCCAGTGGTAACAGCACACGGGCCATGCAGTAGTTACATCTAATCTCAGAGTTACTCTGAATAACTTATCATCTGAGTTCCGCTGCTTAGAAAACATCCATTTGTTATTCTTAATGTATGAACATTCAGTACACAAAGGTTGTATGGCACAGTTCGATACACATTTTTAAAATATCTGTATATATAAATGTGTCTGAAGAAGAGTTCTTAGCTAATAAAGTTTATTCTTTTTAAAATAGTGATCAGCTGTCATAGAAATCATGTATAAACCAGGAAGCTGACTCATCAGGGAACTGAAGAGAGCCTCAGAGGCCAACAAGGCTTTTAAACTCAAGTTTAAGACAAACATTTAATAGTATCATTATCTATCCATGGATCATTGTTTGGGCATTTTTGAGTAATAAAACAACAAACAAAACAAAACAAACAAAAAAACATTGCACACATTATTTTCTTATTAAAAGTCATGGCAGGCTAGGGAGATAGCATAATGCTTACGCAAAAAAGCCCTTCATGCCTGAGGCACCAAAGGTCCCAAGTTCAGCCTCCAGCACCACCAAAAGCCAGAGGTCAGCAGGGCTCTGGGAACACACACACACACACACACACACACACACACACACACACACACACACACACTCACACACACGTACACACACACAAATCCTGGCTCCTTTATAGGCAATTCTAAATAAAAGTGGTTACTTATTCATTTGACAGCAGTAGCTCCCAATGATTTTAAATGTGCTGAAATTTTCAGGATTGACACTGAAAAATTTCCCTCCAAATGCCACTTCAGTTGATGAACCTGCTCTGTCTTAAAAAAGGGTTATGGATAACAGAAGCAAGCAAATTGTAAAGCTTGTGAGAACCACAGTGGTTATCTTTGGGAGGTGGAAGGGTGTGGTGTGGAAGTGTACCTGCCATCTTACATCTTAATTGTAAATTGAGTGTGTTAATCACACACTAAATCACACACAATCAATCACACAGTTACGGATGCACAGGCAGTAGCATCTATGTGCTGCTAACCATCTGATTTTCTAGATGGTACCAGGACCAAGAATAAACTCACTCAACTCCCACAATCACACTAGCAAGACATCAGATATGCTCATAAACTGGTAACAAGTGTGAAATACATTCCTCTTGTAATGGAATCCAAAGGAATTTGGGCTTCTCAAACTTTCCATACATGAATTAGAGAGAAACTCAAGACAAGTGCGCTGCTGAGAAGCCAGGTCCTAATCTGTCTGAAAGTATTCTTCTCTCTGTACATGTGCTTCCTCCTATGAAGTCATATCTCGTTACCCCTGGTACTTCTTTTATTTTTTATTTTTATTTTTTTATTTCTTTATTGGAGAATTAATGTTTTTACATTCAACAGTAAATACAATAGTTTGCACATGCATAGCATTCCCCAGTTTCCCCTGGTACTTCTATTCCTGAATCTCTAAAGGATTCTCAGCATTTTCACAAAGAGAGACTGCCTTGGGCTACACGTGGGAGCTCAGTAAGGATGGAAGAAAAAAACCAAACAAACACAGGTTTCTTTGCAGACAACAACTCATACTTTGAGCACTAAGATATAAATACACACTGTGCCCAGTGGGCACAGATAATTTTTAAAAATTCCAATACAAGTGAGACATCCAATTATGTAGTGAAAATCACTGGTCATGTATTAGTCTTTTTGCCCACATCTGTCCACATGAGAAATAAGACTGCCAGTAGTAGCAGAGCTAAATGCAACATATAATATTTATATATAAGAGTGGGAGGCTTAAAAACAAGATTTGGGTGTGGAGAAGAGATAGTATAATGATTACACAAAAAGACTCTCATGCCCGAGGCTCTGATAAGCCAGAGCTGAGCTTTTTTCTTTTTCTGGAAAAGAAAAAAGAGCAAACCAGATTTAAAACAAGTACTTATGGTTTGTCCCTGTTTCATTTATTTATTTATATTATTGGACAGAGACAGAGAAATTGAAAGGGGGGGGAGACAGAGGAGAGGAACAGAGATATCTGCAGACCTACTTTACCACTCGTGAAGCTTTCCCCTTGCAGGTGGGGAGTGGGGGCTTGAACCCAGGTCCTTGTGCACTGTAATGTGAGGATGTAACCAGGTGAGCCACTGCCTGCCCCCTTTCTGTCTTTTATTTAAGGATCACATTTACAGGCCAGATCTGACACAGTAGTAACAGTCTGTCGCTCCACGTAGATCATTGGCTGCCATAAGTGAAATAAATTCATGCAAGCCTAATTCTAGGGTCTGTTCCTACTAGCTCTGCAAGCTGGGGGTGGGGGTAGAGGATTAACTGGCAGGGAAAAAAAGGTGAGGGAAAGAATATCATGGCTCGCCCAGATTATGGGGGTAAAGAACCTTGTTTCAGAATTTCAATAGAAGAAAAACAGAAAAAAGTCACTTACTACACCAAAGACTTGGAGGGAGGAGGGGGGAGGGAGGAGGGAGGGGTTAGGTCCTGGAACATGATGGCAGGGGAAGACCTAGAGAAGGTCAAATTGTTATGTGGAAATGCTATGCATGTACAAACTATTATATTTTACTGTTGACTGTAAACTATTAATCCCCCAATAAAGAAATAAAAAAATTCACTACAGAAAAACTGCCCAACTTATGGTCAGTAGGGGACCAGGCAGAGCAGATCTTTAGGCAATTCTCAAAGGCTCTCTCTCTGTTTTCCTACACATACGCTACCTGGTCAGCTTGTGACATGCAGATTTCCCCACTCCCTCTCAGGCCAGTCAAGCAAAACCCACAGGGTAATTTAAGCACTGCAGGTGGTATAAAATTGAATAGATTTCTAAAATGGAAGAATGAGGGGGCCAGGAAGTGTAGAACCCACACTTACCCAGGCTTGAGAACCCAGGCACCACACAGAAGCACCATGCAGATGAGAAGCTTCTAGAGTGCTGAAGCGGTGTTGTGGAATCTTCCCTTCCCTCTCTCTCTCTCTCTCTCTCTCTCTCTCTCTCTCTCTCTCTCTCATCTTACCTCTCTCTGGAAAATAAAGTCCACCAAGAACACTGGAATTGCACAGATGCCAATTCCCAGTTCAAAAGTGAAAATAAAATGAAATGTTAATTAATAAAAGGAGGAAAGTCTGTGGCTAATAGTAGTATAGAATCCCCAAAGGTAGCTCCCACTCCAAAAGCCAATGTTCCTTTTCAGTGTTTGGAAGCGACAGGTTTAATCATCTGTGCTCACAATGTTCTGTCAAACAAGTGCTCTTGCAGAGTGGAGTTTACCCACTGACCTGACTGAGTGATAGGGGACATCTGCTGGTTGGTGGTAGACAAGGAAGGATGTGACTTGAATCGGTCTCGCTCTAAAGTCGACACGGGTGTGATAAAATGGTTCTGATTCCACCCATCCTAAGGAGTGAAAAGAGAAACAGAAGCCTCTCAAAATGATAATGACACTTCATTACAATAAATGATTGTGAATGTGTGCTGTGATGAATGCTAGTTATGTAGAGCTATTCTTGAGTTACCTTTTTATAAATGCTCCGGAGGTCCCGATATTGCCATAATGTATTCAAGACCTGAGCTGCAGCCTTCACCACTTTCAGGGATGATCTAAGGAGAGAAAGAGGATGTTAACAAGTGGGCAGCACAGCGTCAGGTGGCTCTCAGAACCTCAGGCTGGAAACCAGAGGCAATGGGGCCACAGGCTACTTACAACACACTGAGAAGCCAGCAAGACCTAGGCTGGTCAAGTTCAGGGCCTGTGCTCTGCAAGGAGCAGCAGTGAGGAACCCAGGCCTCTGACTCGAGGGTCTTTCCTAGCTGTCAGCCCTCAGCCTTATCATGGAAATGAGGGGCTTTGAGGCTACGGCCATGACCACATTGTATATATGGGGCTACCGTGGCCCCAGGCTAGTTTAAGTCACCCCCTCATTTCCATCATTTCACCTTCATGTAACTTCACTGTCCCCTCACTGTTTATACTCCTCTATTGTAGATGGCCAATGTGCTCTGATGTTTGATTTGAAAGATATGGTTAGTTACTATGCTCCCCTTCTTGATGATTTGCTGACCCTGGGGCTGTCTAAGCACTGCTCTGCACACACTGGTCAAGAGAAGTGCAGAGTAAAGCTTCCTGTCTCAGCAAAGGCCTTCAGATGGCCATGGGGAGAGGGTGTGTGCGTTTGGGGGTCGGTGTTTGGAGTCAGCTGGCAGGGTAACTAAACATCTCTGTCTTCAAAACTCATTCTGATAATGAGGGTTAGACTCCAGATGTGCATCACAGGATCTAGGACTGACCTCTTTTTCTACCCCATCCTCCCATGGAGGAGGTTGCAAGCACTTTCTCTGCCCTGTCCTCCACCCCCGCCCCCGCATCTGGGTTTCTGCTGCGGGAAAGCAGACTCCGTCAGCTTCACTGAGGGAGGGATGCAGGGTAGCCCAGGGGCTTTGCAATTGACTGTTCCCAGAGGAACTTCACCATCTCTCCATTCAGACTCAATCTTCTTGCTAACCCTGATGAGTTTAGAACAGAATGAGGTCAAAGCCTTCCTTCATTTTATATTTTCTAAACATGAACTGCAGCATAAGGAGAAATCCCAATGGAATGAAGGTAGTTGACATTTCAGAACCTGATACAGGCCCATGGGCCTCCACGCCTCATGACTGCCCTCTTCCAGCTCAGTCCCACATCATCACTGAGCTAATAACTTCCTGTCTTTGCAAGCTAGTAGCTGACACAGAAGCAAGCAGGGCAGGGCTCATACCCGGTTCTGCATCTGCTCTCAACACTCAATAAAGCAGCAGTGTGCCAGGGAGACACTTGAGACAGGTAGCTAGGCTAGACATGTTTAGAGACAGAAGCCCAGCTGAAAACAGCAAGGAAGGCTTCCTGTTTCCCTTTGCAGCGGAACTCTTTCAAAGAGCTATGCATTTTCATCTCTAATCTCCCATCTTCTATTTTATCTCAAACTTACAACCTCATCGCTGTTTAGCTGAACAATTCCCAGTTCTTGTCCCGCCAGAGTGGAAGAATTTGGCATATGCTCACCTTTGAAATACTTCCTTCCCTTGGTTTCTGAGATCATGGGCCCCTGGGTTTCTTCAATGGTCTGAAGACTCTCAACCACCATGTCTAGTACTGTGACATAGTCAGTCCTCACCTGGCCTTCCATTACCTCCTGGTTTGTACTGTTGGCCCCAGGGGCAGGAAAATTACCTCATGAGTAAAAGGGAAGTGTACTCTTGATTTCGTTCAGAGCTTTCTGGATCTCTCTTTAAAATTTAGACCAATCACATTATTTATTTATTTTTTTTAATAGGCAAAGGTTTTAGCACTGATTCAGCATTTCCTTAGCCTTTTCTTTTCCCACTCACAAATGTAGGCTACCCAGCAAAATTTAACAGCACAAATCATCATTAGTTAGTTCAGCAAGGGGGCGGAGGCCAGGAAGGGGAGTTAGTGGGATGCAACCCAATTTTATCTGCAACATCTTATTCCCTTCACTTCAAAACAAATGGAAACCATGTGCACTTCTTCCTAATGAAATCAAAGGGAGTGTGACTAAAGATTTCTCCTTGTTATGAAAACAGAAAATGCAGTAAGGCTTTGACCTCATAAAGGGGATATTTGCTACATTACTACATTATTATTATATTATAGTATTTCTTTTTTTAAATAAATTTTTTCTTATATTTATTTATTCCCTTTTGTTGCCCTTGTTTTTTATTGTTGTAGTTATTGATATCCTTGTTGTGGGATAGAACAGAGAGAAATGGAGAGAGAAGGGGAATACAGAGAGGGGGTGAGAAAGACACCTGCAGACCTGCTTCACCACTTGTGAAGCGACTCCCCTGCAGGTGGGGAGCTGGGGGCCCGAACCGGGATCTTTACACTGGTCCTTGCGCTTTGCACCATGTGTGCTTAACCCGCTGCGCTACCGCCTGACTCCCTATATTACAGTATTTCTATCAACACTGGAAAGGGAAAGACAAGGCATAAGGTAACTCTTAGCACTGCTAGTCAGTTAATACATACTTGTTTTACACACAGAGGAAGAAGCAGTGAACAAAGCCCCTGCTTCTGGTGGGTCAGATAACATGGCAGAGAACTCTGCTAAGAGCAGAATCAAGCAGGGGTGGGCTGGCAAATGTGAACAGAGGTGTTGTGCTGCTCTGCCAGTAAGACAGCAGTCCTGTCCTGGGGAGAAGGTGCCAAGCAACCTCCTTCACTGAAGGTTATGCTGCTCTGATAAGAGGCAGACCTACAGTCACTGCCAGAGCTCTATAGCAAGCCCATTCTGCTTCCATGCAGTGCATGCACCCGTGTCACCCAGAAGGGAACGTGCGAGCTGAGCCCAAGGCACATCCTGAGGCCAGGGCAACTCTTTTGCAGAGGAGGGACTCCAGGACTGACAGAATTCAAACAGATGCTCATGTACAACAGGATCTAGAGGCTGGAGCTGAGAGGAGGTGCAAGAGCAGTGTCCCAGCCTTTCCTCACCCTGGCACTCTGATTCTCCCCAGTGTTCGTACCACCAAATGTTACCAATGGATATGGGGTGTTACAATGAAGCTGAAGGACTCACAGCTGCCCCTGTCCCAGCAAAGCAGCTTTCCCAGCTAGAGAACCAGCTGACTGGTGTGCCTGAAATGCAGAGGCAGAGCCTTCCCCAGAAGGGCCTCCCAGACAAAGGGCCCCACAGGGGTGGTCTGGGGACAGGCCTCCCCACATGACTTGCCTGTCTCCTCTGCCCTTGGTTATGTTCACCAGCTTCTCTATGCCCCCTGAGTCGGCCAGAGCCTTGGCATTCTCCATGTTTTTGCTAGTGACTTCATGTAGAGCACAGCAGATGGCAGCTACGGTTTCATCAGATAGCACGCTGGGGCCGGTGCCCCCGGGGAGCCGGTTGACCAGGTCTCGCATGGCGTATTTACCTGTCAAATGCAAAGGATCACATGCCACCCTTAGGAGGCACAGGGTCTGTGCTGCTCTAAGACTGAGACAGTAGGATGATATGCTGCCCTCAGGAGGCACAGGGTCTGTGCTGCTCTAAGACTGAGACAGTAGGATGATATGCCGCCCTCAGGAGGCACAGGGTCTGGTGCTGCTGTAAGACTGAGAAAATGGGATCACATGCCACCCTCAGGAAGCACAGGGTCTGTGCTGCTCTACGGACTGAGACATGCTGCCCTCAGGAGGCACAGGGTCTGTGCTGCTCTGAGACAGTGGGATAGCATGCCATCTTCAAGAGCTTGTGCTGCTCTAAGAAGACCATGACAAGTGTGCAGTCTTGCAGACTTTTAAAAATGAAACCTCTAGTGGTTGACAGCTAACTCAACTGGATGTACATGTATAAAATCCATAAGGACCCAGGTGTAAGTCCCACTACCACATGGGAGCACCAGCACATGGGAAGTTACACAAGCAGTGGGTAGTCCTATACCTCTTCTTGATGGGAGTAAATAAATAAATAAGTGCCTATTTTCCATGTGTGGGACGTAGGCACAACTCCTGGAACTGCATGAGATAACCAAACACAAAAGTCGGTGAAGTTTCAACGCTTTGGTCTTTCTTCTCTCTCTAAAATATATGTCATGATACTGAGCCAGGAGGTGGCTCAGTGACTGAACAGTTCAACAAGGCCCTAGGTTTGATGCCTGACACTACTTAAAAAACAAAAATGAAAACAATGGTTGAAACAATAACAGCAAAATAGTCAAAACATGGCAAAGAAGAATATGTCAAATATTTGATTTTTTTTTTTTTTTGGCCTCCAGGGATATCACTGGGACTTGGTGCCTGTACTATGAATCCACTGTGCCTGGAAGCCATTTTTCCCCTTTTGTTGCCCTGTTGTTGTTATTATTATTGTTGTCACTGTTGGATAGGACAGAGAGAAATTGAGAAGAGGGGAGACAGAGTGGGAGAGAAAGACAGACATCTGCAGACCTGCTTCACTGCCTGTGAAGCAACCCACCTGCAGGTGGGGAGCCAGAGGCTCGAACTGGGATACTTATGCTGGTTCTTGCTCTTGGTGCCATGTGCATTTAACCTACTGCACTACCACCCAGCCACACAAATATTTGATTTGTAAGAATATAACCATATGCATCCATGTGACTTAAAGACTGGCTTATAAAACAATACTGTTAAAGCTAGAAAGAAACTGTTCACTACTGTATAAAACTGGGTGTACCAGTCAAGTTTGTTAAGTATTTTTATTAATAAGAAATAAAGAGGGAGTAGGGCAGCAGTGCAGCAGGTTAAGCGCATGTGGCGCAAAGCACAAGGACCAGCATAAGGATCCCAGTTCGAACCCCCGGTTCCCCACCTATAGGAGAGTAGCTTCATAGGTGGTGAAGTAGGTCTGCAGTTGTCTATCTTTCTCTCCCCCTCTGTCTTCCTCGCCTCTCTCCATTTCTCTCTGTCCTATCCAACAACAACGACATCAATAACAACAACAACAATAACTACAACAATGAAAAACAAGGGCAACAAAAGGGAAAATAAATAAAGAAATAAAGGAATTATGAAACTGAATTTTGTTCTCTGTTGAATTCTTAAACCTCAAAGATTTCTCTCTTCTAGAGCTCCTTAAAGTTTATCTTTGAGGGCTGGCAAGATAGCTCATCGGGTAGGGTATCTTGCTTTGCCATGCAGATGACCACTTAGCTTCCAGCCTGGCCCCTTGCACTGGAAGAAAGTCCCTCTCTCTTTCCCCTCCTCTCCTCTCCTGAGTTGGTCTGGAGTGCTGAAGTCCTGGCTTTAACAAATAAAGCAAACTAGAAACCTATGTTTGAAAACATTTTGAAGCCCGAATGCAGTAAAATCAATAAAGAATGCTTTTAATTAAAGATTTTTGGATCTTTACATGTGATCTGGGTACAGATACACATTTTTATTAAGCTGTGAGTGGCAGTAACATATCAGTTTCTTAAATGAAAATATGAAGATCAACAACGGTAGAGAATGTTCCATCCTGGAGGATGGACAACATACTCTATGCTACACCTGAGGAAGATGGGTCGATACTGGGGCAGCTTGGAATGTTCCTACTCATGACCACAGAATGTGAGCTCAGATCTACAAGGATGCAGAGATCACACAGGCTTCTAAGCTAAATATGGGCCCCAGATCACATCAAATTGATGGGGTTTACAGTCAACAACATTTATACCCCTTTCCCATATTAGGGAGCTACTCGCTTCCTGATACAGCTTTCTGGTCCTTTTCCAGCCATGACATCATCTCCCTAGACTTGGATCCACTGGCAAATCAGATTTCAGGCTCAGGGGCAAAAAAAAAAAAAAAAAAAGTATAGCCACAAGCTCTTTGGAATTTAACTAAAATATGCCTACTAGCTATCTACAAAATGGAGGACCACCCCAACTCTTCATCTGTACTTTAGGTCCATGATTGGTCAACAATTTATTGGGCTTTGTATGTTAACTCTCTTTTCAACCTCCAGGTTACAGATGCTAGCATGACGCCAACCAGACTTCTCTGGACAGACAACCCCACCAATGTGTCCTGGAGCTCCACTTCCCCAGATCCCTGACCCACTCGAGAAAGAGAGCCAGGCTGGGAGTATGGATAGACCTGTCAATGCCCATGTTCAGCAGGGAAGCAATTACCAAAGCAAGACCTTCCACCTTCTGTATCCCACTATGACTTGGGTCCATACTCCCAGAGGGTTTAAGAATAGGAAAGCTATCAGAGGAGGGGATGGGCTATGGAATGAAAGGATGGAAAACTATCATACAAGCCAATGGCCCACAAGAAAGGGCAGGAACAGCTATTCTCATATCTGACACAATAGACTTTAAAATAAATAAATTTTAAATGATAGGGATGGACACTACTTAATGCTTAGTGGATCAATCAATCAAGAGGACTTAACAATTATTAACATCTATGCACCCAATGAGAAGCCATCGAAATACATCAAATATCTACTGAAAGAGCTACAGCAATATATTAACAGCAACACAGTCATAGTAGGGGACTTCAGCACTCCACTCGCTCAACTTGACAGATCATCCAGGCAGAAAAATCAATAAAGACATAAGGGAGCTAAATGAAGAGATAGATAAACTAGAATTATTGGACATTTTCAGAGTCATTCATCCCAAGAAACTGGAATACACATTTTACTCAAGTCCACATGGGTCATTCTCAAAGATAGACCATATGTTAGGCCACAAAGACAGCATCTGCAAATTCAAGAGCATTGAAATCATCCCAAGCATGTTCTCAGACCACAGTAGAATTAAACTAACACTTAACAATCAACGAAAGATTAGTAATAGTCCCAAAATGTGGACGCTCAACAGTACACTTCTTAACAACTTCTGGGTCAAAGAGGAAATAAAGGAAGAAATCAAAATGTTTCGTGAGTTCAATGAAAATGACGATACAAGCTATCAAAATACTTGGGACACAGCTGAGGCAGTACTGAGAGGAAAGTTCATAGCCATACAAGCACACGTTAGGAAAAAGGAAAAAACACAAAAAGACAGCCTGATTGCACATCTTAAAGACCTAGAAGAAGAACAAGAGAACCCTAAAGCAACCAGAAGGGCAGAAATCATTAAAGTTGGGGCAGAAATCAATAACATTAAAAAATAAGAAAACCACCTCAACATGCTTTACCTCAGAATGTATCCAGAGACTTCACGTGTGGAATGACAACCCTTCAGCTTCATTACTCGGGTAAGACCTTTCCTTTAATAGTACACTCTAATTTCATCTCAGGTAGTTCACTTTCTAACAAAGTCCCATAACCTAGATATACACCAGTTTCTGTGAGAGAGAGCTTATGTGCACACGTATCCATAAACTATAAAATATATACCTGAAAGCAGGACTACACTAGAGTTTGCAATGAGTACCTCCCTAACACTTCCTCTCCACTATTCCAAGCTTGGGATCCATGATTGCTCAACAAATTGTTTGGCTTCATATGTTAACTCTCTTTTCAATCACCAGGTTCCAGATGCCACCAGGATGCTGGCTAGGCTTCCCTGGATTGAAGACCCCACCAATGTGTCCTGGAGCTCAGCTTCCCCAGAGTCACACCCTACTAGGGAAAGAGAGAGGCAGACTGGGGGTATGGACCGACCAGTCAACGCCCTTGTTCAGCGGGGAAGCAATTACAGAAGCCAGACCTTCTACCTTCTGCAACCCTCAACGACCCTGGGTCCATGCTCCCAGAGGGATAGAGAATGGGAAAGCTACCATGGGAGGGGGTGGGTTATGGGGATTGGGTGTTGGGAATTGTGTGGAGTTGTACCCCTCCTACCTTATGCTTTTGTTCACTAATCCTTTCTTAAATAAAAAATTAAAAAAAAAAATAAGAAAACCATACAAAAGATCAACGAAAGTAAATGCTGGTTCTTCGAAAGAGTGAACAAAATTGACAAACCTTTAGCCAGACTCATAAAACAAAAAAGAGAAGACCCAAATAAATCGTATCATAAATGAAATGAAAGAGGAGATATCTCAACAGACACCGCAGAAATTCAGCATATCCTGCGTTATTTCTATGAACAACAAACGATATGCCACCAAGCTAGAGAACCTGGAAGAAATGGACGATTTCCTAGATACCTACGAACTTCCAAAACTCAGTAAAGAGGAAGTAGATAACATGAACAGGCCCATCACAGCTAATGAAATTGAAACAGTTATCAAAAAATCTTCCCAAAAATAAAAGTACTGGACCAAATGGTTTTACAAATGAATTCTATAAAACCTTCAAAGAAGAACTAATACCTCTACTTTTAAAAGTCTTCCAGGAGATTGAAGACACTGGAATACTTCCTTCCAGCTTCTATGAGGCCAACATCACTCTGATACCAAAAGCAGACACACAACCAAAAAAGAAAACTACAGACCAATATCTCTGATGAACATAGTGTGAAAATATTGAAAAAAATTCTAGATAACCGGATGCAGCAGTATATTAAAAAGATTGTTCATCATGACCAAGTGGAATTTATCCGAAGCATGCAAGGTTGGTTTAATATAAGTAAATCAATCAACGTGTTCCACCACATCAACAAAAGCAAGACCAAAAAACACATGGTCATATCAACAGATGCAGAGAAAGCCTTTGAGAAAATACAACATCCCGTAATGATCAAAACACTACAAAAAATGGGAATAGATGGAAAATTCCTGAAGATAGTGGAGTCTATATATAGCAAACCTACAGCCAACATCCTACTCAATGGTGAAAAACTGGAAGCATTTCCCTTCAGATTAGATACTGATTTGTGCTGTCCACTATCACCATTACTATTCAACATAGTGTTGGAAGCTCTTGCCATAGCAATCAGGCAGGAGCAAGGAATTAAAGGGATACAGATTGGAAGACAAGAAGTCAAACTCTTCCTATTTGCAGATGACATGATAGCATACATAGAAAATCCTAAGAAATCCAGCAAGAAGCTTTTGTATATCATCAGGCAATACAGTAAGGTGTCAGGCTACAAAATTAAGATTCAAAAGTCAGTGGCATTCCTCTATGCAAACCCTTAAGTTAGAAGAAGTTGAAATCCAGAAATCAATTCCTTTTACTATAGCAACAAAATAATAAAATATCTAGGAATAAACCTAACCAAAGAACTGAAAGACTTATATACTGAAAATTATGAGTCACTACTCAAGGAAATTGAAAAAGACACAAAGAAGTGGAAAGATATTCCATGTTCATGGGTTGGAAGAATTAACATCATCAAAATGAATATACTACCCAGAGCCATCTACATATTTAATGCTATCCCCATCAAGATCCCAACCACATTTTTTTGGAGAATAGAACAAATGCTACAAATGTTTATCTGGAACCAGAAAAGAACTAGAATTGCCAAAAGAATCCTGAGAAAAAAGAACAGAACCGGAGTTATCAAACTCCCAGATCTCAAATTGTATTATAGGGCCATTGTCATCAAAACTGCTTGGTACTGAACATGAATAGACATACTGATCAGCAAAATAGAAATGAGAGTCCAGAAGTAAGCCCCCACACCTATGGACATCTAATCTTTGACAAAGATGCCCAGACTATTAAATGGGGAAAGCAGAGTCTCTTCAACAAATGGTGTTGGAAAAAATGGGTTAAAACATGCAGAAGAATGAAACTGAGCCACTGTATTTCACCAAATACAAACGTAAACTGCAAGTGGATCAAGGACTTGGATGTTAGACCAGAAACTATCAGATACTTAGTGGAAAATATTGGCAAAACTATTTTCTGCATAAATTTTAAAGACATCTTCAATGAAACAAATCCAATTACAAAGAAGACTGCTGGGAAGTTTTGCAGATGAAGTCACATCCACTATGTTGTCCCCTCAGGGCACTGTCAATTCCCTGCAATAGTTGATAATATAATCCTGGAATGCCTTGTTTAGTCCTCCCCCTTCCCATTCCCGCGAGAGCTGTTATCCTATCACAGGGTGCCTTGTTTACTCCTCCCCCTCCCACAAGAGCTGTGATCCTATCCCTGAGGGCCTTGTTTCCTAGCCAATCACGTTCTGACTTTCTCCCATAAAAGCCTTTTTTCTTCTGTTCCTTGCTCTCTTAGCCCTTTCACTTGTGGATGCAGAGGAGGGTTGCTGTGCGTAGTGGGAGGTGGCCATTTTGCTAGCTCCATGTGGCCCGAACCACTGTGCTCTCACCCAACTCTGAGGTGCCTGTGTGAATAAAGATTTGTGTTCCCTCTTCACCCGGATCTCCTCTATCTCTCCTCCATGGCGCAGCCCGACATATCATGGCGTGGTGGGTGGAGCGACGGGTTGGGTCCCAGGCTGGGCCTATGTTTATGGAAAAAAGGTGCAGCACCAAGTGGGCCATGTTTCCCTCTTGGGGGCGGGGCTAAGGGATGCCCCACATCTAGTTTAAATTCCTGTTTAAATCTACATTCGATAGGGGTGTGCCATTTTTATGAAACTCGGACCAACAACCTCTCCTCCAATGAAAACCTTTCTGGCATCTAGGACAAGGTGTTCGTGGCCTCTGGCTCCCTGGCTGGAAGTGAGGTCTCGATTTATTTTCTGGACATTGGTTACGACAGTGCCCTTGGCAACCACACTGAAAGCAAGCCCCCTTTTGCTTACTTGGGGTAGTTGCATAGGCCTGTGTCATAGTGGGTGACTTATAAGAGCTTCATCTAAGTTCCTATGTAGCTAAAATCCAGGTATCTGGGTGTTCGTGTTTAAGACTGAGGCATGCCTGACGGAATTCTAGAATCATGCCATCCCAGACAATACAACAGGAGGAGAAAACGGGCATCAGGAGGAGAAAACGGGCATCAGGATTATAAATCTTTCTCTCTAAGCTTGACTGGACCCTAGTAATGAATTTAGCTAGGGATTCATTGGGTTCTTGACGAAGGGAGAGAATGGGGGCTGAGGCCACTCCCGTGGATGGTGTTAACTTCTCCCATGCTTGGGATGCGCAGATGCATACCTGTTCAAAATAACCAGCTGAGAACTTGGCCTCTGCCTGCTGAATTCCGGTTTCAAAATCACCCATTCCAAACAGTGCATCGAAATTCCATTCCAGCTGATTCTGACTATTTCTCCGGGATTGCTGTAAGGATTTATCATGAAAAAATGCCTCCCATGGCAGGAAGAGAGGACCTGGGAGCATAGTACGAGCTACATCCTTCCAATCATGGGGAGTATTAAGGTTCTGGAGAAAGCCTCCTAAAATGGACTTGGTCAATGGAGCATGAACTCCAGTTTCCTTAACTGCCTGGAGAAGCTCCTTAAGATCTTTGGAGGACTACGGATGCCATGCCTGAGGGTTTTGTCTATTGGGGGCCACATTTACCAGGAAGATGTGGATTTGCTTTGATAGTGGGATAGCAGCGGGGGGAGGAGTCACAGAAGTGCAAGCTGCTCGAGGAGTGGCAGCAGCAGCTAGAGAAGCCGAACACGTGTCTGCCAAAACAGAATTCTTGGGGCAAAATGCAGAGGTCTTAGGGTAGGTAAACACCAAGACAATATCCCTTAACTGTTGGATATCAGCCTCAAGGTCCCTTAACTTTTTGGGAGGGCGCTCTATATATACCCTGAAATCTGCGACCATGGCCAAGAGGATCCATGGTGCGGCCCTGAGTAAAATATCTCCGAGATAGAAAACCCGTCTCATGAGAAAAGAGTAGAGGGTTTGGGATGCCTCTTTGTAAAAAGGTAGGTCTCGGGAGTCGGGCTATAGCACAGCGGGTTAAGCGCAGGTGGTGCAAAGCACAAGGACCGGCATAAGGATCCCGGTTCGAACCCCGGCTCCCCACCTGCAGGGGAGTCCCTTCACAGGCGGTGAAGCAGGTCTGCAGGTGTCTATCTTTCTCTCCTCCTCTCTGTCTTCCCCTCCTCTCTCCATTTCTCTCTGTCCTATCCAACAACGACAACAACAATAATAACTACAACAATAAAAACAACAAGGGCAACAAAAGGGAATAAATTAAAAAAAAAATAAAAAAAAAAAAGGTAGGTCTCCCATGGCGGAGAGGAACACGAGGCCGCAGAGAGTCAAGCGGCTGTATACTTACCTCCATCTGGGCTGGTCAGGTCCCTGTTCGGGCGCCAGAGAGATAGAGGAGATCCAGGGTGAAGAGGGAACACAAATCTTTATTTGCGCGGCACCTCAGAGCTGGGTGAGAGTGCAGTGTAGTTCGGGCCACGTGGAGCTAGCAAAATGGCTGCCTTCCGGAAGAAGTAGGGCTTTTATGGGAGAAAGTCAGGATGTGATTGACTAGGAAACAAGGCCCTTGAGGATAGAATCACAGCTCTCATCGGAATGGGAAGGGGGAGGAGTATGAGGGGACAACATGGTGGATGTGACCTCATCTGCATAGTTTCCCAGCAGAAGACTAAGACAAGCATAGACCTATGGGACTACATAAAATTAAAAAGCTTCTGCACAGGTAAAGAAACTACTACCCAAACCCCTCACAGAATGGGAGAAGATCTTTATATGCCATACATCAGACAAGAGGCTAATAGCCAGAATATATAAAGAACTTGCAAATCTCAACAAGACAACAAAATAGCCCCATCCAAAAATGGGGGGAGGACATGGACAGAATATTCACCACAGAAGAGATCCAAAAGGCTGAGAAATACATGAAAAAATGCTCCATGTCTCTGATTGTCAGAGAAATGCAAATAAAGACAACAATGAGATACCACTTCACGCCTGTGAGAAGGTCATACATCAGAAAAGGTAACAGCAGCAAATGTTGGAGAGGTTGTGGGGTCAAAGATCCCTCCTACACTGCTGGTGGAAATGTAAATAGGTTCAACGTCTGTGGAGAACAGTCTGGAGAACTCTCAGAAGGCTAGAAATGGACTTACCCTATGATCCTGCAATTCCTCTCCTGGGGATATATCCTAAGGAACCCAACACACCCATCCAAGAAGATATATGTACACATATGTTCTCAGCAGCACAATTTGTAATAGCCAAAACCTGGAAGCAACCCAGGTGTCCAACAACAGATGAGCAAGTTGTGGTATACACACACACACACACACACACACACACACACACATATACAATGGAATACTACTTAGCTATAAAAAATGGTGACATCACTGTTTTCAGCTGATCTTGGATGGGCCTTGAAAAATTCATGTTAAGTGAAATAAGTCAGAAACAGAAGGATGAATATGGGATGATCTCACTCTCAGGCCAAAGTTGAAAAACAAGATCAGAAAAGAAAACACAAGTAGAACCTGAACTGGAATTGGCGTATTACACCAAAGTAAAAGACTCTGAGGGGGGTGGGAGGGAAAATATAGGTCCAAAAAGGATGACAGAGGACCTAGTGGGGGTTGTATTGTTATATGGAAAATGGGGAAATGTTATGCATGTACAAACCATTGTATTTACTGTTGAATGTAAAACATTAATTCCCCAATAAATTAAAAAAAAAAGAGCACTGGTGTATCTCAGTACCCACAAAGGACCAAAGGGGCCATGATACGCAGTCTGTCACTCTGTTGGGGCACAACTTTATAAACTGTGCTTCTGAGACTGGAGGAGGGCAGCTCCCTATGCCTGGGGGAGGCCTGTGGCTCCCCAGAGCCTGCAGCTCAACAGCAGCTGGCCTGACTAGGGTGACCACATAGTCAAGTTCTGTGACAAAACTGTTTCCTTGTGGAAGTGCCTCTGAAGTATAAATCCATCATCAGTGCTTGGGATGAGTGTGAGGAAGGAGTGACAGAAATGGGAAAAGAAGGCTGGGTCAATGGGAGTCAAACACTATCTGGAAAGGACTCAGGTGGCATCAGAAGGGAGGAATCTTTACAATAGGAAAAAGATTCACCAAACAGTTCAGGAGTGCTCAGCTGGGGAAATGCTCTCCCCAACAGGCCTGTGAGCATTAAAAAGGGGCCAGGGTATTTAAGAAGCAGAAGGGCCTTCTTGCTGAGAGGACACTGGGGCTCTGAACACACGCTCTGTCTTGGTACACACAGCACTGTCCCCATACTTTCTGTTCTCCCAGGTCTTCTCCACCTTTGGAAACGACAGGCCACAAGGTGCTATTCTGTCAACTATTAAATTTTAGCAGTATGAATTCCCAAACTATACATGCTTTTTAAACAATATAAAATTAAACACCCATCCAAAGAGACCTATGCACACCTATGTTCACAGCAGCACAATTTGCAATAGCTCAAACTTGCCAACAACCCAGGTAAGGAAAGAGGAGTGGCTAGTAAAGCTTTGGTATACATATACAACAGAATACTACTCAGCCACAATGATGAAACCGTCTTCTTTGCTGCACCTTAGAAAGGACTTGAAGGAATCACATTAAGTGGCACAAGGCAGAAGGAGAAGGAATGGATGCCAGATGATCTCAATCATAAAAAAAGGGGGGAAAATCCAGTGAAACTTGGATTGGGTGTGGTAATAGCACCAAAGCAGAAGCTATCATGGAAGGGGAGAGGTGACACAGCAGAGGATGTGGGGGACCCAGCGCCCAGTGGGAGGAAGAGTATCAGTTGGTGGTGGGCCTGTTATGGGGAGATAAGAACTGAACCCTTGGGGAGATAAGAAACTGAACCCTTGTCTCAGTGACTATCCTGTAATCCATAATCTCCCTAACAAAACAGTCTGAAAAGAAAAGTGCTGTCTCTTCAATAAAACAATAAAGAAGTTCAGGCAATATAGACATAACGAGAATGAGTTAAAAACGGTTTCAAGATATAATGAATTTCTGTCCCAGGCAGTGTGGAACTGTCGAGACACATGTGCTGGGGTCGACATGAACCAGATCACTGGCAGGCTGTGGAGGAAGTCCTTTCCTCTCCAAAGGGCACACTGTGGCCCAAAGGAATCAGGTCTCAAAAGCAGAGCAACCAGAGTGACTGAAAAAAGCAGTTCTGCACTGTGTAAGGGGTGCTTTTGTGAAAGTTGCCAGAGTGAATCTTCATAGCAACTTTGAAGGCAAAGTTCCTGCCCTTGTTCTCCATTCCCACCTTCATGCTAAGCATATTCTAAGATGCATTCACACCAGGCCTCACAAGACCAGTCAGGACACCACACTCTGCCTGTAGGACAGCAATGTCCTAGAAGCAGGAGGGTCAAGCTGCTGGGCATCTATGCCGCACCAGTCCTTCAACTGCAGACCAAGGGTGAGTGTCTTCTAGAGCTTCCCACCCAAGGAGTCCCACTTGCTTTACCCAGTCCAGAATTGCTTGAGGGCAGACATGGTCTTTGGATGGTAGCCTCATGGCAAACATTTACACAGATCTAGAGGAAAACCTATAAACCATTCAAGTGATTTCTTTTTTTTTTTTGTAATGATTAATATTTATGTATTACTGGATAGAGACAGAGAGAAATTGAGAGGGGAGGTAGAGGGAGAAAGACACCTATAGCCTTGCTTCAGCACTTGTGCAGCTTTCCACCTGCAGGTGGGGACCAGGGGCTTGAACCCAGGTCTCTGTGTATGTACTATAATGTATGTGCTTAACCAGGTGTGCTAACACCAAGGTAGAAAGTATTAATAGTTATTTTTTAAGAAGTCAACCTCTCTTGGGAAACAGACAACAAATATAACAAGAGTGCTTTAACATAGGACAGAAGTTGCTAGCTCTTCTGAAAAGCTGCCAATGAATTCATGTTTAATGAGTCAGTGTCTCACTCAAAAGGAACAAAGACAGGCAGCAGGGGCAGCAAATGTGTCAGGAAGCTGGGGACTACAACTCAGCTCTCACTAGAATCAGAGAGGAACATTACAAGTGCTGCAGCTACTCTCATGTTGTGACTCACCTATGAGCTCCTTGTTGCGGACATCCAGAGCCATATTCCTCAGGGAGGTTGCCACAGAAGAAACAACTCTGTCGTTGTCCATTCGCAGAAGCTCTACAAGGATGGGAAGCCCTTTTTCTTTGCGGACAGCTGCCCGGATATAAGCTGCAAACTAGTGAGCAAAAGGGGCAAAGAGGAAGGAAAACAGAGTCAGCTTTCGGGTGTCACTGCCACTCAGGAAAGTCCCAAAGATGCATCCCTAGACTTCCGTTCTTCAGTGTTAAGTCTGTGGTGTCAGGGAGCAACAGGCTGTGGCTTGGGCGGCTAAACAGGAAATCTCCGCACCACCTGCCAGGTATTTACTGTCCCGAGCGAAGGTCTTGGCTACTCTCTTTAGATACAACCTGTGTGTTCTCTGCAGCTGGCTCTAGGCCAAGTCTTGAGACTTGGTGTGAATTAAATAGGAACTATCTCCACCCCACCTATTCTCTGCAACAATATTTAGAGTTCAGTAATCTCTCAAATAGATTGCTTGGAAAAAAGCGCTTGCTCTGAAAAGAAGGAGTTTCTCCAGAAACAACTTACACCCACTTCTGAAAAGCTAAGCACACTTGTGTAGGAAATGCTTTTCCAAATAGCTGCTGCTTTTTGTTTTCTATCTGCAATCAAGTAACTGTTCGGTGATTCTGAGGAAAGCCTCTATATGAGTCAGTCTCCACTGTTGGAATGTGAACATGAAGTCATATGGAAACCAAAGAAATAAAAGAAGGTAAGGTGACCAAATGCCTCCTCATTTGGAAAGGGACTTTCACTCACTTGATGTTGAGCAGTAACTGACATTTCTACCAATGCAAATCATCTGTACAAGTTCTAGAAAATTCTGCCAACCCTTGCATTATTTTGAACACAGCTTCTTGAATCCGAACAGATTCAAGAAGATTCAAGATTTTAATAATACAGATTCAAGATTTTAATAATACAAATGAGGAAAAGATGCAATTCCACAGCCCATTACATTTTTCATATAAAATTAAATCTTATGTTCTGAATCAAATGAAATATATAAGAGTAAATGGAAGATGCTTGCTCCAGAGCCAAGGACCCTGGCAGTTTTACTAACTTCTCTCTGAGGTCTACAACAATAAAATCATGGTCTGTCTCCTCTGTGGAATCCACACTGCTATCAACAGCTTCTGACTCAATAACAGCTGTGCATGTAATTTTGCTGTTTTCTTATTAAGGGTATACTAATTTTGATTGGCTATTTTAGATATTCTTAAAGTCATTTAAATATAATGTTTATATTAAGGAAAAAAAAACCCACATCATCTATATTCAATAAATGATCCCAGAAATGAAATTCTATGTAACTCATATCTGTTTCAATTATGGTCCTTTTTTTCACATCAACAGATGACTCTGGGGCCACAGCAAGCTGTAGGTGAATACTAGGTCTAGCACACATATTCAGGTATATTCTGGGTCTTGCACAATTACTGCCTCCACTTAGTCCTCACAGCTGCTTCATGAGATATGCACACCTCCAACTGACCCAGGACCCATGGTGCCCAGTTAATAAGTTGGGATAAGGATTCAAAGTCAAGCAGTATGGCTACAGAACCAGCACTTAGCATGAAAGCTATTAGCATGTTAATTAAGAACAGCAAATTAACCAAATTGGACTAGTACTAAACCACAAATATCTGAAAATATTTATTTACTGTAGCAGTTGTTGGTATGAAACAAGTCATACTTAGACCTAGCAATGGTTTTTTGCTGAAGTGATTAATATAATTGACAAGTATAGTAGACACTAACTTTATCTGGTAGCCATGGAGGAAGTACCCAACAATATGGACTATAATGACTATTAAACACACTTGTTGGGGAATTTCAGTAGCAGCTATCTGTGCTTCCTCTGGTGTGTCCACAATGCCCAGTTACAATCTGTTTATTAATTTTTTTAAAAATTAATTTGTAAAATGGAAACATTGACAAGACCATAGGATAAGAGGGGTACAATTTCCACCACCAGAGCTACGTATTCCATCCCATGCCATCCCGATAGCTTTCCTATTCTTTAATCCCATGGGATTATGGACCCAGGGTCATTATGGGGTGTAGAAGGTGGAAGGCCCAGAGCCAACTTCTATCTCTCCATCCTCCCCCCCCCCCCCCACCGACTATTACTGCTGATTTGACTGTAAAGCATAGATAAGAAGAGGCTGTATTACCTTCCAGTTGCCAGCAGAGAGGTTCTGGAGAGAGCCAGCAGAGCCTTCTAAGGTGGCTGGGTTGGAACTTTCTGCGAGAAGAGTTAGATATGGTTTGACCACTGACGGATGCCACAGCATCTCAACCCCTTTGGGTGACTTGGCCAGTCCTGGGATAGGGCCAACTCCATCCCACTGCAAACAAAGAGAGCACATTAAATGACATAGCTGGCAGCTGACAGCATCACTTCCTGATAGACTTAGTGAAAGTCAGAGGAAAGCCTGTGTCATAATATAGACGTGTCATTTTAGGCAAGTATGTAAATTCTCACTCTTAGACAAATCGAACATCTTAGATGCTGTGTTAAAAAACAATGCTAACTTGATCCTCTGGCGGCATCCTCTTCTTCTTCTTCTTCTTCTTTCCCCAACAGCTTGGCTCTGAGTCTCTGCTAGGAGACTCCTTTCCTAGTAGGTCATCTGACTCATTGAGTCCCAGCAGCCGCGCTTGAGGAACCTCTAGTTCCAGCCGATAAGATAGGTTCCTCAGGGTGCACACACAGTTCTCCACCGTCTGGAATGCAACAGGGTACAGAATGAGACCACACAGTGCATCAATGGAAAGAACTTCTGTCCTGAGCACTGGAGGAGTGATCACATGCAGAATATGAAAGAATAAGTTCTTCCGGTTGGAACCTGAAACAGTCTAGAGAAAGAACTATTGGGGTATGCCAGAAACCAGGACATGGAGATCCTCTCATACTGAAAGAAATATGCACAGCTGCTCTGGGGGGAGAAGCAGCCCACAGCTAGGCTTCAGGGCAGCTGTAGCTGTAGGAATGCATACAGGGTGCTAACACCTCACTCTGTAATTCCTTATGTTGATGACAGTGCCTGTTATCTTGGGCACAAGGCTCACCACTGTCTCCTGCCACCTTTCTGTCCCCTCTGTGTAAAATTCCATCACTTCTTATCCTTTGACATTTGCCTTGTATATGATCATTTGCCACTTGAAGTACAGTTGAGAGACTTGCTGTCATGTAAACTGAAAGCGTCTAGACGGAGCTCAGTTTTTGCACAGCAAAGGTCCCCTTCCAACTTTCTTATTCTTCTCAATTCATTTGCAGATAAAGAGGTTTAATAAAGTGCAAAGAAACATGTGGCTGTTGCCTTGAAGTTTCTCATCTTCACCAGAGCCTGTCACCCATCATTCTGTTCTCCCTTATATACATCCTCACAACTCAACCTCATTCAGCCTATCCTAAGTCCCACATATGTAGTTTGCCAAGAAATTTTAGCCCTGCCTCCTGCTTCTCCCCACTTTTCTCTCAGCTCCTGCTCTGGGAACAGAGAAATGGCAAAAAGGAAGAAGGAAAAAAACTCATCATAGTAACGGAGGAAGGGGCTGAGAGCAAGTGCGAGCAGGGGTGTAGAAAAGGGTATGCCAAGCTTATGCTGGGTGGTGCCATGGCTGCACTGGGGTGCAGAAAGCTTTGGGGATTGGAGGGCCTCAAGCAGGGTTTTACATTTAGCAGACACTAAAATACAAATAGATGTGGTTTTGGGTGGAGAAGCAGAATTGGAGGGAACATCAACCGGGACAGTCACCCTGACAACGAGCCTGTGTTGGCTGCAGAGAAAGCAGGCTCCTGCCAGGCTGTAAGACCATGCTCAGTTCTGGTTTCTTCCAAGCAGGATTATCACTGAGGTTCAGTGCCTGTATGACCAATCCACTGCTCCCAGTGGCTTTTTTTTCCCCCTTTCTTTATTTGATAGAACAGAAATTAAGAGGGAAGGGTGGGTAGGGAGACAAACAGGGCTGGAACCAGGGTCCTTGCACATAGTAGTATCTGTGCTTAACTGGCTGCACCACTGTCCGGCCCCCCAAAGGCTATATTCTTAATTTGTAATTACTGTGGAATATCGCTTTAATCTGCAGCAGTCTTAATAAAAGGAGATTATGGAGAGTTCCAGAAAGAATTCATAGCATGAAGATAGCAACATTAGCAGCTGTCATCTGTCACTGAGAACACCCCCCACTCCCCGCTCTGCCCAGGGCCAGACAGGCACCCACCTTGCTGTCGTAGTCAGACGTGTTCACACATGTGTGGATCACATACAGCAGTGAGTCCACCAGCCCCTCACAGGATCGCATTTGCTTCCGAGCCTCCTCCCCTGCAGAGCTGAGGTTCCTGAAGGGGCAGAGACATGGGAGCTGATGCGGTGAACAGCTTCCCTGTTAGCTTCACAGCTTTTTCTCAGTGACAAGACTGGGAAATAACAGAGCCATGTAATGGGTCTGGCTCATGCAGGAAATCTGGAGGCTGAATTTTAACACAAAAACTCACTGTCCACACAGGGGAGCAAAGAACTCTGGGCTTGGTACAGTCTGCATGACACAGCACTTTAATTATCACTGCCATTTTCTAGTGTGTGTTGGGGGGGGGGGGCAGGCTACTGCTGTATCACTCCTGATGTTCTATGCAGATCTTTCTAGCTTTTATATGGTGTAAGAATTCAACCTAGGTTCTCATATATGCAAATGTCTTGCTGCTCAGTCATTTCCCCAAGGAAGCGTCAACAACTCATTCTAAATTCGTCTAAGGAGGTCACTTCAGAGCCTACTTGGCTTGATTCCCTTATATATAAAAGGGGGAAACAATAGTTAACCACCTTAGAGAGATGTGAGGAAAGAGCTGCATGTGGTTGTTAGATGGGCCTTATTTCCCTCGTTAATAGGCCATAACTCCTTGCTCTCCCCTATGCATCTTTAAAGTATGTGTGCGTGTGGGTGTGGGTGTGTGTGGGGGGGAAGAGAAGACACATACCAAAGCATTAAGCTGGCATGTGATGCTGGGGACTGAACTCAGAACCTCATGTTTAGAGGTCAGATCTATCATCTATTCACTGTGCCAATGCCCAGGCCATTGTCTATTACATTTTGAATACAGAAGTACTCAAAAATGTTTCTTGAATGAGTAAATAAAATACGCTATTTCTTGCAGAAACATTTCAAGATAAATAAAGACATGTGTTTGGACTACACTTTTTCCTCCTCTTTCTAGTAATAAAATTCCCTGAAAATTGTTTCTGGTCTCACCCATACTAAAGGTTTTGAGATCAGTTTGCCTTCACAAGCTGACAGTGAACCATCAGGATCTATCTCATGTTCCACTGACCAGAGCTCTAGGCTAACTCTGAGATTTCATAGCACTCAGGCTGGAAAGGGCTTTGGGGGACTTTGCATTGCTGGTCTGCCAAGGTTATGTGACACTACCCTCTGTCCTGTCTCCTGCCCCTAGTTAGCAGTTGCTCTGGTTTCCTCGAGGTTCCCAAGACTGCTATTTCTTCTATTTTTTCTACTATCCTTATCCCTTACACTCAACCTTGTCTATTTAGGATGATTTTGAGTCTCTGGACCTGGGCCCAGGACTTCTTAGGCATGAATACTGACCATATAGCTAGGGCTCTCACGTATCTTTATTTAGCCTACCCTGTCTCCAGAAATCCACTCATTCATTCAACTACTATCTTGGCTTCCTCCACAGAGAGCTACTCAGACATCACAAAATGGATGAAAAATTCTATTGCTTCCTTTCCATCCTTTCTTCTCCCTGCTCCCTGGTTTCAGCAAAGGTGTATTCATACTCCCAGTTGATCCATTCAAAGACCTAGAAATTATTTTTATTTTCTCTTTAAAGTCAATCCAAGGAGCTGGGTAGTGGTGCACCTTGTTGACCATGTGCAAGGCCCAGAGTTCAAGCCCCTGTACCCCACCTGCAAAAGGGAAGATTCATGAGCTAAGAATCTGTGCAGCAGGTGTCTTTCTCTCTCTCACTATCTTTCCTTCCACTCTCATTTTTTCTGTCCTATAAAGTAGAATAAAATTAAGAAAATAATAGTCAATATAGTAGCAAATCATGCCAACTTTTTTTTTTGCCATCTGGTCTTTGCCTGTTTGTTTGTTTAATGTATTTTAATGAGATACAGAGAGAAACATCAAACAGAGCTCAGCTCTGGCTTATGGTAATGCTGGGGATTGAACCCGGACCTTTGCTGCCTCAGGCATGGTAGTCATTTTGCATAACCATCATGTTATTTTCCAAGCCTCAACTTTTTCTTTTTTTTTTTTTTCCTCCAGGGTTATTGCTGGGCTCGGTGCCTGCACCATGAATCCACCACTCCTGGAGGCCGTTTTTTTCCCTTTTGTTGCCCTAGTTGTTGCAGCCTCGTTGGGGTTATTATTGCCATTGTTGACGTTGCTTTGTTGTTGGATAGGACAGAGAGAAAATGGAGAGAGGAGGGGAAGACAGAGAGAGAGGGGGAGAGAAAAATAGACACCTGCAGACCTGCTTCACCGCCTGTGAAGCGACTCCCCTGCAGGTGGGGAGCTGGGGGCTCGAACCGGGATCCTTATGCTGGTCCCTGCGTCAACTCTTTCTTTTAAAAAACTTCTTAAATTATCCTTTTTTATTGGATATAGACATGCCGGGCTAGCTTCTCGGGTTGGAGACAGACGACCAGGGACTCATGGCTGAGCTGGGCAGCAGTATCTCTTTATTCATGGAGAACACAGAAAAATCTAAGCCATCTAAACTAAACTAACTATATCACAATCCTGACCTTACATATGTACTCGCCAAGTAGGGTGTAAATAGGATGTGACGTAGCGAGGGTGGAGCGAAAAGAGATTGGTGAAAATCAGGGTGTGACAAGGAGAGGGGGCGGAGCAAAAAGACCGTGAACCAGTGGGGATTAAACCAATGCTCTGCAGGCAGTGCGATGCTTAGTTAACAGAGGTTATGTAAATAGAATACAAGTGTTAAGCAGGGGGGATTAAACCAATGAAACATAAGGGGTTTTAGAAGCAGAATTTAGAAACATACCAACATAGACAGACAGAAATCAAGAGGGGAGAGGAGAGATAGAGAGGGAGAAAGACAGAAACCTGCAGCTCTGCTTCACCACTGTGAAGGTGGGGACTGGGAGCCTGAACCCAGGCCTTTGCACATGTCAGTGTGTGTGTTCAACTGGGTGTGTCACCACCCCGCCCTCTGTCAACTCTCTACCTGTCACACACCCTACACAAGTTTTCCAGCTACTGTTTTTTATCACTCCCTAGATCACTGGAAAAGTCTTCCTTGATCACTGAAAAAGTCTTCCTGCTTAAGTCTTTGACCTCATAGCCAGAAACCAGTCCCATCACTCCTGCAACTAAAACCCTCTGACAGCTTCCCATGGCTCTTAATAAAGTACAAACTCATTCTTCTGCTTTAAGAAACCCCATGTGACCTGCAGCTTACCTGTCAAAGCTCCAGGCCCTCAGTTATTCTCAGAGCTTTCCTATATAAGGTGCCAGAGCTTTAACAGCTTCCTGGCCTATGGCACATGCCTTCCGAACAAAGATGCTCCCTCTAGTGAGTGACTGCTTGTAGCACTTCAAAATTCACCTTAAATTTTGTTCTATGAAAGGTCACCTGATCATCAAGGTAACCTAGGAACATAACCAATTTCATGCCCATCCCTGCTCTTGGCAGAGGATAAGACAAAGAGAGGTAAAGAAAGAGACAGAGGAAAGAAACACCTGCAGCAGTGCTCCAACTCTGGTTTCCACCTGCAGATGGGGGTCAGGGGTTTCAGTCCAGATTCTGCAGCAAGGTCATGTGTATGCCTGACTGCCACCACCAGCCTCACCCATCCAAGCTGTTTTATGGAGAGAGACCCCAGCAACCTGCCCCACCATATGTGGTGCTAGGGACTGAACCCAGGGACTCACACACACAAGGAAGCACTCTGCCTCCTGAACCACTTCCCTGGTGGCACACCATCCTGTTGTGTTCTTAGCACCTACTGTTGTCTCACTTGTTTCTCTGTTTGCCTATCCACCTTTTCTTAAGATAGAGATAGAGGTGTAGGGGGAGAGGGAGAGACCACAACTGATTCCCTTCAGTGTAGTGGGTTTGTGTTGAAGCTCAGTCATACACAGGCCAAGGGGCCACTGCCCACTGAGCCACTTTCCTGGCTCTGCCATCTGCCTGCCTGCCTCCTTCTGTCACATCACCACTGGTTTCATAGCCCAGAGCTGGAGAGTGAGCCTGTGCTTGTGCCTGGCCTCTGGGCTCCCGAAAGCCTCATGATAGCTGAAGAGGGATCACTCACTCCCAAGGCCTAGGAAGGAGGTATGTGTGGATGAGATGTTGCATCCATGAACTGTCAGCAGGCCCACGACCACCTCTGATGTGGACAGCTATATAGAGGCATGTTTCCAAGATCACAACTTCTTGTCTGCTCTAGCCCAGAGGCTGACAGTCCATCCCTCTACCTCTCAATCTGCGCTGTAGAGATGCTGAGACTCCATGGTGGTGGGGGGATGACACAGTGGATGGACTATGGACATATGCCACAGAGATGTTGTTTCTCTTTCCCTCCCTCTCATTAATAAGAGTATTTAAGAAAAAAACCATGAAATAGCATGTAATGTGTACCAGATGCTGCCCTAAACACATAATGCGAGCTGACTCTTCACAGCTCTGAGAAGGTATTATCATCCCTACGGTAAAGAAAAGGAAACTGCAGCATGGAGGATGAGGGGAAAACAGCTGGCCTAAGGCTGTCACTCTGTACCAAGGCTTCTGGCTCTAGCTGCTAAATGTTAATGGCACAGAATAAGCAATATTAAGAAACTTACAAGCAGTTCTAGGGACATTTAAATGCTAAAAATAATCACTGAAAGTAGTACTTGTACTCATTCTCATTTCTTTATAAAATTTAAATTCAATGACTGTTCAAACCATATACCTTTTTGCAATCCTTTTAAAATGTTTTAAAAGAACAACATTAACTATCGTATGCTGACTTTTAACAAAAATCAGCTTTAAGTTTATTAGAAATTAGATTGTGACAACTAGAAAATGCTGTTCAAGTAGAAAACACTAGAATTTTGGTAGAGGCTTCAGAACAGAAACAATTAAGAGTTAATTCACCAGAAGGTTATTGAAAAGATAGTTGAATGTGCTTCTCAAAGGAGAACAATGTTCAGCGGTCTAAATTTTGAAAGAAATCTGAAAAGTTATAGCTGTTAATAAAGTGCGTGTATCCTCCTAAGTGATTCCCTTTGACACATTTTATCTAATCACAGAATTAACAGAAAGGACGGCAGAAAGAACTTACCTCAGACAACCTGTTGTATTGCGCAGAACAAGTGAAGTCTGGAATTTAATCTTATGATCATCATCAAAAGAAGAGTTATTCCATCCAGAGTGTGGAACGATCACAGTGTTTGTCAAGGTTGACAGAGCATCTCGAATGATAGTCATCTTTACAGCATCACATGAGGATAAGTTCCAGAGGACTCCTAGAAAGTTAAGATTTTTACAAATCAGCTAAAGGTCTTGTAATGGGGATGAGGTGAAAACAAAATAAATAAATAAATAAAAGTCTTGCAATGAAATAAAACATATTAACTCGAATCAATGTAAACTCAGTTTGTCCCAAACCACTCTATAGCCTTGATCTGCATTAGGCCTGGGGAGGAAGCCCTGAAAAATGTTGAGGGGATAGTGAACATCTGATAGTATTTTACAAAGTCGAGTTTTTCTTTTGTGACGTGTGAGAGCAAGATGACTGTGCTTTCAAAGCAAATTAGTTATTCTGAAGGGAAGGGATACAATGGTCATAAATAAAATGCTCCGTGATCATTACAAAACTTTTTGTCATTGCATCATTCCATTCCATTTCCATTTCCATTTCCATTCCCATTCCCAATCCCAATCCCAATCCCAATTCCAATTCCCATTCCATTCCATTCCAATTCCATTCCACCCCACTTAACTCCATTCCATTCCATTCCATTCCATTCCATTCTGTGTTCTGGGCACCAAGCTGTTTTTGAGTTCCGTACTTGAAGTTCTCTAAAGAGATAGACGAGGAGATAGACAAGCTGTTTCTTACACCACATATCCTTTCTTTCACTACGGGGCAGCTGTAGTGTAAAGCTTACAATGATTTCACTGGCACAGAGTGGTTCCTATTTCTTATTTAGATAATACAGTTTTAGTTCCATGAGCTTTAGAAGTACAGGTTATTGTGATTCTTTTTTGGATATAAGTGAGACTAACACATTTGAGTCACTACATTGTGATTCATGTTGTGATCTTTAGGGCAACACACTTTAAATATAGCTTATGAGAGTTTTACTCAAATTGTAAATATATCAGAGGGTCTTTATTTCTGTATGAACTGTGAGGTAGGTCAAACTATTGTTCCACAACTATTGAGAAATATGTATCAATAGAACATGTACACACAGTATAGAAAAGCTGTTTTTTTTTCCACTTTTGCTATTGTTTCCATGACCTCACTGATATATATATATATGAGAGAGAGAGAAAGAGACAGGAGAGAGAGAGAGAGAGAAAGACTCCAGACACCACAGCACCCATGCTTCCCTCAGTGATCTGGGGACTGGGGTCAAACCTGGCTTGTGTGCATGATGAAGCAGGTACCATCCCAAAGCTATTATGACAAAAGTAAGAGGAGAAAGTATGACAACAGAAGAAGGTTGAAGCAGAGCAGCTACCATAGGTGGGGCTTTAACAGCTCTTGCTAGCAAGGTCCTCAGCTCAGTACACTAGAGCCAGGGATGTGCCAACTCTGGTGTCATCACACAGTTCAGATGCCACTGGCAGGGAAGGAATATTTCCCAATCTCCTTATGCCAACACCTATACATTATGGGATTCCTAATGCCACTGGAGCAATTCTCTTTCTGTCAGTCTTTCAGATTCCTTTCTCTGAAGAATCCAGCACATGGGGAAGAGCTGCAAACAGGCTATGTTCTACTTCACAGGACGAATTCCAGTCAAGTTAACACAAGCCAAGGATTATGGGAAGGAGAGTCTATCATACTTAGGCTCTAGGTATAAAATTAGACATTTCCACAGAAAAATTAAACAGTATGAGTCACAAACTTCAGGTGAAAATGTGACTAAGAGGAGAAGGGATGATTCCCTAGCATGTTGGATCTTGGAGTTGATACCTAGGCGTTCTTTAACTCTTGGCAGAAAAACTTTCTTCTTTTTTTTACAGTTCCTATTTTCACTCCTGGCTACTTCCAAGACTTACTTCTGGCAAGAAGATATTTTCTACTTCGTAGATGCTGACTTTTCATGGAGGTAGTAAAATCTTGAATTCTGTACTGATCTTGTTCTTGCCAGATGTCTAGATCGAGCTGTACACCACCCCATTATTAACCATGGGCATCTATGTGCAGTCAGGCAGCTCAGGTACATGAGGGCAATGATATCTCACCACACACATATCTATCTTCACACGAAGGAAGCCACACAGGACGAATGAACCTCCCACTTAATTTCAAATTCTATATGTTGATTTTTAAAAAAATTCACTTATTTATCTATTTTGGATAGAGACAGAAGTTGAGAGAGAAGGTGGAAATAGACAGCTGCAGCACTGTATCACCGCTCAGGTGGGGGGACCAGGGCCTTGAACCCAAGTCCTTGCTAGTGGTAATGTGTGTCTACCAGGTATGCCACTGCCCTGTACCTTACACATATTATTTTTTAAAAGGATGATAAATATTTGCATTTCTAAATTTAATTTTATTTAAGCTTTACTAGGTTAACATAATATATATCATCATCCATACTTTCATTTATCTTGCACAGGCATGTAGGGCACATATGTTTAACAGTTCTCAAAAATACTCGTGTGGCAAGGGAGGTGGTACAATGGGTAAAGTACTGGCTCCTCCAGCATATGGTCCTGAGTTCAGTCCTCAGCAATGCATGTTGCAGAGTAATGCTCTTTTTCTCCTTAATAAATACATCTTTAAAAAAGTGTTGATGGGTTGTCATTCCACACGTGAAGTCTCTGGATACAGTCTGAGGTGAAGCATGTTAAGGTGGCAATCGTTGCGTTGGTTAGGTTGTGATCGGCGGATGCAATATTATTTGGTTTGGATTGAGTGAGACCTTTCCTTTTATAGTACACTCTAATTTCATCTCAGGTAGTTCACTTTCTAACAAAGTCCCATAACCTAGATATACACCAGTTTCTGTGAGAGAGAGCTTATGTGCACACGTATCCATAAACTACTGCAAAATATATACCTGAAAGCAGAAGTACACTAGAGTTTGCAGTGAGTATCCCCCTAACACTTCCTCTCCACTATTCCAAGCTTGGGATCCATGATTGCTCAACAAATTGTTTGGCTTCATATGTTAACTCTCTTTTCAATCACCAGGTTCCAGATGCCACCAGGATGCTGGCCAGGCTTCCCTGGATTGAAGACTCCACCAATGTGTCCTGGAGCTCAGCTTCCCCAGAGGCACACCTTACTAGGGAAAGATAGAGGCAGACTGGGAGTATGGACCGACCAGTCAACGCCCATGTTCAGCGGGGAAGCAATTACAGAAGCCAGACCTTCTACCTTCTGCAACCCTCAACGACCCTGGGTCCATGCTCCCAGAGGGCTAGAAAATGGGAAAGCTATCATGGGAGGGGGTGGGTTATGGGGATTGGGTGGTGGGAATTGTGTGGAGTTGTACCCCTCCTGCCTTATATTTTTGTTCATTAATCCTTTCTTAATAAAAACTTAAAAAAAAAAAGTGTTGATGGGTCCATTTTATAACTTGCATTTGTTTTTAAATTTACGTTTGGTTTCCTACTTGTCCAGCTTAATTTGTGTTAACATTTTTACATGTTTTTTTCTTTAAAGGGAAGTTGAAAGCATCATCCTAGCTATGAAGACAGGAAAATTCTGTTCATATTCCATCTCCCAAAAATACAAATTAAGTTATGTCAAAGATCATAGCCCCCCCCACATTGAAAAATAGAAATCACTAGTGTTGTGCTAGTGTAAAATGTAAATTGCTCGAAAACTATGTAACCTTTAAGTATACAAACTATCTATCCTGTCCTTTGACTATATGAAAAGACAAAGTGATCATAAAAGTCTGCTATATTCGCCCGTCACACATGCAACTAAATGAAAATGCTCAGAGTTAGCCTTGGCCAGGAAAAATAAAAAGGTTCTCGTGTGGCACATTTGAGGCAGCCAAGGGGCCGCCACAAAAGCTGTCTCACTCTTATGTACTTTCAGTTACTGCCTCTCTAGTTCTGTGCTGAACCAGCTAACACAAAAAGCTTCAAGACGTGGTTTTTTTTTCACTCTCTACATAAGAAAATAGAAACAACCAGGTCTGATCAACCAAAATTGAATGAAAAGGCTCAATTAAACATAAAAGCTGTAGATTTGGGATGATTCATTTGGCATTTCTACGCAGAGTAGTAAGCATCATTCTTAAGATCAGTCAAACGTGTGTATGTACTTTACCTGACTGAAATCATAATAAAACAGTGTTCTATTGACTTAGTCTGTCCAGACATTCATTTAGTAGGTCAGGAAGAATGCGGCTTGAGTGGGAAGTAATGAACAGAAAATAAACCAACTCTCAGATGTAGCAAGAGCAATGGGGAGATAGAGAATTGTGGGATTAGCATTCCCCATCAAGATCAAACCTCCAGTTTCTACATTCCAATGCACAATTTATTTAAAAATATTTAGCAGCACTCTATTTATAATGTCTTGCTTTCTAAAGAGAAAGTTAAAAATAAGACTATAATTTGCTTTAGGAAGCTCAAGGTTTCAATTTAATTTAAAGCAGTTAGCTATTTGTTGTGATAACTAATAGTATATAAACTAACTGAGAAAATATTAGGGAATTCTGTGCATATGACTGTAGAAAACACTGCTTATTCACTTATCAGTAACCAGTAATATAGTGAAATATTGCCATGATAGAGGAAAGTTCATTTTCCTCACAAAGAATGGATAACGTAATAAAAAATACTGTTTCACATAACTCCTACACTACAGTACTCTGACAGAGCTCACATTTAGAACCAGCTTTATAGCTATTCTAACAATCAAATGGTAACTTTATAATCTAATTATAAACAGCTAATTGCAGATTAATTAAAATAATAGCACTATTAGAAAAATGTACTTCTATGGGGACATTAAAACCAACTAAACAACATTTAGAAAATGTTATTTATCTCTGGTAGTATAAATACACTTACAGTCCACAATTTTTTTTTTTTTTGCTTCCTGGTATGAAAAAAACCTAAAAGCACTAATTTTTATATAGTTATCAATGTATTTGTATTACCTAATTAAAAAAAAAGCACAGAAGTGTTGGTGGGCATTGCTAAAAAGAAATAAGGCAGAAGCACTTTAGGGTACTTCACATATGGCCACTGGCTATCTCCCTGTACCCTGTCACAAGCTGCTCTCTCTATTGTTTTACTGATTTTGGATACAGACAGAGAGAAATTGGGAGTGAAGGGAGATAAGAGAGGGAGAGAGACACACAACTTTAGCACCAGCACACAAATAATTAAGCTTTCCTGCTACAGGTGAGGACGGAGGTTTGAACCAGGGTCCTTTTGTATTGTAACGTAAGCCCCAGCTGACCCTCCCTTACAAGGTGCTCATGCTGTCTGTCTTATTTCAGTTTAGCTCTTTCAAAAAAGGTTTACAAGGTACGCAAAGGTGCTCAAGTCTTAGAGGTGTGTGAGATCAGATATGAGGTGTTGGTGCCACCCCTCCCAGCAGCACAGAGCTATGAAAAGTCACTACCCACTAAGCTTCAAATCAGAGGTCAAGAACACTGCCTGCTGTGTATTTTGTTCTACACAGAAATTCTGCATTAGTGGACAGTTCCCAGTGAAGGGCTTTGTGGACTCTGCTCATTCTCAATTTTTATGGCTTGAAATGCTCAGTCAATCAGAGAGTGTGTTTCTGCTGCTCCAGTTTTATAAAGTGGACCCTACTAATGTGAGCTGAAGACTAGGAGGGGATACAGATGAAAACCCACCAAGAGTCTGATTGCTCTCATGGCCCAAATGAGAGCTGAAAGCAACAAATTAGTTCTTCTCTGACCCTGAAAGTAAGTGACCATTTGAGGGCGTATTAACTATGCCAAGGGGACACTATTTATAAGCTCTTTCATCTGGAAATGGCATGTAACAGACTAAAGGCTGAGTCCACATCCATGAAGTCCCATTCTTTCTATAGTCCTGATGTCTACACAACATCAAGTCTGCCCCTCTACACTTCTTAGTGTGCTGCCATTAACTTACTACTAATTCACTGCATATCATGTAATGGATTCCAGATACTCTGGAGATCATGAAATGAGACATATTCCCTTCCTGGACTATATACTCTATGTTACACATGAGGAAGATGGGTCCTGATATTGGCGCAGCTTGGAATGTTCCTACTTATGATCACAGAATGTGAGCTCAGATCTACAGGGATGCAGAGGTCACATAGGCTCCTAAGCTGAATATGGACCCCAGATCAGATCAAATTGATGGGGTTTACACTCAGCAATATATATATACATCTTTCCCATATTTGGGAGCTACTACCCTGATCCAACTTTCTGGTCCTTCTGCCAACCATGACATCATCTCCGCAGACAATAATTAGGATCCACCTGCATATCAGATTTCAGGCAAAACAAACAAACAAAAAACTAGTATAGTCACAGGCTCTTTGGAATATAACTAAAATATGCCTACCAGCTATCTACAAAACAGAGGACCCCCCCCCCCCCCCCCAACTCTTCATCTGCACTACTCCAGCCTTTAGGTCCATGATTGGTCAACAATTTGTTTGGCTTTGTATGTTAACTCTCTTTTCAAGCTCCAGGTTCCAGATGCTAGCATGACGCCAACCAGACTTGCCTGTACAGACAACCCCACCAATGTGTCCTGGAGCTCCGCTTCCCCAGAGACCTACCCTACTAGGGAAAGAGAGAGGCAGGCTGGGAGTATGGATCAACCTGTCAATGCCCATGTTCAGCGGGGAAGCAATTACAGAAGCTGGACCTTCCACCTTCTACATCCCACAATGACCTTGGGTCCATACTCCCAGAGGGTTAAAGAATAGGAAAGCTATCAGGGGAGGGGATGGGATATAGAGATCTGGTGATGGAAATTGTGTGGAGTTGCACTCCTCTTATCCTATGGTTTTGTCAATGTTTCCTTTTTATAAATAAAAAATAAAAAAATAAAAAGAATTTGACTTCAGATGAGGTAAGAAAAGAAATCAAGGATCTCTTGATACTGCACACCAACTAAGCTTGATTTGTATTATGACCTGGTAGTTTTGCATTAGCTGAATAATGTTAACACACTAGCCTGAGATGAACTGACATTTAGCCTTTTGAGATTGGAAACTCACTTCTGAAGTTTTGTGGTCTAATGTCTTAGTAGGTGTTAGCTAACAGGTGAGCTGAAAAGAAAGAATGTTTAAAGAGAAAATTACAAGTAACCAGAACTAGATGTCAGTCAGTTGTTAAAGGCCAGAGTACACAGTTATTAACCACTTCTTAATTTCCCATGTTCTAACACATGGCAAATATAAAACAGCATTTCTTAAAGTCTAAAAGCTATTGGCAGCTGATTCTAAACAAGAAATGTCAGGTGTTGCTGCTAGTTTTACTCTGGAAGTGGTGCACTCAACTGGGGAAATAGCACATATGTTCCTGTCAAAACCAAGGCTCATGCTTTAAAATACTTGAGCTCTCAGCATCCAGTGCTGGCACCACACAGAAATGAAGGGAGTGCCTAAGTCAGCACTCACATCCTGAGTACACACCAGGTGAATCAGTGCACAGAATCCTTAGTCATGAAGTCTGGCTCTACCACGAAGAAATCTGACTGACTCTCAGATGAAACTGCCAAATTGTCTTATACTTTCCTTCTTGTCTAACCACTAAATCTGAAAATTCTTTGAGTGCAGCTCAGAAAAGCCTCAGAAACAAATCTCTATCTCAGAGTTCTTCTTCCTCTGAGAAATCATGACAGAAGAAGAGAAAGAGTGTACATTCAGGGTATAAGGGCTAAGTCATGATAAAACTATTCAGTTACTCAAAAGAGAAGCAGATCGGAGTAGAAGTTGTGTCTCCAATATCTTGGTTATCCAAAGGTTGTAACTCCAGTGTGTAATCAGCAACTAGGTTATCTCTAAGTTACCAGGGATGGGGGGAGCTTACGCATGTCACTGGTCAATCTTGTTGGCTTCACAGGGGAAAAGATCTCTAGATTAAACAGTAAGTTCAATGTTATGGAAAAGAACGCCAAATAATGAAAGAAAACACACTGCAAATACTTCCTTTCTGCCTCCCAACCCCCTTATCCTATGATTTCTGTCAGTGTTTTCTTTTTATTTAAAAACAAACAAACAAACAAACCAAGCAGAGATTAAGTCTTGGGGCATAGTCACAATGGGTGTGTAGAATTCTAAAAGGGATATTATCTGTATTCAGAAAAATCATTATTTTTATGAGAGTAAGAGAGAGGGAAGGAGAGAGACACACTAAAGTACTGCTTAGCTTTGGTTTATGGCAGTGTCGTGGGATTAAACTGGGGACTTCTGAGCCTTATCCCTGAAAATCCAGAGTTCTAATGAAGCACTGTCTCCAGGGACTGCATACTAATTTTTCATAATTTTCTGAAATGTGTTCTAATTCACATTTTTCTAGTGTTATTATTTTTTTTATTGCCACCAGTTATTATAGCTGGGCTTGGCGCTGCCACTATGAATCCACTGCTCCTGTAAGTAGATAGAGGGAGAGAGACAGACACCTGCACACCTGTTTCACTGCTTGTGAAGCTTCTATCCTGAAGGTGAGGAGTGGGGGCTTGAACCTGTGTCCTTGGGCTTGGCAATATGTGCTCTCTACCAGGTGAGGTGTGCCAATGCTTGACCCCTAATTTACATCTTATACACATATACAAACACATTGGCTAGTGAATAAATATCTTATTTTTTAGTGTGAGAGGGTGAGCTTCTTCAAAAGCATTTTAGAGTGAGGAAATACATATTGAGAAAGAAATATGTGTCTTAAAGTGTTAAAGCATTAATAATGAAAATACATGGGCAGGCAATTCATTCAGAGTTTACAGTTGCTCATAAAGCTCTCCTCAGTTTACTAGCTTGTACTCCATATCTGAAGTACAAGTCACTGTACTGTGGACATCAAGTCTAGTGAGAAGGCTGCTAGAGTCACAGTGACTTGCTGCATTCCCAGGTGTAACTGACTTCTGACAGAAACTTCAGTTCTGATTTCATAGCATTAGCTAGTTAGAACGGAAATAATTTTGAAAAATATACTGTTAAAAATTTAAATATATCAAGCAGAAGTAAGACCAATATAAGACCAATACTCTGGAACCTACCAGTTAGCTTTAAATAATACTAACATTTTGTCATATTTGTGTCGGGTTTCTCTAGTTCCAAAGAAACAAACGGTGTATATTATCCAATCCCACTTTCTCTATGGCCTCACTCTTTCAACGGGAAACTGCTACCTTAAGTCTACCTTTATAATTCTGATACAACAATTTAGGCCTTTTTCTCTTCTAACTACTTGGGTTTCCTTTTTCGGGTAGCCTCCCAGGTGATTGATTTTGCTGGCCCCCAATTTTTATTTTATCCCATGTGTAAATATAGAACAATCGATAATCTCAACTTCTGCATTTAAAGACTACATTGGGTTTATTCTGCAAAACTTCTACAAGTTTTTCTATGCTACCACCAATAACCCAACACGCTTTAACCCTCTACGCTATTTTACTGAGTATACTTGCTGCCACTTACTGAATAACTATTTTTGAACTAATGAAGTACTGGGTTGTTGTTCTCTTCTCAGTTATAAAGGGTCATCATGACCTAACCATGAACATTCCTCTTAACTGTCCCTCCAGCCCACCATCTGTCACTATCTCATTGCTATCACTAACATAGTTCCAGCTGTTATCTCTGGCTTTATGTCCCTCAGACACCAGGACTATTTCCCTCAGATCAAACCACTACCCAGCAGTCTGCTAAAAGGGTACATTTAAAAGCACAAACTGGACAGGACACAACTAGTATATAACTAGTATATAACTGGACAGGACACAACTAGTATATAACATTCTCACTCACTGTACACAAGACACAAGTTCCTTGAACTGGGACAGTTTTCTGTGTGTCCTCCTTCCACTGGCAGTATAGGCTCTGCATCCCATGCTGGGTTAAGTTTCTGTAAAAGCCTAGAAGTACCACCCTTATTTGTGCTGCAAACTAACAACTCGGTTTTCCAAACAGAGAACATTTGCTATCATGTGCTATCAATGCTGTCTCTTCTGAATCCTAGTACTTGAAACCTTTCACTGATATTCACCAACTCAGTGGCATTCCTCCCAAGTTAGAATAATGAAAAAGAAACTGAGTCACACTCATTTACACCAATGTTACCAGGGAAAACAATGACTGAACTAAAATGGGAGGTAGCAAAGCCACTGAGTGTCTAATTTTCATTTAAAGAAAGTATACTTAAGATGAGATGCATAGTAAAAAGGATCTACTTAGTCCACCATAAACAAGACATGTGCTAACTGAGGTGTATACATCAATGACAGATGATCCTATAGGCCTGTCCATGTCTCCTGGATCTTTAGACTAAATCAGGGTTTGCACAGCAGAGCCCAAGATATCCATCTCTCTCCATCTATAGCCTTAGCCTAGGTTCATTCAGCACTTCCAGTAGGACAAGACCATACTCTGTACCCACCTGTGACAAGTTCCCTTACTTCTGCATCAATGGATTTCCTCAATAGTCGTAACAAGGCAGGTATTCCATCAACATTCTTCATCGCTATTTTATTTTCATCTGTAGATTTGCCAAAAACGAGGTTTCGGAGGGCACCACAAGCATTCTTCTGAACTTCCAAAACTCTGTGGTCCAAGAGGTCAACTAGATGCTTGATTCCCCCTAGCCTACATACCTAGAATAAAAAACATTTGGTACCAAGCCTGAGTGACATCTGATTAGCCAGCAACAAAATAAAAGTCTGTTTGGAAAGATTAGTCTTAGGCACCCAGTTGGGCGCACACGTTACCATGCACAAAGAGCCAGGTTCAAACCCCTACTCCCCACCTGCAGGGGGAAGCTTCATGAGAAGTAGAGCAGGTCTAGAGATGTCCATCTTTCTCTTCCCCACTCAACTTCTCTCTGTCCTATCTAATAAAATAGAAAGAGTGAGAGAGAAAGACAGAGAGAAATGGCTGCCAGAAGCACAAGAGAATAGATGTACAATGCTGGCACCAAGCCCCAGTGATAACCTGGTGGCAATAAAAATAAATAAAAATGAAACAAAAAATTCTGATGTCTTCAAATCTTTCAAAAGAAAAATTTAGATCTCTTTCTTAAAAATGCAACACTTCTGTAAGATCTGATGGGCATATGAGAAAAAAGACTAACTGAATATCATCTTCATTGCACAAGTGCAACTGAGTTGAAAAATAAGTAAGTAAGTAAGTAAACAAATAAATAAATAAATGGCTAGCCTTTACTCAGAGAACACTTCTTTCATAAATCTGAAGAAGACTCCCACAGGGAAGGCCTCTTTCTAGCTGCAGGTTTAATCAAAGGTGACCCAGGCAACTTAGTCATGTGCAGGGAACAGGGGCTTGGTGTCTCCCTTGGAAATACCATCAGGTGTACTGACTCCCAGGCTCAGTGAACAAAGGCACAAACACACAGAAATATGCTCTGGCTTGGTGATGACACAGAAAAAGAGTTTGACTTAAGTGATCTGGTTTCTAAGACTGTCTGTTTAGGATATGTACACATTCTTCTCATTTGTCATTCATTAGTGCAGTCCATGAATATCCCTGGGCTGTATTTACTGCATTCATCCTTAGTTCTGTAGCTGGTATATTTTGCACAATAAACTAATGAAAAACATTTAAGTTCTAAATAACATTGCAGGGAGAAATTGCCTAAAATGTTGAAATGATTTGTATGTTATAGAACATTAGCCAATAACTAAGGATTCTCTGTTTCTATAAATGCCAAAACAAAAAAAGACTGAGATAAAATATGCAACTATGTTCAGTATTAGTAATGGCTGTAATACCTCTGTACGTTTATGTGAGTGTGTGTTGGCAGCAATCTTGATTTGGATCTCCTATGAGCTCACTAGTTGCTTATACATACTGTACTTTTTATCTAATAGATTTTAAAAGTGTAGGTTGATTTTGGACTTGTGCTTTTAAGTAAGATAGTAAGCAAGTATGATTTAAAATGCAAAGGAGTTCAAGAAATATATGCATCCTGGTTCTTCCTGGGGAAAAATGAAATCCATGATTAAGAAGTAGAACACATCTGGTATTAAAAGGCTCCTTTCAAGAGGCCTCTGAATGCAACTGGTAAGTTCTCAGGCATGCAAACAAGCAGCTGCTCAAGTGAAAGGCCATCCTTCCCAGCGCATCCAGGACAATGGGCTGTACCTCCATCTTCACTTTGTTGTCCCCAAAGCACAGGTGCTGCAGGTAGGCGGCAGCATTTGCCTGGACCGATGGGAACTGGTGCTGCAGCATGTGAATGACTTCAGGCAGCTCAGGATCACGCCAGGCAAACTCCCTGTATGGGAACAAGATGGCTTCAGAAAGGCTCACACCTGACCCGTAAGCTGAAGGAAACAGAGGCCACAGAGCTGCCTGAAGTGCACATAGTATGAAGCTCAAGATCCACACAAGGATCCAGGTTCGAGCTCGCTCCCCACCTGCAGGTAGATTGCTTCACAAGCAGTGAAGCAGGTGTGCAGGTGTCTATCTTTCTCTCTCCCTCTTTATCTCCTGCTCCTCTCTCAGTTTCTCTCTGTCCTATCCTATAAAAAATGGGGAAAAAAATCATTCATAAGAGCAGTGAGTTTGTAGTGCTGACATCAAACCCCTGTGATAACCCTGGAGTCCAAAAAAAAAAAAGTATTATCACTAAAGTTCCACATATCAAAGTCAGCCGTAACAATTTTACACATTAGACTATATATCACCACATTACGAATAGCTGAAGTGTGTTGTCACACATGTAGCTCTTGTTCACAGTAACAGCCCTATAGTAGAGGTCAGAACTGAAGCCTTCAGGCAGGAACACACTAACTCAAAGCGCCAATCTGCCTTCAGCACCTTTCTAGCAGCTTTTTTTTCTTTTCTTTCTTAGCAGCTTTTCACATCTCTGCAGGTTTAGCTGAGTAAAGGCATAAAAGAATACTTGTGATACAAAGCTCTGCTGGGAATTTCTCCATTTACTATGGTGCCCTTGTCTTTTTAAAAAAGGGGAATAATACAAAGTATTTTTGACTTAATCATACTAGAGGTATTATTAGACAAATGACTTAATAATCCTTACAGTGATCAAACAGTAGCAACAAGGAACAAAAGAGCTGAAGACATGCAGAAATCTAAAAGAATCTCAGAAGACAAGTGAGTACTGGAATGGTTCTAGTGAAGCAGTGAGTCTCTCATTCTAAAACCTCTAGCTGTTTTCTTAATAATGAAAGCTCAAGCTCTGGACTCATATTCCCTAAGATAAACTGGCAGGCTGCTAGATATGAATTGATAATTTGAACAATTTTCCAATGAAAGAGCTATTTGTGGGTGAAGAGTAAATGAAAAAAAATCACTAAAACATGCCTTAAAATAACACTGAATTTGTTAAAAATTTAGCAATAATGTCACTCTTTCAGAAATTAAAGTTCTTTTTGTTTCTAAATATATTTATTCCCTGAATATTTTAAACAGTTCTTGCTAAGATGGGACTCACTTTTTTAAAGCCAATCAAGTACTAAGTGACACATTTGTTAATAAAAAACAGCTTTCTACCTGGCTGAACAGAGTCAAATGGAGGAAACATCTAGTCCATGCCAGATAATCTTGCTTATAGGATTCGAGAATTTCTTGTTAACTATCTTCTGACAAATGGCAGAAAAACCTAGTTTAGGAAAGGACTACACAGCATTTACCTTGATAATAATAGCAATAAAATACAACACTGGTCTTTTCCAGTTTAGAACAAGCATATAAATTTCTTGAAGTCCTTATCTAAGAATTCAGTTAAGATAAAAGCAAATTAGGTGAAATGGTCTTTTAAAAAAACTTTTGTGAATTCAGACTAAGGCTACCCTAGGCTACCTTGGTAAAAGCATCTCAGGGATGAATACAGCTAGTATTAAAATAGTGCTGTGCTTTTTAGATTTTGTATTAAAGCACTAAGGGAGAAAATCTTTCTTTAAAATGAAGTTAACCTCAATGTCCTATATGTCAAGAATACAACCGGAAATGGCAGAGTTAAGAAATTACTGATGGAACAAACATAGCCCCGCAATGAAGTAGCATCACCCCTGTGACACTGTCTTCCTCCACATGTATGGCCAGTACCTGGGGTCTTTCTGAATGCTGTCTATTGATGGTGATCTGGTGGTGCCATCGTCAACTGGTGCTTCATGCTGAAGTCTGTTGTAGTTGCACTCTTGCACTCGGTACTGTATCGGCCTGTAGGGCTCTGCGTAGGTAGCTGTGGTGTTCAGAGCGTAATTATTTCTTTGGTATGTAAGGGTACTTCGTTGGCTGGATGTCCTTTGTAGATTTCCAACACCTACTAGAAGTTAAGTAAATGTAAGAATGAACGAATAGTACTGTATCAAAGTGAAAGCTTGTACACATCACAAGAAAATTCCATAAGGATAAAGAGGAAACCCAGAAAATGGGAAAAGAGATTTGCTCACTATACTTCAGACAAGTGGTTGATATCAAATATCTACAAAGAACTCCTGAAGCTCAACAAAAAGAAAAAAAAACTCAATTAAAAAGTGGGTTTGAAGATATGAATAGGCAGTTCTCTAAAGAAGAGATACACTTGGCCTACAGACATATAAGGAAATGCTCCAATTCACTCATCACCACAGAAATGCAAATTAAACCACACTGAGATCCCACCTCACGCCTGTGAGAATGGACACCATCAATAAAACAAGAGAAGATCAGTGTTGGAGAGCATGTGGAAAGAGAGGAACTCTACTGTACTGCTGGGGGGAGTGCTAACTGGTACAGCCACTATAAAAAACAGTCTGTAGAATCCTTAAAACAAATGGAAACACCTTATGATCCAGTAATTCCATCGCTAGGCATTTACTCAAAGATATTCACCATAGTAAAGTCTTGGAAATAAGTAAAATGCCTTTCGAAAGATGGGACATATACTTAGTGGAATATTACTCAATAATAATAAAAGAAAAAAGATGATAGGGGCCAGGTGGTGGTGTACCTCGTTGAGCACAGATGTTACAATGTCCAGGACCTAAGCTTAAGGCCCTGGTCTGCACCTGCAGGGTGAAAGCTTTGTGAGTGGTGAAGTAGAGCTGCAGGTGTTTCTCTGTTTCTCTCTCCCTCTCTATTTCCTTCTCCCCACTCCTCTCAAATTCTGGGTGCATGTATTCAGCAAATAAAAATAAAGGAAAAAAAAAAGAAAGAAAGAAAGAAGATATTGTGTCCTATGGGGCAAAGTGGATGTAATTGAAGAAGATTACGCTTAGTGAAGCATGTAAGGTTTTCATTTTTATATCTGCTATACTTTAAACCTAAGGAGAGTGAGAATTATAGTCTTACACACTTCTTCGTGATTAACACAATGCCCATTGATTCTAATGAACTATGGTAAAAATAGATAATCTATAAACAGGTAAGCAACAGAATGAACTCCTATTTTACTGTTTATTGCTGTGCTGTCAACATCCTTTATCTGAAAACAAACTGGGATACAAGAGTGACTCCATTCTTATAGGAATCCAATCTCAATCAAATGCTTCTACTCCTAGGCCTGTAAAAGTGACAGCCAGCTAACAGAGCTGAAGCCCACCTGAGCCCGTGCGGTATAAAGCCGTCTGTGATCCTTGGAGCTCCACAGTGCCATGGTTCGGGCTGCGGTACATTGGGCTGTAATAAGTCCTTCCTTCATATATAGGAGTGATGTGCAAATCAGGAGACACAGCTGAACGGAGGTCTTGCCCCAGCTGGCTGTGCTGACTAGCATAGGAACTCCGCAAACCTAGAGGCATGAGAATTACATCAGCAAGAAGCTGAGAACACTGGGGTGAGCTCAGAAGTACACACCAAGGCTAAACCAAATTCTAAGTCTAATCATTAAACCTACTTAGTTTACTCTCCCCCCTCTCTATATATATACATATATATACACACATACACACACACATGAAAATGACAGCAAAGATATATATTCACACGCTAATGGAGACTGAACCAGGGCCTTATACAAATACACTATGCATCAATTGCTGTGTCCCCGGACAAGCCCAAGTTTTAGATTTCATTTAAGAGAAGAGTGAGGTTGGGGTGTGGGGCAGGACACAACACAGCATTCCATCACACCCAGAATTCCATTTTATCTCTCATACAGTTGCAGAAGCTGAGGCAAGGGCCTCACACATGTAAGATGTGTTCTAATGACAACTCACCTCCCTGGTCCCCATAGATAACGTTACTTTATAGTTTTCCAAATCACTAAAAAAAAATTAAAGAAAAGTAAACTCATTCCTTAACTGAATGCTATTTACTGATGCTCACCAGGAAAGACTTCCCTCTACTCTACTATCATGATCTGATTCTCATTACTGAGAACATGGGTACATAAATGGCTCAGGTTCATTACTTTCCTGAACTACAGGAAACTACCAAGTAGACAATTCTACTAAAATGGAGGCAGGAACCATTTTAAATTCCAACACCAAGGCAAAAGTGCATTTTAAAAGGTCATTTGTTGTTAAAATTCGGAGGCTCTTGCCGGCCGGGTGGGCTAGCTTCACGGGAGGGTAACAGAGACGCAGAGACAACGGCTGGGCAGGGAAGCTGTATTTCTTTATTCAGGAACAACGATTCATAAACTAAGACAAACTAATCACCAAACAGAACTCTGCTGTCTCTTTGCGGCGGCGGCGGCGCAAGCACTCTCTCTTACTCTCGAACTCTGCAACTCTGTCACTCTGGAACTCTGGCGGGGTCCCTAGGTCTCTTGGCGGGGGAGAACTAGAACCCAATGTAAAGCATACAACAGTCATTGTTCAAGAAGTAGTTTGTAATATGACTCTCAGTTAACCCACCCATGACTTATGCAAGAAAACATGAATTTTCATGCTAGAAATGTGGTGTTATCCATGAATTAATAGCATTATTACAAAGTAGTATTTTATAGCTTATTACCACTGTAGTTAACCCTATTTTTAAGAGAGTTGATCTTGTAGGAACCCATGTCAGATTTTGTTTTTCTTCCAAATGTAAAGAAAACAAAGTTAGTACATTAATAGTAAATCATAAGAAATATTTTAACACTAATATAACTAATATTTAATAACTAATATTTACACAGATTCATGCTTAACAGATTTCAAACCCAAAAATTTTACATTCTTAAAAAAGGCAAATTGATTATTCTGTATTATGAAGCTCTGAACTTTGTAACTTGGCATGGGATGTGGCACAGTGGGCTCAGAAGCAATGACCCCTAAGCTTGATACTTAAGAGTCACACGTGCCAGAGTGGTGCTCTGGCTCTGTTGCTCTCATGTTCAACCTAGGAAAGATTTGGGCCCAAGATCAAATTAATGGGGTTTACATACTTTTTTTTTACATTCATATACTTTTCCCAGATTTGGGAGCTACTCTCTTCCATGATGCAGCTTTCTAGTCCTATTTCCAACTCTGACAGCATCTCCCCAGACAGTATTGTTAGTCTACCTGCATGTTAGCTGTCGGGCTCCGGCAAAAATCAGTAAAGCCATGGGCTCCTTGGAATATACCTAAAATAGATCTACTAGGCTTTTCCAAACTGGAGACACCAAATCTCATCTGCCATGTTCTTACCCTTAAATTATTGATTATTAAACAGTTTGTTCTGCTTTACATCTTAATGCTTTTCAGTCACAAAGTTGCATATGGCGTCAAACTGACTTCCCTATACAGACAACCTCACTAATATGCCCTGGAATCTCACCTCCCCAGAGCCCTGCCCCACTAGGGAAAGAGAGAAACAGGCTGGGGGTGTGGATCCACCTGGCAATGCCCATGTCCAGTGGAGAAGCAATTACAGAAGCCAGAACTCCCACCTTCTGCACCCCATAAAGAATTTGGGTCCATACTCCCAGAGGGATAAAAAATAGGGAAGCTTCCAATGGAGGGGATGGGACATGGAACTCTGGTGGTGGGAACTGTGTGGAATTGTACTCTTTATCCTTCGGTTGTATTGATCATTATTAAATCAATAAAAAAACATTCACTTGCTAAAGCAATATTTTAAGGCAAATAGAATAGTAAGTAAGAAAAATGACAGTCAGCTGCGACACTCTGCTGACACCTGGAATCGTGGTGACTAGCAGAACAGTGACTGTTAAGGACTGTGGTCACAGCTCATTCAACGATGCAAGGAGCAGAAGTGGGCTCCCTAATCTGGTCCCAGCAAGGCCTGGGCCACAGTTGTTGCTTGCGAAGTATATAAAAATGGTGTTCTTTTTTTATAAAAGACTGTAGTTACAGGTCAATATACTGGAGTACAAAGTCATATATTAAGAAAAAAGAGCATGTGTAGAAAGCACAAGGTAACTGGATTACAGGTAATTATGCTTTGTAATTGTTATTAGAAATGCATATTTCCAGAAGTAATTCTACTGATTAACTTTTAATAACCATACCTCTTTCAAATAATGGAAAATACCAATCTTCCACAATATTATCTACCCAATTAGTAGTTTGTATCTGTACCCTCACAAGCACATACCAGTTCATCTATTGCAGTGACATATTCCCTATGAATTAAAACTTACACATAGGTTTTCCAGTTATAGAAAATAATTTATACATGACTAGATAAATTATGATCACAAAAATCCAAATGTCTGAAACTATAACAAAATATTGCTTCAGACTTATCACTTAGAATAGCACACTATTGGGGGTCGGGCGGTGGCGCAGTGGGTTAAGCGCATGTGGCGCAAAGCGCAGGAACCGGCGTAAGGATCCCGGTTCGAGCCCCCGGCTCCCCACCTGCAGGGGAGTCGCTTCACAGGCGGTGAAGCAGGTCTGCAGGTGTCTATCTTTCCTCCTCTCTGTCTTCCCCTCCTCTCTCCATTTCTCTCTGTCCTATCCAACAACGAATTGCATCAACAAGGGCAATAATAATAACCACAACGAAGCTACAACAAGGGCAACAAAAGGGGGAAAAAAATGGCCTCCAGGAGCGGTGGATTCATGATGCAGGCACCGAGCCCAGCAATAACCCTGGGGGAAAAAAAAAAACTTAAAAAAAAAAAAAAAGAATAGCACACTATTTATTAATCCTTAGAAGTCAAGAACCATAGCAAACATGAGAAGAGTACATTACTTTCTGAAGAATAAAAAATAGGAATTTATACAGTGGGATGCACATTCAGGATAAGGAGCAAGTAGGTGAACAGAAGACTAGTGTGGGGAAGAAGGGACCATAACAGCTAAGTTATACTGTGCTTATCTTGAAACACAATTTGTGATGGACCATCCGAGAAGTAGGCTTTGAGAACCTGGGACACTGGCCTCTCAGCTGAACACAGAGACAGATAGTCACTTATTTGCTTAGGTTTCCCCTGGCTTTTTAATTTTATTTAATTTTAATTTTACTTTATTTTCCCTTTTGTTGGCCTTGTTTTTATTGTTGTTGTAGTTATCATTGTTGTTATTGATGTTGTTGTTGTTAGATAGGACAGAGAGAAATGGAGAGAGATGGGGAAGACAGGCGGAGAAAGATAGACACCTGCAGACCTGCTTCACCACCTGTGAAGCGACTCACCTGCAGGAGGGGAGCTGGGGCTCGAACCAGGATTCTTATGCTGGTCCCTGCGCTTCGTGCCACGTGTGCTTAACCCACTGCGCTACCACCCGAATCCCTTTCCTGGCTTCTAGTCACTTCCCAGTACACAGATTCCTACACATCTGCTCTGTACTTAGGGGAATGTATAAATCTTCATAGCTGTTGATCTCTTAAGGTTTTTCTAAGGAGGCAGAATTAGGTAAACGCATCCTAACTTATATTACTATATGCTTTTTAGAAGCAAGTTAGAAAATATCTAAGCAGGGAGTCGGGCTGTAGCACAGCGGGTTAAGCGCAGGTGGCGCAAAGCACAAGGACCGGCATAAGGATCCCGGTTCAAACCCCGGCTCCCCACCTGCAGGGGAGTTGCTTCACAGGCGGTGAAGCAGGTCTGCAGGTGTCTATCTTTCTCTCCCCCTCTCTGTTTTCCCCTCCTCTCTCTGTTTCTCTCTGTCCTATCCAACAATGACGACAACAACAATAATAACTACAACAATAAAACAACAAGGGCAACAAAAGGGAATAAATAAATAAAAATAAAATAAAATAAAAAGAAAATATCTAAGCAAAGACACTTGTCTGATGACTGAAGGAAGAAGTGACTTTTCCACATGGCATTTGGTTGGGTCCTAAGTCAAGCTAATTATTAATTCACCTGGCAAATTTATTCAGTTGGAACATCCCAGAAGTCATAAGGAAAAGACATTAATTTTACTGTACAAAATATTAAGAATTTCTCTAAGTAAGAAATACTAAAAGACAAATTAAAGAATAAATAAGTACTTGAGAAGTGTATTACAAAGGCCCAACTGGTTAAAGGATGACAATATTTAGAATTATAAAGATAGGCAAAACACCTGAATTTAGGTTACACAAAATCTGTAAAACACCAAATCTTGAATTTCAGTGAAGTCAATAAAATCCATTTAAAACAACAGATATCACTTTTTGCCTAACATATTCGCAAAGATCAAATCGTTCGACAGTATAAGGGACCACTCAATCGATAGATAAACAGAAACAGTCTTATAATTATTGGTGGAATTAAACATACCATTACTATTACTACTGGTGCAAGACAAAACAAAGCAAAAACAATTTTAATTAGGCATGTACACATTATTGATGTAGCAATTCTACTGCAAGCAATGGATTTCAGTTATCCTATATCTATGTATAAATATGGAGAGTACTATACCTTGCACTGCCATATCTAACAACCAGAAATGTGATGTCCTCTAGTAGAGAAGTTATTTAGTTATGACAGATGCAAGAATGGGAACCTCAGGCTCTGTGCCCAGCACAGAGTGACACTCTGATTCTCTTGTGCTAATAAATAAATAAATTAAAAAGTGTGTGTGTGTATATATATTAAGTGGGATCACAGCCATCTATTAAGGAAAAATTAAAAGAGCAAGATAGCAAAGATCAATGGTGGCACTCCTGGCTTCTTATAATGTATGAGAACTCAGGTTTAAGCGCTGCAGGTGTCTCTCTCTCTCCCTCCCTCCTTTTCTTCTCAATTTCTGTCTCTATCCAAAACAAATTAAGTAAAATTAGAAACTATCACACACACACGAAGAACATGTATATATGTATAGAAGAACCCCACCATCATAAAAGGAAACACCAGATGTTTACCTCTGTATGGAAGTACATACTTCCGTGTGTGAGTAGGCACTCTGGAAGCAACATAAGCTGGCAGAGGGACTGAAGGAGGGTAAATGAGACATTCTTTTGCCATTTCACATTTTCTCATATAGTCTTGTTTACTTCTGTGAACATGTTACTTAAAAATACAATTTAAAACATTACTGAAGGTGATTTCAATTTCTGAAAAGAACAGAGACTTTCCAGAAAAATGTGGCTGTACCACTGGGGGTAACTGCACTTTCCTGATTTACTCTAAGTGGCTCCAGAGCTTTGTGCTTTGCCCACTGGAATGCCAAAACCAAGCCTTGGGTGACCTGTACTCTACACCTTCAAAACAGGAATCTTCTTTTTCTCCTTCTCATTATTATTATTATTATATTTAATTTTTGGTGGTCACAGGGATTTGGTGCAGTAGACTGCCCTCTTCAGGAAGAAAGAGACAAGAGAGAGGGAAAGACACCACAGCACTAGACCTTTCTCTAGTAGAGCAAGGACTGGGCTTGAAACTAGGTGGTGGGCATGTTAAGTCTGAAGTACAAAGTGGTTAAAAATAGGAGTTTTCCTGGCATTATCATACTGTTCTCTTTTTACTTTAAACCCGTGTTGCACAGAAGACGGCTTCCTGGGCTTTTAAGTAAAGTTGTCGCTTGTACTCACCGGTCAGGCTATCCGGCCGAGGTGGAACCATTCTTTCATAAATGTCATACTGCTGCGGCCCAAACTGCTCCATGTCGTGAACAGTCCTTTGCTGTGAAGGCCCCAGGTGCTGTGGTACGGCAGTCATCCCTGAGCGTTTGGGGGACGATGGCCCCACCTGGCCTTGGGATGGAGAGGCTACTCGAGTCTGTGCATCTGACAGGGTCAGTGGGGATCCTACTCTGGTGGCAGTTTGGTACTGAGGGGCTGGTCCGTTGGGGTTAGAGGTCTGCCGGGAAGTGACTGAAACAATTCTTTTCACAGCAGTTGGGGAGGTGGGTCTCTGTGCAGAGAAAGGAGAGGCTGCCCGCTGCGTAGGTAATGTGGTGGAGGAGTACGTGCTGGGGTTCAGTGGTCGGGTATCGGTCATGGATGGAGAGCCAAATCCACTACCCAGAGAAGTTCTCAGTGAGCCCCTTGATGGAGACACGCCTGTGCTGATGACATAGGAAGGAGACTGTGCTCTGGATGGGACTGAGCTGACTCTTCTCATAGCCCGACTGGCTACTGAAGGCTGATGAAAGGGGGAAAGTGGGTTTACCAGGGTTTTGTGTTCAGCGACAATTTAACAAAATGCACACAGCTTACCATGGAAGCTGAATTCACTTTTAATTCTAGGCATCAAAGACTAAATTCTCTATGCTTTAAAGCTAGGTCTCAATTTTCTCTTACTGTATTTTCTGCTTCTCTATTATTTTTTTTCTCAAAATGGTTCAATATCCATGTTTCTGCCTTTAGAATACCAAAAATCAGTAAAGAGACTTGAAGATATACAGTACCCCCTTTCTGTTGCCTTTATGATTCTTCACAATACATAGAAATACTGTATTCCAAGAGTGAAGGCTACTGGGGCAACATACTCATCTCCTAGTGAGCAGAAGTTTGATAAAAGCAATGCATTTGTGTAAAATAACAAAAAATTCTAAAATACAACTTGAACAGAACAACTAGACAGATAATATCTGTCTAGTTGTTCACTCTTAATGTGTTGGTTACATTAACAAAAGTAATGAGTTTGCTTAAAGAGAAATATGTGAATGTCTGGGTAGGGCCTGGCGCTAATACTCTCCCTGTGAATCAACCTTAAGTGGTGGCTTGTTTGCACGGGTGCCAAAGCCAAATATGCTGCCTCTTTCAGCTTATGTGAGCTTTCTAGTGATTGCATCCATTTCTTTCTGTCCCCTTTAATGTGCAAGTTCTTATCTAAAGTGACAGATTTTTTAAAGAGATATAACCAAGGAAACACCAAATTCTATTCCAGTTGGAGCAGCGCTCAGTCTTTTCTGGGTTCCTGGCCTGGTCAGTGGAAAGACCAGAATAAGAAATGAAAATGCCTGGTCTTCTATAAATCAGTAAAATTATAAATATGAATTTTCTGATCACTTTTTGTTCTTGATTTAGGAAGACAGTGGGAAAGAATAGTGACTGACTATATAGTGACTGAAAACTGGCTGATGGGCTGGGTGTTGGCACACCTGGTTGAGTGCACACATTATAGTGTGTGAGATGCAACCCCCCGAGGGGGGGCTCCATCTGTGTGTGTGTGGGGGGGGCGTTCACAGGCAGTGCTGCAGCTCTCTATCTCTATCTTTCTCTCCCTCTCTCAACTTCTGTCTCTATCCAATAATAAATAAATAAAATATTAAAAAATAAATAGGAATAAAAATGAGCATTTTAATGTTGCTATGGTTTAAAAAGCTGCTAGATTTACTGAATTTTGAGTGCTACATGGATGTCTTGACAGGATTAGGACATGCAAGGCCTGTGTCTGGTCTGTGGGCTGGGTATACTCCCAGCTTCAAGCTAGCAGTACATTCTGCAAGATCTGCTGCTTGCCTACAATTCTGCTCATCTGGCCGTTCTCAAAGCTAGGGAAAGCACCTGGATACTGACAGTCACCCTCACTGGCTATGCACTCATGGCACTGACCACTTCTGTTGGATTGATACAAAGCATTAATAAGAAGCTAAGGAGTGGGTGTCTTGATGTATTTATAACACATTGGGTTATTGGAAAAGCTATGACGCAGTTTTGCATAGAAAACCTGATAAAATATGCCAAGACTTTTTCAACAGCCCATACTTACTAGTCTTTACTGTTAAATGAGATAGTTCTAATTTAGTATGATGGACATGCTTCTGTAAAATAATTTTTAATAGGTAGGAAAATCTATAATTGAAAAGGAAAGAAATGTGTGTTTGGGGAGCAATTCTATCAATAAAAGCAAAAAAGAGAAGAAAAAGAAAAGCTTAGGTTAGACTGGACCAATAGCATTCACTTCCAAGACTCTATCTAGCACTATAAGGAAACCATAAAGTTCAAGGCTGGGAGTCAGGTGGTAGCGCAGCGGCTTAAGTGCACGTGGTGCAAAGCACAAGGACCGGCTCAAGTATCCCGGTTCAAGCCCCCGGCTCCCCACCTGCAGGGGAGTCGCTTCACAAGCAGTGAAATAGGTCTGCAGGTGTCTATCTTTCTCTCCCCCTCTCTGTCTTCCCTTCCTCTCTCCACTTCTCTCTGTCCTATTCAACAACAAAGACAGACAACAATAATTACAACAATAAAGCAACAAGAGGGAATAAATAAATAATAACAATAACAACAACAATAATAATAATTAAAAAAGCTCCAGGCTACACCTGTTTCTGGAATACTCTCTGTGAACTGCTTCCCTCATAAGTTATCTTTTCCAGAATTGTTCTTGTGTCTAGATTTTATTAAGAATTCATTAATAGCAGCACTCTGTAATATGAGTTCTCAACTTTATAAATTCAAAACTGTTCATATTGCTTTTACTGTTAATATGAAGTATTTGTAACAAATATTTACTCAGGAAAGTATTTCTTTACAAGATTTTGATATGTTTCACTCACCTGAACCAGTGTTTGCCCTTCAGCTCTTGAGTTCCTCACCAGATGGTTATTAGTTGATCCTATGAATGAATGCTGTGCTCTAGTATCTGCCTTAATTAAGTTCTGGCTGTTGTGGAAACTCCCTGCTTCTTGGTACCCACTGTCAGAATAAGAATTCATCTGTGTTGAACTTCTTGAGTTACCCAGTGATCCTGCAAGAATGACAATCAGCAAAAAAGCAAACATGATACTTTTGATGCTCACTTACAAAGTAAAGCATTAAGAGCAAATGTAGCATTTAACGGAGAACATGACAGACCCTCACTTTCATGGAGAGATGTCTGTTCTGGTGAGTAGAGGGCCACTTGTTCTGCCTCTGTCCTGATGAGATAGTTGGAGTGAACAGCGTCAGAAGCTTTAGCTTTGTTTACACCAGTACTTGGCACATCTGTAAGGAGATAGGTTTAATCAGCTAGATCTAAATACACAAAAACTTATAAAAAGTTTCAGGTATTTGTTAGTAACATCTTATAATCCATGTATTTACAAAAATATTAATTTTACCTTAAAAAAAACATTTTGGGGCCCGGTGGTGGTGCACCTGACTAACTAAGCACTCAAATTACAGTGCACAAGAACCCAGGTTCAAGCCCATGGTCCTCATCAGCAGGGGGAAAGCTTCAAAGTGGTGAAGCAGGGCTGCAGCCATTTCTCTGTCTTTCTCTATCCCTCCCCTCTCAATTTCTCTCTGTCCCTATTCAATAATAAATAAAAATGTTTTTAAAAAAACCAGATGTTTTGAGTCTTTTCAACATGAAAATGTTCTATGTACTCAAGTTATTAATACTTTTAAATTAATTTATAATATAGAAACACTGACAAGACCCTAAGATAAGAGGGGTACAATTCTGACCACCAGAACTCCATATGCCAAGCCCTCCCCTGATAGCTTACCTATTCTATATCCCTCTGGGAGTATGGACCCAGGGTATTATGCAGTGCAGAAGATAACAGGTCTGGTTTCTGTAATTGCTTCTCCGACGAACATGAGCGTTGGCAGGTAGATCCATACTCCTAGCTTATCAATCTGTTTCCCTAGTGGGGTAGTTACTAATATTTTTATTACTAAATCTCATTATGCTGACTCCCTATGCTGACTCCTTATGCTGACTCCCAATTCCAAATTAACTTACTGTTGATAATGAGTTAAGCTCTGAATATGGACCTGTCTTTGCCCTGGGAAAACTAGCCTGAAACATCCCCCAGGAGGACAGATAGGCAGAAAACAACTGGTGATCACATTCTTTAGAAAACCATTTAAGTCAAACTTGTGGCATGAAAAATTTAGTGTTCGTATTGGTGAACTTGGTGATAAAAATCTCTGAAGATAAGGCTAGCCTTTTATGCTATATTCTGTGTTGTACAAAATAAAATAAAAGATTTTGTACCATTTTCAGAGTTATAAGTAAAGCTGAATTTAATTCCTTAAACATTTACTTATTTGATTCTTCTAAATTTTTTTGAAATGAATACAGATAAATCTAACATGATCATTTGTTCCCTCTAGTCCAATCTCTCTCATGTTGTATTATTTTCAGCTGCACCAACTTGAGCTTAAATATTTCTTCCCTATTCCAAGTTGCTTTTAAGTTCAAATTCAGGCTGCATAGATGATACTGCCTTTCCCCAGCTCCATTCAAATATGCCCACTTTCCTCTAACATCTCAGAATAAGTTTACCTGTTTCTAATTATCTGCACTAAATTACTTTTTCCTCATATATAACTCTCATGCTATAAACAAACACTTTCCCCCAGGAATGGTGCTTTACTCTTATTTCAAATATTTAAGTTAAATCTGTATCACATTCTGGGTCCAACATACAGGATTAAAAATTTCAGTGTCTCCTTAGTCTTTGCTTACTTTATTTACTAAAGCCCTTTTATATGCTACATTTTTAGCTCGAAGCTACAGGAAAAGAGACGTGTGTGTGTGTGTGTGTGTGTGTGTGTGTGTGTGTGTGTGTGTGTGTGTGTGTGTGTGTGAATGTTTGTGCTGTTACCCTGGGAAAATGTATTTAGAAAAAATATTCCTAAAGGAAATAATACAGAACCAGTATCTACTTATCACAGGATTCAGTTTTCACTTTCTTCTAAGCACCAGGCACCATTTTTCTCTGTTAGCTGTAAGCTTACTGAGGGTGGGTAGGGATTCTTGCATAAGTTACTTTTATTATCAGTGTCTGGCATATCTATATAGCATGCTTGTGGGCAAAGAGTTGATATCTGAATAAAATTCTAGTAAGAACAGCAGCTTCTCCTTACTGAGTACTGACTAACGCCAAGCATTGTGCTATGGCTTTACTTCTGTACTGTCAGTAAGGTTCATCTATGAAAAGTGAAGTAAAGCTTTTAAGTATTGCTGACCAGGCGAGTTTTCAAAATTAACACAAGGTTTACAGTAGAACTGGGAAATTCTACTGCATTCAAACTTTTAACTTGCTATCGAACTCAATCCAAGGTTTACTTCTTATCCTCCAGAAAAACATACTGACATTCTTCATACAGTGTTTAATGAGTGTTGTATCATAGAGTTCCATAACAGGTCTGTATTTTTAAGCATGGGATTTGAATGAAGACTAGAGATTGCTTATTGTTCTCTTGGTGCATGCTGAAACACGATCTAAGTCTTTGTCAAATGATAATACCAAGAGTGATTTTCTGGTTTCCAGAATCCAAGGAATTGAAGGAGTTTTACTAAGTAAAACACAGTTTGTTGGATTAGAAGGATAATACAAGAAATTGGACCACCTGGTAATAGCCTGAAATGAGAGCTATGTTTCGACCACGAATGAAATTCAGTAAATCAAAAACCATTAGAGTTTTGTGTATGCCAGTTTCTTCTTCTAGTATTAACTATACAACAGTAAAATTCTGCATTACTGACAAGGTCTTTAGTAATTATTTTTTTTTTATCTAGCAAAACCCAATGATAGTGAGTACCTGTAAAGACAAAATGATACTGAAGGTTCTCTAAATCATTGAAAACTAATTTGATTACAAAACGATTTGACTATTATTATCCTTCACTGTTTCTGAAAATCTATAACCCAAAAACTAAATGCACCAATGGACATGTGTGAACATACAGCCACTGTACTTGGGTAAACAGAAGACCCATTTCTTACTTACTGAGTAAGACATTCCTTATTTTAGCAAGGTTAGTTTCCCCGTGATTAATGGTGCATTTTTTAAGCAAACTTTTTTTTTTTTTTTTTGCTTCCAGGGTTATCGTTGGGGCTCGGTGCCTGCACTACAAATCCACAGCTCTTGGAGGCCATTTTCCCCCATTTTTGTTGCCCTTGGTGTTATTATTATTGTTACTGCGGTTGTTGGATAGGACAGAGAGACATCGAGATGGGGGAGAGATAGACACCTGCAGACCCGCTTCACTGCTTGTGAAGTGACCCCCCCTGAAGGTGGGGAGTCAGGGGCTTGAACCAGGATCTTTACTCAGGTCCTTGAACTTCACACCATGCGCACGTAACCCACTGTGGAACCGCCCAGCCCCCAAAATGAATGCCTTTTAAAAACATCTGTGTGGAATGGAAAAACTTACTCAATTCACTGGAGGAGCCACAGAGACATGGAGGAAAGGGTTAATCATTTTGTAATGAATGCTGTAAACTGTAGCTAAGTAGCTAGCATGAACAAGACATTTTTAAGAGTAAAGATGGTAAGCAGGATTACAATGTTACATTTTTCCTAACTGAAGATCAAGTGCTACTTAAAAATAAAAATCACAAACTTTCCAGAACACCAGAATCATGGGCATATTCAAATACCAAATTAGCATCTACCCCCAAATATGCATGTCTAAAAGTAATTTAAACAAGTTTTAGGGTAGACTGTAGTAACTTCCATCTGTGTTAAGACTGGAAGATCATTTAGATCATAGTCCTTGATTTTTACATTTATCTGAGAATATCTCCTCTCTCTCTCTCTCTCTTTCTCTCTCTCTCTCACACACACACACACACCCTAATTAAAAAGAATATACAGCTGCAACCAAAAAAACTATCTGTGGATAAATCTGTGAGGCTATCATCTACCACATTATGCTCATAGTTAAAATGGAGATGCAAAGAAATTACTTGATCTTTGTCAGTGATATACTTTCCAACTATATACTACTAGCTATGTTTATGCATTTGCTAGTTAGAAAAAAGAATCCAAGGCCTCTAGAAAGAGTTTGCAATTGTCAAAATGCCTCTGCTTTCTATGCTCTATGAAACAGCAGGTCTTTACTGTGTGTAAATCGCCATGGAAACAAGGACTCAGAGGTGCTTTCCATTTACACAGTCCAGCAGGCTATGATCTTGCTTGCAACCAACCTGCTCTTGCCTACACTGTCCTACTAAGTGGGTTAGGGCTTGCCACTAGATGAAAAGAGTCTAGTCTGAGCTCTGGTAGACTACTTGAGACGTCAAGTCCACATAGAGGTAAGGTAGATGATATTCTCTCCACAGTTTTAATATTTTATTGATTATTTGTTTTTCTTCTGACAAGAGAACTGCTCAATTCTGTCAGGGATTGAAACTGGGTCCTATGGTGCTTCAGTCATGAGTGCACTACATAAGTCCTTTATGCCATTTCCCCAGCCTTCTCTTTGACAGTCATGGGAACTGAGAATGTCATGTTTCTTGCAATTCTGGTGCCTGTTGAGGTTAGTCACACCCAGAGGGGCAACACTTAGAAGGTGTAAAATTGGAAAATTTACCTTCTCAGAACCCAGCTTCCTGTGGTTGTGGTGCTTTCCCTAACTGTAGGAGTATACTTTCAGGAGGAAGTCTATTTTGCACAGATGCAGAAATATTCTGGTACATTCTACGATTACTGGGTAAAACTCATGGCAAAACTTAAAAAGGGAACTGACAGGAGTTCCTGAAAAGGCTTCTTGTCTCGCGAAATGTCTCTGACACAGAACACTTCATTCAGCAAACAACCTTTAATGTCTGGAAATGGGGTCAGAGGGAAACACTCTCTCAGAGAGAAAATGTAAGGAGGTGAAGGAAATATGGAGGAGAAAAACATTGATTCACAGAAGATACAGTAATGTTGCTGAACATTTTCAGACTGTTGCAGACACTTGGAAAGTATTGACATAAGGGGGTTGGGGGGGGGGGAAGACAGCATAATGGTTAAGTGGAGACTCTCATGCCTGAGGCTCCAAGGTTCCAGGTTCAATCCCTTGCACTACCATCAGCCAGAGCTGAACAGAGCTCTAGTAAAAGTAAAAATAAAAATAATAACAAATAAATAAATAGATTATGGACACAGATATAAACTATCATATACATAAATTCCATATTTCTAGAAACTATTTCTAGTTTCATCATTCCGAGTCTTACATATACTTATATAATCCTTTAAATGTTAACACAAAACATGGCTCTACATTAATTTATGCATGTAGAAACGTCATGTGAAAAAACACTCCGAAAATAAAGGAGCAGGGTGGGGGGGGGGTAATAGCATAATGGTTATGCAGACAGACTTCCATGTGTGAGGCTCTCAAGTCCCAGGTTCAATGTCCCACACTGCCATAAACCAGAGCTGAGCCAGTGCTCTGGTAAAAAAAAAAAAAAGAAAATAAAAAGGCTAGATGATGGCACATCTGGTAAAGCAAACATATAATAGTGCACAAGGACTCTGGTTCAAGTCCCTGGGCCCCCACTGCAGGGGGAAAGCATCCTGAGTGTTGAAGCAGGTCTGCAGGTGTCTGTCTCATTCTGCCTTGCCTTCTTCCCTCTCAATTGATCTCTACTCTATCCAAAAATAAATAAATAAATAAATAAAAAGACTCGAAAATAGAAAGTATGAATAAGCATCTATGAGTTGATTTTGACCATCAAATTGTTCTGAAATTCACTAGAAAAGTTTCTCTATCTGGAATCCAATTTTGTAGTTTAAGCAAACTTGCACCTGTATATACTAGTGTGAAGTTTTTTACTTGATTGCTGTAGTAACAAATCTGGAAAGTACTCCACAAATCTAGTAAGTCTCTCTCACCAGTGAGATCTTTTTCATAAGTATTTTAACATTGCTAAATTCTGTTCTGGTATATAAAATGATGTACTTTTGCCAAAAATGATATAAAGTAAAGAGGAATTCCATGATCAGCAATATCAAAATGGACAGGTATGAAGTATTTTTAGCTGGAGTACAAATGAAAATACAGGTGTCAAAGCTATGATAGAAAATCACTGTATCGTGTCTGAGGACTAAAGATGAAAAGCAATGGGACACGTGTGAAGTGTCCAACATCTGAGCTTGGCAGGTGCACATTGGGATCTTCATTCCCTGTGGAGAATTTGGAGAAAGAACAAGTGGTACTCTGTGGTACAGAATGTCAGTCAGCTACAGATAGCTAGTGCCCAAAAACTCTTTAAACTATTCTTTGGAGACACATCTTTTTGTTAAGAAAACTAAATCTAACAACCCCACAGAAACCTGAGAGGCATGATATTCACCATCAAAAGAAATAAATGGGTCAGCTCTGCTAAATCTAAAGTTTTTACTTTTTTTTTTTTTTTTAATTGGGGGTATTGATAATGGCTGGAGCTTGAAGGAATCATGTGAAGTGAGATCAGCCAGAAAGAGAAGGAATATGGGATGATCTCACTCATGGACAGAAGTAGAGAGATAAGAGCATAAAAGGGAAACACAAGGTACAAGTTTTACATATCGAATGAGACTGTCCTTTTTGATAAAAATTATCAGATACAAGTAAACACAGACCAACTATGCCTTAAGGATAGACTCTGGAGTTCTAGAGGGGGCTCTCTGATGTTTCTCAAAGCAAGGGCCAAGAGCTAAGGAAGTGTGGCTCTAAGGGAAGCCATGATGGAAAGAAGGAGCTTTCAGACGTGACAAATCTACTTTATTTAGATATTTAAAAGATTGTTTTGTCACATGGTGTTAAAAGCATAAAGAAATTTAAATATCTGGCATGCTTCTATTAAACATAAACATTAAAGATTACAGCTGGATATGTGATTTTGAGAGCACTAACACTTCAGATGAGAGTGTGTTCATATATCCTGTGTGTAATTAGATGTGCAGATATGCATATGCATACTTGAATAAAATGCTTACATTCTTACTTGTTGAGTGCCATACATGCACAAACAGAATGACAGATATGAGGGTTAAAACTAGCAGAAAGACATTTTATAGATAATTCTGTTTAGTACAGTTTTCTTTGACAAAAATCACAGCTGGTAGCCAGATAGAGGATGCACCATGTTTACAGGTGAGATGTCCCAAGTTTGACCCTAGGCACTACATGTAAGGGAGTGTTGAAGTGCTTCTGTCTCCTCCCTTATCACCACTAAATTCAAAGAAACCCCAACTGTGTGGAATTGCGGACTAAATCACATCTGCTGGCAGTATATACTGTGCATTAAAAAAATATCTTATTTTGTGGGTGGGGGGTTTGGGGAGAACCCTGCTTAAAGATTGAACCAGGGACCTCAGAGCCTCCATCTTTTTCATAACTAACCTACATTAAAAACAAAACAAGGGCTGGGCGGTGGCACACCTGGTTGAGTGCACATGTTACAATGTGCAAGTACATGGGTTCGAGCCTCCAGGCCCCACCTGCAGGGGGAAAGCTTCACAAGCGGTGAAGCATGGCTGCAGGTGTTTCTCTGTCTCTCTCCTCTATCTCCCCCTCCCCTCTCGATTTCTGGCTGTCTCTATCTAATAAACAAAGATAATTAAAAAGAAAAAAATTTAAAAACAAAACAAAAAACACTGAATTGGTGTGCTTTTACATAAAAAAAATTGGATAAATTAAGGCTCTTTACTTTCTTCTTTCTTTCTTTCTTTTTTTTTTTTTTTGGCGCCTCCAGGGTTACTGCTGGGGCTCAGTGCCTGCACTACAAATCCACTGCTCCTGGAGGCTATTCCCCTCCCTTTATTGCCCTTGTTGTGGTTGTTATTGTTGTTGTTGGACAGGACAAAGATATTGAGTGAGAGGATGGGAAGACAGAGAGGAGAGAAAGATACCTGCAGACCTGCTTCACCATTTGTGAAGCGATCCCCCTGCAGGTGGGGAGCTGGGGTTTGAACCGCCCAGCCCCCTTAAGGCTCTTTTCTATAAGATCATTTTGTGTTTTCTATCATGAAGTGATGTATGTGTCTATGTGTACTCTCACCTTTTGAAAAATCTTGCCTGTTATCCTCATACACATTTTCTGTGATGCTGGTGTTTACTATTTTCACGTGAGTCCTTAAGCTCAAATTTTGCTGGAATGTAAAAGAATGTACAAATACAAATTATCAAAAGACATGAACAATAAAAAAAAATTGGTGCACTATGGGTTGGATGGTGATACACACTTGATTGATAGCACACACTGCCACATGCAAGGACCCAGATTCAAGCCTCTGGTCCCCACCTACAGGAGGAAAGCTTCACAGAAGGTGAAGTAGGGCTGTAGCTGTCTTCCTCAACTCAATTTGTCTGTCACTATACAGTAACTGAATAAATAAAACATTTTAAAAAAATGGTACACTAGTGTAAAAGGAAACAGAAAGGAGACTAAGACAACATTCCCTTAACTCCTTATCAGAATATATATATATAATATATATCAGAATATATATTATATATATTATATAATATATATATTATACATATATATGTACATATGTATATATATATATATATAAAAATGCAAGTTTATATAAGTCTCAAGGCTAAGGGAAAGAAAATGGAAACAGAAAACTCTTGATGTGCATTTATACTCTTACAGACCAAACGTGCAGCTCCTGTGAGCTACAAAATGCAGAGTAATGGAGAGAGGGGTCCACAGGCAGGCAGGGGACTCAGAACAGCTTTATTATTCCCAGGGAAGCTACTCTTTAAGGCACCCTCCAAATCAGGCGGGGAAATAGAGATCTTTTGTAGAAGAGATCATCTTTCTCCTATGCTGTTTTGAGTTATCTCTTTTGAGCCTTCAAACTTAAAAAGCTTTGTACCTTTTACTCTGAAAGTGTCCATCCGGTGCAGTGAAAAACCACCTGCCTACCATAAACAAGCCTACCACCTGCCTACCATAAACAAGCAAACTAAACCCCTGACCTGAATCAGAGAAACAGAAGCACCCAGAGCTTCACCTTGGAGAAGCACACTGCAATAAGCCATTTAACACAAATCTCAGCGGCTGTTCCTAGTCTCAGTCTTTCCAGCAGAATGCAACATCCTGAGAATTCCTGGGGGGCAGTGAAGCCAGGACCTGCCAACAACTGGCCTTGTGCTGAAGGACTCTCAGAGTGTCCAACTTTTCAGGTCATGTCTGTAAGCAAGGGAAACTGTCTGCAAGTAAACATTCCAAGTGCTAAGGAAAATCTGAGAAACGGTCAGTGGCCCTCAATCATAAATTATTCTGTCTTCTCTATTTAGGAGACCAGGAAAATTGAGCAGATTTGTTCCCTTTGCTGAGACACAGCCCAATTTTTAAAATGATACTGTTCTCATATTGTACTCAATGTCCACATATGACATAGTGAAAAAGCCATTAAGCTTTTCAGATCTCACTCTCATTCATATAATCAAATTTCAATTTTCTACTCTTATCATTGTAGCTAATTGCCATGGCTACAACTTAAACATCCTAAGTATGGCTAAAAAGCAGAGAAATTTAAGAACACAGATAAGTTTAAGTTATGTAAAGTGGAGTAAATACCACTTCCAATGACTGTGTGAAAGTCACTTGGTTAATGCTTTTTTACTGCCTCCAATAATCTAAAAGATAAATGTGTACTGCCCAAGTTTATATGAGTTTGGGCAAGGCTGTGATCTCACCAAACAGTCATTAGGTGTGAATCACAAAATCATGTAGCTGTAGTGAGGATAGAATCATTACTGGATGTGTATTTCTTCAACACTAAAGTAATTAAGGAACTATGTGGATAAAATTTAATTATGATGCATTAGATTAAAACATATGTGACATTTACATTCAATATTTTAATGTAGTTCATATTTTAATGAGATAAGTAAGACAAAAATGAGCTGACTGCATAACCTTCATATCTCCAATTTCATATTTTAATGAGATAAGTAAGACAAAAATGAGCTGACTGCATAACCTTCAAATCTCTGAAAAAAATCTCCAATTGCTCTCTCCAGCTCAGCTCAATTCAATTCAACTCAACTCAGTTTCACTGGGGCAGGCTGGTGAGAGGAGGAGAAGACATGTCAAGAGGCCCAGAAGCACTCCGAGCTCTACTTTATACAGCATTGCTCAGGAGACTCACTCTTCTTCATGGTTCTGATCAGTGCTAGAAAAACCCCAGCCCTGAGCTGCACCAGTGTTCTACTTTTGCTGGTAAAAACACCTAGTCATTTGACCTGATCCTAGAAAGGGTAGCAGCTTCCTTGTTTCAAAATGCTCAAAGTACTTTATCATACTGTTCAATTCTTCCAAAATTTTCAACTCACCAATATCTAACTGTAAATTCATAGTGACTAACCTAGCCTGGGCTCAGATCTCCCAGCAGGACCTTGACTGACATAACAGTTATACTTGGGTTAAAAAGGACTCTGATTTAGGCATTAATCCTTCAATAGAAAGAGGAAACATAATCAGAAGTTTTACTGCTTTGTAGATAAACACCTGAGGAAGAACTAGGTGAACAGTCTGGTTACGCATATCAAGATTTCCCCAGGATGATCAGGGAAGCTCTGTAGTGGAAACCAATGGACATTCAAGTATGAGGCCCGAAATCCAAAGCTCAGCATGGCATGGTAGAATGACTCTATGGTTCTCGCTGATTGACTCAAAGACAAATAATTGTGGTGAGACTGTTCACACTATTCTATTTATATAACCACTTCATTCTATTTACATAACCGCTGTTAACAAGCACCACCCTCCCTCCAGGGCATTGGTGGTTCAGTGGTAGAATTCTTGCCTGCTCCACCCCCTCTCCTTGTCATACCCTGATTTTCACCAGTCACTTTTCTCTCCACCCTCTCTGCGTCACATCCTGTTCTCACCCTACTGGGCTAATATATTTATAAGGACAAGATTGTAGTTTTTTAGTTTTAGCTTAGCTTGGTATAGATTGCGTTGCGTCCTGCATGAATAAAGAGATACTGCGTACAACCCAGCCATGAGTCCCGGGTCGTCTGTTACCCGCCCGTGAAGCCAGCCCGCCGAAAACAACATATGGCGCCTACAACGTGGGACCGGACCTGTGCAACTCCCAGATAAGTGAAGACTTTGCCTACCTATGCACTATGGTCTTCTCTTCTACTTAGGAAGAGGTTTGCCAAAGCCTCTACTGTTTCATCATGAGACAGTTACTCTGTCTCTGGAACATTTTGCTCTGGGCCACACTTTGTTTCCCTGACCGGGAACTTTGGTTTCTTGTGACCCTAATCATAGAGCTTGGGAGATGCACTGAGATTTCTCCTTGGACTTTCTGGATTCCCTCTCCCATGTTTCCTGAGGAAAAGGACTACATTTTGCTCCAGGCCACAATTTGGTTCTTTATGACCATGATCATAGACCTTGGGATATGCATGGGGATTTCCACTGGGACTTTCTGGACTTCTTCTCACATGTTTCCCATGGAGAAGGACTACTCTAATTTGAGGAACGTTCTCCAGTAACCTGGCAGTCCCCAAGAATGGAGACACGTGGTTAGTTCTACTCTCCTGATTAGATTCTTTCTTCGATAGGAAGACACTTTTAAAAATGGGTGCCTGAAGCAATATAGCAGGAACAGTCAGAAGCACCCTAAATGGAATTTCGAGGAGCTTTTTGGTCTAGGACGCCCTCCGGGGACTTATGATACTACATGGTGAGATCTGTTTCGTAAGAGAGCGATTTGAATGACTGAATTTTTGTTTGACATTGACTTAAAAAAAAATGCTGGACACAGCCATGATTTCTAGAGACATCCAGAAACAATCCAAAAATAGTTTTTTTCCTCCTTTGATTTCTTTTTTACGTATTGGCATAAATCTGAAACGTTTAATCCTGAAACGGTATGAGTTATGGGTGGGGCAGATAGTGCAATGATTATGTTAATGATTATGTGAGAAGCTGGATGTATCATGCTTTCTGATTTAAAACTATATTATAAAGCTATAGTAGCCACAACAGTATGGTATCAGCATTAAACAAGCAAATAAATCAGTAAAATAGACTAGAAATCCCAAAAATAAATCCACAAATTTATGGCCAGTCAAATTTTTGGCAACACTGCTAAGAATATTCTATAGGGAAAAGGACAAAAATTAAATTGAAATGGATTAATGACTCTATTTAAAGACCTGAAATCATAATAATACTAAAATAACGCACAGGCTCTTCGCAACTGACCATGCTGACATTGGTCTTGTCTGAAGCAAACACCAAAACCCACCAACCCACCAACCTACCACACAAACAAGTGGAATGAATTTCTATACAGAAGCATCAGAAATCAAGAAAATGAAATCGCCACCTACTGAAATAGAAAGACATTTTGCAAATCGTATGTCTGAAATGGGATTAATACCCAACATAATTAGAACAATATCAGAATTCAAACAAATCAACAGCAAAGAAACAATCTGTTTAAGAAGTGGGTAGAATTCTGAGTAAACATTTTTTCAAACAAGATATGTAGATGGCCAAGAGGGACAAACAAAATTCTCAGTACCACTAATCATCTAAAAAGCACACAGGAAGCCACAATGAGACATCACATCTCTAAGAACACGCAGTAGCCAGAACTATGAAACCTGTCTGAGAGTGTAACCCCTATTAAAAGCAAGCAAGAGGTTATTTAAGAAGCAGAAAACAGCACTACCGTAAAACTCAGCACTTTCATTTGTGACTATTTATCCAAAGACAATGAAAACACTAAATTTGCAAAGATCTCCACACTCAGTGCAGTATTGTTTTATAATAGCCAAGACAAGGGAACAGTCTAAGTTCCCACTGATAAAGTGTTTTTTTTTTTCCAATGGAATATTATTCAGCCACAAAAAAGTCTGAAATATGGGGCTGGGAATGTGGCTCAATGGTAGAGAGTATGACTTGCATGATAAGGCCCTGGGTTCTGTCCTCAGAGTGGTGTTCTGGTCTCTCAGGTAAGAAAAAGAGAATGACATCTTGTAAGTTAGGACAATATGCATGGGAGCTAAGGGCACTGAACTAAATGGCATAAAGAAAGACTAGAGGGACTACTGGGGGAAAATACACATTTACTAAATTAAGTTAATAAACCAAGCACATTAAGTAGTACTACTTCAAAGTGGGTAGTTCAAAATTGTCACCAAGAAAGGTTTTACTTGGTGTATTTAACAAGAGGTTGTAAATTAAGAAAAGCAGTGACACTTGTGTATAGAAGACTTTTTGATATAACTGAAACTCATACCTGTTGATCTCCAAGGAAATGACTTCTCAGTTGAGCTAGAGAAAAGGGGGAAAAAAATGGAACATTTACTTTCTGTGTCATAAAATTTAATTATGGAACTGCTTTGCATATAAACATTTAATTCTTACACTGAATTATACAGAAGTATAAAACCTTCAAATATAATCAGGAATGACTCTTATAGTTCAGCTAATTTTTGATAATATTTAACTTTCTGTATGAATTTGGGATAGTTTCTCACCTTAGAACTAGACAGTAATTTGTGAAGTGTAAAAAAAAAAAAGGGAGGGGGGGCTGGGTGGTGGTGCACCTGGTTGAATGCACGTTATAGTGTGCAAGGATCCAGGTTCGAGCCCCCAGTCCCCACCTGCAGAGGGAAAGCTTCATGAGTGGTGAAGCAGGGCTGCAGGTGTCTCTTTGTCGCTCTCCCTATCTCCCCATTCCTCTCGATTTCTGGCCGTCTCTATCCAATAAAAATAAAGATAAAAAAGAAACTAGACAGTGATATAAATTTATATTAGTTAAGACAAATGGTAATTAATCATGATGCTCATGATACTTATATGATTAGCATACTGCTTTCTGGGCTAATCAACATGAAAAGTACATATATAATATAGACATGAGAGCAAGCTAAAATGGCTGCTTTTGATTCCTTTTACTTATTTTCAAAAGAAGTCCTACAATAGTAGACAACTTGGTGAAGTCAGTTTGAACTAAATGTTACCACAACACTTCAGATCACATCGTAAATTAGCAGAAATATATAGTTTCACAAATCAGGAAAAGATTTAGCTAAAGAGTATCAATTTTAGAGATTTGTGCATAAAAATACACCTGTGCCTCCTGGCCACTCCCTGCCCCCAGGCCTCACTGCTCTTGTTGGCAGCATGGAGTTAGGAGACAGTGTGATGTAACCTCAAAACAAGAAGTCATTGCCAAGCAACCATCAAACGTTAGTTTAAATGCCTCAAATCTATTAACTCCTTGATTTTCACAGAAACCGTGTGAAGAAGCATCATATTATTTTTATAGATAAAGGAACAAGCCTGAGTGTCATGCTAATAACCATACAAGTTAGGTTCCAATTCCAGGAGAGTCTGACTCCAAAGAGAGGGCTAATAACTAGGGTAGCACACGAGTTTGTGAAACAGTCAGTCACATGTGCTCTCCTACAACTTCAGAATGAAGTCTAGAAAACCATAACCTAGTGGGCTAGCATGAGATAGCCAAAAGGTTTTCTTCTTTTAAAATCTGAAAAAACAAAAAACCTCCATGATGTATTCCTGTAGAATTTACTACATTAACAGGAAAATACATATAAATCTTGGCTTAAGTGAACACTACAAAATAAAGGACTGTAGAAGGGACCATTGTTTAGTTCTCACTTGTCTCCTGCCTTGGGCAGTTTTTAGACTCAGAGGCTCCTGTCTTTGGAAGCTCCACTACAGATGGCAAGATTGACCTGGACTTCTGTGCCATGTTATTCCCTTTCACTCCTCAGAAGGTCAGCCCTGGGACTTGAGCTCCATGCAGGCAGGGGACTCACTTCTGGTGAATGGACACAATCAGTGCTAATCTCCAGCACTGTGATAAACATGTTCCTTTACATGACACACTCTCAGCTGACTTCAAAAGGGACAGATGGGGTGAAAAGTCATTTTAAAAACTGCACAAATATCAGTAAAGACACATTTATCCTGCTCCCAAGGGCAGATTATTACACATTTGGGAATTCAAAGTGGTTCCCTACACTGAATTTCAGTTTCTCCTATATTTTTGTTTTTTAATCAACCATGATCTAAAATGGCTTTCTAAGCAGTAAGGTTAAGATTATTTACATTCTTATCAAAATCATGAGACTTAGTATGAATATTAAGATATGTAGATCAAACAACTACTCAGAATTTGAATTATTATTATTTTTTGTCTCACTGCTCTTGGCAGTCATTTCTGTGTTCTATCACTCTAATAAAGACAGAAATAAATGGGAAAAGAGTTGGCGAGAAAGAGACACACGCAGCACTATTCCACTGCTAGGAAGCTTTTTCACTGCAGGTGAGTACAGAGAGCTTGAACCTCGATCCTAATGCGTGATGATAGGTAAGCTCTGCTCTGTGTGCAATCAGTTGGCACTTGCCCAGGAATGTTTAAAATGCCTGAAGTTTCTGGTGGATATTATATCCTGAGTTTAATGCTTGACATAACTGCTAATGAAACACTTCTACAAGATATTCTCAAAATCATAATCCTTAAGATATAAATCATGCTGATTGCTCAAGCTGGACAAGGACAGTGGCTATTTTGTTCCTTGTCATCTTATTCTTTGAGGCAGGAGGGCTTGCTGGCACTTAGGGTGGAACAAAAAAGCAGATGCTTCACACTTACCCGCACCCTTTGGGTTTTTTTTTTGTTCATCTCCTATATTGAGAGCCTAACACATTATATTGCTTGGCATGAACAAATGACTGATTATCTTGCTGCAACACATGATGATTCTTAAAAAGATTCTGTTTACTTTTTTTTTTTTGCCCTGTATAAAGGAAGCTGTTCAAGCAGGTTGACCTATTCTTCCTCCTCCGTGTAAGACTTTTCAGTAACCTCATTTTAATAATTGGATAAATAATATTTCCAGCTATAAGGCATTTCTAGGTGAAGTTAGTAAAATGTCTTAAAGTTATGTTTCCTAATCAACTTTAGGGAGGAAAAAGTAGAAGTAATTGGAAAAGCATGCTAAAGTTGGGGATTGAACATAATTAAAAAATTTCATGATGAATTTTGAAGACATTCACAATCAATGTAATAAGTCCCATAGTAACGTGGATCTCCTGGGCTTCCATCTTTAGTACACCACCACTGAGGTACCATCCAGGCCCAGGTTCCTCATTCCTGATTTCTTCTGAGAAAGGGGCAGTGCCACCACAGCATCACTCCACCATTCCTGCATCTCCTGGGCAGTGCCTGGGCCTGGATTCAGGGCACATGTTCTACCAGTTAACTGTCTCCTGACCCTACCCCCAACACTCAACATTCACAATTTTGTGTAGTGACTGATTGTCATTATCATGTCTTCTATGTGAATGTAATGATATTCAGAACATTTGCTTTGAACTGCTTTCTTCCAAACAATTCTCAAATTGTACACTACTCAACTCTTGAATGAATAATCAATTCAGTTCTAAAATGTTGCTTTAATTTTTTTTAACTTATGTATTCATTAGATAGAAAGAAATTGATAGGAAAGGGGAGATAGAGAAAAGGAGAGGGCGGGGGTGGCATCATGAGTCCCCGGAGGGCATGCTAGTCCAAAAAGCTCTTTGAAATTCCATGTAGGGTGCTTTTGACGGTTCCTGCTGGATTGCTGCAGGCACCCATTTTTAAAAACGTCTTCCCATCGAAGAAAGAATCGAATCAGGAAAAAAACATGTGTCTCCATTTTGGGGGACTGCCAGGGTACTGGAGAATGCTCTTCAAGTTAAGAGTAGTCCTTCTCCGCGGGAAACATGGGAGAGGAAGTCCAGAAAGTCCCAGGAGAAATCTCCACGCATCTCCCAAGCTCCACGATCATGGTCATAAGGAACCAAATTAGCAAAATGTTCCAGAGACAGAGAAACTGTCTCATGAAGAAGGAGTAGAGGCTTTGGGAAACCTCTTCATAAGTAGAAAGGCAGCCCATGGTGGATAGGTAGCCAAGTTTACTTATCTGGGGGATGGACATGTTAGGTCCCTTGTCGGTGCCGGTCCCTGTTCAGGCGCTCCCTGTTCAGGCGCCATTATGTCGGGCTAACTTGGCCTGCGGGAGAGAGAGACAACCAGGGACTCATGGCTGAGTGGTACGCAGTTCAGTCTTTATTCATGTGGAACGCAGTGCAATCTAAGCTATCTCTAATCACAATCTTGTCCTTATATATCCTGAGGCGGAAGAGTCAGGTCTGAAGAGGATGTACGTAGGATAGGGGGTGGGGAGAAGGAAAATATGGGCAGAACTCTTTTCTGCATAAATTTTAAAGACCTTCAATGAAATAAATCCCATTACAAAGAAGACTAAGGCAAGCATAAATCTATGGGACTACATCAAATTAAAAAGCTTCTGCACAGCAAAAGAAACCAATACCCAAACCAAGAGACCTCACACAGAATGGGAGCTCTTTACATGCCATATATCAGACAAGAGGCTAATAACCAAAATATATAAAGAGCTTGCCGAGCTCAACAACAAGAAAATAAATAAACCCATCAAAAAATAGGGAAAGGACACGGACAGAATATTCACCACAGAAGAGATCCAATAGGCCAAAAAACTCATGAAAATGCTCCAAGTAAAACTTTTATTGTCAGAGAAATGCAAATAAAGACAACAATGAGATACTACTTCACTCCTGTGAGAATGTCATACAACAGAAAATGTAGCAGCAACAAATGCTGGAGAGGTTGTGGGGTCAAAGACCTGCACTGCTGGTGGGAATGTAAATTGGTCCAACATCTGTGGAGAACAGTCTGGAGAACTCTCAGAAAGCTAGAAATGGACCTACCCTATGTTCCTGCAATTTCTCTCCTGGGGATATATCTTAAGGAACCCAACACACCCATCCAAAAAAGATCTGTGTACACATATGTTCTTAGCAGCACAATTTGTAATAGCCAAAATCTGGAAGCAACCCAGGTGTCCAATAACAGATGAGTGGCTGAGCAAGTTGTGGAATTATACACAATGGAATTCTACTCAGCTATTAGACACAGTGATTTTACTGTTTTCAGCCCATCTTGGATGGGGCTTGAAGAAATCATGTTCAGTGAAATAAGTCAGAAACAGAAGATAAATATGGGATGATCTCACTCTCAGGCAGAAGTTGAAAAACAAGATCAGAAAAGAAAACACAATAGAACCTGAACTGAAGTTGGTGTATTGCAACAAAGTAAAAGACTCTGGGGTTGTGGGTTGTGGGTAGGGGGAAAGGTCTAAAAAGGATGACAGAGGACCTAGTGGCGGGGGTTGTATTGTTATTTGGAAAACTGGGAAATGTAATGCATGTACAAACCATTGTATTTACTGTCGAATGTAAAACATTAATTCCCCAATAAAGAAATTAAAGAAAAAGAAAAGAGCCATTTTTCCCTTCTCCTAGTCTTTAAGCTACAGTACAGCAGCAAAGCCTGCCTGGTGAGCCCCTGGAATTGAAGACAATTTCCGTCGCATGGCAGTAATGTAAACCATATATTTAAAATATGCACCCCCTACTATAATAGAGACAGTTAAGGCATAATCCTTCTGGTTGGATCTTAGCTCCAGTCTGGTTGGCTTTGATTTCTCACCCATCCAGGCTTCCACACTGCTGTCACATTGACTTTTCAGACACTCTAGTATCATTTTCCTGATGCTAATGCACAACAGATCCATAAAGACGGAATTAAAAAATGTTACTATGGCATAAATTCAAACATCTTAATATGTGGCAGGAAGGCTTTCCACCACCGGTTGCCTTTTAGCTTCCCCTTTCCCACACAAACCCACATTCTAGAAGCTTCTAATTCATTGTAGCTCCTGCATAGAACCCAGTGCTTCACACTTGAAATGCAGAACTTGTAGGAACGGCCTGAAAATTCTTTCATTATTTCCAAACTTCAAATGGTACATGCAAGTATCACGTAAATACAGATATTTGCTATGACCCCATTAAATTGAACACTCCAGTAAAGTTTTCCCCACACCATTCTGTATTCCGTTTTGTCCCTGGTGGTGGAGACTGTTCACAACCTTTTCTGAGTGATTTTTATGTAAATCATTCCCACAGTAGCTGAATTTTGCTGTTTGTCCTGAGGATGTAAACAACTGTCTCCATTTGGCCACTGAGCTTGTATTTTTTTTTTTTTTCCCAATGTCAGTCTCACTTCATTGAGGAAAGGTTATCTGATAGGATGTGTTGTCAGGGGGCTCATTTCCCCTATGTCACGCCAGCACAGTTCAGCTGCCACCAAACATCATGTATTCGTACACTCCTGGCCCAATGTTTTCCTCGTGAGCTTCCAACTAGCTTTAATGTTTGAGCTCTCACTAAAGTTCTAAGTTCCATGCAAAAGTTCTACATTTATTAAGCACGTTAACTTTTGAATTCAGGAATGACCACATTTACAAATAAAATTCCACAGTTTGAGTAAATTCCAACCTGTATTTTCTTTTTCTCCACTAATTAATCACTGTTCTACTTTCATTTTGGTTGGCCCACTTTAAAAACTATCTGTAGACTTTTTTTTTTATTGGGGAGCTTCACTTTTTCCAGTAAAGAAACACTCCACTAATGATGTTATTCCATCAGTAAAGACACAGTATTTCTGAATTCTGCAGGCACTGTGATAACTTTCGGCAGGTCCCCTTGGATTGTATTAATTATCCTTTGTGTTCCATTACATAATCTTATTTTCCCCACCCTATGACTTTTCAAATACTAAAGCACCTTTTCTCTCTTCTTTTTACGATGGTATCTGACTCTGAAGAAATCTCTATTGAATGTTCATTTTCCTGAAAAAGGGCCCATTATTAATTAATTTTCCCTGGTTTTATGTCAGATAGTCAATAGTTTACTTTTTCAAAATCTTACTTCCGAAAACATTGCAGCCAGGAAAAGTGCAACCATAAAAATATATCCACAACTGAAATTTATTATTTTTGTGTGTTATGCCTTCAAAGTGTTCCCAGAGGGAGTTGGGCAGTAGCACAGCAGGTTAAATGCACGTGGCGCAAAGCACAAGGACTGACATAAGGATCCCGGTTTGAGCCCCTGGCTTCCCCACCTGCAGGTGGTGAAGCAGGTCTGCAGATGTCTATCTTTCTCTCCTGTTCTCTGTCTTCCCCTCCTCTCCATTTCTTTCTGTCCTATCCAACAACGATGACATCAATAACAACAACAATAAAACAAGGGCAACAAAAAGGAATATTTTTTTTAAAAAAGTGTTCCCAGAAATAGGATATGCCTATGGTTTTGCAAGGAATAACAAATAAGACAGTTCAAATAACTTTACAAAAATCACAAGTGACAAAGACAGCTAACAGTGTCAGTTTACATTGGCTGTCGACAAGTTGGGAGAAAAGTGCTCAGCAGCTACTGTGCTAAAACGGGTGGGCTTCACTACCAGCTCTAGCTCACCCTCCACTTTGCCCTTATGCCACCCCTCCCCGTTTTTATAGCTTTCTAGCAGCAGTCTATAATAAATTAAAGGTGAGATACAAATAAATGCTATTATTAGACTACTTATTCGACACACAGCAAAACAGTAATGGAAGAGGAAATACTAGAAGGGCCCTTTTAACAATTCAAGTACTTTCATTGGGACTATAGGTGAACATATTTTAGAAGATGTTAAATGCTCTGTGACAAAAGCATTTTGTGTTAGTGCTTTGAATTTATGAATAAAAGAAGACCATATGGGAAGGGGAAGATCAAAAAGGATGTAGCACTACACAAAAATGAGACAAACAGTTCCCTCTGGCTGCCCCATAAATTAGACAGGAAGCATGACTGCTGGTTAAACCCATCCCACAACAGGTGTTTCAAAAGAAAAAGCAGAAATCAAACTAGAAAGGTTTTCTAACATGAGTTGGTAGTTCAACCAGCAAGGGGCTGACAGTACAGCTCATCCTGGAGGGCACCTGCTTTGCTTTGTGCACGACCCAGGTTTGAGACCACAAGAAACTCTAAGCACTGGGGGAAGCCCTGAGTATTGTGCTATCTTTCCCGCCCTGTCTCTGTGTATGTCTGTACAGTGAGATGAAAAACGACTCAACATAGTGACTATCTTTTCTAAATATTCTGCCATAATCGCAGGTGTAGTGTAGGCACAGGGTCAGTCTACAAGTATCTGAGTTGTATGAATTATGCTTGTTCGTCGTCTAAAAATAAAAAGCTACTGTTTATCTCATTTTCGTTGCTTTAGCAACTAGAAAGGCTTTTTTCCCTTTTAATTAAACAGACAAGAAATAGCATACACAAGCATATGCATTTCCTTGGGCAACAACTAAAGAGTTCAGATTTGGTAGTTGTAGAAGCTGGAGCTGGTAGGAGCAAGGCCAAAGGTTTCTCCTTGCTCTGCACCACAGTGAACACAGAGCTGACACAGGTAATGCCGCAGAGATAGACAGCAAGACTCAATGGTTAGCAAACAAAACCAATGACATTCATCACTGCAGATAGCTTTGTTGATGGCTACAGCTTCACTGACCATAGTACCAAAATGTTCAACAAGTCTGTGCAAAATGTACTATAAAGGACTTTAATAGACAAGCCTACATTTTAAAACAAACATGCACTTTCTCAAGTATTTATCCTATAGCTGTATTTTGAAACCCTTAATCTCATTAAGAGTGTACAAAGAAAAAGAAAGCAGGAAAAAAAAAAAGAAAAAGAAAGCAGGATATATTTCTTAGATTTCTGCTTTGCTTTTTAAAAAGTGTTTCCTATTCTAACAGCATTTCCAGCTTTTGATTCATGAATAAGCAACATTAAGTAAATGTTTCAGTGTTATTGAAGAAGCAATTAACATGTGGTACATGGTATAAGTCCAGAACACCCAATACCTGTCTGGAAAAGGAAGAGACAGTTAATACTAAGCACAGCATATACTAGAAACAAGAAAAAGCACAAATAAACAGCCTTTAACCAGACTCAACAAAAAATGGGAGAAATACAAAATAAATCCAATCGTAAATTGTTGTATGCTTTACATTGGGTTCTAGTTCTCCCCCGCCAAGAGAATTGGATCAGTCCTGCTAATTTCGCGGGCCCGCTTGGCCCCGCCCCAAGGAACCCTGAGAGAGGGTTTCTGAGTTCCAGAGTTGAAGAGTTGCAGAGTTGGAGGGTTCCTGAGTTCCAGAGTTAGAGAGAGTGCTTGCGAGAGGGGTTCCTGAGTTCCAGAGTTAGAGAGAGTGCTTGCGCCGCCGCAAAGAGACAGCGGAGTTCTGTTTGGTGATTAGTTTGGTTTAGTTTATGAATCGTTGTTCCTGAATAAAGAAATACAGCTTCCCTGCCCAGCCGTTGTCTCCGCGTCTCTGTTACCCGCCCGTGAAGCTAGCCCGCCCAGCTAGAGCCGCCGAAAATTTTAACAACAGTAAATGAAATGGAGATATCACAGCAGACACCACAGAAATTCAACATATCATGCGAGACTTCTATGAACAACTATATGCCACCAAACTAGAGATCCTGGAAGAAATGGACGATTTCCTAGATAGCTACGAACTTCCAAAATTAAGTAAAGAGAAACTTGATAACATGAACAGGCCCATCACAGCTAATGAAATTAAAACAGGGGGAAGCAATTACAGAAGCCAGACCTTCCACCTTCTGCAACCAACAACGACCCTGGGTCCATGCTCCCAGAGGGATAGAGAATGGGAAAGCTATCAGGGGAGGGGATGGAATATGGAGATTGGGTGGTGGGAATTGTGTGGAGTTGTACCCCTCCTACCCTATGGTTTTGTTAATTTATCCTTTCTTAAATAAAAAATAAATTAAAAAAAAGAAATTAAAACAGTTATCAAAAACTGCCCCAAGAATAAAAGTCCTAAACCAGATGGTTTTACAAATGAATTCTACAAAACCTTCAAAGAAGAACTACTACCTCTACTTTTAAAAGTCTTCCAGAAGACTGAAGACACTGGAATACTCCCTTCCAGCTTCAATGAAGTCAACATCACTTGAGAAGAAAAAACAGAACTGGAGGTATCATACTCCCAGATCTCAAATTGTACTATAGGGCTATTGTCAACAAAACTGCTTGGTACTGGAACACAATGAATAGACACAATGACCTGTGGAATAGAATTGAGAGCTGAGAGTAATCCCCCACACCTGCAGACATCTAATCTTTGACAAAGGTGTCCTGACTATTAAATGGAGAAAGATGTGTGTCTTGAAGAAATGGTGTTGGGAAAAACGGGATGAAACATGTAGGAGAATGAAACTGAACCACTATATTTCACCAAACACAAAATGGATGTTAGACCAGAAACTATCAGATACTTAGAGGAAAATATTGGCAGAACTCTTTTCCACATAAATTTTAAAGACATCTTCAATGAAACAAATCCAATTACAAAGAAGACTAAGGCAAGCATAAACCTATGGGACTACATCAAATTAAAAAGCTTCTGCACAGCAAAAGAAACCAATACCCAAACCAAGAGACCCAACATCCAAAAAGATTTGTGTCTACCTATGTTCTTAGCAGCACAATTTGTAATAGCCAAAACCTGGAAGCAAGCCAGGTGTCCAACAACAGATGAGTAGCTGAGCAAGTTGTGGTATATATATACAATGGAATTCTACTCAGCTATTAAAAACAGTGACTTCATCGTTTGCAGTCGATCTTGTACAGAGTTTAAAAAAAATTCATGTTAAGTGAAACAAGTCAGAAACAGAAGGATGAATATGGGATGACCTCACTCTCAGGCATAAGTTGAAAAACAAGATCAAAGGAGAAAACACAAGTAGAACCTGAACTGGAGTTGGCGTATTGCACCAAAGTAGGGGGTGGAGAGGATGACAGAGGACCTAGTGGGGATTGTATTGTTATATGGAAAACTGAGAAATGTTATGTATGTAAAAACTATTGTATTTACTGTGGAATGCAAAGCATTAGTCCCCCAATAAAGAAAAAAAAAAGGGCAACAAAAGGGAAAATAAATAAGAAATAAAATCAAACAAGTTTATAAATATAAAACCAATTCTAATTACAATTTAATTAAAAGAGATTAATCAGTTAAAAACTATTTGGGAAAACCAGTTAAAAAACCATCTGAAACAAACCTTATTCCTTATCCAATACTGAAATAAGCTCCTCACAGCAAGGAAATGGGTTAAAGAGCCAACCCCTCATCTGCTCTCATCACCACCTCAACAGCAACAAAGTGAATACTGATTAATGAATACCTCTATTATTTTCTTGGCATTATCAAAAAATTTATCAAAGACCTAGAATTTATATCCAGATGATTGAGCAATTTTTAGAGAAGAATACATCACTGGTGAAGTTAGCTACTTTCCAATGATGTCACTACTTTTTACTGTCACCTTTTGAGAAGAATACATCACTGGTGAACTTAGCTACTTTCCAATGACGTCACAACTTTTTACTGTCACCCTTTTGTTGCTATCATCATAAGAAATATCTCACAGTGGATTCAGGTGCTCTCAACCATAATCCACTCAGAGTGATTTTCTTTTTCTTAACTAGAGCACTACTACTCAGCACTGGCTGATGGTGCTAGGGACTAAACCTGAGATCTCTGGTACCTCGGGCATGACAGTCTGATATCCATTATGCTTTCTTACCAGCCCCACTGTGAAAATGTTTTAAATCATGTGATAATAGTAGCAGCTAACTTTTATTGAGCTTCTGTGTTGCATTCACAACAACCCTAAATATTTACGAGAACCCTGTGAAATAGGAAATGTTATTCATCTATATAAAAAAACCATCTTTCCAGAAATGATGTAATCAGTCATTGATGATCACAGATCTTGATACATTATTTCATTAATAGTTGCAAAATTCACTCAACATTTTAGCTTCTAGACTTAATTAGTATTTAATACTATGATTTCTACTTTTGAACAATGTTGATAAGAACAACTGGTTCACTTATTATTTACAAATAAGTATCTGCTGAAAAGTAGTTTTAGTGCTCCTGAGAAATAGATATGGGGCTTCAGTCTATACTTGCTATACACCAGTTCTTCTATGTTGGCAGGTAAGTTTAATTGAGTATTTCTCTGGTTCAAAGAGTCCTGTAGTTAGAACTCCCCTTTTTGAAAGACTAGAAGAAATAAACACACACATTGAAAGACTAAACCAGAGTGTCATTTCAAGGGAGGAAAAAAATCTAATATTTAAGTCTAAAGTTTTACAAGGAGGAGGCTGAGTCATGTCAGAATGACACATTCGACCATATTTCTTTTACTTTTAAATTTTTTATTAGTGATTTAATAATGATTAACAAGATTATAAGATAAGAGGGACACTATTCCACAAAGTTACCACCACCCGAGTTCTGTATCCCATCTCCTCAATTGGAAGGTTCCCTATTCTTTAAGCCTCTGGGAGCATGGACCCAGGATCATTATGGGAAGCAGAAGGTGGAAAGTCTGGCTTCTGTAATTGCTTCTCCACTGGACATGGGCATTGGCAGGTGGATCTATACTCCAGCCTGTTTCTCTCTTTCCCTAGTGAAGCAAAGATCTGGAGAGGTGGGGTAACAGACAAACTAAAGAGATCATCTGCCCAGGGAAGTCAGGATGGTGTCATAATAATGCCCGCAACTGTCCAAGGGCCTGGACTCCGCTCCTCTTCCCTGCCTACAGGGAGGAAGCTTTATAAGCAGTGAAACAGGCCTGCAGGTATCTCTCTATCAACCCCTCCCCTCTAATTTTCTCTCTGTCCTATCAAATAAAATAGAAAAGAAAAAAAAAAAAAAAAGAAAAGAAAAGAAAAAATGGCTGCCCGGTGCTGTGAATTGTTAGTGGCAAAAATAAATAAATAAAAATATTTGTCAGGGGTCAGAAAAGACAGCTCTCCAAATAATGAGTGGCTTCACAAAAACAAACAAATAAAAAACACCAAAACAACAACAAAAGTATGGTGTATATATACATGATAGAGAAATGTAAGTAAAGAAAACAATGTGATGCCACTTCATACCTGTGAGAATATCACATATAAGAAAAACAGTAACAACACATATTGGAGAGGATGTGGAGAAAAGGGACACTCCTACACTGCTGGTGGGAGTGCAGAATGCTCCATCCCATGTGGGAGACACACTGGAGATTTCTCAGAACACTGGAAGTAGACCTGCCCTGTGACTCAGCAATTTCTCTCCTGGGGATTTAACAAAATATTTCACCATCAGAAGAGATCTCTGTATACCATGTTCATAGCACCATGATTTATAATCACCAAAATTTGGGAGCAACCTACAAGTCCGATGAGTTGTTGGTACTACTCATGACCATAGAATGTGAGCTCAGATCTAGAGGGATACAGAGTTCACATAGGCTCCTAAGCTGAATATGGATGGGCCCCAGGACAGATCAAATCGATGGGGTTTACAGTCAACAATATTTATAAACCTTTCCCATATTTGGGAGCTACTCTCTTCCCTGATCCATCTTTCTGGTCCTTCTGGAAGCCATGATAACATCTCCCCAGGTAATAACTTAGATCCACCTACATATCAAATTTCAGGCTCAGGGGCAAAAAGAAAAAGGAAGAAAGAAAGAAAGAAAGAAACTAGTATAGACACACTCTCTTTTCAACCTCCAGGTTCCAGATGCTAGCATGATGCCAACCAGATTTCCCTGGACAGACAACCAACCCCACCAATGTGTCCTGGAGCTCTGCTTCCCCAGAGCCCTTCCCCAATAGGGAAAGAGAGAGACAGGCTGGGAGTATGGACTGACCGGTCAATGCCTATGTTCAGTGGGGAAACAATTACAGAAGCCGGACCTTCCACCTTCTGCATCCCACAATGACCTTGGGTCCATACTCCCAGAGGGTTAAAGAATAGGAAAGCTATCAGGGGAGGGAATGAGATAGAGTTCTGTTGGTGGGAACTGAACGAAGTTGTACCCCTCTTATCCTATGGTTTTGTCAATGTTTCCTTTTTATAAATAAAAAATTTAAAAAAAACCCACCAAAACCCTGTAGTATAAGACTAGTATAGCCACAGTCCCTTTGGAATTTAACTAAAATATGCTTACTTGCTATTTACAAAATGGAGGCTCCCCCAACTCTTCATCTGCACTATTCCAGCCTTTAGGTCCATGATTGGTCAACAATTTGTTTGGCTTTGTATGTTAACTCTCTTTTCAGCCACCAGGTTCCAAATACTACTAGCAGGATGCAGACCAGATTTCCCTGTACAGACAACTCTACCAACGTGTCCTGGAGCTCGGCTTCCCCAGAGCTCTTCCCCACTAGGGAAAGAGAGAGAGACAGACTAGGAGTATGGATCAACCTGTCAACGCCTATGTTCAGCAGGGAAGCATTATAGAAGCCAGACCTTCAACCTTCTGCATCCCACAATGACCTTGGGTCCATCCTCCCAGAGGGTTAAAGAACAGGAAAGCTATCAGGGGAGGGGATGAGATACCAGAAGGTAGTGGGAACTGTGAAGCTGTACCCCTCTTATCCTATGGTTTAGTCAATGTTTCCTTTTTATAAATAAAAAAAAAACACTGTAGTGTGTGTATATATATATGATGGAATACTATTCAGTTAAAAATGATGAAGCTATCTCCTCTCTGTCATCATGTATGAAACTAGAAGACATCATGTTAAGTGGGACCTAATAATTGGGGACAGGGAGGGAGAAAACAAAGTGAAACATGAACTGGGCATGGGTATTGAATCAGAGCAAGGAACTCTGGGGGAAGAGAGTGGGGTGAGAATAGTGGCGCCAGGTACATGCCAAGATTATGTGCACGTGACAATGACTGTACTGTGATGGACTATCCCCCTCAATAATTTTTTTTTTAATAGCTCTCCCACAGCACTGTACCACTCCATACACTGAATAGCCCTGGGCTGGGGCCACAGCACCATGCTGCTTCTCTTGGTCCCTGTTCCCTCTCTTCTATATCAAATAAAATAATGAAAAAGTTTCCCTGGAAAGCTGCTGTGGTAATAATACACGACCATAGGGCAACTCCCTGGAGCTAGCTGGGGAAAACATATATACAAATATACATGAATACTAATTTATTGGGAAGAAAGAATTGGGAAAATAAGTCTTAAATTTTATCTCAATTTTTTTTTTACTTTCAAAAGACATTCTGGGGACTTATGGAGGCATGGCTGTTTCACATCGAGTTCTTGATCAACAAGAAAAAGGAAAACATACTTAAAAGGTCAACAAAATGTAAATAGTATTTCTCCAGAAACTAACTAAATCAAAGCCACCAAGTTGCAGACACTACTATGATTCCATCCAAATCTCCCTGGGCATATGACCTCACAGATGTGTCCTGGATCCCCACCTCCCCAGAGCCCTGCCCCACTAGGGAAAGATAGAAACAGGCTGCGGGTATGGATCCACCTACCAAGTCCAGTGAAGACGCAATTACAGAAGCCAGACCTTCCACCTTTTGCACCCCCAAAAAATTTTGGAGGGAAATAAAAACAAAAAAATGGAAGAACACTTGGTAGTAGTATGTGTGAGGGGAAGAGAGGGCAGGGCCATAGGAGAAAACGGGAATGAATATGTATATATATATATGATAGATAGTTATAGAGATCATAGTCAACCTATGTGACCTTGGGACAACTACTGCAGTATCCAGTGGAGTGGGTGGGGACAAAATACTTTGGTGGTGGGAAGGATGTGGAATTGTGGGGCTGGGTGGTGGCTCACTGGGTTAAGCACACATAGTACAAAGCACAAGGAATCACAAGGATCCCAGCTCAATCCCCTGGCTCCCCACCTGCTGTGGGGATGCTTCACAAGTGGAGAAGCAGGTCTGCAGGTGTCTGTCCTTCTCTCTCCCTTTCTGTCTTATCCAGAAAATGAACACAGGAGCAGTGGATTTGTAGTGCAGGCACCAAGCCCTATCCATAACCCTGGAGGCTAAAAAAAAAAAAAAGTCAATGATAAATCATCAGCAATTTTCATTTCTGAGGTATCTGAGGTATGATACTTAAGTACATTTCTCAAGATAAGGATAAAAACACCAGAAGTTCAATATGGTAAAATTATGAAAATACAGGATTGCAATTAACTCCTTTAAAGTAGTAAAGTTACATTCTTCTAAAAGAAGCATCTTGATATAACCTGTATGTTCTATTTAAGTTACTTTAGATTTTTTCAATAGATATATTAAAAATTAGACAAAACTAATAAGTGTTAAGTGGGAACCATAAAAAAATTCTTGTATTGGTTCAATAATTCATCACAGCTATATATTTAAATAACAGTAATTACTAAGTGTAGACTATAAAACTAAAGAAAATGAAATGTTATTTTAATTACATGGTTCTCTAGGATAACTAACTAATGGCATGGTACACAGATTCCTGGATCTTTTAAAAAGCACACTCCAATTCATTAGTTATGGAAGTGGATACTGATAGACAGCTATTATTTAGCCAAATGTAAACGACCTAGGACTTTGATATCCTTTTGTGTGTGTGTTCTCCTGACACCACTACTTCCATAATATCTTTAAACGTGTGGTACAAGAAGTAGGTGACTCACTTTGGAAGAATTAGTCACAATTAAAACATCTTCTACAATGTTCTGGGTCCATGATAGATCCTATGAACTATGAGAATTACTTTCCTTACACAAACTGAATCTTTTTAATATATAGGCTGTGTATTTGACATGCGGATTCTCTCAAAAGCCTAGACCAAGTGGATTAGAAGAAGCACAGCTATATACAAGATACTGGATACTGTACAGCAAACCATAACAAAAGGACTTTTCAAAGTTAACCCAATCACCAAATAATGTGATGATAACATTAACTATCGATTGTCTTTTTGAACCCTAAGACAGCAGGAACCTCACATCTCCACTATAGAGCCCCTACTTCCCCCAGTCCTGGAACCCTTGGATAGGGCCCACTTTCCCGTATGCCTCTCCCAATCCATACCAAATAATATTGCATCCACTGATCACAACCTAACCAAAGCAACAATTGCCACCTCAACATGCTTCAGCTCAGACTGTGTCCAGAGACTTCACGTGTGGAATGACAACCCTTCAGCTTCATTACTCGGGTGAGACCTTTCCTTTTATAGTACACTCAAATTTCATCTCAGGTGGTTCACTTTCTAACAAAGTCCCATAACCTAGATATACACCAGTTTCTGTGAGAGAGAGCTTATCCATAAACATGTATCCATAAACTACTGCAAAATATATACCTGAAAGCAGAAGTACACTAGAGTTTGCAGTGAGTACCTCTCTAACACTTCCTCTCCACTATTCCAAGCTTGGGATCCATGATTGCTCAACAATTTGTTTGGCTTCGTATGTTAACTCTCTTTTCAATCACCAGGTTCCAGATGCCACCAGGATGCTGGCCAGGCTTCCCTGGATTGAAGACCCCACCAATGTGTCCTGGAGCTCAGCTTCCCCAGAGACACACCTTACTAGGGAAAGATAGAGGCAGACTGGGAGTATGGACCGACCAGTCAACGCCCATGTTCAGCAGGGAAGCAATTACAGAAGCCAGACCTTCTACCTTCCGCAACCCACAATGACCCTGGGTCCATGTTCCCAGAGGGCTAGAGAATGGGAAAGCTATCATGGGAGGGGGTGGGTTATGGAGATTGGGTGGTGGGAATTGTGTGGAGTTGTACCCCTCCTACCTTATGGCTTTGTTCATTAATCCTTTCTTAAATAAAAAATTAAAAAAAAAATGCTGGGTGGTGAGGTCAAAGGGGTTAGAACTTCATCAAGCAGCTTCCTGAAGTGACACAGTAAATAACTGCCAAGCATAAGCATTCAATTTTCTCAAAGACTCTTCATTTTTAGGGGAACAAAAAATTGCTTGCACTTTATTTCACAATGACTTAAAAAAATATTTGCTGAAGCAAAGATGTGATCCATGAAAAAAGTCTGTTCTACTTCTGTCACTCCTAAAAGCATTTCTTTAGAATCTTTAGTAGCCTGGTGGGTACCAGCAGAGACCCTAAAATATAAAGAAAAGGTCTGATTGACAGTGAGACATCAAGTCTCTTCATTAAAAACAAAAGTATTTTCTTCAGTGGTGATAAGAGGGCTATTTGGCAGGAGTCGGGCGGTAGCACAGCGGGTTAAAAGTACAGGTGGCGTAAAGCCCAAGGACCGGCATAAGGAAACTGGTTCGAGGCCCCGGCTCTCCACCTGCAGGGGAATCGCTTCACAAGCGGTGAAGCAGGTCTGCAGGTGTCTATCTTTCTTTCTCCCTCTCTGTCTTCCCCTCCTCTCTCCATTTCTCTCTGTCCTATCCAACAATGACAACATCAATAACAACAACAGTAACAACTACAACAAAACAAGGCAACCAAAGGGAATAAATAAATATTTTTAAAATTTTTTTTAAAAAAGAAGGCTATTTGGCAAGATTGTGTGACCTCTTTGAAACCTAAAAAAATTCTACTTTAGCAGGACTACAAACTGAAAAGGGAGAGAAAACCTTAGAAGAGTGTGAAGTTATCTCATCTTCTTTCTACTGCCTTCTCTTGATATTCACAAGATTTCTCTCAGAATAACTTGTCTTTTTTGTTTTTTATTTATTTTTTAAATTATATCTTTATTTATTATTGGATAGAGAAATTGAGTGGGAAGGGGGAGATAGGGAGACAGACAGAGAGATACCTGCAGTCACCACTCAGGATGCTTTGCCCCTGCAGGTGGGGATCAGGGAGTTGAACCTGGGTTCTTGTGCATTGTAGTGGTGCACTTAACCAGGTGTGACACCGTCTGGCCCCCCAGAGTAACTTTCTAACACTATCAGCAGTCAATAAACAGCAGACACTGTGAAGAGAGCAACTGCTCTCAAAGGAACAATTAAGTCTTAAAACAATGTGCAAAAATATCAGATAACATCACTTTATTCATTAATCTGTCTGTCTGTCTAGTGCAGAACACCACTCAGTCTGATTATAACTGGTGGTGCCAAGGAATGAACCTGAGATTTCTCACATACTAACACTGCGTATCACCTTAGCCCAAATTTTACTCTAAGTGAATTATATTTCAATAAATTTGACTTTACAATGAAGTAGTTTTCCCTGAATTGTAGATCTGTGAATTTTTCTCTTTACACATTAATTTTATAAATTACTTAAAGAGTATTATTTAATTCCACAGCCAGTAAAACAAAAACAAAAACAAACAGAGTAATAGCACAGGCTTGGCCATTCCTGTACCCTTGCATTCTCTAGGGAGATGTTACAGGATAAGCCATGGACTCTGGTTCCATTTACTGTTCTCCCACCCAAGGGGATCTAAACTTGGCTGGTATCAGAATGTTCGACCCTGGATAAAAGTCTAAGAAAAAAAGAGTAATCCCATGCTCTACAGTACCTAGAATGTAAGGTCTATATAGAACATGCCAGGGCACATTCCCTTTTCGAATTTGTGCTATGGTATCCTCCTGAGATAAGCCCTACATACCTCTGCATCTCCCCAAGGGCCATTCTGTTGCCAGGATATGTATGCACTGTGCCCGTCTCTGGTCTTGGTAGCCACTGGCACCCAGGGCTCCAAAAGCAGACAGAAACTCCTATCATAGCATGCTCCCTACTTACAAGACCCGGGACTGGTGAGGAATCTTTTCTGCCAAGAAGTAGCTGCAGTCAAACCACAACATTATAGAAAAAAAAAAAAAAAAAAAAAAGACTCAACCCAAGGGTTAGTAGCTCCTGCTCCACAACCATTTGTTTTTATCTAACAGACACTGTGCTTGAAGCAAACTGAGGGCAGTGCTCACTTCAGCATGGCTGTCAACAAGACCTGCATGGCTCTTCTTTTTAACTGACTTGCTACACTACTGGCTCAACTGCAGACTACCTTTCCAGTCTCGGAAGTTGCTAGGTTTCTCTAGGATAACTTTAACTGCACTGGGCCTCTTGGTGCCCAAATACCACCACAGTGTGAAATTCCTTTGCACTGTGGAATCACAAAAAGCCTGTACTGACAGAGTGCAGACCTTCTTCCTCCTGACAGTACACCTGCCATTTCTACAGGACCCATTAATCCAGAGCACATGGGCACTGAGCCCTAACACAAAGCACCAACATCACTGTGACGTGTGTTTGGCTAACATATACATATATTGAACAATACATTTTAACAAACTTTGAAATTTGTCAATTCAACTATATTGGCTTATTTATTATTATTATTTTTTCTTAATTCTTTTTTTAAATATTTATTTTATTTGTTTATTCCCTTTTGTTGCCCTTGTTTTATTGTTGTAGTTATTATTGTTGTTGTCGTTGTTGGATAGGACAGAGAGAAATGGAGAGAGGAGGGGAAGACAGAGAGGAGGAGAGAAAGATAGACACCTGCAGACCTGCTTCACCGCCTGTGAAGCGACTCCCCTGCAGGTGGGGAGCCGGGGTTCGAACCGCGATCCTTATGCCGCTCCTTGTGCTTTGCGTCACCTGAGCTTAACCCGCTGCGCTACAGCCCGACTCCCGGCTTATTTATTATTTTAAAGATTAAAGGAAAGCAAAGAAATTATACCAATAATCAGACATATGTTAACCACCCCCTCATATAACAGGTGTTAATATTTTGTCATGTTTCCAGATGGTAATTTTTTTTTTTTGGCCTCCAGGGTTATCTCTAGTGTTTGGTGCCTGCACTATGAATCCACTGCTCTTGGAGGCCATTTTCCCCATTTTTGTTGCCCTTGTTGCTGTTATTGCTATTGGTGTTGGACAGGACAGAGAGAAATCAAGAGAGGATGAGAGAAAGATAGAAACCTGCAGACCTGCTTCACCGCTTGTGAAACAACCCCCCCCCCCCCCACACACACACAGGTAGGGAGCCAGAAGCTCGAACTGGAATCCTTATGCCATGTGCACTTAACCTGCTGCCTTGCCCCCCAGATATGATAACATTTAATTAAATAAAATGTTACATACAGATTTGGTTAGAAACCAAGTATTAACTGCTTATGTTATCCTGGTGGTAGCATTATTTTATTTATTTACTGTTTTTTATTATCAGAGCCCTGCTCAGCTCTAGTTTATAGTGGTCCTGGGAACTGAAGTTATGAGATCTGAGGCTCAGGCATGAGTATTGTCTGCATAACCATTATACTGCTTCCTCAGCCTAGTATTATTTTAAACTGGTGCACTCCAAAATATTTTTGTTTTTATCACATATACATACACTCATAAACAACACTAAACACCATGCAACATTATACAGTGTTGCTAACAGTACAGTTACTTTAGATAAGAGCCACGCGGAGACACAGAGAGAATGTCACCACAGCACCAAAACTTTCTTCAGTGTGGCTTAAAACTGGGTTGTGGGCATGGCCAACTAGTACACCATCCAAGTGATCTACTTCGCAGGCCCAGCAATAGGATTTTTACAATGTTCGTCAAAGTCGCATCCTCTATATTTGTAACTTGTAATTTGGTTCAAAGGTGTTTATACTATATCAGTGCTGATCAATCCATTCAGTAGTACAAAGTCAAGGTTAGAAAAATTTATATTCAAATCCTATAATATTTCTTCTTATAAAAATATCATAAAAACTATAAAACATGTAGATCTGTTTTTAAAAATGATCACATAATGTAATATCTGTGTTTAAAGGTTCTTAATAATCTTTAAGCTATACTAAACATACCAATATGCACAACTATGTAAGGGCCAGAGACAAGTGTGTGTGTGTGTGTGTGTGTGTGTGTGTGTGTGTGCATATACACATATATGTACCTAAATTTTAAATTCACATCATCAGTCAGTTAATAAAGAGTAGCCATGAGCAGTTCTCTACTGAAGATCTTATTTTTTTAAATTTCTTTATTGGGGGATTAATGGTTTACAGTTGACAGTAAAATACAATAGTCTGTACATGCATAATTAAGATTTTTTTTTTTTTTGCTATGATTAACCCAAGCTCAAGCATGCAAACAAGGCAAGGGGAAAGAACCCAAGGTGAGGTGAAGGCATTTTGCAGACACATGCAGAGAAATGGCACCAACATGTCGAGAGATGTACTGTAAGCATTACCCCTACCACCCACACAGTGACTTGGAAAGTCAAGTACTTTAGGGCAGGCTTCCTGGAATATGTAATCACTAAGAAAAACACAGTGGAGAAGCAGTGATTTCATTGTTTGGATACCAGTGGCAATAATATTTTTAAGCAGTCCTAAGGAAGTATTCTTTTTCAACTTAAAACAAGACATGGTTTCTAAATAATATATATATACATAAATATATTTTGAATGTACTAAATTATTTCATGTAATTACTTTGAAGTTTTAGAAAAACTCTACTTATGAGTTTATTTTAATTAAGGGTATACAAAAAATGCCAATATGCTCTCATTTAGAAATATTTCTTAGCAAGGGAAAAAAAATTCAATGAGGTTTTCCAAGCCAATTACAAAATAATTAGCAAATGATAGTGGTACACACCCATCAACTGTCTCCATATGAATAATCCATTCTCTAAAGGTGGCACAGCATTTCCTACAGATGCTTACCAGGCCAAACAAAACCACTAAGCATGGCACTGAGAGGCAACCGGTACTGAAGAAGCTTCTTAAAATCAGAATACACTGACAGATCTGCTATCAGATTCAGGAAGGCAAGTTAATTGTAACAATGCTCACAGAACCACTGGTTACACCCAGGACAACTGAAGACAGGTGACTGACATTAAACACAGAGACATGACTGTACCTGGTGCTTGCGATGCTAGGTGACTCTGCTCCAAGCCTACATCTTTCTAGCTGACTGGCCACAATCTGCCTCTCCACTTCCAGTTCTCTGGTGAGTCGCTGGAACTGAAGCTCCTGTGATTCAAAGAAAGAAAAGGCAGATAAGATGCCAAGGTGACCCACTCAGGCAGAGGCTGCAACTGATGAACATCACAGAAAACACAAGAACACAGCCATAACAACACTGTAGTGTTTCTGTAAATTTTGGAGTTTAGGATGGAGCCATTATCTTAAATGATCTACTGTTTTGTAGTTCTTCCAAACTTAAGAGCTTATTTATTAGTGGGGGGAAAGCAGACAGTCTCTCTGGCAGATGTGATTCTGGAAATAGAACTCGGGTTCTCATGCTGAGAGTCCAACACTGCCCACTGGGTCACTCCCTAGGCCACAGCATTTTCAAACTGTAGGGCTAATATTAGAGTATCAGCCTTGCTTTGGGATGAGAGTCTGTAAATAGGCTGATTCTTGGTTCTAAAATACTCAAATAGTATTTGTGCTACAGTGTTGTGTTGAAGAGAACTTCCTTGTGCACTAGCAATAGAGACAAAATCAACACAAGCTCATTCTTCCTCTTTTTTAAATTGCTACCAGGGTTATAGCTGGGGTCTGCTTGCACAAACAATCCAGCGCTCCCAGCAGCCATTTTTTCCTTCTTTCTCTCTTTTCTTTTTTCTTTTTTCCATTTTATTAGACAGGAAAGAGAGAAGTTGAGAGAGGAGGAAGATAGAGAGGGAGAAAGTTATACCTGCAGACCTGCTTCACTACTTGAGAAGTGTCCCCCTCTGTAGGAGGGGAGCTAGGACAGAACCTGGGTTCTTGCACATGTCAATGTGTGCTCTCTACTGGGTGCAGTCCACCCCACCACCCCACTACATAAGCATACTACTCTTAGTCACTAATTTTTATAAATATATTTTTAATTAATTTATTTATTCCCTTTTGTTGCCCTTGTTATTTTAATTGTTGTAGTTATTGATGTCGTCGTTAGATAGGACAGAGAAATGGTGAGAGGAGGGGGAAGACAGAGGGGGGGAGAGAAAGACACCTGCAGACCTGCTTCACTGCTTGTGAAGCAACTCCCCTGTAGGTAGGGAGCCAGGGGTTCGAACTGAGATCCTTACTCGGATCCTTGTGCTTTGTGCCACCTGCGCTTAACCCACTGTGCTACTGCCCGACTCCCCTTAGTCACTAATTTTAATGTGTAGGGGACCCCCAGAAGGCGAGCCTCTACCAGGCCCTCTGTAAATGAGGCTGCCAAGAGGAAAGCATGGATAAAGAAAACCATGGCCTCTGAGTGAACTCCTGCAACTCCTGTTTGTGCTCTGCTGATTTTGGCAGGACAAATTAATCTTAGGGAACAATAGTCGGCTGCTGAATAATCATAAAATAGTATGTAGAAGCAAGCAAATGCCAGTAATCTCTTGATCTTTACAGTAACTGACTGATCTTTAACTAACTGCCAGTAAATCATAATACTTTGTGTAATCTTGTATTGTGTGTAGAATTGCTTTCCTTCTGTATAAATCTTAGAGACTCAGAAATAAAGTTACCGTGTCTTTGGCATGGTCCTCCCTATCCCCTTAGCTCTCATTTCTTCTCTCAGGTTTATCGTTTGACTTTGCTCCATGCTGGATGAGGTGACAAGATTAATGCCCTCATAATGTAGTACAGCTTTGCATTATAACATGTTCATCCCCGTGATGAGAATCACTTTATTATGTTGTATCTAAGTCTATAATTGTAAATAAAAAATAAATCATTCCAATCCCACAAAGTTTTTTTCTTCAATTTTCTTATGATGCAAACAAAATTTTGTTGTTGTTACAAATCATTCACCTCTCACTGTGTGAAAGGGAAATAAATGAAAAATACTGATCCACAATAAAGAATTTAAAACTGTACTAAAATGCTGGCCAGATTGTCTAGAGAAATTATATTCTTCAGTCTAAGATGTACCATGAAGCAAATAAGCTTTATTACAGAAACTGTTCTAAATTCACTGGTACTTATCCTGTTGTTAGTTTGATAAGACATTAATAAACAGAAATGATGTCACGCTGGGCACAAGTCAGTTTAGGTGCACTCCAAGATGTGAAACCACAATAACATCTCAGAATAACCCTGGTCCTGCTGTCCTACCTGCCTACAGATCCACTCCAAGCAAATGCTGAGCTATAGCCACTTTAACTGGACAATGACTGCTACTGAAAAATGCCAGGCTTATGAAGCTTATACCCAGATACTTAAAGATTTTAAAAAGGAAAATAAAAACCACTTAAAATGTTACTTATGCCAATAAGTACATCTGTGTCTATCGGGCAATAACAAAACCAATTTACTGAGAAACTATTAGTTCCTTCTGGAATCGGGTAAAGGCAAACTCTACCAGCAAGTCTTAGGTGCTTTTGTTTTGCCACCAGGTACCGGGTTATCACTAGGGCTCAGCGTCTATACTATCTACCACTGCTGGAGGTCATTACTTTTCCCCCCTGAGGGTGAGATACAGGAGAGGGAGAGCCAGAGATGAGAAACACTTGCAGCACTGCTTCACCAAGTGTGAAGCTTCCCCTGCATAGGTGAAGAATGGGGATTGAATGCAGATCTTTGTGCATGGCAATGTATACACTCTATGGGAGCAGTTGGCTCCTCTTAGAACACACATCAGGAAACATGCCCTCTACTCCATAGAGTCCTCTTTAATGACCCGGGTGGTGAGTGAGTATAGGAGGGGGCTGGATACATAACCGTGGCTTCATCAGTGCTGCACAATACAGTCATAACAGGCCTAACATTTCCTGTCTAATATTTTCAGATTACGTTGAATGTTCAGAACAAAAAGTCAAGTAGATAATAACTGTGGAAAATCCATTATTAGTCTAAGAGAATTTCTTTAAATTTTTTTTTTTTTAATTCTTTTTTAGGGGGCCAGGTAGTAGCACAGCAGGTTAAGTGCATGTGGCACGAAGCACAAGGACCAGCGTTAAGGATCCCGGTTTGAGCCCCCAACTCCCCACCTGCAGGGGAGTCACTTTACAGGCAGTGAAGCAGGTCTGCAGGTGTCTCTCTTTCTCACCCCCTCTCTGTTTTCTCCTCCTCTCTCCATTTCTCTCTGTCCTATCCAACAATGATGACATCAATAACAACAATACCTACAACAATAAAACAACAAGGGCAATAAAAGGTTGAAAAAAAGCAAAATTAAAAAATTATAAAAGAAGGGGCTGGATGGGTGGCGCACTTGGTTGAGCACACATATTACAATGCGTAAGGACCTGGGTTCGAGCCCCCGGTCCCCACCTGCAGGGGGAAAGCTTCATGAGTGGTGAAGCAGGGTTGCAAGGGTCTGTCTCTCTCCCTCTCTATCTGCCCCTTCTCTCTTGATTTCTGGCTGTCTCTATCCAATAAATAAAGATAATTTAAAAAATTTAAATAATTATACTAATGGATTGAAATTCAGTAATATGGGAGGTGAGGTCTAGTGATTAGTGTTGGTGTCTCAGTATGTAAGAGCCTAACCATTCCCACTGTGATCCACTTTGATGGATTCAAAACAAAACAAACAAACAAACAAACAAGAATTCTTGTTTGTTCCTGCTAAAGCTCAGCACTCTGGGCTGACATTGCCAGACAGAAAGAGAGAAGCATCCACTTCAGTGTTACACTGTACAAGGGCCAGGGTTCAAGTCCCTGGTCCCCATCCACAGGGAGGAAGCTCTACTTTTATCTCTCTTTTAACATTTTGGGTTTTTAAAAAATATATTTTTATTATCACTGGATAGAGAGACAGAGAAATTGAGAGGATAGAGTGATAGAATCAGAGAGACATTTGCAGCCCTGCTTTACCACTTGCGAAGTTTTGCCCCTGCAGGTAGGGACCAAGGGCTTGAACCTGGGTCCTTGTGCTTTGTAAAGTGTGTGTGCTCAACCAGGTGTGTGACTGCTGGGCCCATTCTATGTGTCTACCCAATAAATTAATTAAGAAAAAGGCAGAGAAAAGGAGCTTCCCCCAGTTCCAGGGGCTCAAATCTGCCTCATGTGAGGGTGTCACAGATGTCTTCTCAGGGGAAACAGCTTGCGGTCCGCAGGGTAAGAATAATAGTTTACCTGATACAACTCTTTCTTTACACTTAAACAGCATCACTTTTTCCCATACACTCATTTCCATTTTTCAATTACTTTATTCAATTGTTTGTCATGCTTCTCTTTTTACAAAAGCAGAGCTGCTAGTAACAAGGCTGCCAGTAGAAAGTGATCTGTGATTTGGAAACTAGCCCTGAAGCCATCATACATCATTTGTGTCCCAAAGGTTCACTGCATCCTGAAATGGCCCAAAGTGACCATGCAGAGTCAAGGCTTGTCTAAATTAGGACACAGAAAAAAAATACACTCATTTGTATGTTTGTAGAAGGCTCTGACCCTTTGAGAATACTTTTAGGAAACAGATGAGTAGTTTCTTGCCTGTGCAGAAGTTGGCACTTCCTTCTCCCTGGTGTAGAAACAGGTACCTTTGGGGTTGCCAAGAAGCTGACAAGCCACAGTAGAGATCCTGTGTGTATCAAGCAGTTGGCTTGTTTGTACATTAACTTCAGTGCAGACAAACCACAATCAAATAAGAGAACCGTAACACAGATCAAAGAAAAAAAAAGGAAAGAGAACTTCTATAGAAAGCCAATCATTACACCTGATCCTGAGAAGAACTACTGTGTCCTGCAGTGTGTTGAATCAGTGTATAAACTTTAGAAAAAAAACAAGAAATGAGCAAAGACAGAATGTAGCAGCTGGTTTGGTACAAAAACTCCATAATTGAGAGGTGAACGGAAAGATGATCTCAAAGCACTGAAGACAAGAGCTGGGAGAGATCCAAGAAGATTTTACAAGAATGACAGGGATGACATCCTCAAGTACTTCCAGCTGGGAGCCACTGCTGACAGTCCAGCTGACTTCTACCATTCAGGAATTCCCACGAAAGAAGGGAAAAGAGCAATGTGGAAGAACTGCTGGGGACTCAAGAGTGTAGAAGAAGGTAGAACCGAGATCATGGCTGAAAAGGCAGCAAATGCAGCAGGAAAGAAGAAAGTTTGAGATTAAGACATAAGATCTTAATTTTATATTAAGTGTTTTATATTTCTCCCTTATCTAAATGTGTTTTGAATACTAACACACAATCACATAAATTAGTCCTGTTTATACAGGAATATTATTTGGAAAAAGTTGATTTGAAAGAAAATCACTGACTTGTGTAACAGAATTTTTGTTTTTTTAAAAAAAGGACGCCAGACTATGACTCAAGTGTAGACTTTGACATCAGGAAGCACGAAAGTTAATTCTCTCTATTCCCACCTCTCTGCTACGCCCCCTGCAATCAGCCTAAACATCAAGTTCTTCATCCAGAAATATCCTCCACACAAAGGACTATGTTTATGCTTGGTGGCAGAGTCAGTAGTTTTTCTTCTCATTTTTTTTAACTAGACTGATTTGGCAGCATAGACTTGGACATTGATCCTGCAGGATTCAGCTGAGGTTTTGCCCATGGAAATAGCTCAACATTAGCTTCCCATGCTCTAGGCTCTAAGTTTAATTCCTAGCACTGCATGTACCAGAGTGGGGTTCTGGCTTTCCTCTTTCTCCTTCACATAAAATCACATAAGCTACTAGGTGTGCTTAAATATCCATGATAAAGGTATAATTTTTTACTTAAAAATGCTGAGAAATTTCTCTAATGTCTACACAGACTAAGTTCAAAGTCACATTTCCACTGGCAGTAGACTACAACAATGAATATCACTGGCTGGAATTACCAAAACTACCCTACTCACTACTTGTGCATACTTCTCACAAACAGGATGAGATAAAAGTCCTAAAATCAAAGTATCTGGAGATTATAAGACATAAAATCTGTAATACCTATGAATATTTACAAGTAAAATATATGCATGCTTTACTGTAAAATTATGATTACTCCTCTAGAATAAAAACAGAACACGCACAAGACGGATGAGTACAACAGACATATTCGACAATTCTCTCTACTGGCTTCACTGACTGACTGGTGAGGAAGACAGTATTACAGTCACAGAAAAATACAACTAATGATTTCCAAAATAACACTCATTAAAAAGATTATGCAAAGACACCATCTATAAATTTCTACTTCTTATATTTTATCCTCTGAATATGGAGTATGAAGGCTGCCCTTCAAATCAGTATCTAAAATTAGGTATCTCAGTTACAGGAGTGTGTTACGCTAGTTCTTTTTTGGCAAGTGCAAGAAAAATAAGCTTTTGCCACTGATTTAGTATATGACAGCTTCCTCTTAAATTCTGAAGGAAGATCATAAACAAACGTAAGAAGCAAAGTAAGGCTACTGATATGTCATAATAATAGTCAGTGACATGTATATGAGAAATATATGGACAGTAACAGCTTTGGAGAACCTCATTAGGATATACTAAATCTTAACATTTTGCTACAGGAATGAAAAAAATAAAATATTACAGATACAATAAAATTCCTTAAGTTCTCCATTTTCTCCTTTGCAGAAGACATTATTATTCTGAATTTGGTATTTAACAGACACCTGAATATCTTGTCATTTATCTTACATATACTGACCCATAGTGAAATATAACATTGCTTTGCATATGCACACACCAATGGAAAAATGTACACATTCTTATAAGTTGCTTTTTGCTGTGATTTTGAGATTTATCAGTTTCAACATGGGTAGATGTAGTTCCTTTATCTTCACTGCTCAGCAGCACTCTATTATAGGACCACAACATACTGTGTTTGCATGTTCTCGTCAGGATGAACTCTTAGGTTGCTCTTTGCAGTTGTAAGCACGCTATAAAGTGAGCATCTTCCGTACACTGGCTGTGCAGAGCACTAGAGAACACCAAGTGAAATCGACACACTGAAGGATGTGCACAGCTCTTTTTCCTTTTAGCCAGAATGGCGCTCAACTCTGGTTTACTGTGGTGCCGCCAGGGATTGAGCCTGGGACCTGGGATCGTTGCACTCATCAAAAATCTTTGCATAACCATTATCCAGTTTCTGAAACTGCTCTGAGTCTCCACTGGGACCTCCAGGAAAATGCTTAGGGCCATCCTAAGGGATATCATTTAAAAAAATGCTAGAAAGTTTATATACTGGAAGACAAGTTTTTAATTCCTTTTTTTCCATAACAAATACTCATCAAGTATGAGATATCACAGTTGTTAATGTTACACAACTCCGAAGACAAGAAGAGTGGACATTATTAAGACACCTGCTGGATTAGCTGCCCTAAGCCATGCCCACTACTTAATGTTGTTGATACATTTATGTTCCCACTGAGATGAATTTTTGTCTCAGTAGCTAAAATTCTCACAGGAGATGAGCCGTATGAAGGTATCTCATGTGTTATCCTCCTACCAAACCAAGGAAAACATCAGGTTCTAGTTTTGATAGTTATCATCTAGTTTTAATGAAGCAGACAGAAAAATCATAAAGTTCACAAGGTACTCCAAATTTATATTCTGAGTTGAGGTTTTTATCTGCAACTTCCATACCCAAGCTCCCTTTTTAGGAAACTAAATTAAAGAAAATCTTACATTAAAATACATTTAAAGAAAAGCATTTTTTTTGTATGGCTAGGTACAAATGAGAAATGTCAAGGTGTATGGTACAGAAGCTTCTCTGGTAACTTAAAAAAAATAGTCTAATAAATTTGCATAAAAGGGAAATACTGAATGATCTCACCCATAAACAAAGTGAGGAAAAACAAGCAAAGTCAAATGAAGACAAACCTTTAAAGTCAGACCACAGAATTGAGATTAGCAAGGAGAACCTGGTTGGGTAAGCCAGTAGGCATTGGTGGAAAGACATCAGTATGAAGGTGCTAGAGATGGCCTGGTATAGTCACTTAGAGGTGTAAACCAAATTAAAAATATACTTTTTTAATGGCCACCAGGCTTGGTGTCAACACAATGAACCCACTGATTCAGGCGGCCATTTTTCTTTTTTTTTGCCTCCATTTCCTCTCTTATTTGATAGGGCAGAGAGAAATTGAAAGAGGAAGAGGAGATAAAGAGGCAGAGAAAGAGAGATACCTGCTTCACAGCTTGTGAAACTTCCCCTCTGTAGGTGGAGACTGGGGAGCTTGAATTCAGGGCCTTGTACAGCTGGGTGTGTCACCCTGTCCAAATAATAATAATAATAATAATAATAATAATAATAATAATAATAGCAAGTCTACTCAATAGTACCTCATTGCTATGGACTCTCTGAATCAGAAAAGGGGGTGGGCAGCTATCTGTGCTTGAACAAATCCCCTAAGAGATTTGCACACAAAGGTTAAACACCAGTTTTTAAAAAAAATTTATTTATTTACTTTCCCTTTTGTTGCCCTTTTCGTCTTTTATTGTTGTTGTAGTTATTGTAGTTATTGATGTCACTGTTGTTAGATATGACAGAGAAGACTGGAGAGAGGAGGGGAAGACAGGGTGGGGGAGAAAAAGATAAGACACCTGCAGACCTGCTTCATCGCCTGTGGAGCGACTCCCCTACAGGTGGGGAGCTGGGGGCTTGAACCGGGATCCTTATGCAGGTCCTTGCACTTTGCGCCACATGTGCTTAACCTGCTGTCCTACCTCCTGACTCCCAAAAACCAGTTTTAAAGGATCAACTTTCCTCTTTCTGTTAGGGTTAAACACTGAGTGTTTTAATCTGTTCACAATTCCCTCCCAAGGACCAGCACATACTGGCTTTGCCATGTGCACAACTGAGGTTCAAGGCTTGTCCCCACTACACTGAAGAAAGTTTTGGTGTTGTGCTTGTGTCTGCTTCTGTCTCTATCTAAATACCAGTCCGGAGAACTGAAGTCTGCTAGATATATGAAAAAAGAATTATTTTATTCTTGACTTTTATACCCCATGTAAGAGTGTATATAACAATACACAATCTATATGGAAATATATATTGGAATCTCTATGCTATATCAGTAACACATACAGTGCACAGTTATCCTTCGCCTCTGAAGTACTATTAAATACAATTAAGTGATAAGGCCAGCTGAAGAGTGGGGTAAAATACAGCAAAATAAGCTCCTACATATGCAGACATCTAGATTTCTACAAGGGGGCCCAAAACATTAAGTGGAGACAGTCTCTTCAACAGTGTTGGAGAAGCTGGGGTGAAAGTGCATGGAACCAAGAAACGGTTTCCCAACTGCAATGAATCTTCATGAAGACATATGCCTGACATGATCATGATGGCAAGGTGTTTTAATTCTTCTTTTCAGAGCCAGGTGGTAGTGCAACAGGCTGAGCACACAGGTTACAGTGTGCACAGGCCCAAGTTCCAGGTCCATGTTCCAGCAGCACAGGGAAGCTTCATGAGTGATCAAACAGTGCTGCAGGTTCTCCCTGCCTCCCATCTCTCTTGGTTTCTCTTGTTTCTGTCCAATAAATAAAATAAAATCAGTGGGCTGAGCGGTGGCACAGCAAGTTAAGTGCACATGGCGTGAAGGGCAAGGACCAGCTTAAGGATCCTGGTTTGAGCCCCAGCTCCCCACCTGAAGGGGAGTCGCTTCTCTCCCCCTCTCTGTCTTCTCCTCTCTCAATTTCTTTCTGTCCTATCCAACAACAATGACAGCAATAACAATAACAACAAGGATAAACAGCAAGTACAACAAAATAGAAAAAATGGCCTCCAGGAGTAGTAGATTCGTAGTGCAGGCACCAAGTCCCAGAGATAACCCTGGAGGCAAAAAATAAATAAAATAACAAAAAAATTAAAAGATAAAAATAAAATAAAATCACAATTTATTTGATTCTCTTAAGTGCAGACATTTCAAAATTAGTAAGACTAGTAGTGCATATCACCTAAAGTTAGATGCTTACTTAAGAGTTAATTAACTGCACAGTTGGTGATAATGATGCATATAAATCTTTATTTGCTGAAAAAAATAGAGAAGAGTAAATGACCAAGACACACCTCCATTATTCAAATTACTTACTTCAATCACAGCAAGTAGTATTAAAAAGATAAGAGAAACAAAAACAAGACAACGTTTAATCTCCTTTTCTCCAGCAGATCTAACTAATAATAATAATACTAGGGAATAAGACTAAAAGATTAAGTTGCCATTCTTGGCAAATACTTTCAAAAGTGGTAAATTCAGAGCTGAGGGGAGGCAGGCAAGTTGCAACAACCAGCAATGAACTAACAAGCTAACAAACCAACACAATAATAGACAGACAGCTTGTAAGTCCAGTAAAATTAGGGGAACTCCACCTCACCCAAACTATCCCTTGGTACTGTCTTTAGCTGAATTCCACTGAGGCAATTTAAGATGACTCCACAGGTGGGCATCTCTGCCCTATTTCCCCAAATAGGGCACCTCTTGCCTGGACAATGGGTTTTGCTTTTCCTTTGTTCTTTTAGCTTTCTGCTGGCTTATAGATGAGTTACAATATTCCTCCGGGTATGGTTCCTCTTTGTCCCCTCCTCTATAGTTCATCTCCTACAGGCCTTAAAATCCTGTTCTCACTTAGAATTTCCAAGATTTGAATCAGTTTTCTTTTGGAGAGTCTGTCTGGTTGCTGCCTTTGAGCTACCATCTTATATATTTGTTTTGTAAACCAGCAGTACTCTCTAAATAAGTATAGCTATATCACATACAAGCTGTAAAATGGTAAATTTTTGATATAACAGTTTGAAGGTATAATTATTTTATTGCAAATCATTCTGATTATGTATTCAATATAGTAATAGGCTTTAAGAAGTTGATTTTATATACTTACATGATTATATGCATGGCTTTACCTTGTGTTAAGATATACAGAATATAAAATTTACCATTTTGGGGGTTGGGCGGTGGCGCAGTGGATTAAGCGCATGTGGCACAAAGCGCAAGGACCTGCGTAAGGATCTCGGTTCAACCCCCCGGCTCCCCACCTGCAGGGGAGTCGCTTCACAGGCGGTGAAGCAGGTCTGCAGGTGTCTGTCTTTCTCTCCCCCTCTCTGTCTTCCCCTCCTCTCTCCATTTCTCTCTGTCCTATCCAACAACGAACAACATCAACAATGGCAATAATAATAACCACCAGGTGGCTACAACAAGGGCAACAAAAGGGGGAAAAATGGCCTCCAGGAGCGGTGGATTCATGGTGCAGGCACCGAGCCCAGCAATAACCCTGGAGGGGAAAAAAAAAAAAACTACCATTTTAATAACTTCAATTTTAATTGATTTTCCATTAGTTTTCAAAGCAATATGAAGTTGCAGCTCTGTAGCCTAACACCTCAAAATATGTATGTTCTAACATACTCTCCACCAAAGTATAGCACAATCACCACCTAAGTTGATTTCAACTTATCCTCATCCCCCCCCCCCCCCATTCTGTAAGACACCAATTTTTGCCAAATCCTGGAAGATATTAGCTTTTAGGCTACTGAAAAATAGGCTGGATTTGGGCTGTAGACTGCTGTTTGCTGACCTGGGTCCTACTGTTTAAAAGTTAGGATCTTGGGTGGGTGGGGGCTTGGGGGGGACAGTGCAATGGTTATGTAAAAAGACTCTCAGGAGGGGAGGCGAGGCATACATATCACCATGCACAGGGACCTAGGTTAGAGCTCCTGCATTCCACCTGCTGGGGGACAATTCATGAATAGAGAAGCAGGTCTGTAGTTATGTATCTTTCTTTCTCCGTCTCTATCTCCTCTCCCCAATCAATTTCTTTCTGCCCTTTCAAACAAAAATAGAAAGAAAATAAATGGAAAAACTGGCTTCTGGGAGTGGTGGATTAGCAGGCACTAAACCCCAGCGACAACCCTGGTGGCAAACAAACAAACAAACAAACAAACAAAAAACTTTCAGGTTCAAAGCTCAGAAGTTCAATTCCCTAACACCATCATTAGTCAGAATTGAGCAATGCTATGGTACCACAACTACTCAATCAAGATGATGTTGATGATGATGATAAGTATGGTGGTGGTGGTAGTGGTATAAAATCAAAGCTGTGACTCTCTTTAAAGGTGTATTATTTGAAGTAGATCAGAAGACAGAAGACAACAGTTTCTGAAATCTAGGCTGTGTTTATTGGTAGCTGTCTGACTATGGGAATAGCTTAATGTCTATAAACTCCAGCTCGCCTATCAATAATGATGTTAACTATAAGCAAAGACACTAAATGTTGCATAAACCATAATGATGTTACAAAGATTTACACACTAAAAGAAATGTCAGAACAATGCTGTTCTTCTCTCAGATAAAACAACAAACAGACCATTTTTTAAAATGAACTATTCTACAAGAACCTCACTGATAAAAAAATTCCAGGATATATTCTAAATTCCTTAGTAGAAGGAAAAGAAGAGAGAGTTTGGCCCATACATAGAAGTACTGGATTCCAATTTTACTGGGCTCATAGCACTGTATGTTAATCAGACCACTCAGTTAGTAATTTACTTCTTCCATCTTCTGATGATACTCCATGCTCACTAGCTCTTTTTTGTCATCTCTGTTCTCCTTTCATAATCCTCATATGCATAGGATCCAATTTTTTGTATAAAATCACAAGAAAGGAATGGCTAAAGCACCACTATTGACAAATGATGACAGAAGAACAAGTGTCTGATCCCTACATTGCATGTGCCAGAGTGATGCTCTAATTCTCCCCCTCCTGTAACAAATAAAAACTTTCCTTCTTCCTTCCTTCCTTCCTTTCTCCCTTTCTTTCTTTCTTTCTTTCTTTCTTTCTTTCTTTCTTTCTTTCTTTCTTTCTTTCTTTCTTCCTTCCTTTTTGCTTCCAGGGTTATTGTTGGAGTTCAGTGCTGGTACTATGAATCCACTGTTCCTGGTGTCCATTTTTCCCTTTTTATTGGGTAGGACTAAGAGAAATTGAGAGAGATGGGGAAGATAGAAAGATAAGACACCTACTGACCTGCTTCACTGCTTGTGAAGTGTCCCCCCTGCATGCGGGAAGCTGGGGATTCAAATCCAGATCGCACAATCTTTGTGCTTAGTACTATGTGTTCTTAATCAGGTGCATCATTGCCTGGTGCCCAATAAAATCTTTAACTGGTAACTAAATTCCTTTTTTGGTTGGGTAAAAGCACACTTGGCAGGACAAATACTTTTAACATATGTTAAGAGTGGGGCTTTTGCACAGTGCCAAGGAGAAGGTCTGTGAACAGTGAATGGTGGCTCTTTTTTCTTTTTCTCTTTATCCTGTCCTATCTGAAGTTCCAAGGAAAAAAATACATATATGCTAGGAGCAGTGGAATCATACAAGCACAAGACAATGCTGGGTGGGATAAATAGTTTTATCATGTATACTTTTTAAAAAGAATATCTGCTTATTTATTTATTTATTTATTTATTTATTCCCTTTTGTTGCCCTTGTTGTTTATTGTTATTGATGTCATCATTGTTGGATAGGTCAGAGAGAAATGGAGAGAGGAGGGGAAGACAGAAAGGGGGAGAGAAATATAGACACCTGTAGACCTGCTTCACCACTTGTGAAACAACCCCCCAACTACAGGTAGGGAGCCGGGGGCTCGAACTGGGATCCTTATGCCTATCCTTGCACTTTGTGCCACCTGCGCTTAACAACTTTGATCCATACTCCCAACGGGGGAGGAATGATAGGAGGGAAAGAGGGCTATGGACTTTAGCTCCATCAACACTCAGAGAGAGAAAAGGAAAAGGAGACAGACATATGGAGGTAGTTATGTTGTCATAAGTGCCTTGGAGGCGAAGAGAGGAATGAACTAGGAAGAAAAAGGGGCCTATTATGTATAAATGTAGGCAGAATGTAGAGACGATGGTTGGCCCATGTCTACAGCCTTGGGGAAAGTGTAATGGATTGCAGTGGGGACACTGAAGATTCAGAACTCTCGTAGTGGGAATAGTGTGGAATTATACCCCTGTTGACATGTGATTTTGTAAATCAATATTAAATCACTAATAAAACTAAAAAGAAGAAGAAGGAGAAGGAGAAGAATGGGTAAGTGTTGCTTTTAATGAATGTCTGGTATTGATGCTCAGGTTCAGGCAGTGCTCCTGGCTGAGGCCTGACTACAGAGACCAGCACTCTCCTTGGCACCTGCCCAAGAGTGGCCCTCTGCCCCAGAGGCCTGTGTATGAGCAGGCATGTCATGAGAAGATCAGGTTCTTCTCAACAGATAGAAGAGTAGCTGGCCCCAATTTCCCTTCCACACCTGTCAGCTGGAGAAAGATCACATGGCCAGCTAGCACTATCCTTGACTCCAACCTGAACTAAAAGGTCCCTTTAAGGCACATATATGTGTGACAGCAAGCTTTTTATGGGGTTATGTCAAACTGTGAGGTGAAATAATATTCCCACCATCACAAGTCAGAGCTGAGCAATACTCTGATAAGAGCAAACAAACAATAAAACAACGTGTAGTTTGTGGATCTTAGGGTTTCATTGGTCATGACTTGTGCTGGTTTAGACATCTCTGTGTTTTGTCATAGCATACATTAGTAACACTGAAGGAAAGTAGCATTTTCAATGCAAAGGCATGGACTTGAGTCTCTACTGACTTATCCTCTAGGACCACAGAGCAGGGCTTAGCCCCGCTTATGGCAGAGTAAGGGTCTAGTGATACTAACATAATATTATTAGGTACTTTCTATAGTACCTATGAACCAGATACTGCCCAACAAATAATCTCTGTGTTGAACACTTCTGATTTGACTCCTACAACTTCCTTAAAGTGAATGATTTTCTTTTTCAGAGAGACAGGGAGGGAGGGAAAGCCAGTAATACAGATCACAGAACCAGGGTCTCCTTCCATTAAGCATGATCAGAATGATTTCCTTTCCTTTCCCTTTTCCTTTTTCCCTTCCTCCCTTCCTTTTTCTGATAGAGGCACAGAGAGAAGAGAGACCACAGCACCAAGGCCTCCTTCATGGCAGACTGATACAGATCTTAGTGTCTAAGTTCACATGCTCAGTACAGATGGCACAGGAAGAACATGAGGCCAAGGTGTAATCCTGGAGCTGCTATTCTCCCTCACTGTCTGTCAGCCTCACAAGCTAACCTAGGTATACGACATGACAGTGACCTTGAGGTGAAGAGAGGAAGACCAACCTCTTAGAAACAACACAAGCATAAGTGGCCCATCTCAGACCTCTGCTTGCTTTGCTATTTAACTCTGACGTGATCTCTTCCAATCTAATATCTGGCATAAGAACCCTGGTGGTATCAAATAACCAGGGCAATTTCCAAACTTCCAGGCAGCAGCTGTGGATAGTGCAAATCTATTAATAGTCTGTCGTTTAGAAGTGATCTTTGCCATAGCTTTCCACCTGAACAACAGGCCTTCCAAGACATCCAACTCATTTTACAGTGAGGCTTTCACTGGCTTTCCAGTCTCTTAAGTCACAAGTAAGAACACGAACATGGAAGAAGAATCACATTGCTCCATTTATCTATCTGTATTTCTCTATTCTGAAACTTCTATGAGGATTTCTGTTCTTGCACTCATTATTGTCAACATATCTGATTGCAATAGAAGCTAAACAAGTCCCAGGTGAGACTGTACCATAGCAACAGGCTTGCCATGAATTCGCTGGGGGAACAGAATTTCACAGAAGTATTTGATTGCCTATTCACACTCTTGATTACAGCACACTGAGCTGTGAAACTAAATTATATGCCATTAGTGTACTGAAGGAACTTTAAAATAAATACCTTGTGCGAAGGTATTTTTCACACATATATTCATGTTGAGATGCTTTTAATTGTACAAAGCATAGTTTTCTTATTTAAAAAGCAAAAGCTGCATCTTTAAACTATTTTAGAACTTGTCAATGTCAGTGTAGTAACATGATAAATATGACACTACCTTTATCACAGGTAAAATATTCTATGTTCTACCTCATAATTATCTGTTTGATCTCCCATTGTGATTTTGACAGTATAAACTTAGAATCTACTTGAGAGTATTAGAAGACTTTGAGTTAGGTAAACAGCAAGTACAGAAAAAGAAACTTCAGCTTTATAAGAGGCTATACCTAGATTCCATCCTTTTTTCAGCTGTGCTAATAAATTAATAACAAACAACAAACAGGTCATACAAGGAAAGGAAGCAGTGTGACTGGGGGTTATAAAATATTGGTCACTCTAGATTATGCCATGACACAGAGAGAGTGTTTTAGACATCTCAGGTAAAATCACGACAGGACAGTCATGAGAACGTCAATTCAGCACATCCAGATGAGTGTGGAAGATTATAATCCATCTTCATTTCCAAACATAATATGAATTATATTGGGCACTGAATAACACAGCTTAGAATTATTTAAAGGATAGAGGAGATTCATGAGGAGTCATTTTTAAAGATCCAATCATGTTATTTATGTGAGTAGAGAACCAATGGTATGGATATAATTCAATTACTTACCCTTGGTTTATTTACATGGTTTGTTTCATAGCAGAGCTGCCTTTACACTTTGCTTTGTTGTTAAATGTGGTTTGCAGGTTCTAGATAGACACCTGCAGTGTAGGAAAGGCAGTGGACCAGGAACCTGGGTAGAAGGACAGCTGCTCACTTACAAATATCCTGACAGGCTCCACAACAGAAAGAATGGGTTAACAGCTCGGTTCTTTTCTATTTTTTAAAAGTTTCTTTTTAAATTTTTAAATTATCTTTATTTATTTAGTTTATTGGGTAAAGACAGAAAGAATGGGTTAACAGCTCGGTTCTTTTCTATTTTTTTAAAGTTTCTTTAAAAAATTTTTTATTATCTTTATTTATTTATTTTATTGGGTAAAGACAGTCAGAAATCAAGAGGGAAGGGAGGGATAGAAAGGGTGAGAGACAGAGAGACACCTACAGCCCTGCTTTACTACTTGTGAAGCTTTCCCTCTGCAGGTGGGGACTGGGGGCTCGAACCTGGGTCCTTGTGCATTGTAACATATGTGCTTAACCAGGTGCGCTACCACCCAGCCCCAACAGCTCAGGTCTTAACTACTTTTAAAGGTATCTGAAGTTTATATATGTTTCCAATCAGGAAGCACAATCAGAAATTATAGTCCTGTACCACATGGGAAAACCTAGACACACCAAGGTAGCGTCATAAACGGAGGGGTGCCTTTGCACTACTCTTGTCCTCTTCCTCCCTGTGTAGAAGCTACAGGGTAAAAATAGAGTCATACAGAAAGGGAAATGAAAACCAAAAGCTTGGATGTGGTGGGATGTTTTATAGCAAAGCAAAAGACTTTGTTTTTTTTTAATTAATGATTTAATAATAATTGACAAGGTTGTGGGACAAGGTTGTGTACAAGGCTGTGTACAATTCCACACAAGTCCCACCACCAGAGTCCTGTATCCCAACCCTTCCACTGGAAGCCTCCCTATTCCTTATGCCTCTGGGAGTATGGACCCAGGATTATTATGGGGGGCAGAAGGTGGGAGTTCTGGCTTCTGTAATTGAGTCTCCACTGGACATGGGTGTTGGAAGGTGTATCCATAACCCCAGCCTGTCTCTTATCTTTCCCTAGTGGGGCAGGGCTCTGGGGAGGTGGGGTTCCAGGACACATTGGTGAGGTCGTCTGCCCAGGGAGGTAAGGATGGAATCACAGTAGCATCTGCAACTTGGTGGAAGCAAAAGACTTTGGGGTGGCGGAAGGGGAAAGGAGGTGGGAGAAGATTTTGAAATCCCAGTTCATTGGTTGAAAAAAACAACAACAAAGGAACAGAAATGGGAGGGGGGGCACAGGGGCAGTGAAAGTTTTCTGCAGACATCTATCACAGGATATGAAAAACTATCCATGTGTTAACAATTGTACCGTAAACCATTATCCTCCCCCCAAAAATGATTAAAAAGCAATTTGGCCATGGAGGCAGCTCAAAGTACTTCATGCATGAAGTCCTAAAGTTATTCCCCAGAGCCAAATTAAAGGGGAGAAAAGAATGATCAGAAACCCCTAAAGGTAGTTTCAGAGGATACAGAGTCCCCTCAGAGGTAAGTCAAACTGCTGCACTGTTTGAAAATGGGGTGTGGGTGGGTGGGGGGGTCTCCTGGATTCTATTCCTGGCATGGTCTATGCCAGCATGATGGTCTAGTTTTCATTCACATATACACATACATGTAGACAGCTAGCTAGCTAGCTTTTTTTTATTTCAAAGAAAATCCAGCTATAAAAGAAAGGGAAAATACAGAGGTTGAGGACGTAGGGTCGGAGAAATAGTTTCAGAGATCCTGGGTGAAGAGTTTGGGAGGGTATACAGGGAGAATGGTGCATATTTAGATTAAACAAATTAACACAAGAGAATTCCAGGATGACAATGGTGAGTGAGAATGAGACAAAGGCAGAAACCACAAGTCTGATCTCTATGGTCTGACGAGTTTTGATGCTGATGGGGAAATCACAGGACATTTGGGCCAACTTTATTTCCTTCTGTTGAGACTCTGTAAAGAGGGAGGGAGAGAGGGAGGGAGGGACGGAGGGAGGGAGGAAGGAAAGAAGGAATGAAGGAATCAATTTATGTATATCTGAGTTTCTTTGTGTAATATTTATTTTCCCTCAGTGGGTTATCAGTACAATACAGTAAAACAAACAAAAAGGCCAGAGAGAGAGGTGGAAAAGAACTGTTATTAGACAACAGGCTGGATTCTGGTTAATCAGAACTGCTGAATCTAAGTTATAAGCTCAATCAGGAGGGACTGAGCAATATTGTTTTTGTTGCCTCTGGAGTGTCAGTGCTTCAGGCTGACACAATGAGATCACCCAGCAAGGCACTGGGTGCCTGGCTCCAGCAGGGTGTAGACAGCAGGACACCAGACTGGGTATCTGACTCCAGCAGGCAGGATACAGGACCGGGGCCCTGGCTTCAGAAGGTATAGACAAGACAGAGGCATACTGCTCAAGCCACTTGCCATCCTGGTGCTATGCAGTTTTTCATGGCCTCCTAAAATCTTCAGCAGTATCTTTGTACTGTCCAAATCACTACCAACTGCTTAAGCCGGCCTAGGCTTTTCCTCCATTCACCAGTCGTTCCAGTCTATGCTTTATCCACTTCCAAAACCACTTGTCCAGTCTCAGGTATTTGTTAAGCAGTTCATTCTCTCTCTCCTCTCTCCCCCCTCTACCTCCCCCTCCAGGGTTATTACTGCAGGCTCGGTGCCAGCATCACGAGTCCATGGCTCCTGATAGCCATTCTCCCCCCTCCATTTTATTGGATATAACAGAGAGAAATTGAAAGGGAAGGGGAAGATAGAGAGAAGCACAGAAAGACAAACACCTGCAGACCTGCTTTACCAATTATGAAGCATCCCCCCTATAGGTGGGGAACTTTCTAGAACAGGGATCCTTGCGCAGGTCCTTGTGCTTCATACTATGTGTGCTTATCCCTGTGCACCACTGCCCCCTCTCTTCCAGGTAGAAAACCTCTACTAAGACCCTATTGATGCTATGATATATTGTCACAATCCTGGGAGATTCACACGATAGAGCTTTGGAGGCTAGAGACTTGGCAATAGTTTTACCAAGATGTATGTTGGCATATGCTCACCCTGGACATATAAGGGGGTCTGTCCCTTACCTCTTCTGTGGTGGCTGGCTGGTCTCACTACTGTAATCTGTCTTCACCTATACGGTGCCTATCTTCTGCATGTGTGTTACACCCTACTCTATCTCTTATACAGGCATTTCTGAAGGACAATCCAACCCACCCTCAACTTAATTTTATCTGTAAAAGATCTGAGTCAAATAAAATAAGCTTTACAGACTCCAGTTACTGGGATCTGATGCCATCAAAGAAGGGAGTACTACTGTGATTATGACAATCACAACTGCCAAGTAACAGAATCATAATTTACTTAGTCTAGCCTGTCTCTAAAGAGTAATAAATAGTGGTCCGGGAGGTAGCACAGTAGATAAGGCATTGGAATCTCAAGCATGAGGGCCTGAGTTCAGTCCCTGGAAGCACATGTACCAGAGGTTCTTTCTCTCTCCTTTCTCATTAATGAATGAATAAATTTTTTTTTAAAGTTTTCAATAAAAGCTTTAAATCTGAATTTGGCTCTTTGAAAGTGACCATTTGTTGCTTTATACTACAATAAAAGGAGCAAAATGACTTTTCTAAAGATTCTATGTTAATATGAAATACTCTGATTTTCCATTTACAGATAAGTGTAATTAACTTTGCTAACATAATATTAAAGTTGAGAGTTCAGCTAAGCAGAGTAGGCATTGATAAATTAGCAGAAATAGTTATAACGATTTGAAAGAAAATCTGTATAAAGTCAAGAGATAAGAATAGATAAGCTTCAATTTTTTGTTTAATTTTTTTTTTAAGTGTAGTGCTCAGCTCTGGTGCAGGGGATTGAACCTGTGACATCAAAGCCATGAGAGTCTCTGCATAACAATTATGCTGTCTCCTCCACTCTAATAAGCCTCAATTTTAGAAAAAAAGAAGAAAAAATGACCACTGGGAGCTAGAATAAATAGGTGGCTGATATCCCTCTCTCTCAAACTTGTTATTTTCATTATTTGGGACTAAAGGCCAGGAGTAACCAAATGTCATATGGAAAATATAGACTGAGATGATTCAACCACAGCAGCATGTAGCTAATTCCCTGCTACTGTGATCAACTGCCCTGGGAGCAGCTTCAAAGCTAGAAAAATGACTCCCCACTAACTGTTGCTACAGCAAAAGAGTGACAGAGATGTCCTGGTAGGGCTAAGCACATTAGTGCATTTTTAACCAACAGCCCAGAAGCTAACACTGGCCTCTCTCTACAGCAATGAGGGCCACATAAAAATGCTGTCCTTGCTAATAGTTCTAATTGCTTTGCTAAAGCTGACCCAAAGAACACAGCTCTGGTGGGAATTTTAACATTAAGGAAGTAAATTGCTCTTTTCCACTTAAGCCTAGTGGGTAAACCAGAGTTATCAGAGAATGATTATTAATACTTAGTAATGAAAATAACGAGGAAAACTATGTCTGCAAAATATTGCCTTAAAAAGTGGCTCCTGATAGTCTGTTCCAATATCATATAGCCATATCTCTTATTAAAGATTTATGTTATCGATTAACATGAGAGAAAGGGTCAGAGCATCACTCCGGCATATGCAGTGCCAGAAAATAAACTGGGACTTCATGCTTCTAATTCTACAGCTAATTCTACTATGTTAATTCTACTATGTTCTACTTCTAATTCTACTGTGCCCCTCTCAGGCTGTTACCATGGTAGTCTTGATAGAATTAATAAAAACAAAAAGAATAGTAGAGCAAGCTGATATTTCTACTTGAAATTAATTTTAAAGGAGGATAGGACATGCTTTCTCATGTAAAAAGTTAAGTTTTTAGTATTAAGGATTCGGTCATCACATAGAGGGTAGAGAGAGCGTGGCTTTCTCTCTTCAAGGAACAGGGAGCTTCATCTATGGTGACCATAGGCTCCTCCCCACTGGGAGGAGACACGTCTCTGGCTGGAATAAAATTTTAAGATAGGTTTTCTCTTGGAAGCTCCACCCAATCTCCATGGAGATAAAAAGAGATGTTGAGGGAGTCCAGTGGTAGCGCAGCGAGTTAAGCGCACATGGCACAAAGCTCAGGAACCTCATAAGGATCCAGCTCAAGAACCTCATAAGGATCCCGGTTAACCTCATAAGCACCCGCTCCCCACCTGGAGGGTAGTCGCTTCATAAGCAGTGAAACAGGTCTGTAGGTGTCTATCTTTCTCTCCCCTCTCTGTCTTCCCCGCCTCTCTCCTGTTCTTTCTGTCCAACCAAACAATGATGACATCAATAACAACAACAATAAGTACAACAATAAAAAACAAGGGCAACAAAAGGGAAAATAAAAATAAATAAACTAGGGGGCAGAGACAAGATGGTGACTTTGGAGCCACAGTTGCCACGAGCTCCAAGAGGCAGCAGCTTTCAACCCGGAATCCGCTGCATAGGATGAATGGGTGTCTTATCCAATGTGAGAGAACTTGTTTCTCTCTACCTCTTCTCCTTATTCTTTTTCCCTCTTCCTACCTAATTAAAAAAAAAACAAAACCCTCTTTCCTTTCACTGCTCTTCCTTTTTTCTTCTTCCTTCATTTCTTATTCTTTTTTTAAAATTTTTTTCTTCCTTCCACCTTCTTTTGTTTTCTGAATTCACTGATACTTGCTTGTGAGTTATTTTGGGGAAGAAATCTGACTCGGAGTGGACTCTGTGTGTGTGTGTGTGTGTGTGTGTGTGTGTGTCTTCTCTACTTCCCTTTCTATCCCTAGAATTTATAGTGCACAGTAGACTTGCATAATTGTCTATTCTTGCTTTCCCTTTTATCCTGTTTCTTTAATTTTCTTTTCTTTGGTTGTTATTTTTTCTTGGACTGGAGGTGTTGTTTGGCTAAATGGTATTGGTTGAACTGCATCAATCCTTGCCTCTGTTACTATGGTTGTAATTTCTGAGGTGGGTGACTGCACTTGTCATAAAGGTCTTTAGTATAGCGTGGCTTATATTCAAAACACAACTGAAGAACGACAGAACAGAAAAATAAAAACCATATTGAAAAAAAAAACATGGTTAAATCAAGAGCAAATAAAACTATTATCACAATGAATCAGGACAGGTGCCCAGAAAAACTCCAAATCAGTCAGAAGTAACCATAGATAAAAAAAAGTATGCAAGCATTAGTAAACCTAATAATTACAGAAATGAAGACAACTATGGAGGAAAGGGCTATCAGAATTAGGGAAACAACAGAGGAGAACCTCAAAGAAAATACAAGTTACCTCAAATTAATTAGAGAAATGAAAGCTGAAACAGCTGACCTAAAAGGCCAACTAGAAGAACAAGCTAATACTATAACTGAACTGAAGAAAGAAGCTGAGGAAAGGGAAAGCAGATTAACAGAAGCAGAAAATAGTGTGAGCCAGACAGAGGATAAGCTAGAGAAACCAAAGAAAGAGGTTAAAAAAAAAAAAAAGCTCAAAAGGAGATTGAGAGACACTGAAAACAACAACAAAGACATATGTGATGATCTCAAAAGAAGTAACATTCCTATAATTGGCCTACCAGAGGAAGAAAGAGAGGAAGGGGAAGTAACTATTTTAGAGGAAATAATGGAAGAAAACCACATGTTAGGCCACAAAGACAGCATCAACAAATTCAAGAGCATTCAAATCATCCCAACTATCTTCTCAGACCACAGTGGAGTAAAGCTAACAAACAGAAAATTACTAAAAGTCACATAATTTGAAACTCAAAAACATACTGTTTAAGAACAGCTGGGTCAGAGAGGCACTCTAGCAAGAAATTCAAATGTTCCTGGAAACAAATGAAAATGAAGATACAAGCTTTCAAAATATTTGGGACACAGCTAAAGCAGTATTGAGAGGGAAACCCATAGCGATACAATCACATACTAGAGAACAAGAAAAAAGCTCAAATAAACGACTTTACTGCATACGTTAAGGACTTAAGAGTAAGAACAACAAAGGGACCCTAAAGCAACCAGAAGGACAGAAATCACTAATATTAGAGCAGAAATAAACAACACTGAAAATAAGTGAACCATACAAAAGATCAATGAAGTCACATGTCGGTTCTTTGAAAAATTCAACAAGACTGACTGACAAACCCCTTGCCAGACTCACTTAAAAAAAAAAAAAAAAAGAAGACCCAAATAAATAGAATTGTAAACAATAGAGGAGATATCACAGCTGAAAACACAGAAATCCAGAAAATCATGCGAAATTTCTATGAAGAACTATACACCACCAAGTTAGAGAATCTGGAAGAAATGGAAGAATTCCTAGAAACATATGCCCTTTCAAAACTGAACCAAGAAGAACTACAAAACCTAAATGCACCAATCACAGATAAAGAAATCGAAACAGTTATTAAGAATCCTCCCAACAACAAAAGTCCTGGACCAGATGGCTTCACAAACGAATTCTACGAAAATTTCAGGAAACAGCTAGTACCTATACTTCTAAAGCTCTTTCACAAGATTGAAGAAACAGGAACACTCCCTTCCACCTTCTATGAACCCAACATCACCCTGAAACTAAAAGCAGATAGGGACACAACAAAAAAGGAAAACTACAGACCAATATCTCTGATTAACATAGACGCCAAAATATTAAACAAGATCCTGTACAACATTCACAACAGAAGAGATCCAAAAGGTTAACAAACATGAAAAATTGCTCTAGGTTGCTGATTGTCAGAGAAATGCAAATAAAGACAACATTGAGATACCACTTCACCCTAGTGAAAATGGCATACATCAAAAAGGACAGCAGCAAGAAATGCTGAGAGGCTGTGGGGACAGAGGAACCCTTTTGCATTGCTAGTGGGAATGTAAACTGGTCCAGCCTCTGTGGAGAGCAGTCTGGAGACCTCTCACAAGACTAGACATGGACCTTCCATATGACCCAGTAATTCCTCTCTTGGGGATATACCACAAGGACTCCATTACACACAAGCAAAAAGATATTTGTACACCTATGTTCATAGCAGCACATTTCATAATAGCTAAAACCTGGAAGCAACCCAGGTGCCCAACAACAGATGAGTGACTGAGAAAGCTGTGGCATATTTACACAATGGAATATTATGCAGCTACTAAGAACAATGAACCTACCTTCTCTGACCCATCCTGGACAGAGCTAGAAGGAATTATGTTAAGTGAGCTAAGTTAGAAAGATAAAGATGAGTATGGAATGATCCCACTCTGTTGGGTAGTATGCCAGCTCCCCCTGGCCTTTTCTTAACCAAGCACCGGTATGCCTGTATAGGGATTGGTTTGATCCCATTCAAAGCGGTCTATTTACATGGTTTGATCCCATTCAAAGTGGTCTATTTACATAAATCACTTTTACATTTACATAAAGCACCACACTCCCTCCAGGGCATTAGTGGTTTAGTGGTAGAATTCTTGCCTGCTCCGACCCCACTCCTTGTCATACCCTGATTTTCACCAGTCACTTTTCTCTCTACCCTCTCTGCATCGCATCCTGTTCCCACCCTACTGGGCTAGTATATTTATAAGGACAAGATTGTTTGTAGTTTTTAGTTTAGCTTAGCTCGGCTTAGATTGTGCTGTGTCCTGCATGAATAAAGAGATACTGCCTACAGCTCAACCATGAGTCCCTGGCCGTCTATTACCCGCCCATGAAACCAGCCCGTCGAAAACAACACCACTCATCAACAGAAGTTGAGAAAGAAGAACAGAAAGGGAAACTACAAGCAGGAATTAACTAAATCTGGAGTAGGGCACCAAAGTAAAATCCCTGGAATGAGGGTGGATATTTGGCTGGCTGTGGTGGTGGGGGTGGGGTGCGGGTGGGTGGGTGGGTTGGAATGAGGCACAGTCTTTTGGTGGTGGGAATGGTGTTTATGTACACGCCTATTAATTTTTAGTCATATAAATCACTAGGCTGAGTCTTTGATATGTTGACTCTCTCAAAAGCCTAGACCAGGGAGAACAGAAGCAACCAGTGGCACAGCTATATACAAATAATGTCAAAGGACATAAATTATGGTGATGTTCAGTATTATACAGTAATCCTAACAAAAGGATTTTTCAAAGTTAACCCAATTACCAAATAATGTGATGATAACAATAAATATCTATTGTCTTCCCCAACACAGCAGGAACCTCACATTTCCACTACACAGCCTGTATTTCCCCCATACAGCCTGTATTTTCCCCAGTCCTGGAACCTTAGGGTGGGGCACACTTTCCTGCATGCTTCTCTCAATTCATATCAAATAATATTGCATCCACCAATCCGAACCTAATAAACTCAACAAGTACCACCTCAGCATGCTTCACTTCAGACTGTGTCCAGAGACTTCAGGTGTGGAATGACAACCCTTCAGCTTCATTACTCAAGTGAGACCTTTCCTTTCATAGTATTCTCTAATTCCATTCCAGGTGGTTCACTTCCTAAGAAAGTCCCAAACCTAGATAAGAGACCAGGTCCCGTGAGATAGAGCATATATTCACACGTATCCATAAATTAGGGCAAAATATATACCTGAAAGCAAAAGTACACAACAGTCTGCAGTGAATAGCCCCCAACACTTCATCTGCACTATTCCAGCCTTTAGGTCCATGACTGTTCAAGAATTTATTTGGCTTTGTACATTAACTCTCTTTTCAGCCACCAGGTACCAGATGCTAGCATGATGCCAACCAGACTTCCCTGGACAGATGACCCCACCCATGTGTCCTGGAGCTCTGCTTCCTCAGAGCCCCACCCTACTAGGGAAAGAGAGAGGCATGCTGGGAGTATGGATCGACCAGTTAATGCCCATGTTCAGCAGGGATGCAATTATAGAAGCCAGACCTTCCAGTGTCTGCATCCCACAATGACCTAGGGTCCAAACTCCCAGAGGGACAGAGAATAGGAAAGCTGGGAGTCGGGCGGTAGTGCAGTGGGTTAAGCATCAATAACGACATCAATAACAACAACAATAGTACAATATGGCAACAAAAGGGAATACATTAATAAAAATAAAAGAATAGGAAAGCTATCAGGGGAGGGGATGAGATATGGAGATCTGGTGGTGGGAACTGTGTAGAATTGAACCCCTCCTATCCTATGGTTTTATTAATGTCTCCTTCTTTAAATAAATAAAAAATTAAAATAATTAAATTTAAAAAAAGATGTGGCAAAGAGAGGAGGTGCCACTTAAATAAGAAATACTTTGTTCTAGGTCTTGTCAGTGTTTCAATATTATAAATAAATAAATTTTAAAAAAGAAGTACTTTGTTCTAATTTTATTTTTGCAAATAAGGGAGAATTCCTGATAATGTAAAAATGAATGTGGCTATTTGGCTTTCTGTAGTTTAGGAAGGTAAAGGGTCAGTTTTTGTCACATTGCAACATGGAGATCTCACAACAATTTATACATAGATGCAAAATTTGACCCTGCTAGTGGGTATCTTTTTTTTTTTCTTTCTTATTTTTTTTACCAAAACACTGCTTATGATGCTACTCCAGATTAAACTGTGGACCTAGAAGCCTTGGGCATGCAAGTTGTCTGCATGACCGTTACAGTATCACCCACATGCTTGGGTATCTTAAGAAGCCCACATTCTTCACAGTAGTCCCAACTGGAACATGATACTGAGATCATTTGGGTGACCAGTACCTATGTCACGTACATGTTTGGTCTTCTCATGGCTAAGCCGAAGCCTAAACTTGGCCAATGATAAAGGCGTCTTTTGCCAAGTTAATAAAGGCAGCCATTGGAAAGCACCAGGGAGAGCTGGTTCCAGGGGAACTAATGGGCATTAGAGGTGGGCCTTTTTGTCCCTACTCCCCTTGGGATAATTGTGGGGGAAGAGCTAGAAATGAAGTCCAATGACTAATTCCCAATGATTTAATCATGTCTCTCAAGCAAGTCTCCATTGAAACCTATCAAGAAGGGGTCTGGAAAGCCTCTGGGTTGGTGAACACTGAGAAATGGGGAGAATGGTATGCCTGCTTTCATAGAGTAGAAGCCCAGTCCTCTGCTCCCAGTTTATGTACCTCTTCGATAATTTGTAATATTGGGTTGTCAGAAACCCCCCCATGCACCTTTTCATATAAACACATAGAAGAAATACATCACGTATTTTTTTCTGACAAACTAGTTATTCAGTGGTCTAGTAAGCACTGAGCTAGCAGAGCAGAGAGAGAAGCGAAGCTACAGAAGTCATATGTTTGAGGCTCTCAGTTCAATGCTCTGGTGTCTTTTCACATCCTATAAGACTCTCTTATGTGATTAAAAAAATAAATAAAAGTACTGAGTAAGTTGGTTTCCTGGTTGGTGTTCAGATTAATATGGAGATTGTTAAGCCTGTTCCCCAGTACTATCATTTTAGGATTAAGTTTTTACAAGTCAAGACAATAGATGACTCTGAAGATTATCTTTCAAACCCCCAAAACATCTAATTTGGTCAGCATCATTCAGAGTAAGACCAAATAGCAGAGCCTAGTTAGGCTGTTCTGAACAAGGTCCTCCTTAAGGGTAACCCCACCTGCCAAAACACCAGGGATGGCCCCTTATCTCTCAAGTAGGAACTGGCCATGAATGTTCACAGGAGAACTAGAGATGAGTGAGTGAGTCAGTGAATATCTTCTAAAGGACACATCTCAAACAAGGGGAATCAGGAAGAAGAAAAAAAGAACAACATAATGATGTATCTTGGGTCAACTGTATCTGTTGATATACAGAAGCCTATAAAATCAAATGTAGAAACTTTTCACAGTAAGGCAGAAATGAGCCTGATAGTTATTGGGATAAAGGGTGAAAGAAAAGAAGCTTAATGATACACATCTGAGACATATAATATTGCTTTAATTAAAAAAAATTCACTCTGGAGAAAAAACAAAGAGAAGTAAGAATGATTTCAGAGAGGCGGTGGCACCTCCTTACTCAGACCTGAGTTGTGAGTGGGAGAAGCCTTAATGCCAAGGCCGTAGGATTTCTTCATGCCTACAGAAATGTGGGTGCAGGGAACAGAGAGTTCATTCCCAAACACTGAAAAGTTTTGCAAAAATCCAAGCAAAATACACCAACTTGTTCGGTTTTTTAGATGTAAAATAAAGCATGATCTGTCCTTGCGAAGGTGTCAGCTTGTAACACTGAGAACTTAATATTCAAGGACTGTGGAGTACAGCAGTAGCTTTTGCACTAACATAGAGGAACCAAATGCCAATATTAAATGTTCCCACAGGGTGAAGATTTTACTTGCCCACCAATTCTCTCTTCACAAGTAAATATTAATATTACTGTTGGAATCTTAAAACACTCTGAGAAGCATAGGATGCTAATTCCATAATCCTGCCTGGTCCTCAAATAAATCAGTCAGGGTTGATTTTATTAAAACTACCAACACTGGCTCCTCATGCTGTTTCAATAAAGTCATTTCCTATATAAAATACTCCAGACCATTTTTCTCAGACTGCTATATTGCTGCCTATATTGCACTTGACTTGTCATCTTATTAAAGCCTGAATGTCAAGATTCTAAGCTTTATATCTGGATGTTATAATTTTTTAATAAATCTAATTTTAAATTAAAAAAATAAATAAAGTACTCCAGGGACAGTCAGTCATATGAATCCTTGTATGCCATCCAAAATACTTTCTCTGCCATACCAGCCACATTCTGCACGGTCCTCTCTAATAGAAAAACAGATGTTAGATGAGCACATCTAAAACAAACTTTTCTACATCCAAGAGCTTCACCCAGGCTGGGAACAGATTTGAACTCTCATCCTTGAGTTTCTCTGGCTGAACTACAAGATGCTTTGTTCTGCTCTCATGCTCATGTCTCATTGTTTGTTTACTCAGGAACATGCTCAAAAGTATCGCCTGAGCACCTAGTAGCACCAACTTAGTTGGAGGTTAATAAAATGTTACTTAAAGTCCCTCATCTGCAGATGCTCACAGTCCTAGTTAAAACATACTGGAGGGGAAAAAACAAACAAACATTGAGTCCTTTGTCAGTCAAAGTTCAGGGAGCCAGTATGCTCAGTTAGCTTCGCAGGCTAGAGACAGAGACGACCAGAAACTCATGGCTGAGCTGAGAACGCAGTTTAATCTTTATTCACGAGCGGGCAAGCAGTCCAACAACCTAATCATAACACAATACTGTCCTGCCTCTCTCTCCTCCGGCTGAAGCTTCAGGAACCCAGGAAGTATCTAGGATAGGGGGCGGGGAGAAGCAAGAAGCTAGAAAAGGCAAGGACTAAACCAAAATCTCCCGGAGGCAGGGGGAGTGAGACCAAACCAATGTAACAGAATGACCATGTAAATAGACCACAATGTCAAGCAATGTAACAGAAGGGATCCCAGAGTAGAACTAGAAGCATACCAACAGTCCTTGAAGGCCAACTTTGTGGTGTGATACATGGCAAAGCAAACTTTTCTAAATTGCAGAGCTTGATGGATTTTATTAAATGCATGTACAAAACTTGAATCAGATTTAAGTATTTCTCTTGCTCTCCAAATTTCCTTGGATGCTTTGTCCTTCTCACTCCTCTGGGCAAACTTCCTTCGTAATAATTTAGATACTTTTTTTTTGGTGTCATAATTTTATCTAAACAAATTGCATTAGGAGTTCTTTCATGTCTGAATCGTTTAAAGCGGTATATTTCAAAAGACTGTTACTGTGTTTTTTACCTTGTGACTAGATGTGATTATTCATTCACCTACTGGTTATAAACTAAGTCAACAAATTGCTTCTTATTCAGGGGTGTTATAAACAGCACTGCTTTAAATAAGAAGATACAAGATTTTAAAAATTTCATTTATTTCATTCATTCCTAGGTTGTATATGTAGGAAGGATGTTGGGTGAGTTTTGTGAGAAACCGGCAAGCTGTATTTCAAGAAGACTGTATCTAGCAGTGGTAGACAGCATAATGGTTATGCAAAGAGATTCACGCCTGAGATTCCGAAGTGCCAGTTCAATCCCCAGTACCACCATAAACCAGAGCTGAGCAGTGTTCTGGTGAAAAAAAAAAAAGTAATATGAAAACCTTAAGATGACTGTATCTAACTTATACTTACAGCCCCAAAATCTGAATACTACTCAGCTAACAAGAATAATGACCCCACCTTCTCTGACCCATCTTGGATGGAGCTAGAAGGAATTGTGTTGTGAGCTTTAGTCAGAAAGATAAAGACAAAGACGAGCATGGGATGATCCCACTCATAAACAGAAACTGAGAAAGAAGAATGGAAAGGGAAATTTAAAGCAGAATCTAACTGAGTTTGGAGTATGGCACCAAAGTAAAAATCTCTGGGGGAGAGGGAGGGTAGATTTTTAGCTTCACTGTGAGGGGGAGGGGTGAGGGACACAAAGCTTCGGTGGTGGGAATGGTGAATGGGAATGGTTACTCCTAGTAACTCATAGTCTCACAGATCTCTATTATGAGAAGGGAAAAATGGATTAAATGTCTCAAACTTTTGATGCATAGACCATAGTTCTAAGTATATATTCCTTCAATCTAATCACTTAAGACTTTAAATTGGTAATCAGACTGAATTATAACAGTGGGCTCAAATTGTTAATACATTTATAATAAGTACTTTTTTCTTTGAAATATTAAATCACCTATAATATTAGACCAGGGAGAACAGAAGCAACTTGGTGGTGTCACTTTGTAAGATACAGCTGTATGGGGAGTCGGGCGGTAGCGCAATGGGTTAAGTGCAGGTGGCACAAAGAGCAAGGACCGGTTCAAGGCTCCCGGTTCAAGTCCCTGGCTCCCAACCTGCAGGGGAGTTGCTTCACAGGTGGTGAAGCAGGTCTGCAGGTGTCTATATTTCTCTCCCCCTCTCTGTCTTCCCTTCCTCTCTATCCTATCCAACAATGATGACATCAATAACAATAATAATAACTACAACAATAAAATAACAAGGGCAACAAAAGGGAATGAATAAATAAATATTAAAAATTTTTAAAAGATACAGCTATATGTAAATGGCATTAAAGGATATAAATTATGGTGAGGTTTTATATGATACAGAAAATCCTAAAAATGGGATTTTCAAAGTTAACCCATTTGGCAAATAATTTGGTTATAGCAATAACTATCTATTGCCTTCTTAAAACAAAGACAGCAGGAACCTTCACCATTCTCTACAAAACCAATATTTCTCCCAGTCCTGGAACCTCTGGGGTGGGGCTACTTTCCTGCATTCTTCTCTCAATTCATACCAATTGATACTGCATCGGCTAATCCCAACCTATTTAATACAACCAGTATCACATTGACATGTTTCACTTCAGATGGTGTCCAGACACAACAGATGTGGAATGTCAACCCTCCAACTTCATTACTCTGGTGAGACCTTTCTTAGATCATAGGACTCCTTTAACTCCTTTTGGGGTGGTGCACTTATAACAAAGCCTCAGAACCTAGATATAGACCAGGGCCCATGTGCACATGTATCCATAAGTTGGGGGAAACTATATACTTTAAAGCAACAGCTCAAAATAGTTTGCAGTGAGTCAATAAATGCAGCAAGCAAGTAGAAAGACCGTAAAAAGACACCATAAAGTAATCAACTAGTTTCTACTTAGACCTAGACACCCTCCTCACCTACTTCCTATTTCACTTCCCTCAATCACTCCAAAGCCAACCTTGTCAGACAATAAGGATTACAAAAGCTGGATAAGGGCAAGAGACTGGCATACTTTAATGATGACACTTTGGTCACTACCAGGCCACCCTAGTCAGGGATTCCTGGGATTCCCACAGACATGATGGGCCAAGACCTCGAACAGATCCCTCTCTCCATGGTCATCTCCATCAGGAACAACATAATGGACCCCTTTGTGGGCCCCTACAGGACTTGGCCCTCTATGTGGATCACCAATGGTAGGAAATGTTCCATTCTCAGAAGGAAGGCTGGATAATATACTCTACCTACCACCTGAAGAAGATGGGTCTTAAAATTAGTGCAGCCTACAATGTTCCTAGCCATGACCACAGAATACGAGCTCAGACCTACAGGGATGCAGAGGTTACATAGGCTCCTGTCCTGAATATGGGCCCCAGATCAAGTCGGTGGGGTTTACAGTTAAAAATATTTATATAATTTCCCGATATTTAGGAGCTACGCTCTTCCATGATCCAGCTTTCTAGTCCTTTTTCCAACTATGACACTATCTCTGCAGACAATATTTTGGGTCTACTTGCATGTTAGCTGTCGGACTCAGGCAAAAACTGGTAAAGTCATGGACCCTTGAAATATACCTAAAATAGACCTACTAGCTTTTTTTCCGAAATGGAGACCCCAAATCTTCATCTACAATATTCTTATATTTAGGTTCATGAGTAGTCAACAATTTGTTCTGCTTTATATCTTAACTCTTTTTCAGCCACCAGGTTCCAGATGCTACCATGATACCAACCAGATTTCCCTAGGCAGACGACCCCAAAGTGTCTTGGAGCCTCACCTCCCCAGATTCCTGCCCCCACTAGGGAAAGAGAGAGACAGGTTGGGAATATGGATCGACCTGCCAATGCCCATGTTCAGCAGGGAAGAAATTACGGAAGCCAGACCTTGCACCTTCTGCATCCCATAATGATCCTGGGCCCACACTCCCAGAGGGTTAAAGAATAGAAAAGCTATAGGGGAGGGGATGGGATATGAACTTCTGGTGGTGAGAACTGTGTGGAAATGTACCCCTCTTATCCTATGGTCTTGTAAATATTCTCATTTTATTAAAAAACAAACAAAACCAAAAACAAACAAACAAAAAAATGCCAAACCTAGACTCACCTACAAGTCAGACTTGAAAACTCTGGTCCACCTCCTTTTCTTTGAACAAACAACAGAAGATGTTATGAGGGGGGCTGTGAGGACAACAAAGAGGAAGAGCTGTAAAGAGTGAAGGGCCGAGAGGTGGCTGAGGTACAGTGGAGGGTTGATGTCTGGAAGAGTAGTGAGCAAACCAAGCACCCAAAGCAGAAAAGAGATGAAAGACTTCCTCTGGGTGAGACATTTGGAATCAGAAGTTCTGCTCTTTGTGCCTGACTCCCACTCAAAGGTGAAGCTAGGAATGCTCTCCATACTGTGGACCCAAGACTGCAAGTGTCTCTGGCTGTGCAAGTGCACTAAGCATTCCTGTGGTGCACAAAAAGTCTGGCTCAGTGAATGGCGGACTCTGGATTGGACAGGGAAATCTCAGTATCTTCTAACTTCCTTTAATGTCACTGTACTGTCACTACTACCTGCTTTTACCTTAAGGCAAAGAGGGTTCTCTCGTGACATGATTTCTGTTCCCATGAAGTCCCAAAGGATGCTGAGTGAAAACTTATTCAACAGATAGTTATATATGGGTTGCGCATGTACATTTACTGAAATCACATTCACTAACGAGTGGAAAAAGAGGTTATCAGAATCTCTTTTTTGTTGTTGCTAAATTTATTTTATTTATTCATTTCTGTATCAGTCTCTATTCATAACAGTAAAAACTACAAACACCCCAAGTATTCATCCAGAGGACAATAAAGCGACCAATCACTGTATTGCCATAATATAGAAAATGACCTAATTTAAGTTATTTAAGTCCTTCTGGTTTCTTTAGGGTTCCTTTGTTCCTGTCAGAATCTTTCATCGTTTCTTTTAAGCATCTTATAAATCTATATAACAACATGGATAATAAAAAAAAAAGACTTTTTCTTGTTGATGTAGGGGAGGGTGGGAAGTAAAATAAAGTATCTGTGACAGGTAGGGTAAAATTTAGATACGCAACTGGGAAGCATCTGAGGTCATGGCTCAATGGCTGAGGCACTGCAATCTCACTCAGGAGGACCCCTCTGACTTCAGCATCACACCTGCAGAGCTCTGTCCTCTCTCCCCTCATAATTAGAAAGAGACAGAAAGTTAAAATCTAAGTAACTAGAATCCTTATTTCTTAGTGCACAAAGCAATATGCTTCATAAATGGAAATAATTTTATTCTTACTCTTTTAAAAGATTTTTTAAAAAGTATTTATATCCTTTTTGTTGCCTTTGTTTTTATTGTTGTTGTTATTGATGTTGTTTTTGTTGTTGGATAGGACAGAGAGAAATGGAGAGAGGAAAGGAAGACAGAGAGAGGGAGAGAAAGACAGACACCTGTGACCTGCTTCACTGCCTGTGAAGTGCCACCCCCCCCCCCCCGCAGGTGGGGAGCTGGGGGCTCGAACTGGGATCCTCAGGCTGGTCCTTGTGCTTTGCGCCATGTGCGCTTAACCCGCTGTGCTACTGCCCAACTCCCTGTTCTTACTTTTCTAACTGCAAGGATAACACAATAATATATATATTTTTTGCAACTTAAAAGAATCCTCAAGTACTTTAACTTTCACAACAGGCAATCAACTTATTTACTGCTTTTACCCCATTGCACAGTAGACAGAGGCTTGCTAACATGCTTGGTTAGTGCAGTCTCACGATGAGGGAGTGCTTTAATATCAGTCAAGAGAGGTTCTCCTGGACTATGCTAAGAGCAACAAGTTCAGCACCAGTGAAAAAATTGGCAAGATATAGGAGACACAAGTGTGTCTGCTTATAAATAGCTATATAAATTACTTAGATATCTTGGCTCCCTCATTTTTAATGACACGGTGTCTGTAAGTTCTATATCATAGGGTACTGGGTAATCTAACTAGTTTACTTGCAAGGTGCATGGATTATAGTAACTGCTTGGTAAATACTCATTATTAGACTTTTAACAAAACTCTACCTTAGTGGGGCCAGGTGGTGGTGCACCTGGTTACCTGGTTAAGAGCATGCACTACAGTGCACAAGGACCCAGGTTCAAGCCTCTGGTCCCCACCTGTAGGGGGAAGCTTCATGAGTGGTGGAGCAGGGCTGCAGGTGTCTCTGCCTCCTTTCTCCTCTATTTCTCCCTCCTCTCTCAGTATCTGTCTCTATCCAATAATAAACGAACAAATAAAAATACTTTTAAAAATTCTACCTTAGCTAGTAAAAATAATTAGATGGTAAGAACTAGTTCCTTAGTGCTGTTTTCTCTAGCTATGTTTAGTGTATCCCTTTTTTAAATTGCTTAGATAAATCCTTGGAACTATTCAACAATTTCCCATTTTCCTTCAGTAAAAAGATTTGTTCCACAAGATTAAAATTTCTGGATGTCCAAAGCTTCAAATGCCAGTTTATTTTGCAACTTCAATTACTCTGGATAATGTGCATTTTCCTGACTTATTAAATAGAATGGACCACTTTTCCTAAGAACTCATGATGAGTAGTCACACCAATAGAGAGCTGCATTAACCCCAGGCATTCCTTAAGTAAGACAACCAGTCAGGGACTGATGTGCCAAGTTTGGTATTCACTCATTTGTAACAATTTTTTTTAATCTTTTTCTCTGTCTCCTTGTTGGGAATTCTGAATGTTTTATAGACAAAGAAGGCTTGGTTGAATACAGTATGTTGCATAGCATTAGGGTCTTAACATTAAGAAGCTTTAAGAAATAATCTCTATTCAAGAGAAGAAATGAACTCTGCCATATATATGATGGTCTGGAAATTTCCCCAAGGGGATCAAAACAGAACCCTGCACACCTCTCTCTGCTTTCTGGACCTGAAGCATTCCAGATAGCTTTAGCCCATCGCCCTGAGCTGTGAGTCAGGACTCAATGTTGCTTCCCAGCCATAGCTCGTATTCCCAAAACAATGGATGGTTTCTCATGTCCTGCAGAAAGCTTTTCAGAATAGTCACATATTTATTTTAGGCCACAGGAGTCCTAGGACAGGCTCTTAACAGGATAAAAAGGAAATTTCTCAACTTGCCAAACCAAATTCAACAACTGGAATTAAAAACACCTGAAAGAAGAAGAGGACCACTGAATGTGATGCTGTGTGGGAAATAAAGACCAACAGAACAAACAACCAACCCCACATACGAGTTGGAGGGCTTCATTCTGCTGTAATACTGTAGGGGCATTAGATGTAAAAAGCATATTTGTGATGAAAATCATAAAGAGGAAAATGTCAGTATTCATGGGATGCCCAAGAGGCCTCTACTCCCAATATCAAGCACTTTTATTAACATTTTAAATATGTGAATAACAACTTCAAATCTGTGCTTGGTTGTTGTAGTTCACTAAAAAGGAAACACACGTTATAAGAATTTGTGGAAATCTGAAGTTGAACTCAGATTAGGTTAACATCAATCCCTGTATTCTTTTTACCATGCCAAGATATATTTAAAAACTAATAAACTTAGGCCTATATGGTGACACATCCAGTAGAGTACACACATTACCCTACATAAAGACCAGGGTTCAAGTCCCAGGAATAGTGAAACAGGGCTGTCACTGTCTCCCTTTTCTTTCTTCCCCAACCTTCCCTCTCAGTTTGTCTCTATTAAGAATAATAAGAATAAATGAAAAGGGGAAGAAAAAGAAAAAAAAATGCTACCAGTAGCTATGGATTCATCATGCAAGCCCCAAACCCCATTGATAACCCTGGTAGGAAGGAAAGAAGTAAGGAAGGAGGGAGGGAGGGAGGGGAAAAGAGAGAGAAGAGAGAAATAAACTTTGAAGATCCCAAAGAAATTATTTAAGAGCTAAGATTTCTACCATAAATAAAAAATTTGATAACATGCAATAATACTGGGTCTGGTACAGTGGTGTTTTCAGAAGAATTCAAAGCCCTTGGACCACTGCAGCCTCTCTGAAGCCCCAGGACCTGGGTAGCCATGGCCATGGCCCCCAGCCAACAGGCTGTTCCTGACCAGCCCCTCCAGCAATACCCTCCAAAGCACCATCTGAATGGAGGAAGGGAGAGACCCACACTTCCTTGGCTCTGATCTCAAGGCAGTCTCCTTGCCTGGCTCTCAGGTAGCTATGTCATGTTCTCTGAGTGGACAAAATACCTGCCCTTTCACCTGCCTTTCCTAATCTGCTGTAGGAAACAAAACCTTTACACCAATGGATAGTTCCCTGTGGATATTTAAAAACCTACACAGTGAGGTCAACATCCTGGCTACTTCAGCCACAGAACAGACAACCGAGTCTTGTGCTTTGCATATTAGGAGACCAACTACTCTACTGAGTTGCAGCAAGACTGTCTCCATAGTTCTTTTTTTTTTTTATATATAGTTCTTTCTAGTTGTTTTTTTTTTCAATCTTTTAAAATTTATTTTTATTATCTTTATTTATTGGATAGAGACAGACAGAAATTGAGAGGGAAGGGGTGATAGGGAGAGACACAGAGAGACACCTGCAGCACTGCTTCACCACTCATGAAGCTTTCACCCTGTAGGTGGGAAACAGGGGCTCGAACCTGGGTCCTTGCACACTGTAACATGCACACTTAACATGGTGTGCCACTACCTGGCCCCTAGTTCTTTCTAGTTGTTAAAGCAGCAGCAGCAAAAACCTTAGCAGCTCCAGTGAACATGCTTAGCTTCTGTGAAGAAATCCTGGCTTGCTGGAAAACTCCTGATGTACTTTTTCTGGTTTTCCATGCAAAGCTGTGCCATAATTGTTCAGACAACTCAGTATAGAGTGTCTAAAACATGGAAGCACTTAGTAGAGAATCAGGGTAGCACCAACAACAGCAGCATTCACCAAACAGAAGTACATGTCATCTACCTGAAGGAGAGTGGATATTACAGACTATACACAGGGCAAAGGAGGTCAGCAAAGGCCAACAGCCCTTGTTAAGCCACCCAACCACTGGTGATGAATGGCAAGTGGCCACCCCTCCAAAGCTGCAAACCCAGGGAGTTTACACCTGCTTTTAAAGGGTGTTTTTAAATTATATTCAAGTGATGGGATAGCAAAATAGCTCACCTGAAGAGTGTGTTGCTTTGCCACACCCATGACCCGGGTTAGAGCTCACACTCCACTACATACATGAAAGGAAGCCTTGGCGTTGGGGTACCTTTAGTTTTCTCTTTAAAAACAAACAAAATCATATTCAGGTATGGCTTCTGTCATGCTTACTTTTAAAATCTTATGAAGAACATCCACAATATGTATGGGGATTGAATTTCATCAGCTTTATGTCTTGGAATATTCATCCTATATGTTTTGTTCTGTATTCCAAGGTAGCTTCCCAAATATACCGTCATCACACACACACACACACACACACACACACACACACACACACACACACACGCAGTTTTCCTCTGCACTCAGTTTTTCTCTTTATTAAACTGATTGACATACAACCCTGGAATTTAACTTCCTAGAAATAAATTCCTTATTTCCTACTTATTAAATATGCAAGTGTTGGCTCTTTTGTCAGCTTGCCTGAATTCCAGTTTCCCCATCTGTAAAAAGGGATTAAAAGAACAATTACCTGCATAACTAAGTGCTTGCTGTTACAAGCCAACTACAGAAATAATCTACTGATATAGCCCAACTCTTTTCTCAGCAACTCCATTAAGGTGGAAAACATGGGAAAACAAAAATGGGATCAGGTGTTCCTGATTCAAGCAGCTGGTAGCTCTGGGGTGGGGAACCATTTTTCTTCCAAGAGTCACGTGTGGGCCACACAAAATTATCAATTTGAAAATTAGTACTTACTAGTTTTTGCCTGAGCCTGAATTGTCTAGAGAGATGGTATCATAGTTGGAAAAAGGACTAGAAAGCTGGATCAGGGAAGAGAGTAGCTCTCAAATATGGGTAAAGTATATAAAAATTGTTAACTGTAAACCCCATTGATTTGATCTGGGGCCCATATTCAGCACAAGAGCATATGTAACCTCTGCATCCCTATAGGTCTGAACTCACATTCTGTGATCAAAGCTAGGAATATTCCATGATCCTGAGTCCATACTCCCAGAAGGATAAAGAATAGGAAAGCTATCAAGGGAGGGAATTTAATAGAGTTCTGGTGGTGGAAATTGTATGGAATTGTACCCCTCTTATCCTATGGTCTTGTCAATATTTCCATTTTATAAATAAATTAAAAAAAAATTAGCACTTAGTGACTCTCCAGTGCCACCTGAGGAGTTGCCTTGAGCTTAGTGGTGGCTGGACCAAAAGATATCACAGGTCATATAGATTCAGGAGCTAAACGGTCCCCACCTGGAAGACATTTACACTGCATTAATTCAAATTTTTTCTGTACGGAATATGAGACCCTTCCATATAAAGAATTCAGCACAATGCTTGCCATGCAGGGAGTAGTAACAATGTTATTTGAACAATACACTGATAAAAGTAAGGTCAGCTGGTCTACTTCTACAAAAATAACAAGTATTCACATTCCGAACAACTCACTGGTTCTTATGTTCTGACAGTGAATTTTCTAAATTTTTTCATGTGTTTCCTATAATACTGATAAGAGTGGTGAGAGGTGGTGATAGCAGTAACGGTGCTAATTGTTAAGGCAACTCATGGAAGTGGTGATGGGAGTAGTCTTGAGAGAAGAGGTAACAATAAATAGTGGCAAACAGCTTCAGGATCAATAAAGGCACTGTCAATATTAGGGAAATGATTCAGTAATCATTTACTGCTCCACTTGTAGAGAGAAAACTTAATTCTGACAACAGAATGAGTTCATCATGGGCTTTTAATGGAAATAAAAATTTAAAAATTTGAAAAGTTTTACAGTAGTCAATTCCTTATCTGCAGAGCAGAGCAGAGCAGAGCAAAAAAGCTAATCAGCATTCTGCTTAGAAACAAAAGCTCCATGTTCTGACCTAGAGCCTTAATTGTCTCACCAATCAGATTAAAATGATGTCAACAGCAGCAAATTGCTGTATCTCATGTTTTACATGTGAAGATTTTATGTTTTCATTAAATGTTGCTAAATAAAGTAACAGACTACTCCAGATCCTTCTGAAAACAGCTTAAATCATGCAACAAAATCACTGACCTTATTTAAAGAGAAAGAGAACAGTGTAAAGGGAAAACCCCAGTAAGTATATTCTCTTCAAACGGTTTTAAAGCTTTAGTCACAGCTTTCAATATCACATAAATGATGATGAGGTATCAATCATACCATAACTTAGCAACACAATATATTTTTCTATAGGAAGAATTGATAAATATATATTGATTTTATGATGGAAAGGAATTTTGTATGGAGTAACAGAAAACAGAAATGCTAGATAGGGAGAAAACAATCAGGATTCATTAATTTTCCTTTTCAATTCTAGTTGGACAGAAACAGTCAGGGCAGGGGTGGAGACACCACATAGCAGGGCTCCTTATGCAGAACTGGCATCACCATGCTGTCTATGGTGTTCTCGTGGGACACCAGCAACCTGAACTGAGTCATTGTGGAAAGGACAGTGATAAGCTATTCCCTAGCCCCAAAAACTCTGTTTTAAAATATTTGAATCATTTTACAGAGCCAGTAGATTTCAGATCTAAGAAAAGGAACTTTAAATTTATGGGTTTTCTTATATCTGAAACATAATTACACAGAATTTAAATTGAATTAAGGTGATTTGCCTTCACATTTTAACATGTTCTTTCAAGTTGCTTGCAAACTGCTTCTATTTTGCACAACCCTTACATTAACAAGGCTTGAGTGTATAAAAACGTTTAAATGTCTATAAACTGAGATATAGGCTTGTCTTCAAACTACTTAAAAATACGTGTGCATTTTAAGTGATTTTTCCTTGGGAATGCTAGGAAAAAATAAACATAACTTAAATTTCTTTGCTGAGGTGTGAGCAGATCTGAGTGGGAGGGTTACATTCACAAATAGAAGCTGATGGAGTACTGCCAGATGGCTCCACTTCTTCACAAGTACCCAAAGTGGGAATTTAGAAATCTAGAACACTTAATGGATACACTGCTTTGCTACAGATGTCAAGTAACTTTAAGGGCTATAGCTGAGGGGGAGACATGTGTCTCAAATATTTTTCGCTGCAGAAGTAATTCTCTACAGAAAAGGGGCCCTGCAGTAGAGTTTAGTGCTGAATGATTCTGTCATGCATTTAGTCTTGCCAACGCAGCAGTCAATCATTTCCAGTTTAATAGCATGAAGTTTGCATGTGCAGGGGAAAATTATTCCATCCAGTCATAAATTCATTTTGAACAGGAACTGCGAATTGAGTTATTGGACTGAAAATGAAATGTAAATTTTAAACATGCAAAGTCAGGGTTAACTTTAAGTGGTGAAAGAAAAACAATTACTTTCAAATATAAACAAAAGGTAATGCTAGTTCAAGGGTAGAAAATAAAGTTGAAATGCCTAGGTTAATAGATTTACATAAGACAGACATTCTTTTAAAAATTTCTTTCAAATTATCTTTATTTATTTATTGGATAGAGACAGCCAGAAACTGAGAGGGGAAGGGAGTGTTAGAGAGGGAGGGAGACAGAGAGACACCTACAGCACTGCTTCACCACTTGCAAAGCTTTCCCCCTGTAGGTGGGGACTGGGGGCTTAAACCTGGGTCCTTGTGCACTGTAACCAGTGCGTTCAACCAGGTGCGCCACCACCTGGCCCCGGGATAGACATATTCTAATATATTTTTTAATTTAATTAAAAGTAAACAATTTTAGGAGTATAATGAACATTTTAATATTCTTGGTTTCTTGACCCAGTAAATATTTTGGGGCACTTATCCTGTGCTCTAAATCTTCATTTTTGATCCAGCTAACAACAATCATAGTTGGATCCCTAGAATTTCAGAACTGGTTTATTTACTGGGAGGTCACTGAGTTTTAGTACAACTGCTGGCATGTGGATTCCACCTAACATTCCCTATGGCAGATCACTGAGTGAAGCAGTCATCACACAGTCAGTAATACAAGCAGAGGAAACTGCTTGCTGTCAGTCAGCCAGCTTCATGATCTGGCTTATTATGTTGCTCAGACAATACATTTTATACATGAAATTCAGGTGAAGTCATTGGCAATACTTTGCCAGATTTTTTATACACACACACACACACACACACACACACACACACACACACCATGCCTACCCCACATCATTGAAGAAAGTTACATCTGACTATGACTTAATGCAATTTGACAGAGATGAACCGAGACCCAAGCACCAAGGTTCAGAATTCTTAGATAGAGGCCAAAAAGCTTCACAACTAGTTCTACAATTGACTTTATTTCAAACCTCATCTCCATAATATTAACAAACAAGATAGGCTACCAAAATTGACAAGCCTACCAAAACCACTAACAAAATCCAATCTTACCTTGTCTTTGAAAGGGCAATTCAGGCACAGAAGATTCCACTGTGTGTTACACAGGAATACTTGCCAAAATAATTCAGTTACCAGAAGAAAATTAATGTAAGTTATTAATGTAAAAAGTGTGAGGTTTTATGGCATTGTACTTACAGTACATTGCTTTTAGCCAAACTGCAAGCTAGCTTGTTTATAGCTGGAATAGAAATTCTGCCTTTTCACGAGGTAAGGTACGTCAGAGAGAACTATTTCACTGTAAATAAACTTGGGAGCCAAAGAAAGGAAGTTGCAAAGGCAGGTGCATAGCAGCTTAGTTGTTTCAGTTTCAGAGAAATAAAGTAAATAATTTTACTGGAATTTGTTCAGCTCTGGGCATTCTGCCATGCAGGAAGGGTGTGGAATCACTGGAGCTAATACATCCATGTAAAAATGAAGTAATACCAACAGGTCACAGGGGACTTTAAACTTCCTTATTTCATCTTTAAAAACTAGGGATCTCTGGAGTAGGGCACCAAAGTAAAATCCCTGGGGTGAGGATGGACATTCAGCTTCCCGTGGCGACAGGGGGTGCGGGGGCACAGTCTTTTGGTGGTGGGAGTGGTGTTTATGTACACTCCTATTAATTTGTAGTCATATAAATCACTATTTAATTAATATGAGAGGGGAAAAATTGATTATATGTCTCAAACTTTTTAAAGCATAGACTGAATCTTTTTAGTACACAGGCTGTCTTTGATAAGTTGCTCTCTCAAAAGCCTAGACCAAGGAGAACAAAAGCAACCAGTGGCACAGCTATATACAAGATGTTGGGTATTATACAGCAAATCCTAACAAAGGGACTTTTTAAAGTTAACCCAATTACCAACTAATGTGATTATAATAACTATCTATTGTCTTCTTGAACCCTAAGACAGTAGGAACCTCACATTTCCACTATAGAGCCTATATTTCCCCAGTTCTGGAACCTTAGGGTGGGGCGCACTTTCCTGCATGCTTTTCTCAATTCATATCAAATAATATTGCATCCACTGATCCCAACCTAATTAATGCAACGAGCGCCACTTCAGACTGTCCAGAGACTTCAGGTGTGGAATGATAACCCTTCAGCTTCATTACTCGAGTGAGACCTTTCCTTTCATAGTATTCTCTAATTCCATTCCAGGTGTTTCACTTCCTAACAAAGTCCCAAAACCTAGATATAGACCAGGTCCCCTGAGATAGAGCATATGTTCACATGTATCCATAAACTAGGGCAAAATATATACCTGAAAGCAAAAGTGCACAATAGTCCGCAGTGTGTACCCCCCAACACTTAATCTACACTATTCCAGCCTTTAGGTCCATGATTATTCAACACTTTGTTTGGCTTTGTATGTTAACTCTCTTTTCAGCCACCAGGTTCCAGATGCCAGCATGATGCCGACCAGACTTCCCTGGATAGAAAACCCCACCAATGTGTCCTGGAGCTCCGATTCCCCAGAAACCCACCCTACTAGGGAAAGAGAGTGGCATGCTGGGAGTATGGATGGACCAGTCAACACCCATGTTCAGTGGGGAAGCAAGTACAGAAGCCAGACCTTCCATCTTCTGCAACCCACAATGACCTTGGGTCCATACTCCCAGAGGGATAAAGAATGGGAAAGCTATCAGGGAGGGGATGGAATATGGAGATCTGGTGGTGGGAATTGTGTGGAGTTGTACCCTTCCTATCCTACGGTTTTGTTAATGTCTCCTTTTTAAAATAAACAAACAAACAAACAAATAAATAAATACTAGGGATCTCTAATGACTCTCACTTCAGCTTTTAAGATTAAATAATCACTTAAGTGACTATTAGCATAGTGAATTGTAATTTTCAGCAAAGTCAAAAATATCTTGAAAAGTAGTGTTGTCTTTTAGAACACTACAAGTGAAGAACATTGTAGTTTCACTCACTAAAGAAAACAAAAGAAGCATGTAATTTAAGGCCTCAGCCAAGTAAGAAGAAACAGCATGTTTTATGAAATCATGTCTTTGCTTAGCATCTCAAGATATCTAAGTGGAGACACCAACCTTAACTCTGAATTTCAAAGGTATTAAATCATTAACTACAAATCTGAATGTTCTTATGGGTAGAAGAAGAGCTGAATGGAACTTAGAGCACACACAGAGCATGGCCAAGCTCAGACACAAATCCCACTGATTCAATTTTGTGACAGACAACTTATGAATGTTATAAATATTACATGTGGGGTTTCACAGGATGCAGATCAATCTACACCCTACATGGAATTACACATATCAGTGCTATTCATGACTGGCGATATAGTCTTTCAAAGAGGATTTTTATAGCTTAGAATGGCAACTAAACTTTGACCATCTACTGTCTTACCAATTTCAATTCTTCTGCCTCCAAAAGTGGACTGTTCATTTCGAAAAAGAAAGGATAAATCATCCATTCTAGCCTCAGGTTTTCAGGAGGGTGCAGAGTCCACTTAGGCTAGCACATTCAGCCTTATTTCTTTAACTTACTTTCTGTACCATACTGTGAGAAGCACTAAATAATTATCAAGTTTGTCAAATAGTTACATTTTCATTAGAAGTGGAATAACCGCGCCCAGGAGGTAGCACAGTAATTAGAGAACTAGACTTAGAAGTACAAGGCCCTCTGGTTTTGATTCCCAACATTTCATCTGCCAGAGTGATGCTTTGCTTTTCCCCCAGTCCCTCTCGCTCTTGTGAATAAGTAAAAGTCAACAAAAAGAAAATGTTTAAGAGCAGATTCTGCAGATGATCTTGATTACAGTTAACTGACCGCTTATGTTGAGTTGACACTTCCTGTACCTCACATTCTAGTTCAGGGATTAGATTACTTTGTTATTCCCATGAATTAGCTTTTTTGAGCCTTAACAGAATGAAAAACATTTCCTGGTATCATTTGATAACAGAATGAAGGTAGTCACACCCTTTTATCCTCTGTATTTAGCTCTCAACAAATTATGAAAAAATTATAAGATGAAATGTACATCTATGTAATAACTCATCTATCAATATAGATGTAGTGTATTTCTGTGCTGGTATGGACTAGATAGAATGTACGCTAGGGTAATTGGTTTTCTAGATGATGTTTCTGAGATTCTCTTGCATAGTAAGGAAAGTGGATACATGTCCCATTATCTTCACAAAACAGTCAGTTGGTGACTTACTCATCCTGTTCATTCTTGATCAATTAATGTTTAACAGGTATATTCATGGGGTTGGAGATGGGGCTGGGGTAAGCTGCCTGTAGCATGACTAGTTACAGAATCAAGGAACACTTGTGTGCATGCACACGCACACACATGTGCGCGCGCGCACACACACACACACACACAGAGAGAGAACAGTGACTAGTTATATATCAAGGAGCAAGGAGCACGCGCACGCGCGCACACACGCACACACACACAACAGTGATTAGTTATATAATCAAGGACCACGCACGCACGCAAAGAGAGAACAGTGCACACACACAAAACAGTGACTAGTGATATAATCAAGGAGCACACACACACACAACAGTGTTAACTTATATAATAAAGGAACAGACACACATAAAACAGTGACTAGTTACATCATCAAGGAGCACACACAGAGAACAGTGACTAGTTGTATAATCGTGAAGCCCGCGCACACACACAACATCAAGTTATATAGTCAAGGAACACACACAGACACACACAAAACAGTGACTAGTTACATCATCAAGGAGCATGTACACACACAAAGAGAGAACAGTGACTAGTTATATAATCAAGGAGCACACACACACTCACTACTCACACCAGTAACTAGTTAAATAATCGAGGAGCTCACACATGGAAAGCAGGGAAGCCTGAGGAGGTCTGGCTATAGGTGGTGCACCTCTGGCTTCATAAAGCACTTGAATACAGCAGGTTGTTTTTTCCTTTTTCTTTTTCTCTGTCTGCCAAAGAGCATGGGCATTTTTCTCAGACTATACAGACATGAGCCTATATGCCTGCTATCAATATCAAAAAAGAAAGAAGGTGAATCTTGAAATTAAGCCAAGGTGTAGGAACAACTTCTACCACTGTGGTTCAGTAGAGCAAGACTGATCTGTTTCTATGACACCCTAACTGATTTCAGATTTTAACAGCCTAAACAAAAATTTTTAATAAAACTGCTACTGGTTGTTTTCCATTCCCTCCCTGTGGCTTATCCATACATTCAAGGTAGCTGAACTTTTTCTGTCACCAGGGGTTTTGCCAGAGCTAAGTGACTGCACAGCCATCTCATTGCTCTTGGTAGGATTCCCTCCCTGCTTCTCTTCTTTTATTGATAGAAACAGAAAATCTGAGGAGGAAGAAGGGATGGGATGGAGATGGGGATGGAGATGAGAGATACCTGTAGCATGGCCTCACCACTCATTACACTCCCCCCTGCAGGTGGGGACTTGGACCTTGTATGGGGTTGGTCACAGGTATACTCCACCCAGAGTCACTGCCTCAGGCGTGTGTTTGTAAGGAGAACCCAAACTTTACCTCCCATGTTTAAGTGCATGTCCAAAGATATCCCTTTTCAACTTTTTAACCCAAATATACTGTCACAGTATAAGCAGGAAGCAAATTCAGAATATCTACTGCCTCCATATTGATGCCCAAAGGAAGTCTCACTGAATCTCCACATGTATTTAAAGGTGGAACCACTAGTTCCTAAGAAGAACTTAATCTTGTGATGCAGAAACGACAACAATAAATGCTAATAAAGTGGCAGACACTGCTCTAGGCATTTTACACAGGCTGTTTTAATGTGATCAATAACTTTTACTGCTGTTTTGAAGATGCTAAGCTGAGGTATATAGATAGTATCAGGTATTAGCACAAACACACAGCAAGTAAGGGAGTTAGCATGGGAACTCAAGTCACCTACCCTCTGCACCCTGAAGAAGCATCTTTTTCCTAGGAATAGTTGCTACCAAACAAGATGTGCACTTTGAGGTCCACAGAGCCAGTGCTACCGCTCCAGAGCTCCAGTCACTGTTCAAAGGGCAGCATGCTATTGCTGTTATTTTAAGTCAAAGATCTGACCAGATCTGGCTGATGGTGGTGCCAGGGAGAGGTGCTTGTTTTACAAAGGACTGCCAGGAAATTAGTAGAGGGCCTCATGCATATGTAAAGCCACCAAGCACTCTTGTTGTATGTTTTCATTTTTGTATTTATACATTAAGAGGAAGATGGAAATGAGAGAGACAGACAGAGAGACAGAGAGATGCGGAAAGGAGACACTCGAGCACCACTTGCTTTGTTGTTCCCTATGGATGGTACCCTGTGTGGAACAGGAAGGTCAATCCTGGCGTCTCCTGCATGGTAAGGCATGCACTCTACCTACTGGGTCATCTTCCAGACCTGTGAAGTTTTTCCTTTGATAATTACGTATCCAAGAATAGTGCCTTTGTTTCCTCCTGGAGGACCTGGGGTCTCACACATGTATGATCTCTCCTCCCAGGCTGGCTCTTTTTCAAGGAGAGGGTGGGAGGGCAGGAAGAAGAGGGGGCTGGAGAGGGGAAGGAGGGATGGAGAAGGAAGCCCAATACCAGAGCTTTTACTGGTGCTACAGCAACTCCCATGTGACATACCAGCGTCCCAATCGGGTTGCACGCATCATGAAGTGTGCACTCTACCCAATGAATGATCTCTTGGCCTAGCATTGCTCTTTGATGCAAATCAGACCATGACATAATCTGCCATGAGTTACCCAAGCTGGCTGTAACACAGCTGAAAACAACACGTCCTGCACAGTATTTTTTACTGAGTGAGGGAGAGATGACCAGAACCCTGTAAGGAGCCTAGCTACACAAGTCCCCTCTCCAAATAAAGTAAAAGGTGAATAATAGTTAGGTTCTTATTCCTTTATAACTTTTCTTTGTTCTATCTTACTGGGTAGATGATAAGAAGTTACCTATTTGGGGAAAGCACTAAGAAAATTCTCTTCCAAGTATAGAGAAAATGTTGTGTTCGGAGTCACAAAAACCTATGGGAGCTTGAGTTAGCTATTCAAAATCACACAAGAAACTTGGAACAAGAAATACAGATAGTATTATTAGTTAAATGACTAAAAGGCTGAGTAGTGACAAACAATCTACAAGAAACTAAGAATGAAAACTACAATCCTCCACACACTAACACAAGCCAAAGCTAAGCCGAGCTATGGTAAAAGAAAAGAGAGAGAAAGAGAGAGAGCACAAAATGAAAGCTGTACATATATAGTAGTCAGTTCAAATTCTTAGAACAAGATTCTATTTCCTCACTAAATACCCAGGGGATACAATTCTTCTAATAAACAATCCATATTTTATTTTGGCTACCTTGAGGAACTGGAATCCTCCTTTCCTTCCACAAAACATGCATGCAGAACACTATTGACAAAAGATACAATTTGTAAGTCATGTGTGGACATCAAGTAATTTCAGCCCCCAAAATCTTAACAAGTTTCCTATTGTCTTCTATATGAATGGATATCTGAGTGGAAGATGCTGCTATGGTTACTAAGACAGTTTCTAGAGCTCTGGTAATTTGATATATTTATCATCATCTTCTACCAAAAAAAATTATCCGTTAAGAACCCCAAATAAATCAGAGATAGTTATTCCTCCCTCGACACCCTTTTTTTTGGTTAAAGGTCGCAGAGCAGGGCAGACAGTATAATGAGTCTGCAGAAAAGACGCTCCTGCCCGAGGCTCCAAAGTTTCAGGTTCAGTCCCCTGAACAACCATCAGCCAGAGCTGAGCAGTGCTCTATTACAGTGGGAGGAAAAAAAGTAAAGAGAAATTTAGACAATCAACAGTTTGTTGGAAAATAAAAGCAGCACTAACTATAAGTTTATTGTATCTTCTAACAAGTTCTTAGCTGGTGGAATGTTTCAGAACTTCAGATTTTAGTAATGGAGAATATTTTTATATCATGTCACTGCAATATGGTGTGAAGTTATTTCCTGACAAAACAATTTTAATGTAATGTGTCGTAGCTTTGAAGCAATCTGTAACTCACATACCTAGCTGTAAGTTGTACTCACTGAACAGTAAAATAATGAAGTTTTAAATATTCTTTTCCAAATTTCTATTATTTATTAGACATCTAAAATGTTGATAGTAAATTTTAAAATCTGCCAACAAATATGAAACATATTTTATTGAGGAAAAAAAGGTATCCTGCAGTTTGATATGATTTAAAAATTCCATTAGATTATCTCAAAAATACCTGGAGTTCACATACTTCTTCTTCTTTTTTTTTTAAGGAGCAAAAGAAAAGTAAACCATTCCCAGAGCTTTTAAAATTTATTAAGTTTGAAATCTCAAAAAATTAAATTTAGGAATTCTAATATATCTAAGCATAAGAAATAAGATGTAATTTAGAAAATTGCTTGAGTTTAAAAAATAAATAGCACTGAGAACCTTTAAAATAAACATAAACATGACACTGAGGCAAACTGGCACATCCCGACAAATTTGAGAACATTAGCTCACAAATGAATATACTTTGATTGAGACAAATACAACAAACAGCCTCTATCTCCAAATCACAAAGACAGCCCTACATAAATCTATATTAAAAGCTAAAGCTCGTCTTAAAGATCTCACAGCCCTCAGGTTGCCAGAGTTCTGATAGTAAAGTCAGCCATGTGAAATGTGCATTACCAAGCTCTGCGTGCATGCACACATTCTGCAACGTGGGAGACACAGACACCGATCATCATCAATATTGTCCTTACTTGCAGATGCACAAGTATCCTGCATGTTCCGATTCTGACTGGCACCTGGCGCAGCTCTACATGTCAGTCATCCCAATGTACTCAGGGATGTAAACACCTTATAATTAGAAAATGTGAAGGCGTCAAGGATGTTAGACAGATTTAAAACATATCCAAAAATTAATTTTAAAAGGCATTGAAGAAATAATTGCAAATTTCAGCAAGAGGATTACCTGCTCCTTCACAGAGGCTAGAATAGTGGTGGCTGTGGTCTCCGATTCCATGCCTGGGCCAGTGGAGGCAGTTTCCTGGCGGGTCTGTAGTAGCCCCTCCTGTACCAATGAGGCCTGCTCAGGTGCTGGCATTCCTCCTGCAACCAAACAGGCAAAGAGTCAGCAATTTCTCATCGGTTTCTGTGCTGCAACAGGCTGATAAGGACTACAGATATAACTAGGGACCCCTGTAGCTTTCCAGACACAGTAATCACAATTCACTACAGATATTTGATTTCTAAAAGGCAACATCTAGGGTCAGAATGATGACTAGTACTATGGCAGGGGAAGGGTGTAATGTTGATAAAATATTTAAACTTCATAGAGAAAGAGGCATCCAAAGAGTTTAAAAATAAATAGTACTGAGAGCTCTTAAAAGTCAACACAAACATGACACTGAAGTAAACTGCCACAGTCTGACAAGTTTTAGAACTTTAGCTCACAAAAGGAATATTCTGAGATTCAGAACTCCTAACTAAAAATAGCAATGGGCAGCACCGTTGTTAGAAAACTGCCACAGTTTGAGCAAGTTATGGTATATATACACAATGGAATACTACCCAGCTATAAAAAAATGGTGACTTCACCGTTTTCAGCCGATCTTGGATGGACCATGAAAAATTCATGTTAAGTGAAATAAGTCAGAAGGATGAATATGGGATGATCTCACTCTCAGGCAGAAGTCGAAAACCAAGATCAGAAGAGAGAACACAAGTAGAACCTGAACTGGAATTGGCGTATTGCACCAAAGTAAAAGACTCTGAGGGGGGTGGGAGGGAGAATATAGGTCCAAAAAAGGTGACAGAGGACCTAGTGGGGGTTGTATTGTTATATGGAAAACTGGGAAATGTTATGCGTGTACAAACTACTGTATTTACTGTTGAATGTAAAACATTAATTCCCCAGTAAAGAAATTAAAAAAGAAAACTGCTACACTGCAGGGTGTCTGAAGATAGCAAATAAGTAAATATGATTATCTTATCATGAAAGAAAAATTAAAATAAGCACTTAACATTGTAGAAAGGGTCAGTTTTTAAAGCAGAATATATATAAGAAGGCAGGCACATTATAAAAACCTTTATTGTTACAGAAGTGAATTATACAACAGAAAAAAACGAGTTATGGCTTGAAAAATAAACTTTTCTGTATTTAAGAAAAAATCTAGTTTAAGTAATTGGCAACAAAGATGTTGTTAGTGTAGAATCACAGATACTTTAGTTTCCTTAAAGGAGTTTGATTATCCAAAAATGACAATGGCTATAGAGAATATTGATAAAAAGAATCTGTTGTTCATTGTTTTGGTATATTTATTTATGTATTTATTTTCCCTTTTGTTGCCTTTGTTGCTTTCCATTGTTGTTGTTAGAGAGGACAGAGAGAAATGGAGAGAGGAGGGGAAGACAGACACCTGCAGACCTGTTTCACTGCCTGTTTAGCGACTAGCCTGCAGGTGGGGAGCTGGGGGTTCAAACCAGGATCCTTATGCTGGTCCTTGCGCTTTGCACCACATGCGCTTAACCTCATTTTTTTTGAAGGCCTATATAGCTTGTGAGTAAAAAATTGTATCTTGGAAGAAGAAGTATTTTTTTTTAAGAAAAATACCACAAACTGAGATAAGATGTACTGCCATAAGATGTACTGACCTGGGAACCACGGAGTAGCAGGCTCCAAAAATATCTCTTACGATCAACTAGACAAAGCATGAAAAACCATCTGGAAACTCACCCACCACATTACAACTGGGACTTCCAAAGAAAATGAGCCATAGCTGGGTGTAGGCATGGGTGGAAAGGGAGGAGAAACTCTCAAGACAGAAGAAATAGTTGGGAGTGTAGAAAGTAACAAGAACCATCCTGATAGCTATGCAGCAAACACAGGGTCAGCCCCAAGACAGTGAAAAGGTTGGCATAAAACTAAAGCTGTGCTGTGGCAGCAAATTGTCCAGAGTACAGAACAGACAAAAGCAAAGCAGCAAGGTCCTATTTATGTCACCACAGGCACTAATCTGCCCAGACCACACATCAGAATCAACCCCCCCCCACCACAACATGCAAACATCATAGCCAGAGAGCCACCTGCTGGCTGAACAGAAACCACACATAACCAAAACATGAACAAAATACACTTGGGTCAAACACACAGAGACCTGGGAAAAGTGTCACAGTTGGAATTCAGAAAACTCATTGTGAGGGCACATCAAGAATATAAGCAGACACAAATCCAAGAACTCAGAGATCACTTCAGCAAGAGTTGCAAAGCTCACAAAGAAGACTGTAGCACAGTTGCTACAGGTTGTGATGGACTTCTTGGAGAGTTATGGCTAACATAAAGGGCCTAGTAAGTAGAATAAATCAGGTTAAGGAAAGCATATCAGGACTAGAATATCAAACTACTATTCTCCAGTGAGTTCAAACCTGTTGAAGAAGACTTCTGAAAAATGAAGCAAATCTCTATGAAATAGCAGACTCCAACAGAGAAAATGAATGTGAGAATTACTAGTATATAAGCATGCAGCAGCAGGAGCAGCAGCAGTAGAAGGGGGGAAGGAGAGGGAGGACTACAAAGGTCGTCAACGGAGAACATATTCAAAGAAATCACAGCAGAAAATTTTCCATACCTTGTCAATATTCAAAATATAGACATCTAAACAAACTAACTGAATAAAAGAAGCAGATTACAAAGAACTATCAACAGTAAAAATCAAGTTACATTAAAATTTTTAAAAAGACAAAATTAGACTGTTGAATGGGGGGGAGGGATGCGTGTCTGGAATGTAGATAGCTGACCAGCACCACAGTCAGAAGTGGACTGACCTACCTAAATAATGCACCTGCTTGTCAGAGTCTTCTAACTGCATGTGTCAACTAAGCATTCCTGCAGCTAGCTTCTATGCAAAGGGAAGATTCATGTGGTGGGATAAAGGCATAACAAATTCTTCTTAGATATGATCTTTACTAATTTAGAATGTTTGCCAACAGAATACAAGAGTGTATTAACAGTAGCAAACAAACTTTTTCTTTCTCCAGGGTTATATCACTGGGGCTCAGTACCTGCACTATAAAGCCACTGCTCCTGGAGGCCATTTTTTATTGGATAGGACAGAGAGAAATTGGGGAGGGGGGCAGAAAGAGAGAAATATATAATAAATAAAAATATAATATATAAATATAAAACATATATTTATATATTTTATTATAAATATATATTTATAAATATATAAATAAATATAATATACCAAAATATACCTGCAGATCTGCTTCACTGCTTGTGAAATGACACCCACCCCCCGGGCAGGTGGGGAGCCAGGACAAACCAGGATCCTTGTGCATTTGGTACTATGTGCACTTAAGTCTGTGTGCAATTGCCTGGCCCCCCACAAGCATTCCTTATAAAGAAAAGTGAATTACTTCTGGATATGTAGCTTAAAAAAATTCAAATCCTATGACTCAAATTATGTTCAAGGAATTCATTTCAATAATGTGTTTTACACCATGAAATAGAATGTCCTCAGCCCTGTATACCACTTAATAACATCTTAAGATAAAACAAATTTTTAATGAATAACATCATAGTCAAAACTGCTCAAACCTGGAGGCAACTATATACTCTGGATTCTATGAAGTGGTTCACCCTGGAGTTACACTGCAGTACTGCCGTGTTACCTGTGACAAGCGACGTTGCTGAGATGTTAATGAAAAATGAGTAACTAGACTGTTGATAGCTGGACAGAAATAGAGTACAACTCGTTCCAATAGTATCTTATTTCTCATAAAGAACACAAAAGAGAATGTACAGGTCCTTTGTACAGGTGCTGCAATGAGGGAAAAAGAAGAGGACCCAGGAATGTCAAAGGGTTTCAAAACAGAGAGTGGGAGAACCAAGAGAGTAAGAGTGAAATTACAAGTTCATGTATGTAGGGCAGGACTGGATCAAAAGGCAAAATAAGCAGACATGTCCTTTTTTTTCCTTTCACTAACTCACAATTCTAAGAAATAACAGAATGCATAATTTTCTTGATAAAAAATGTTTAAGAAATTAATCAAGCAAAATATTTTTCAAATTACCTAATCTAGATAAATTGTAAATGATAATTGGAATACTGCAAAGTGGTTACCTGAGTGGCTTCATACTGAGGGCAAAATAACCAGAGGAAGCCATGACGCAAGAGACACGAACCTACTCTGGAAGCTGAAGTCTGGAATACTAGATTCCCGGGCCTCAGTCAGGATAAGATGAAGGGGAAGATCCATACTCCCAGAGGGATAAAGAATAGGAAAGCTATCAGGGATGGGATACAGAGATCTGGTGGTAGGAATTGTGTGGAGTTGTACCCCTCTTATCCTATGGTTTTGTTAATGTCTCCTTTTTAAAATAAATTTAAAAAATTAAAAAAAAAGATGAAGGGGAAGAGTGAGCAGCTGGGTGGTGGGTGAGTTAGAACACTGCATACACAACCCTGCAGTGCCACCAACAGGCAAGGAGTCAACCAGACAGACCCAGTGTCAGTCAGCAGGTACCAAAGGAATAAAATTCACTGAACACTAACCACACTCACACACTATCTCACTTACACTCAGACACACTCAGTCATATACTCAGACACACTCATAGACACACACACACTAAGACACATAGACACTCACACTGCCACACACACTCACAGACACATTCACACTCACATACACATTCCACACAAAAAGTCACACACACACTCGCAGACAAATTCATCATCACACACACACACATAAAGTAACATGCACACACAGATACACTCACACAAAGTAACACACATACATACACTCACATTCACACTCACACACATAGGGGTGGGGGTATTAAAAGAACACAACATCTTGGAGAATAGAGTTGGGATAGATATTTACTAAGAGCACTAGGAGGAGAGAAAAAAAATTCTCAAAAAAACTAAACTTAATGAGATTCAGTCTGGCAGCAGAACTCTATCAAGTATAGCAGAGATGCCGTGGCTCTATACACTGATTTAAAAAATATGGTTCAAACAAAAAGGTGAAATATCAATATAGTAACTTTTAGATGTTATTGGGTATGTTCAGGGTGGCATGGCCATAAACATACAATGCCTCTTAGGACACACTATGACTCAAAGTATAGCCTCAACACTCTTAGAAGAAAGATCTGGAACCAATTAAGGGTAATTGTAGAAGGGTGAGAACACCAGGAACAGCACTAAACAAATTATTCAAGAAAACCAATAAAGCCTAAATAAATTCCACAAAACAGGACAGGTGTGAAGAGCTGAGCCACAGTGAAATGACAGTAATGTTCTTGCTGAATTTAGCAAGAAGTGCACCCAGAATAGCACTAGGTGACTATCCTTCTAGGAAGGCCAGCCCCTGTGCCAGAGGTGACCCTGTGCAGCCTGTTGTTAAACCTCAAGAGACCACAGAGACTTGCTTCTTCTGGATCCTTAAGATCAGCAAGCTAAAGAGGATACAGTGTCTCTCTCCATCCCCTGGGGCCTAGCCATCCCAGCCAAGAGCTCAGATATGGAAAATAGCTACACCTTAAGAAGTCCTAGAGAGGGGATGGGATATGGAGATTGGGTGTTGGGAATTGTGTGGTGTTGTACCCCTCCTATCCTATGGTTTTGTTAATGTCTCCTTTCTTAAATAAATTAAAAAATTTTTAAAAATTTAAAAAAAAAGAAGTCCTAGAAAGGCCAAGTCACCAGGTGACTTACCCCTGCCTGAGTGAGCCCAAGGAATCAATAGGAAAACATTTTGAGAAATTTAAAAACCGCTGTAATTTGAGGCATAACACACAATAAACCATACTGATATAGCCACCAAGGCAGAAAATGAATGATCAGAAAGACTGATTACTGAAACAGGGCTACAAGTGTCTCAGTGTTTCACTCCCTCTCTATCTCCTCCCCCTCTCAATTTCTCTGTTTCTCTCCAGTAACAAATAAATAAAAATACTGAAAAAGAACAAAGAAAGAACATGAGTAAGTGAGGGAGGGAGGGAGGGAGGACAGGCAGGCAGGTGATGAAGCTAACAGGGCAGGTGCCTGCTTTGCCAGACCCCAGGACACCACAGGGCACTGAAGAAAGCTTGTGTGCAGTACCCCCAAACCCTGGTCCCCTCTGAAAAGTGGACCAGAGCAGTGAAGCCTGTCAGAAATAGCAACAACAATGGCAAAGATCCTAAAAATTAAATTTTACATGTTGAAATGTCTTATGAAGATTTAATTATGTAGTGTAATGTTGACCAATTGTGTACTATACTATAAACCAGGTATTATTGAAAATGGATAGAATAATAAGACCCTTACCCCAAACATTGAGTCTAAAAGGAAGACAAGACAAGAGTGACACACACACACACACACACACACACACACACACACACACAGTGAGAGGAGAGAGAGAGAGAGAAAGTGATTGCAGCCTGAGGTGCTGAGAGCAGGTGCTTGGAGCAGTGCTGCAGCAGGCATGTACACGGGACACTTTCCCAGGTCAACAGAAGGGTGATCAGGAAGCAAAGCCTGTCTATCAGTACCGGCTGACTTTAGTCAATTTTTATATTAAAATTTTTGCTCTAGACACAGTAGACATCTCAAAAAAAATTCCCTCGGGCATTGTTCCCTATCATTTGCAATTAAGAGTATAATAAGCCAAATCAAATCTGAAGATGTTTAAATAAAAGATTTTTTTAAAGATTTTATTTCTTTATTCATGAGAAAGACAGGAGAGAAAGAACCAGACATCACTTTGGTACATGTGCTGCCAGGGCTTGAACTCAGGACCTCAAGCATGAGAGTCCAATGTTTCATCTACTGCACCACCTCCCAGACCACTAAATAAAAGATGTTTTTATCAGTAGTTTTCCACATCAAATGCTGGCATTAACAAAGACTAAACATCCATGAAATTGCTAGCTCAGCAATATGGGGATTTATAGATACAGTACTAGAGACAATAAAACCAAAAGTAAAGTTGTTTAATTAAAGACTTGGCTATTTCAAAATATTTATGAGGCCTATTAAAAATCAAAAGCATATTGCCTAGTAAAGCTGAGGAGTTATGCCACGGCGAGGCGTCTCAGTCTATGGTGTTCCATGAATTAACTGTATGGCTGTCCAGTGTCTTGGGATCTGCCCAGATTTCTGGCTAACGATTATCTCGACACACTGCATAAGACCTCTTAAAAGTCCACATTAGACTTCTACTCAGTTTATCAATTAATTCATTTCTATCTTCAAAGACTAAATCTAAAATTATAAATTATTAGGATATGCTCTGTGTGAAGAGTGAGGGTCTTGTGGATAGTGCGGCCAAGCAGGCTGCCTTCTGCAGAGCCCCAAGCATCACTGGACGTGTGATCTGTGGAATAAGAACACTGGTCCCACCCGACTTACCATGCCAGTCCTCACACAGACAATATTTCTGGTGTGTGTGCACATCTACAGCTCCGAAGAAGCCAGGTGAAGCACTTTAAAGATCACTCTAGAGACTTACATTAATGCACCTGTGTAATTTCATTATCTGTCTAGCTCATTATCTCAAACCTACCTAACCCCCACACTCTTTGGGGGTCACCTGTTCACACTCAGGGAAAAGAACTTGGAAGATCCATCAATCATTGTTACCACAAGTGGAGAAATACTGAGAAAAATAGTGCCACTATATAATTAATAACTAAAATTTAACTCTCCTCATGTTTACAAAAGATGCCCAGGTGCCAGGCAGTGTTCCCTCATGTGTGTGAGGGAACAGCTTCCAGACTCTGTCCCCACTGCAGGGGTGTTTCACAAGGAGCTGAACAGAGCACAGCAGCCGCTGTCTGTCTCTCAACCCCCCTCTTTTTTGATCAAAATGGAAGAAAAAAAGGTCACCAGGAACAATGGAGTCCTTGAGTACCAATGATAATCCTGGTAAAGGAAAATAAATAAATAAATAAATAAATGGAAGGCTTTCAAAAAATGAAACATTGTTTTAGAAAATGGTGGGAGACGAGCGGGGTAGCACAGCGGGTTAAGCACAGGTGGCACAAAGCACAAGGACCTGCGTAAGTATCCTGGTTCGAGCCCCCGGGCTCCTCACCTGCAGGGGAGTTGCTTCACAGGTGGTGGAGCAGGTCTGCAGGTGTCTGTCTTTCTCTCCCCCTCTCTGTCTTCAGGTGGGGAGCTAGGGGCTCGAACCAGGATCCTTATGCTGGTCCTTGCGCTTCGTGCCACGTGCACTTAACCCGTTGTGCTATCGAACTCCTAAGGCATCTTTACTATTTTATACATACTTTACTATACTTACTGGAACCTCCCCACTAGTCTACATTCTACGGCCCCGTCCCGTCCCGTCCCTGATGACCACTGTGAGTTGAGTTGCACAGTCTATGAGTCAGTTTGGTCATTATTATTTTTTGTGAGTTTGCTTGGTCTTGTCATCTATATTCCACATTGTGAATGAAATCAAGGCCTTTCAGGTCCTTATTCATGTGACATAGCAAAATCACCTTCAGTTCTGTTCATTTTAGCTGGTGTGATAAAATACCACCTTTCCCTATCTCCCCTTCCCTCTCAATTTCTCTCTGTCTTATCAAAATAAATAAATAAACAAATAAATAAATAAATGGGAAATAAAGGTTTCCAGCCTCTTCTAGTGGCCTGTTAAGAAGACCACAGAGAAGCCCTCCATCACCACTATACACTCTGCTTAAGGGTCCTCAAAAGGAATGTCCAAAGGCAACAAGGAGAAAGGAAGAAAGAGGGGGTTGAGCGGTAGCGCAGTGGGTTAAGTGCAACACAAATGGCGTAAAGTGCAAGGACTGGTGTAAAGATCCCGGTTCGAACCCCTGGCTCCCCACCTGCAGGGGGGTTGCTTCACGGGCAGTGGTCTGCAGGTGTCTCTGTCTCCCCTCCTCTCTCCATTTCTCTCGATCCTATCCAACAGCAATGACAATAATAATAACAACAACAACAACAAGGGCAACAAATGGGAAAAATGGCCTTAGGAGCAGTGGATTCGTAGTGCAGGCACTGAGCCCCAGTGATAACCATTGAGGCAAAAAAAAAAAAAAAAAAAAAAAGGAAAGAAGGGAGGGAAGGAGGGAGAGAAAGAAAGAAAACAAGGTCATTCCCAAGAGAAAAATAAAATCAGTACATGATTGGATATGGGTGGAAATAAACTAGGCATCAGTCAGCGTGTTCAAGAACTATATATAGAGAGACTGTGATCAAGAAAAAGATCGTGCTATCAAAACCAGAATCAACGTGATCATGCCTCATCATGTATAACTGCTGACAGAATCGGACAAGGGGACAGTCATTATGATTAAGAGCAGGGAAGGAAAGCCTGGATTCTGAAAGGAAAGCTTGGAAAGTAAGAAAGTGAGACCATGAGAAAGATCTTCTGAAGAAGCAGTCTCTTTTGAAATTACTTCGACCTCTGATGAGAATCTAGGCTGACCACTGCCACTGTGAGCCCGATTCTTGAAGAAACAAACCCATTGGGCAAACAGATTTTACATTTTTGGATTAATAAATTAGAACTCTGATTCATATGTACATAGTAGTCCTAGTTCATAGAACTGCAAATGTGAGGGCAGGTCTCAGTAGTTTTAAAACTTTGTGATGCGATTTTGGAAAGTTTGACTCTTACAGAAGGTGTTCTCAGACAAGAATCTAGCTGAGCAGTCATTACTTCGGATGCTGATAGGTGACAAAGTACAAAGCTCATAGAGACAAAACGATCGTTACCAGGACTAACTTGCATCTAGTCTACTGGAACGTGATAGCACTAGCTCTCTCTCTCTCTCTCTCTATATATATATATGTACATATATATATATATATATATATATATATATATATATATACACATATATATATATTCACAGAGAAGGCACAGACACAATTCTCTGCCACTGAGGGCAGTCACTGCACAGGTGTCTTTACCATATGCACATGCTGATTAAATTCTACTCTTTGAATATTCACTGGCTTAAACCAACTTTTGCTGAATTGTATGTTAATTCTGGAACATCATTTAAGTCTACTAATGTTTTGGTTTCCAAGAAAAAAAATGTATTTAAGCATCAATTAATGCAAACAATTTTTTTTAATCTTTTCAAAAAAGTTTTCTACCACCAGGGTTATTGCTAGGGCTTGATGCCAGCACTGCTCCCAGTGGCCATGTGTGTGGCCAGCACTGCTTCCAGTGGCCATGCCCCACCCCCAACTTCTATTTCTATTTGTTAGGACAGTGGAGATTTAGAGGAAGAGGGAGGTAGAAAGGAAGAGAGAGACACCTGTAGCCCGGTTCCATCACTTCTGAAGCTTCTCCCCTACATGTGGGGAGTGGGGGCTTGAAGTTGGGCTCTTCTGCTCAACTGGATGTGTCACCTTCAAGCCCACAACATTAACATTTATTTTTTAATATATTTATTATTGCATAGATAGAAATTGAGAGGGAAGGGAGAGACAAAGGAATAGGGGAAGAGAGGCACATGCAACACTTCTTCAGTGTTACTGAAGCTTCTCCCCTGCAGGTGGGGACCAGGGCCTTGAACCAGGATCCTAGCGCACTCTATTGATTAACATGTGTGTTCAAATGGGGGCATCACCACCCAGACCTCAAACAAGTTCAAAACCAAAAACCAGGATAACATCATTTGCTATTCTATGCCTGGTAGCAGCAAAACATCTAGACAACTACCACTATTTTGTAAATGTCTTTCTTGACTAAATACACGTTGCTTTGTGTTTGTCTAGCCTAGTCATTCTAGATGCATAGAAATACACTCCATGGTCTGATACAGAACTGTCTTCCAATCTGCAGTAAGCAACCAGGAAGCCTTCTCTTCCGACAACGTATTGTCATAACATTAAAATTAAAGACATATTTCATACCACACCATTTTTGTCCGTTCGAATACTATTTCTTTTGTATGCTTAAGCATGCTTTTCTCGGGGTTTGAGCACCAGTGGGAGGGACTCAGAGTGGGAATCAAATCTGACTGGCCCCTGCTTATAGGTTCTGTTTTCTATATAAATGGCCTAGGACAGGGCAAGGGCAAATATCTTCTGCATGAAAACTTGAACAAAATTAAAGCTGCCAAATAGATTATTTTGATTTGAATCACCCACCCCCATTTCCTCCCAGAAGGAAATTCAGTCAGATGACACAACTAAGTGAGCCAATGTTATTCATCAGGTGAAAGTTTATGAAAACCTCAGTGCTTAAGCAAAGAATTAGAGCATCCAAATGAAACTGCCTTCCAGGTAAACTATAAGCACACACATGGAATCAATGCATGTAAAGGACTAGAGAAAGGCTCTGGGACTAAAGGTAATGCAGCAGTAGAGCTCTGCATAGTTATGCAGGACTGTGTGTTCCTTCTCCCACACTTCTCTCAGGGCCTCTCCCTCAGGGTGGCTTCTCTTCCTCCGGTGCTGTAGGGACCAGTGTTGACCTGGTCATGGCACAGGACAAGCAGCACACAACCCAAATGAACTGTTTAGCCAGAGAGAGCTGGACTTTTAAGGATGAAGAAAAGTGTGGTCCAGGAGGTGGCAATGGATAAAGCATGGGCTCTCAAGCATGAGGTCCTGAGTTTAATCCCCAGCAGCATGTGCAGCAGCGAGGTCTGTTTTTTTTCTCTCTCTCCTCTTATCTTTCTCATTACGCATTCACTCCTAATGCGGGATGTGCAAAGGGTCTGTGTCTGCTAGTGCCTAAACCTCAGGCCTGCTTGCCAGTGATGTTACTCAGTATAGCCCCTCCCTTTACAGACACTGTCTTTATGTCTGTCTTCATGTCCTCACAAAGCTCCCGGGCCTCCTACCTGCTACAGGTTATCTACTGCTTCAAGAGTCCCTGCACTCTGCCTGTCATTGTTCACTCCACAAGCTACACAGGGCTAAGCTCACTGCCTCTGGCTGTGCAAAGACATTTCTTTCTCCACACAACTTCTGTAGACATCTCACCCTTACTCCTCAATGTGCCCCGATGTTGTCTTTTTCTAGGACTCACCCCTCCAGTGGAATCTAGTTAGTCTTAACACACAGTGTGGTATCAACCACTTCTCTGTTTCTTAACATGGACCCCATGTCATTTAAGCCAAGCTGAGACCCAGGTCTCTAACATGTGTGCTCCTTGGGTCTAACACACCTGCGACTTCTAAGGCCTTTCACAGGGTGCCTGCTGATGTAACAGGCTTTGCTGTGTGGCCAGTTCCTGCTGTACTTGGTGGTGATATTTACTATAGATGCTCACATTCAAAGGCAAATAATCAATGAATAAAATGCTGCCCCCAATATGCCTTTCATTAAGTAGTTGCCCTGAAAGTATCCAGAAGAATCAAATTTTAAGTTTCAATCTTACTAGTTGGGTGAATTTTCTTTTCAGTAGGTGAGGAGGCTTTTGACTTTTTTTTTCTTTCAAAATTTTTTTTTATTTACCTTTATTATTGGATAGAGACAAAGAGAAGCTGAGAGATGAGGGGAGATAAGAGAGAGAGCCCTGCTTCACCACTTGTGAAGCTTTCCCCCTGCAGGTGGGTACCGGGGGCTTGAACCTGGGTTCTTGTGCACTGTGTGTGTTTAACCAGGAGCACCACCACCTGGCTGCACTTTTGACTTTCTTAAAGGGAGACATTAGTTAGCAAGCAGCCATCAGCCCAGGAAGCAACATTCCACTCACAGAAGGTGACAGCCTAGGCCACAGTGTGGATATGTCAGTGCTCCCACAATTTCAGCTACAAATCTGGCTAAAGTTAAAGTACACTTTCAGTGTGACCCTGTAAATCAAAGTGGACTAAGGCAGAACTTAAAGACACAGCTTTCATTGCGGAAAACAAATATAAAGATACCTGTGTCCTGGTCTAGTGAGCAGGACAGATCAAAAGCAGCATTTAGTGATTCTACAGCAATACTGTAAACTAATTCAGATAACCAGTGCTGACATCTCTTAAAGCTTGTGGTTTTCTTTGTTTACTGTTTTATTTGTTCACAAGGTGCAGTCAACCTCTATCAAACCGACTACAAATTCATAATCTATAAGAATCTAAATCAGCAAGGCTGTGGAGGTAGTGCCATGTCAATGCAAAACACTTTCATCATTTCCTTGCCCAAGGCTCTGAGGTCCTAGGTTCAATCTCTGACACCAAGTCAGAGTTGAGAAACTAAATAAATAAATGTGCTGGCCACCAGGGAACTGGGTCAACTACAGGAGCATGAGCCTTTACATCTGAGGTTTCTGATCTGATACTCAGCTCTGCAACACAAAAGCATTACTCTGGCTTCTCTTTACTCGTTATCACATGTAAAACTATTTCATATGGAATAACATGAAACTATTTTTAAAAGAATATAAATCAATTTGATATAATCAAATCTCCAAAACAATATTTTAACTTTGAAATATTGTGCCCTAGATAAAATATTATGTACTTTTATTATAGGGCCCCTCTCTATCACCCCCTTCCCTCTAGATTTCTGGCTGTCTCTATTCAATAAATAAATAAAGATAATAATAATTTTAAAAACTAACTATAGGGTTGGGGGATATCTGTCTTTATTAACCTTAAGATCATAAGCTGACCTAAAGCTCAGTGACAAAAATATTGGGAATGCTTACACTGCTTAGACACTGCAGAGAGCCCAGCAGTGCACTGGATGGTAGGGCAGTCACCAGGAAGCATGACATTACAGAGCATAAATAAACAATGACTTATAAATATTTAGAATGATGGCAGAGCAAAGAAAGAGAACACATGTCAGACGACCCTCCAGTCATTCCAGAGCCTCTCTGCAATTAGCGTAATTGTGAATATAAAACTTTGATATGAAATGAACTTATTAGAATTATAAAGTCTATATCAAAAATACCATCTGTTCACATGGAAGTATGGATCTTCAAAACTCTAAGAAATCAATCACAAGAAAAAAAAAAAGAAGTAATTTTGAACATCAGAGATACCTTGACAAATAAGACATTCAATTTAGTGTTTGGTGAAAATGGATCAAGCTGGCACTCTAATGGGATAGACACAAAAATGGCAGTCTGTTCCTTTCCTACCTCAGCTCTCTCCTTCGTCACCACTACTCAGAGCAGCTGCATCTTTCAGAACCATTCTCCTGCCGCTATGTCAATCACCAACCACTGCCAAACAAGACAGCTGTTGACCAGGATGTGCAACAGTCTGCAGTCCTCCCTCACTGGCACTTTCCTCCTCTCAGTGCCTTACCTTATATGGACCTAAAAAGGAGCTTTGGTCCATACTCCCAGAGGGATAACTGATAGGGGAAGATGACCAAAGGGCTCTGTAACCCCATTCTAACAGGACTTGGAGTGTTTGTTACCAGGAATCTTTGTTTTATACTATCACTGAAAGGGAAGCAAAACTGGAAAACACCAGAGGAAGCCAGGCACTGTTTCTTTATCTGAGAGAGAAGAGGAGAAAAGGATAGGCACCCAGAAGTAGTAATAGGTGTAGGGGTGAACTAGAAAAGAAGTGAAGGCAGGACTGTTGGAAAACTGTTAGATAGGTGGTGATACGATCAGCCTGTATTGGTGACCTTAGGAGAATCACTGCAGATTCCAGTGAAGGGGATGGGGCATAGAACTCTGGTGTGGTGGGAACCGAATGTAAGTGCACTCCTATTATCTTACAATTTTCTAAGTTGATATTAAATCACTAATAAAAAAAAAGTAGTGACAGTAACTTCACAAGATTATCCTCTAAAGTGAGTGCAACAATGAATAAAGGCTACAATCTTATATGGCATTTTAGTATCAACCTTCTCATGGTGCATCCCGTGAGTATCCATTCATTGGGGAAACTGATGATCCTTCCTAGCTGACTGAATCCACATGGATCCCAGTCACTTTCAAAGCCAGCAACAAGCAGCTCCTGACAGCTTTCAACCTGACGCTGTTGACTGGCTACGGAAGGGCAAACGCTAGAAGAAGTATCTTATAGTTCCTTTATTGATTACATTTGATTTACCTTAGTTATTAAAAATATATAAAATATTTGACTCAGAAGTTCCCTGGCCCTTCCATTCTAAAAGTATATAGGGTAAAATTAAATAAGCATTTCAGTCTGAAGGAATGAGGAAATGGTCCAGTTTAAAGGTCCTTTCTGGTTCCCTTCAGAGTTTTAGAATAACTGAACTCATAAAGTACTCCTATAAGGTGTTACACTTACACGCACACACACTGTAAACTAGCTCACAGCTTAGTTGTGGTTTATGGTGGTGCAGGGGTCTGGGAGCACAGAGACGCAGGCATGAAAGTCATTTGCATACCACTATGCTGTCTCCTCAAGCCAAGTACAAATTTTAAACAGAAAATTTTGTCAGTTTTTTTCCCTTTTGTTACCCTTGTTTTATCCTTGTTGTGGTTATTACTGCTGTTGGATAGGACAGAGAGAAATGGAGAGGAGGGGAGACAGAGAGGGGGAGGGAAAGATAGACACCTGCAGACCTGCTTCACTGCCTGCAGGTGGGGAGCCGGGGGCTCAAACCGGGATCCTTAACGCCAGTCCTTGTACTTTGTGCCACATGCACTTAACCCACTGCCTGACCCCCAAATTTTGTCAATTTTATCCAATTTCAAAAATAATCATACAACAAATGACATTAAACAAACTACAACCAAGGGGCTGGGAGACGGTTTAACCAGTAAAATCCACACTATGAGGACCACCTATAAGGATATGAGCTCAAGCTCCCAGCACCCATGGGGACAAGCAATGCTGTGGTCTCTCTCCTCTTTGCCCTATCTTTTATAAACTATCTTTTATAAACTATCTTTTTTGCCCTATCTTTTTATAAAAGAAAAAGGAAAGTGCTCCAGGAGCAGTGGAACTTCCAGGGCCCAAGTCTTCTACGGGCAAGAAGACGGAAAAGTACAAGTCGATAAGCATTTCTGTCATGAATTCTTTAAGTTATCAGAGTGTACCGAAAAATCCTTTGAGGTTAAATTATTTCCTAGCAACACATACTTGAGGACTAATAAAACAACAGTTCCACGGAAAGCAACAAGTGAGAAGGACTTTGATGATGATCTAGTTCAGCAGTTTCTAAATTCCTTATTTGAGGGATTCCTTACTGAAACTCTTAGTTATGTATCTAGGCTAAATTTCTAACTCCTTGCTTCTCCTAAGCTCTAGTAAGTATAAGGGTTTATTTTGGTTTTCCTGGTAAATCTACTTTTAAAGGGGCTTAGATCATTTCCAAGGCTACCAGTAAAAGTTTTACTCTCAAGTCTTGAGCTCAGTTCAAGTTTGTTTCCTAATTGTCAACCGGTGTGTTTTGGGTATTACAAACTCAGCTCACCCAGACTTAAGTCTGGTCTCCTTAAACCTGTGTAGCTGAATACTCACAGTGTGCTGAGTCACTCAGAGCAGTTAGCTAAATCATGTTCACAATAGCCAATAACCAAGAGCGGCATACACACAGTAGAGGTGTTTTTTTAAGCCAGAATTCTTGAAATAATGGCTTCAGAGCCAAAACAGAATAGCATCTTTCCCTCTACCCCAATGAAAATGTGGTCAGAGAGGTGAAACTGAGTCTATGTTCTGTCCCACTCTGTTGAGGGTGGGGGTGGGGGTGGGGGTGGGAAGTTGTTCTGTAGGTAATATCATGCTTAACATAGATATTTAATGGTATGTCACCACTTAGCAAATGGGGCTTCAGGAGGGCTTCCAATTCTCTCCCATGTGTCACGGCTCCAAGTCTGGATTAGGCTGAGGAATTCCTGTAATGGGAGGTTCCTGTGGCTTTATGCAGAACAGATGTGGACAGCAAAGCTAGGAGAGGTAGAAGGCAGCTCGCAATTCTGTACCACTTCTTACCAAGGATTCCCACAGCATTCTTAAATCTATAAATAGATGACCATGGCATAAAATCTCAGGGTCTGTGCCAAAAGTTTATTTTAAAATTGATTTGATGAGTGTCTACTTTTATTCTTTTCAAAAAGGTTTATTCTCTTTATATGAGCTAGAGATTCACATGAGAGAAGGACAGAAACCAGAGTGCCATTCCAATAGCACCCAAGATAGAACAGAAGGGGAGATTCCAGAAGATGGCGGAATGAGAAGCTGCTAGTGGCTGGAGCTCCGACAACATCTACTGGAAATGGTAGGATTTTTTGCCTTTAGCAGGACAGTCAACAAGTGGTCCTAGCGGTGACACCAAGAAGGTGACTATAACTCAATTTGGGTTAGAAAATAGAGTAAAAAAAAAGGGGCAAATTTCTTCTTAATTATTCCCAAAGCGCACCCCCCCCCATAACCAGTCCCAGGGGGCCAGAGATCTGCTCCTAGCAGGCTCCCCTGCTGAGCTTCTTTCTTTACTAAGATTCCTGTCCCACCAAGAGGTGTCATTCATTCTAATTCTATTCCTTTCTGAAACCTTTGCCCTTTTTTCTTTCTAAGAAGCCAATTCCAGATACAAATATTCCATCAAGCAGAGTCTTACTCAGACAGGGAAAGACCATCAGAGGTATTTTTTTGCTTTATTTTCTCAACAATCAGCTGCCTCTGCTCAGGGGACCTGAGGCAAGGTGGAGCCATCCAAGCTGAAGACAGGACAGATTTTTTACTCTATTCTATTTTATTATCAATACAAGATAAACGCGTATCCCTTTACCCCTCTCCTTCAGGTTGACCAGAATTAACTCTTAGTGTATTGTCCATTGCTACGGGACTGGATGTCTCATCCACTGCTAAAGTAACTTGTTTCACTCTTCCTACCTCCCCTACACAATCTCCCCCCCCGCATAGCTAATTAATTAAATAAATAACTATTTCCTTTCAGCGCTCTTTTATTACTGTTCTTTTTATTTTCTCTGTCTCTCTTTTTCTTCTTTTTCAAATTCTTGTCATCCTTTCTTCCTTCCTCCTTCAGCTTTCTGAATTCACTGATACATGTTTGAGAATTATTTGGGGGAAGAAATCTGACTCAGAGTGGACTCTCTCTACGTGTATCATTGCTCTACTTCCCTTTCTCCTCTAGCTACCCCTAGAATATACAGTGAATAGTAGATTCACATAACTGTCTATTCCTGAGGTGTATTTTTTTTTTGTGGTTGTTTGCTTTAATTTCTTAACAATCAGCTGCCTCTGCTCAAGAGGTTTGAGACAATCTGGGACAGGTTTTTTTTTTACCCTGCTCTATTGTATTATTAATATTATATAAAGGTGTATCTCTTTCCCCACCTCCTATAGGTTGACCAGAATTAATTCCTAGGGTATCTTTCATTGCTAGGGGATTGGGTGTCTAATCCACTGCGACAGGAATCTGTCGCACTACTCCAACCTCCTCTACAGACTCTCCCCTTCTCCCTCCTCCTAGCTAATTAAAAAAAAATTAAAAAATAAAAAATAAATTAATAAATTAAAAAACTTTTCTTTCACTGCTCTTTTATAACAGCTCTTCTTCTTATGTTTTTTCGTTTCTCCCTCGTTTCTCTTTTTTTAAATCTTGTCTTCCATTTCTTCCTTCCTTCTTCGTCTTTCTAAATTCAATGAATTATTTTGAATTATTTTGGGGAAGAAATCTGACTCAGAGTGGTCTCTCTATGTGTGTACCTCTGCTCTACCTCCCTTTCTCCTCTTGCTACCCCTAGAATATACAGTGGATAGTAGATTTGCATAATTGTCTATTCTTGCTATCCCTTCTTTCCTTTCTCTTTCTTCTTCACTTGGACTTGGTTACTATTTTTTCATGGACTGGAGACATTGTTTGGCTAACTGGTAGTGATTAAACTGCTTCAATCCTTCCTTCAGTTGCTATTGTAATTCCTGAGGTTTGTGATTGCATTTGTCATATTTAGTACAGTGTTGCTTGTACTCAAAACACAACAACTGAGGAACAACAGAACATAAAAATAAGAAACACATAAACCAAAAAAAATGGGTAGATCAAAAACGAATAAAACTGCTACTCCAATGAATGAAGATGAGAGCCCAGAAGAAACTACAAATCAGCCAGAAGTAACCATAGATAAGAAAAGTATGCAAGCAATAATAAACTTAATAATCACAGAAATGAAAACATCATCGGAGGAAAGGAATGGCAGTATTAGGGAAACAACAGTTGAGACCCCCAAGGAAAATACTGTTTATCTTGAGGCAATTAGAGAACTGAAAGCTGAAATAGCTGAACTGAGGAAAGAAGCTGAGGGAAGGGAAAGCAAACTAACAGAAGCAGAAAACATAATTAGTCAGACAGAGGATGAGTTAAAGAAACCAAAGAAAGAGGTGAAAGAGCTCAAAAAGAGATTGAGACACTGAAAACAACAACAGACACATTTGGGATGATCTCAAAAGAAGTAACATTCGTATAATTGGCCTGACAGAAGAAGAAAGAGAGGAAGGGGAAGCAAACATTCTAGAGGAAATAATAGGAGAAAACTTCCCAGACCTGAATAACAGAAAGGACATCAAGATTCAAGAGGCCCAGAGAGTTCCAAACAGAATCAACCCAGACCTGAAGACACCAAGACACAAAATATTAACAATGAGAAGTAAGGATAAAGAAAGGATCCTAAAGGCTGTGAGAAACAAAAAGTCACATACAGGGGAAAACCCATAAGACTAACAAAAGACTTCTCCACTCGAGCTCTAAACGCCAGAAGAGAATGGCAAGATATCTACCGAGCCCTAAATGAAAAAGGGTTTCAACCAAGGATAATATATCCTACTAGACTTTCATTCAAATTAGATGGAGGGATCAAAACCTTCTTAGACAAACAACAGTTAAAGGAGGCAACCATCACCAAACCGGCCCTGAAAGAGGTTCTAAAAGACCTCTTATAGACAAGAACATCACTATAATACTTGCAATATAGCAGAGCAAATAAAAATTTGTTGAACAATGGCACTACATTAAATCCATACAATCAATAAATGTCAATGGCTTAAACTCACCCATCAAAAGGCACAGAGTGGGGGGATGGATCAGAAAACATAACCCAAACATATGCTGCTTGCAAGAATCCCATCTGACACAACAAGATAAACAAAGACATAAAGTGAAAGGATGGAAAACTATCATACAGGCTAACGGACCACAAAAAAGGGCAGGAACAGCCATTCTCATCGCAGACACAATAGCTTTTAAATTAAATAAAGTAATAAAAGATAGGCAAGGACATCACATAATTATTAGAGGATCAATCAGCCAAGAAGACTTAACAATTATTAACATCTATGCACCCAATGAGGGACCATCTAAATGCATCAAGTACCTACTCAAAGAACTTCAAAAATACATTAATAGTAATATAATAATAGTGGGAGACTTTAACACCCCACTCTCACACTTAGATCAACAAAGCAGAGAATCAACAAAGATACAAGAGAATTAAATGAAGAGATTGACAGACTAGACCTCTTGGACATTTTCAGAGTCCTTCACCCCACAAAACTGGAATACACCTTCTTTTCAAATCCACGTAACACATACTCAAGGATAGACCACCTGTTAGGCCACAAACACAGCATCAATAAAGTCAAAAACATTGAAATCATCCCAAGTAACTTCTCAGACCACAGTGGAGTAAAACTAACATTTAACAACAAACAGAAAATTATTAAAAGTCGCAGAATTTGGAAACTAAACAACATACTCCTTAAGAACCGCTGGGTCAGAGTCACTCAAGCAGGAAATTCAAATGTTCCTGGAAACAAATGAAAATGAAGACACAACCTATCAAAATATTTGGGACACAGCTAAAGCAGTATTGAGAGGGAAACTTAAAGCCATACAATCACATATTAAACAACAAGAAAAAGCTCAAATGAACGACCTTACTGCACACCTCAAGGACTTAGAGGAAGAGGAACAAAGGAACCCTAAAGCAACCAGAAGGACAAAAATCACTAAAATTAGAGCAGAAATAAACAACATCGCAAATAAGAGAACCAGACAAAAGATCAATGAAGCCTTTTGTTGGTTCTTTGAAAGATTAAAGAAAACTGACAAACCCCTAGCCAGACTCACCAAACAAAACAGAAGACTCAAATTAATAGAATTATAAGTGATGCAGGAGATTTCGCAACTGACACCACAGAAATCCAGAAAATCATGCAAAACTTCTATGAAGAACTATACGCCACCAGAGAGTCTGGAAGAAATGGAACAATTCCTATAAACATATGCACTTCCAAAACTGAACCAAGAATAACTACAAAACCTAAATGCACCAAAGAAATTGAAACCATTATTAAGAATCTCCCCAACAACAAAAGTCCTAGACCAGAGGGCTTCACAAACAAATTCTACAAAACCTTCAGGAAACAGTTAGTGCCCATACTTCTTAAGCTTTTCCATAAGATTGAAGAAACAGGAATACTTCCTTCCACCTTCTATGAAGCAAACATCACTGATACCAAAAGCAGATAGGGACACAGCAAAAAAGGAAAACTACAGACCAATATCTCTGATGAACATAAATGCCAAAATATTAAACAAGATCTCGGCGAACCAGATACAACAGCACATCAAAAAGATTGTTCATCACGACCAAGTGGGATTCATCCTAGGAATGCAAGGTTGGTTCAACATACGTAAGTCAATCAATGTCATTCATCACATCAATAAAAGCAAAGCCAAAAACCACATGATTATCTCAATAGATGCAGAGAAAGCCTTTGACAAAACCCAACACCCATTCATGCTCAAAACTCTACAAAAAATGGGAATAAAAGGGAAATTCCTCAAGACAGTGGAGTCTATATATAGCAAACCTACAGCCAACATTATACTCAATGGACAGAAGCTGAAAGCATTCTCCCACAGATCGGGGACTAGACAGGGATGTCCACTGTCACCATTACTCTTCAACATAGTATTGGAAGTTCTTGCCATAGCAATCAGGCAAGAGAAAGAAATCAAAGGAATACAGACTGGAAGGGAAGAAGTCAAGCTCTCACTATTTGCAGATGATGTGATAGTATACATAGAGAAACCTAAAGAATCCAGCAGAAAACTACTGGAAGTTATTAGGCCATACAGCTACAAAATCAATGTACAAATATATATATATATATACACACACACACACACATATATATATATATATACACACACAAAATCAATGTACAAAAATCAGTGGCATTTCTTTATGCAAACACTAAATCTGAAGAAGACATCCAGAAATCACTCCCATTTACTGTTTCAGCAAAATCAGTAAAATACCTAGGAATAAAGTTGACCAAAGAAGTGAAAGGCTTGTATACTGAAAACTATGAGTTGCTAATCAAGGAAACAGAAACTGATACCAAGAAATGGAAAGACATTCCAAATGCTCATGGATTGGAAGAATAAATATCATCAAAATGAATATTCTCCCCAGAGCCATATACAAATTTAATGCAATACCCATCAAAGTTCCACCAAGCTTCTTTAAGAGAATAGAACAAACACTACAATCATTTATCTGGAACCTGAAAACACCTAGAATTGCCAAAACCATCTTGACGACAAGAAACAGGAATGGAGGCATCACACTCCCAGATCTCAAACTATATTATAAAGCTATCATCATCAAAACAGCATGGTACTGGAACAAAAATAGGCACACAGACCAGTGGAACAGAATGGAAAGCCCAGAAATAAATCCCCACACATATGGACATCTAATCTTTCATAAGGGGGCCCAAAGAATTAAATGGAAGGAGGCTCTCTTCAGTAAATGGTGCTGGGAAAACTGGGTTGTAACATGCAGAAGAATGAAATTGAACCACTTTACCTCGCCAGAAACAAAAATCAACTCCAAATGGATCAAAAACCTGGAAACAATCAAATACTTACAGGAAAACATTGGTAAAACACTTTCCCACCTACACCTCAAGGACATCTTTGATGAAATAAACCCAATTCCAAGAAAGACTAAAGCAGAAACAAACCAATGGGACTAAATCAAATTGAAAAGCTTCTGCACATCCAAAGAAACTATTGAATAAACAAAGAGACCCCTCACAGAATGGGAGATCTTCACATGCCATACATCAGACAAGAAACTAATCACCAAAATATATAAAGAGCTCAGTAAACTTAGCACCAAAAAAGCAAATGACCCCATCTAAAAATGGGCAGAGGATATGAAGAAAACATTTACCTCAGAGGAGATCAAAAAGGCTAACAAACATATGAAAAACTGCTCCAGGTCACTAATTATCACAGAAATGCAAATTAAGGCAACACTAAGATACCACCTCACTCCTGTAAGAATGGCATACATCAAAAAGGACAGTAGCAACAAATGCTGGAGAGGCTGTGGGGACAGAGGAACCCTTTTACATTGCTGGTGGGAATGTAAATTGGTCCAGCCTCTGTGGACAGCAGTCTGGAAAACTCTCAGAAGGCTAGACATGGACCTTCCATATGATCCAGTAATTCCTCTCCTAGGGTTATACCCCAAGGACTCCATAACACCCAGCCAAAAAGAGGTGTGTACTCCTATGTTCATAGCTGCACAATTCATAATAGCTAAAACCTGGAATCAACCCAGGTGCCCAACAACAGATGAGTGGCTGAGGAAGCTGTAGTATATATACACAATGGAATACTATACAGCTATCAAGAACAATGAACCCACCTTCTCTGACCCATCTTGTACAGAGCTAAAAGGAATTATGTTAAGTGAGCTAAGTCAGAAAGATAAAGAGGAGTATGGGATGATCCCACTCATCAACAGAAGTTGAATAAGAAGATCTGAAAGGGAAACTACAAGCAGGATCTGACTAAATTGAAAGTAGGGCACCAAAGTAAAAACCCTGTGGTAAGGGGTAGACATGCAGCTTCCTGGGACTGTGGGGTGTAGGGGTTGGTGATTGGGATGGGACACAGTCTTTTGGTGGTGGTAATGATGTTTATGTACACTCCTAGTAAAGTGTAATCATATAAATCACTAGCTAATTAATATGATGGGGAAAATTAATTATATGTCTCAAAGTTTTTTGGTTTTATTTATTTATTTATTTTTTATTTAAGAAAGGATTAATTAAAAAAACCATAGAGTAGGAGGGGTTCAATTCCACACAATTCCCACCACCCAATCTCCATTTCCCACCCCCTCCCCTGATAGCTTTCCCATTGTCTATCCCTCTGGGAGCATGGACCCAGGGTCATTGTGGGTTGTAGAGGGTGGAAGGTCTGGCTTCTGTTAATTGCTTCCCTGCTGAACATGGGCGTTGACTGGTCGGTCCATGCTCCCAGTCTGCCTCTCTCTTTCCCTAGTAGGGTGGGTCTCTGGGGAAGCGGAGCTCCAGGACACATTGGTGGGGTCTTCAGTCTAGGGAAGCCTGGCCAGCATCCTGATGACATCTGGAACCTGGTGACTTAAAAGAGAGTTAACATATGAAGCCAAACAAATTGTTGAGCAATCATGGACCCAAAGCTTGGAATAGTGGAGAAGAAGTGTTAGGGGGGTACTCACTGCAAACTCTAGTGTACTTCTGCTTTCAGGTATATATTTTGCAGTAGTTTACGGATACGTGTGAACATATGCTCTCTCTAACAGAAACTGGTGTATATCTAGGTTTTGGGACTTTATTAGATGTCTCGAAGTTTTTAAGACACAGACTGAGTCTTTTTAATATGTAGGCTGTGTATTTGATGTGCGGACTCCTTCAAAAGCCTAGACCAAGTAGAGCAGAGGCAACCAGTGGCACAGCTATTTACAAGATACTGGATACTATGCAGCAAACTCTAACAAAAGGACTTTTCAAAGTTAACCCAATTACCAAATAATGTGATGATAACATTAACTATCCATTGTCTTTTTGAACCCTAAGACAGCAGGAACCTCACATCTCTATTATAAAGCCTATATTTTCCCCAGTCCTGGAACCTTAGGATAGGGTCTACTTTCCCGCATGCCTCTCCCAATCCATATCAAATAATACTGCATCAGCCGATTGCACCCTAATCGATGCAACGATTGCCACCTCAACATGCTTCAGCTCAGACTGTGTCCAGAGACTTCAGGTGTGGAATGACAACCCTTCAGCTTCATTACTCGGATGAGACCTTTCCTTTCATAGCATTCTCTAATTCCATCCCAGGTGGATCACTTTCTAACAAAGTTCCAAAACCTAGATATACACCAGGTTCTGTGAGAGAGAGCATATGTTCACACGTATTCATAAATAAGTGCAAAATATATACCTGAAAGCAGAAGTACAGTAGAGTTTGCAATGAGTACCCCCCCAACACTTCCTCTCTACTATTCTGACCTTTGTTTGGGTCCATGATTGCTCAACAATTTGTTTGGCTTTGTATGTTAACTCTCTTTTCAGCCACCTGGTTCCAGATGCCATTAGGATGCCGGCCTGGCTTCCCTGGACTGAAGACCCCACCAATGTGTCCTGGAGCTCGCTTCCCCAGAGACCCACCCTACTAGGGAAAGAGAGAGGCAGACTGGGAGTATGGACCGACCAGTCAACGCCCATGTTCAGCGAAGAAGCAATTACAGAAGCCAGACCTTCCACCTTCTGCATCCCACAATGACCCTGGGTCCATGCTCCCAGAGGGATAGAGAATGGGAATGCTATCAGGGGAGGGGATGGGATATGGAGATTGGGTGGTGGGAATTGTGTGGAGTTGTACCCCTCCTACTCTATGGCTTTGTTAATTTATCCTTTCTTAAATAAGAAATAAATTTAATTAAAAAAATAAAATATAAAATAAAGAACAGAAGGTCTAAGATCAGTCAGTTCACATATTTCTCCCACTTTAATTCTAACAAAACCCATCTCTGACATATCATGAGGCAGCACATCTAAACACTCTCTCACTATTAGCATCTACTAAGTAGCATGGGAGTTAACAGTGGGCCACTTTCAGTCTCCAGGCACAGCAGGTACATTGGTGTCTCTGTAATGGGTAGGAGGTAGGACAGGAGGTAGCTATGGCGAGGAGCTATTTGTCCACAAAGATGCCGCCATGAATACGCATAGGGATGGGATCTAAGGGTCATAGGAGAAGGCTCTCAAGGAAGGCTAATGCTCAAAGCTGAGAGACAATTCAAAACAAAGTTCCCAGGGAGTCTGGTGGTAGCACAGCAGGTTAAGCGCACTTGGGGCCAAGCACAAGGACCGGCATAAGGATCCCGGTTCGAGCCCCCGGCTTCCCACCTGCAGGGGAGTTGCTTCACAGGTGGTGAAGCAGGTCTGCAGGTGTCTGTCTTTCTCTCCCCCTCTCTGTCTTCCCCTCCTCTCTCCATTTCTCTCTGTCCTATCCAACAACGACATCAATAACAACAACAATAACTACAACAATAAAACAACAAGGGCAACAAAATAGAATAAATAAATAAATATTTAAAAAAAAAGTTCCCAGGCAACACCACTAGTTTGTCAATGAGGGTTCTATTATCTTTGAAAACCTATAAAGCCTTCTCCAAACAGGAAAATATCCACGTCATCTGAAGAGACATCTGAGCTGCAATGGCAAGGACCTGGAGGTTAGAAGTATGTGGGGGATAAAAAGAAATTATCTAAGAGAGCTCTCGTACACCAAGAGGAAGATTCACACAGTTAAAAGGAGAAAAGAGAAAGAGACAAGATTTCAAATGTGAATAAATGTTAAGAAGAATATCCTGAAAATAAAGCAGGAGTTAGACCCCCAGACCCAGGAAGCTCAAAGAACTCCAAGAAAAATGAATCCAGACCAAAGCTCACCATAACACATAATAATTAAAGGAGTAAAGATCAAGGTTACCAGAGCAAAGCAGAGTCAAGGATGAGGGAAGCCTTCTAAGACCATCAGCTCTGCTCAGCTAAAATGCTTAGAAAGGACATGCAGGCTATATTGAAAGTTCTGAATTGAAAAGACCTTCATCCAAAAATACTTCATCTTGCAAGGTCTGAAGGTGTGAAGAAGATGAAGAGTTTCTCAGACAAGCAATAGTTAATGGAATTCACCACCCCTAAATCAGACCTACACGAATAAAGGGACTTACAAAAATGAAGAAGTGCAACAATCTCATGCACAGGGCATTAAAAAATACAAAGAAGTGGTCTGGGAGGTGGTGCAGTGGATAAGGCATTGGACTCTCAAGCATGAGGTCCAAAGTTCAATTCCCGGCAGCATATGTACCAGAGTGATGTCTAGTTCTTTCTCTCGCTCCTATCATTTCTCATGAATCAATAAATAAAATCTAAAAAAAAAAAAAAAAAACCACAAAGAAAAGAAAGTGAAGGAAGACTGGACTTGGACTGCAGAAATTAACAGCAGGCTAGAGTCAGAGAGAAGGACTGGCAAAGGTGGGGGTGACTGAGGGGTCAAGCAGACTTTGCTGGTGATATTTGTGCTGGAAGGGAGTAGACACACTCTGAAGTGAAAAACTGATTCACAAGCATGTAAACCAAGGTCACTTCAAAAACAAAAACTATTTTAAAAGATCTTGGAGCCTGAGTGTTAGAGCACCCAATAGAGTACATATATTACCATGCACGAGGACACAGGTTCAAGCCTTTGCTCCCCCCTGCAGGGGCAAAGCTCTATAAGAGGTGAAGCAGGTCTGCGGGTGTCTTTCTCCCTCTACCTCCTTACCTCTCAATTTCTCTGTGTCCTATATAATAATTATAATGTCTTAAGGTTTTGTGACTGCTATCTTTTAAATCTATACAAACTGCCAAATTTTATTATGACAGCAAAACAAAATCAAATTAATGGCTTCCATTTTTACTCTATTTACTTTGTTGTGCCTTTAGCCTACAGAAAACCTCAGTAATGTCACAAGCATAATCAAATATACTTAATAAATATTGTGAAGAGCCTGTCCCATATCTACATTCTTGATGTATCTGGGAAAGCCTCAAGTGACCCTAAAATTAAAGGTGGTATGTTCTGCAAAGTCCATGACACAGGTCTATACAGTGACAGCATGCACACGCTGCAGATGATTTTAACATGAATTGGACAGCACTTCAGAGAGCTGACAATAACTGCATGCCCTTCTTGGAGCTAGGAACCCTGGTTCTCTCCTCACTCAAGTATCTGAGTCTACCTCTTTTACCACACTTGTCACAGGACCGTCAGAGAGGAGTGACAGTCCTTAGAATGCAGCTGGTCCCTGGCACTGAAGCCTGATCACTCCAGGTTAAGTCAGCTGGCTGGACACGTGCTATAGATGGAGGTCAGCAAGCAGCTGCTATGTGAGAGCACTGAGCAGGAGGCTGTGCAGATAGGGGAAGGAAAGACCTGTGAACATGCACTAAAGCACGGCTGAGTCTGTGGCATCTGCGGAATGCTGAGAAGTGGGAGAACTGAACCAGCTGGCCTGTAGCAATCAGAAGCAACACAGCTTATTTTAGGCATTATCGGTGGACACCTGGAGAGGCAAGAAAGGTAAACGTTCAAGGCTGCATTAAATGCTGAGGTCTGTCAATATCCAGCTCCATTAAATGAGGAGTTATTGCCAGTATCGGGTAGCAGGAGTCTCTGTGGGAACATCTCAGAAAGCACCAGCCCAGGAGGCCATAGCCCAGAGGACACCATGAACTGGTCAGGCAGAGGGAGAAGTTTGTGCAAATGGAGTGGAGTTGGCAGAATACTGCTGAGCCAGAAGCCACAGGACGCCTAGAAAACCCTTGGTGTCACTAATAGGTTTAACCTGGAACTCTCTGTACCCAGGCCTAGGAAAATGCAAAATTTTACTAAGCTCCTTGGGTCTCAGACTAACCAACAGCTTACAATATGACTGGAGTTAGAGGCTGCCTCAGTCAGCAATGTCAAAGTAAGGGGAGACTGAGCATTAAGAATGGGGGAGAGGGAGAGGGGACATGACAGACAAAACAGCTCACTTCGGGAGTAGGCTATTTTGCCTGATGAGCACCCCAGGTTTAAGCCTGGCCCCACAGCACAGAAGGACAGAGCTTCAGTGCTGTGGTCTTTCTCATTATCTCCTGTCTATATAACAAAGATTAAGAACTTGGGTTTGCACTGCCCAGAACAGAGATGCTTTACCAGAATGACTGGGCAACTCATGGCATTGCTGTCACACTGACAGTTCCTATGACTCAGTTTCTGCCCGTGTGAGTGGGATCACCCCACATTCATCCTGCTCTGTCTGATCTGACTTCACAGGATTCCTTCAAGCTCCATCCAAGATGAGGGGAAGAAGGTAAATTCACCATTTTTAATAGCTGAGTAGTATTTCATTGTGTACAGAGTCCACAACTTGCTCAGCCACTCATCTGCTGTTGGGCACCTGGGTTGCTTCCAGGTTTTGGCTATTACAAATTGTGCTGCTAATATCATGGGTGTACACAGATCTTTCTGCATGGGTGTGTTTAGTTCCTTAAGATATATCCCCAGGAGAGGAATTGTAGGGTCATAGGATGTACATAGAGGAATGCCACTGACTTCTGTAGATTAATTTTATAGCCTGACACCTTACTACTATATTGCTTGATAACACCCAGAAATTTTCTGCTGGATTCTTTAGGTTTTTCTATGTCTATTATAATATCTTAGGCAAATAGTGACTTCTTCTCTTCCAGTCTGTATCTCCCTTTGATTTCTTTCTCTTGCCTAGTTGCTATGGTAAGAATTTGTGGAAGAAAATATCTAAATAAAATCCTGAAAGGTACAAAGAACTTTAAAAATTAATTTTAAAAATGGAAACATCATTAGAGGCAGAAAGAAGAATGGTTAAAAAATAAGGGCAACCAAGTTGCAACTATAATTCTGTCCTGGAACCTCACCTCCCCAGAAACCCACCCCACTAGGGTATGGATCCAACACCCATGTCCAGTGAAGAAGCAATTACAGAAGCCAGAACTCCCATATTTTGCACCCCATAAAGAATTTTGGTTCACCTGCCCTCACTATAAAGCAGTGATGGTAGGGATTGCCCCAGTCTCTCCTGCCACTCGAGGAAGACAGGAACTGAAATTAGTGCAGCTTGCAATATTCCAGCTGTGACCATGAACTGTGAGCTCAGACAGATAGGGACTCAAAGGTTGCACAGGTTCTGTTGATATATATATCCTGGGTTCGTTGGATGAAAGTAAACAGTTAATTCTATCCACAGAATTTTTTGAAGGATGGGAGCTACTCTCTGCCCTAATCCAACTTTTCTAGCCCTTTTATCTACTCTGACACCATTTTCTCAGACAATATTTTTATCCAAGTACATCTCCTAGCTATCACACTCAAGCAAAAACTACCATAGTTGTGGGCTCCTAGAAACATGCCTAAGATGGACTTTCTAGCTTTTTCCAGCAAGATCCCTAATCTCATCTGCTCTGTTCCTACTCTTTGGTTCCCATTCATTAAACATTTTGTCTCACTTCATGTCCTGCTACCTTCCAGACACCAATTTACAGATGCTGCCATGATTTCATCCTGAATTTTCTGGGCACACAACCTCAACAATGTGCTCTGGAACCACCCCTCCCCAGAGCCCTGCCTCATTAGGGAAAGATAGAAATAGGCTGGGGGTATGGATCCACCTGCCAACACTCAATTCCAGCAGAGAAGTAGTTATAGAAGACAGAAGTCCCACCTTCTTCACCCTCAAAACAATTCTAATCCATACTCCCAGTGAGGGAGAAGTGGCAGGAGGAAAAGGATAAGGAGGGCTCAGAACTCCAGCTCCATCAAGACCCACAGAGAGAGGAGGAAAAAGGGAGGGACATTTGGATGTAGTAATAGGGTCATGAGTGGCTTGGAGAAGCTGGGAGAAGGGGGGGAGGGTTGTACTTATCTAGACAGATAGCAGTAGAGATGCTAGTTAACCCACATCTGCAACTATGAGAGAATTACATTGGTTTGCAGTGGAGGGACAGGGAATTCAGAAGTCTGGTGGTGGGAACAGTGTGGAATTATAACCCTGTTGACAAGTAATTTTGTAAGTCACTAAATCACTAATTAAATTAAAAAAAAAAAAAAAGGAATTCTGTTTCATACTCCCAGAGGGGGAAAAATGTTAGGGAAAGATGACCAGAGGGCTCTGAACCCCAATTCTACTGGGTACCAGGAATCTTTGCTTTGATATCATCACTGAAAGGGAAGAGAATCTGGAAAACAACAGAAGTCAGGCATTGTTTAGCTTTTCAGAGAGGGGAGAAGAGAAACATTTGGAAGTAGTAATAGGTGTAGGCATGACTTAGAAAGTTAAGGCAGGGCTGTAAAAGTAAATAAAAATGGGTGGAAAAATACGTAGATATATACAGACAGAGAATACATATCTGTGGTATTGAGAAAATTATTGCAGTTCCCACCGGATAGGGATGAGGACACAGAACTCTGGTAGTGGAAGTGGTGTGGAGTTGCACTCCTATTATCTTATAACTCTGTAAATCACTATTAAAAATCACTAATAAAAATATTAAAAGTAATAGTAATGGGGTAAGACACTGTAGGATGTTGTGGGGAGGTAGAATCCTAGGAAGGGCAAGGAAGTGCAGGATGGCCATCAGGGCTCCAATGAAGTAGTTAAGCAAGAGAGTGGCCATATCACCACCTTGCTGCAGGATGAGCACTCTGGCCATGCTAGCTAGGACTCTAGTGAAAAGGAAACAGAAGCTCCTGTTGAGATTTTATTCTAACTGTTCAGGTATCAAATAAGGTGGCACTACAAGTCTGAGAAATATTAAAGAAATAAGCCAATCAAAAAAAAGAGTAAATTTTGATAACTAATGACTTGGGGATGTGAAAGGGGGGAACCCAAGAGTAGCTATGGTCTCGCATACAGTATTATCAAAACTAGAGAAAAAAAGGAGAGTTGATGGCAGGTGCTCTGCTTCATCCAGTGTTTGCAGACCTGACAGTCCTTGCTAGAGGAGGAGAGAGGGAGACCAGACATTTCTCAGTCTGCTACAGACAGCCACAGATTCCATGGTGAAAGTAAGAATAAATTCCAACTTGAAGGCATAGCCATGGATAAAAAGGAGACCAATACCATTCACATGATTTATATGTTTAAAGTGTGGGCTTTTGTTTTTCTACAGAATTCCTGCTAAGCTAAGTAAGGGCTGAATCTTTTGTTGCTAGGGTAACAAAATTATTTTTGAGAAAGAGGAGATATTAGATGCAGGTATAGGTTATAAACTTGGAATATGTGCAAAGACTTAATTTGATATCATTTTTGGTACTTGGATGCATTTCCATATATCTTCACTCCCTTATTATTTATTTTGTCTTATCACTTCTAAAAGTCCAGGGGAACATTCAAAGAAGAGGGGTCTTTTCTAAGACTGTCTTAGTTTTCCATGCAGTGGGTACTTAGCTTAGTATTATTAGATTATCAGAAAAGTCATGATGTATTTTTCTGGTTTTCTATGCAACTGCATCATGATTTTTCTGACAGGCTAAAATTTATGAAGTCAGTTCTCTCCCAAATGGCTCAGCAGAATGGAGTGAAATTTAGCACACAGGCCACTTTGTCCTAAACTGCCTCTTTACTCGAGAGCCTTCACCATTCACCAGCTGACCAAGCTCCTCAGAAAGCTGAACTCTGTGGCTTAAATAGGTCACATGGCCATTCAAAACTCTGCTCTTAAATTCAGTTCTATTGATACTCAGCTATCAGAAGAGAGAGAGAGAATTGATAAAAGGGGAAATACTGTCAACTGTTGGAATTTTTCACTTGACTATATTTGTTGAATAGCAACTTTAAAGGGAAAATTGTTTGGCACAATACAACCTACTACAATAAAATCCACTCTTAACATACTCAGATAAGAAACTTAATTATAATCTAACACAAAAAGCAAGAACTTACAAAACTGAACTGCCAAGCATCTACAAAACAATCTTACCAAATTTGTAAAGCAAATATCATAAAATCCAATTTTTATTACGTTCCATTTCTGTAGTATGTTTAGTCTGAACTCTATAAATTATTGCATAGCTTAATTGGAAGCAAAATGTCAATGTGGCTAAAATCAGAAGGTACATGTTCCTTTTGTAACGATGTGGATGCTGCTTAAGAATTCTAACAAACCAGAATGACAATTTACTGCAAACAACACTTTAATTAGATTACACATCCTATATGTTTTTATTATTTACATCATGAATGGACGCTGTTGAACATGTACTAGTTAAATACTTAGTTTTGTACTTATAATGAAAACAAGAGCAAATCTCTAGCCATTGCCAACTATATTTTTTGTATTAGAATCTGACAAATGCTACAGTGATTTCAGTGTGATTCCTCCATTCATTCTGGAGATGTTCCGGAGTGAAAGGGTTAAAAGTCTGTACTTATACAGGGACCTGGGCTCATGCCCAGTCTGAGTGATGAGTCACATTCACTTCTTCACTCAGCAAATGCACACTGATTACCCACAGCATGTCGGCTGCAGAGGAAACAGCCCCCCCTCATCAAAGAATGTACAGGTGAATGTGCCATTGTGAATGTGATATTGCAGATTACACAGAGAGCCTGCTTGGGCAGCAGAGGGAGTGGCTCAATACCCTGCTCGAAGCTCGTATCCTGGACCGAAGTTCCAGTGTTACTACTTCCTAGCTAGCTATACAGTTCTAGGATGCACACAGGTCTCTATATTTTCCTCTGTAAAATAAGATATGACAGCACTTGACTCATAGCTTTGTTTTGAGGATTAAAGGACTTAATTCACATAAAGTACTCCAAATATCCCTGCCATGTAGTGAGGGACAAATAAATAACTATTGTTTTATGAGAAGATGGAAGTCTGAACTCGTGCACAGGCAAAGTTGCTGGCTTAGAATCTCTGCCTGCTAAAGTCTGTTACCACATGGCAGTACATAAGGCATGGATGTTCAGAGGTGATCTGATCCAATGGCACTTTTCTCCCTCTTTCTCTTAAAGATTTGGGATTCGGGGACAACATTGGAGGCTCACTGAGGTAAGCTATGAGTATGCCAAACTAAACTGCTTTTGGCTACTTGCACTGACTGCAGAACTTAACTGCAGTAAGCACTCCCTCCTAATAGATCCAGATGAGACTACGGCAAGTATCAATCTAGAGTCTCAGCATGCACAGATGTCTTTCTTCTTTCTCACTTTTAACTACATTTCAAAGAATAAGTTCATCACTAACAACTTACTCATAAAGAAAGAAAACTAATTCATTACAACTTTCTGAAATGTTAGCGATCTTCATCTAAAGGTCAACTGTCACCTTCTTCATTAGGAAATAACAGCAATCTGGTAGATAAGGTCCTCTTTTTAAAAGATATCTTATGTGAATCAGGCAATTCACTCATTAAAAGTCCAGAGAATGCATATACAAAACCTTCATAAGGATAAAGACCACTACATGCATAAAAAGAGACTCCCACACTGCACTCAAACGTCTCCAGCATACATGCCGGTTCAGGAAAACAGCTGACAATTCTAACAGCAGGACTTAATGTTCTCAAAAACAAGTAGAAATGATGCCGTTAGCTGGGGAACGAAGCTTTGGGGCAGGTACAACAACTCATACATGCTTATAATGTTTATTTCAAAATATTTACACACAGATCTTATAGATTCATTGGTTAGTGAAATTCAAATCAGTTGACAATGATTTTTTTCTGGTAGTTTTAAAAAGTATTTTGCAAAACTATGGTGAAAAGCAATACCTATTTGCTAATTTTTCTATCTCCTAATTTTATCTGTACATATTGTTATAGTAAAATAAATTTCCAAATTTAGTTGTTTCTTAATAAATTCAAGAGCTAAAAACAATAATTACCTTTAATGAAAATAATATCTGTGCAGTATTTTTTCTCTAAAGTCATGGGCTTTAATAAGTTCCAAAGTACTACTTTAATAAAGTCCCTCTTCTAGGTAATGAATCCTCCAATAATTATCTCAATGCTCAAAAAGTAATTTCTTTCCCACGTCACACAGAGTATAACTATGACACTGTATGAAGCGTTTTGACCGCAATGCTCAGCCAGAGCCCACTGATATCCAGGTAACTCTACTGACTCATGACAATATATGAGATGATCGGAGACTGATCATGCACTGCAAGTTGAAGATATGAATAAGGATCAGATGAAGTGGGATAAGGATCGAATGAAGAATAAATGGTATAGAAACAAAAAACACATTCCAGGTAGAACAATCTATTTAGACATAGAAAAGAAAAAGGATGGAGTGTGAGTCAGGTGGTTAAGTGCAGTGGGTTAAGTGCAGGTGGTGAAAAGCGCAAGGACTGGTGTAAGGATCCTGGTTCGAGCCCCCTGGCTCCCCACCTGCAGGAGAGTCGCTTCACAAGCGGTGAAGCAGGTCTGCATGTGTCTTTCTCTCCCCGTCTTCCCCTCCTCTCTCCATTTCTCTGTCCTATCCAACAATGATGACATCAATAACAACAACAATAAAACAAGGGCAACAAAATATTATATATATATATATATATATATATATATATATATATATATATGTATATATATATAAAGGATGAAGAATCTCAGAACAGTGGTCTGGGAGGTGGCATAGTATAAAAAAGCACTGGACTCTCAAGCATGAGGTCCTGGGTTCATTCCCTGGCAGCATACGTACCAAAGTGATGTTTGGTTCTTTCTCTTCTATCTTTCTCATTAATAAATAAATAAAATTTTTAAAGAAATCTCAGAATAGCAACAGAAATTAGTTCATCTTGTGGTCCGGGAGGTAGATAAAGGATTAGACTCTGAATCATGAGGTCCTGAGTTCAATCCCCATCAGCAAATATACCAGAGTAATATCTGGTTCTTTCTCCTTCTCTTCCTATCTTTCTCATTCATAAATAAATAAAATCTTCATAAAAAATTTATTTTAAAAAATTAGTTCATCTTTGAGGAAAATGTATTAACAAAGGAATAGAACCAATAATTATGAATTTAAAAAAACTAGCAAAACTATGAGAACTGGAAAGAAAGAAAGGAAGAGAAAGGGAGAGAGGGAGGGAAGGAGAGAAGGAAGAGAGGAAGACTGCAGAATAGCTCACTTGGATAGTGTGCTACTATTTCAGTGTATAACCAGGTGTGAGCCTGATTCCCACCACACTGAAGGAAAACTTTGGTACAGTAGGTCTCCTCACCTTCCCCCTTGTTTATAACTCCACCTCACTTCATTCTTGGTCTTTCTATCTGAAAAGTCTTCCTGGAGCAATGAAGTCCCAGGAATAGATAGACAGATGGACAGATACAGATGGATGGATGGACAGATGGACGGACAGATAGACTGATGGAAAGATAGATGGATAGGTGGACGGAAAGAGGAAAAAAGCCAATCACAGGTCCTAGGGGGTAGGTGGTGGTTCATCTAGTTGGGTGCACATGTTGCAATTCACAAGGACCTGGATTCAAGCCACTGGTCCTCATGTGCAAGGGGAAAATTTTGTGAGTGGTGAAGCAGTGTTGTAGGTGTCTCTGTCTCTCTTCCTCCTCTATCATCCCCTTCCCTCCCAATTTCTGGCTGTTTCTATCCAACAAATAAAGACAATAAAAAAATTAAATAAAAAACAAAGCATAGATCCTTAAACTTTACCTCAACTTTTCAAAAGAACCAACTTAAAATATTGATTGACTGACTGACCAACTGAATAAATGACTGAATCATGCTGGGACCTTGCACATACACAGTTGTACTACTGCCAGGTTCACTTGACTTCTTCATTCTTTCAGTTTCAGATAAACAGGAGCAGAGATCCACCACAGCCCCAGTGGTTCTTCCTCAGAGCACAGGCTATGTGCTTAGGCATGGCTGTACACAAATCCCACCAAGCAAACCATCTCTGGTCCCACATTCTGAGTCTTTTTAAGGACACACTGGTGAACAGACAGCTGTTCATCAGTGATTTGAAGATGGAGCAAACGACTACTAGGCATTAAACTCCAGTACCTACAATCTTTTATTTAATATTGCTTAAAAGAACAGAAACTTTGGAATTGCAAATGACTTTGAGGTATGATTTGCTGTAAATATCAAAACTACATGAAACACAGGAAAGCAAGACTGATAATGAATTAAGTGCTACCTACCACTTTAGTGTCTCCTGTTTTAAAGTACAAGAGTTCAAGCTAAGAAGTCAGTCAGATGGGGCACACAGCTCAACTTGTGGAAACAAGATCAGCACCCCGAGGCTCCCACTCTCATGCCTGGAGGCTCAAGCCCAGGGTACTCTGGCTTCTCTCTGTCTTTCTCATAAGCAGGAAGTAAAAAAATAAATTTTCAGAAATGTAAAAATACACATCCCACTTTTTCCTCAGAGTAAGAAGCATAAGAATAAAAATAAGTTCTAGATCAACACTAAGCAAATACACTTTCTGCAGTGTGTTTACACTGACCTAGATACTCGCCAGTCCTTTTTCAGGTTACTGAGTACCTTCAAAGGGCATCAGCCTGACAGAGAAGCTCAGTCATCCACTTCTATCAAACCTGAACTTACACAGCCACATGTGTCTGATGAACACAGACTAGACAGTATATAGACACTAAGATGTAACTGGCTACAATTAACAAATGTACTGAGATTATTCAACAGAATATAGTGAAATAGTGCTAATATTACCTACATACTTTAAAGTCTGACACTTTAGCTGTAGCTGTAAGCTATGTTGGCATCACTCCAGTAACACACAGGGTGACTAATGGTGGTTTGTCTGAGTTCTGCTCTATTTTTTAAGTGTTATGTGGCATTCTCTGCGTGTCTTTACTCCACCCATATCACTAATTTCCACAAAATGTTTCCCACAAAAGCAGTCACAACATTTTTAACAAAAACATTTGAAATAAGTCAATTAGAATAGAAGTGAATAGGCATTTTTCTAAAGTTGATAAACAAAGTCAATAAACATCTAAAAGTAAAAAAGCACTCAAATTTCTCTAGTCATAGAAATGTAAATGAAAACTGCAAAGCATTTTCATGTTATCCTCATTTGGATATCTACAGGTAAAGATGGAGAAAGAACTAGAACCCTTATACATTGCCGGGGGGGAGCTAAAACAGCACAGCTACTTTGGAAACAGACTGACAACTGCTCAAAATGTTGACCTGAAAACATACATTTTCACAAAAGCATAGTGTTTTCTAATACAAGTAGTATTTTCTAAATAGCTTTTAAAAAGGAAGAGAAGGAAAGGGGTGGGGGGAGAGAAATATGCGGCCTGCCCATCAAGTGATGAATGGATAAGAACATAGCCTAAAAAAAAAAAAAGAATATAGCCTAGTTTTGAGAACAATGCCTTCCCACTGCAATAGGACAAGCTTTGGTGCTGCAGTTAGTCAGTCTCCCTTCCTCTCTCTCTCTCTCTCTCTCTCCCTCACCCCCTCTGTGTGTGTGTGTGTGTGTGTGTGTGTGTGTGTGTTCACTGTCTCTGTCCTTTTCTTTCAGAAAGTCAACCAAAGCAGTGAAGCCCCCAGGAAAACAAAAACAAACAAAGAGAGGAGTAAAAAATTTGCATAAAAAGAAATCGTAAGTTCATTAGAAATACATTTACTGGTGGACTGCACCAAAGTAAAAGGTAGGGGGTGGGGGTGTGTTCAGGTCCTGCAACATAATGGTAGAGGAGGAGGGGGTAGTGTTATGCAGAAAATGAGAAATGTGACACATGTGCCCATGACTGTATTCACATTGTAAACCATGAATCCCCCAATAAAGAAGAAAATGCATTGTCATAAAAAAAAAAAAACTATGTTTACAATTCAAGATTCAGAAAAAGTTTTTTTTTTTCCTCTAGGCAGTATAGTAAGTCAACTAAAATAAATCAGAGTAATTAACACTTAAAAAATCTTGATCCAGGGGCCGGTGGTGGCGCACCTGGTTGAGCGCACATGTTACAGTGTGCAAAGACCTGGGTTCGAGCCCCTGGCCCCCACCTGCAGGGGGAAAGCTTCACAGTGGTGAAGCAGTGCTGCAGGTGTCTCTCTGTCTCTCTCCCTCTCTATCACCCCCTTCCCTCTCGATTTCTGGCTGTCTCTATCCAAATAAATAAATAAAGATAATAAAAAAAACACCTTGCTCCAGCAATAACAACAACAATAATAATAATAACATAACAAGGGCAACCAACAACAAAAAAGAGAAAACAATTTTTAAAAACTTCTCTTTCAGACAGGCTAGGAATATGAGTCGACCTGTCAATGCCCATGTTCAGCAGGGAAGCAATTACAGAAGCCAGACCCTCTACCTTCTGCATCCCATAATGACCCTGGGTCCATGCTCCCAGAAGGATAAAGAATAGGTAAGCTATCAGGGGAGGGGATGGGATTTGGAGTTCTGGTGGTGGGAATTGTGTGGAGTTGTACCCCTCGTATCCTATAGTTTTGTCAGTGTTTCCTTTTTATAAACAAATAATTAAAAAATGAAAATTAAAAAAAAAAACATTCTCATTCTCTCTCTTCTCTAATGTCAGTGCTTCCTAGGAGCATCCAGTCCGCAGTATTCCATTGCTATAGGTGTTGTTTTTTGCTTTTTTGTCAGACAGAAGAGAGGGAGAGAAAGAAAAGGAGAGATACCACAGCACTGCTTCTGAAGCTTCACTCTAGTATGGTGCTTCTGTGTAGTGGGCAGAGGATGGAACACGGGTCATTGAAAGTGGCAAAATGCAAAATGTGTTTCTAGCAGGTGGGCCACCTTCAGGCCCCAGGTAACCCACTCCTTAGCTGTCCTCTATGGCAGAGAACTGAATAGCAATTGTAGGCTAATCAGGGTGTTTCCTTCCTGTGGTTGTTTTTAATTCATTCTCAAATTGATAAATACATGGACTCTTATTTTAAGAGCAAAAATGTTGACCTTCATGCTGTACTAACAGAAACATCAAGGGAAAATAAAGTGTCTACACTGTGTTGTACTTAAGAGCTAATTAATATTCAATATTTAATTGGTACTTAAGTAGTACTTAATAATGGAAAAAGAAAATAGGAAGCTCCTGGGAAGTGCTGGCTTCACAGCCCAGTCTAGAAAAAGAATGGGGACAAGTTCCATCTGCCAAAGTGCTTAATGGGTGGAGTTGAAACTCTAAAAATGGGAGAAAGGTGACAGGAAATCATAACCACAATTAAAAGGCTCAAATGACCCTATACAGGCTAGTGGTGGCACACCTGGTTAAGCACACATGCTACAGTGCTCAAGGATCCAGGGTCAAGCCCCCGTTCCCACCTGCAGGGAGAAAGCTCTGCCACTGGTGAAGTGGTGCTGCAGGTCTTTCTCTCTCTCTCTTTCTTCCTCTCGATTTCTGGCTGTCCCTATCCAATAAATAAAGATAATAAAAAAATTCAAAAGCCCAAATACATAGCAATATGTTTAAGCAGTAAACACAAAACACATAATGAGATGGACAGTCCACAGCTTCAGAAACCTATGGCAAATTTCTCAAAGCAAGGTTTTTAATATTTGAATGACAGTATGTTCATTACATCATTACATCATTCTCTCTGTTTTTCTGTATTTGAAAAAGTTCATGAAATCCTGAATAAAAAGTATCATTATGGGGAGTTGGAGGTGGAGCACCAGGTTAAGCGTATGTAGTACAAAGTGCAAGGATCCTGGTTCGAGTCCCCAACTCCCCATCTGCAGGGGAGGTTACTTCACAAGTGGTGAAACAGGTCAGCAAGTGTCTATCTTTCTCTCCCCCCTCAACCTTCCCCTCCTCTCATTTTCTCTCTGTCCTATCCAATAAAAAGGGAAAAATAACAATAATAGTAATAATGGCCTCCAAGAACAGTGGACTGGTAGTGCAGGCACCAAGCCCCATCAATGACCCTGGAGGCAATAAAAAAAGGGAAAAATCTCCTTACCACTAGTGATTACCAGTTTTCAATTTACCCACCAAATTTAAATTACGCTGTTAACTCTAAAAACACTATGCCGATCACATATATTTTGTCTGTGTTTCACCAAATTGATTAATGGATAAGCTATTACCAACAACTTAGGTTGCTCGGTCAAAATATTTTGCAGAGCAGTTTCACACGAACTGACAACATATTGCCAAGAGAACGTAGGGGACATTAATTAAGCAGGTGACACATGCCTGCTGATGAGTCCACGTATATTACTTGGGATGGCACTTACAAATCTTTTAGTACATATATTACTGGTGTTTATATAAAACTTTGAATCATCCAAGTCATAGCCAATTGTATCTCATTTTACAATACTACCAACTACTGGAGGCTGGGCCATGGTGCACTCAGTTAAGTACAAACAGTAAGAAGCACAAGGATCGGGGTTCAAGCCCCTATTCCCCACCTGCTGGGGGGATGTTTCACAAGTGGTGAAGCAGGTCTGCAGGTGTCTCTCTTTTTCTCTCCCCTCAATTTCTCTTTCCTGTCCAGTAAAATGGAAAAAATGGCCACCAGGAGCAGCGGATTCCCAGTGCTAGCCTCGAGTCCTAAGTGATAACCCTGGAGGCAAAGAAAAATAAAGGAGGGGGAAGAAAAGGAAAAAAAGAAAAAACAATATTCTAATTCACTTAGAGAACAAAAGCATACAAAAATACGAGTGCTGTGTTCTACCTGGTCGGCCTCCTTTCTGGTCCATCTTTTCCCATTAGGAACCTAAGCCTCTCCTACTCTTAGTTGATCAGTATGCCAGCAGAATTTCGGGGAACCCGCCTTTAAACTGTAACTTGATTGAGGAATACATGATTTATCCCTTGCTACAGGGCTTTCAGGAAAACCAGACCAAGTTCCTACTTCAGTGATGCAGGAGCTGACATGCTGATACTTCTGCAGTGAAGCAATTCATTCACTTCGGCATGTGTTTTTCCCAGCTTTTATTTGGGGAAAAAAAAAAAAAAAAAACTCACCTGAGCGGATGTAAAACACTTCCTGTTTAATATAAATGGGGGAAACATAAGAAATCTTGATCTCTCATCTAAATTAGCTAATAGGAAACATAGTGTCTTCCCCAAGAGGTTACCTGGACTTCCCTCTTGGAAAGCCACCTGTGTTCTGCTCTTGAAACAGCTAAGCCCTCCACCATTACTGCTTTCAACAAGATTTCTTTCCAACAAGTGTTCTCTCTCTTCTTGGAGCTCCCATGGAGGCGGGATATAGATTAAAAGCTTGTGAAATCCAGAGCTACCAAATATGTCTCCATGTCAGGCACAGAAATCAGCATTGGACATCTAAAAGCCGGGGACAAGTTTTGGCCAAATCAAGAGGTTTTAGATGCCCATCCTAAAGGTAAGGCCCTTGCCAGTTTCTGAATAAGAGAAGCCTAATAAGCTCCTAAGAGTCCTATAATTACTAATGGCAGTATCACTGCTTTACTTTCATATAATGACCAGTACATTCCAATCGATCCCTATCCTGAAGGTTTCTGGTCACCAACACAATCAGGAAAAGAAAAAGTCTGGTGACTATAAGGGAGAGGCTTTGTATAATGAACACATCAGAATGAAATCTTATGATAGTGTCCAACTAAACAAATTGGAGTAATGTGAATCTGTGTGTAAATTCTTATACTCTGTAAGAGTACAGCTAAAAATAAAACAGAAGGGGGGAAGAGGGGGAAATGCCGCCAATAACGGTGAATTCATATTGTAGGCACTGAGCCCTAATGATAACACTGATGGCAATAAAAGAAAAACAAGTAAATTAAAAATAATAATAATAAAAAAGGAGTACAGCTAAACTGGCACCACCCCTCCTAGAACTGATGGCTGGCTGGTTTCGCAGGCAGAATGACTGCAGTGCACGGAAGAGGTCCAACTCCACTTTTCACTGGATAAATTCTTTGTATCCTACTAATACCATTCCATCACAGCTTGACTATGCAATTTAAAGATTATTTTAAACTGGCTAACCCTGGGTGTAGAGACAATTTTAGATACATTAGACTTAACAAAGGCATAAAATACTCTTATTGAAGAATGAAACAGGCTGAAATTCACTCTCATTCCCGCTCGCCTCCGTCCGCACCTGGGGGGACGGGGGGCCTCTTTCAGCCCAGCTCCGCCTCTTGGGATAGTCATGGCTCAAGTATATTTTATCGAATACTTCCTAAAATACAGACTAAAATATTTTCCTCCACTTTTTATCCTCCAAAACACTTTAAGAACCTGAGTTGGGGGGGGGGGGGCAGATAGCATAATGATTATGCAAAGAGACTCTCATGCCTAAGGCTTCAAAGTCCCAGGTTCAATCCCCTGAACCACCATAAACCAGAGCTGAGCAGGGCTCTGGTTAAAAAGAAAAGAAAAAGAAAATGAAAACAAATCCAGAACAGCAGAATGGAAGTTTGTCTTTAAATTGGTGCTATCCATTTGAATCCAATTGAGTCTAGCACAGATGAGGGGACAGCACACAGCTAAAGATACACATTCCAGTGCATCAATTTGATATTCAAGGTAAGAGTCAATGGGACTGTTTATTCTAGCAGATATCACAAAAGATTTTCAAAACATTCTTCTGGTTATTCACAACAGTGGAAGGGAATCTTTTCAATAATGGATATTAAGGCTGGAATTATAAAAGTATATAAATTGCATAAAGAACACAAAAAAGCACAGAACACAAATAAACCAAAGTTTTGCAATATAAAAATAAAAATATGAACCTAAAATGGCAAGGCATGAGAACCATAAATCATGGACTTTATAAATAATAATTTTTCAGGCAGGGCAGACAGCATAAGGGCTACACAAAAGACCTTCATGCCTATGGCTCCAAGGTCCCCAGGTTCAATCTCTGGCAACACCATAGGGAAAGAAAGGATCGAAGGAAAAAAGGAAGACAGAAAGAAGAAAGGAGGAGGGGAGGGAGGAGGAAGGAAGCAACCTTTTTGAAGAGTCATAAATAATGCCTTTTCACTGCTATCAATTCATTGACATGACTGTACAAATTACAAACATGATGAAAATCTTTTCTAAAATGGCTACTTAATCATTGGTAGAAGGTACCTGTTCTCCTCCCTCTCCCTTCTTTCTGAGATAGAGCAAGCAGGAAAGAAACCACGCCAAGATTGTTTCAGTGTGGTGGGTTTCACACGTGGCAGAGCCACACTATCCAAGTGAGCTGGTTTATGGGTCAGGTTGAGGTAGACCTTTTCCAAACATAGGCCTGCTTGAGTGAGTGGTTAGTGTAGCTGCCTGTCCAGATTACCTCACACACAAAAGTACTCAGCCAAACCCAGTTTATACAGTCACTCTATAGCTCACCCTTAACAATTACAGAAAAAAATATGGATACTTATTAATATGCTATTTTTCTTTTTAATATTTTATTTATTTATTGGATTGAGACTGAGAAATCCAGAGAGGAAAGGGGGTACAGAGTGGCAGGGAGACACCTGCCACATTGCTTCACCACTTGTGAAGCTCACCTGCAGGTGGGGACAGGGGCTTGGATCTTGGTCCTTGTGCGCTGGAGCATGTATGCTCAACCAGGAGCATCACCACCGGGCCACTTCATGTGTCATCTTAGCCAAACAGACTGCAAAAATTAATCATATCCCTCAAAAGGAGATGCTCAGTACTGAATCCAGTACAGACTGTAAACTCCCTGGGGAAACTGTCTTTTTGACCATAATTCTGAGGACATAGCTTACTGGAGAACAAGGGAATAATAAATATTAATGAAAGAAACTAAAGACCAATTTTTTTTTAACAAGAGACATCCAAAACTTAACACAATACTCCACACAGCAGGGATGCATTAACTATCTCAAGCACTAGTTTTGCTCAAGAATGAAATGATTTCTGACTAGATCAGTCTGTTTCCATTCAATCCAGGGTACAAGTGTCAGAAAACATGATGCACTTGGCTGCAAACTGCCCATGACTGCTTTCCATTGACCATTCTTGTGAAGGTGTGGAAACTGAAGGGACTATCCAAGAGCCCACGTTCATCATGCCACTAGGAATTCACTTACTGCTGCAAACACAAACAGTACAATTTAGTCTCCTTTCTGAAAATAATGTACTTATTTCTTAGCAAAGGAAAATAGCTAATCTCTATTTTTAAATTAGTTTATAGGTAACATATCTGTAGATTTTACAAGGAGGATTTTCTTTCTTTATATTTTCCTTTTGTGGGGGAGAGAAGCTAGAAGAAACTCTGCTGATTTTTAAATCACTTTTCTAAACAGAAGAACACAAGTCTAGTGAAAACCCCTCCTGTTAATGCCTACTATGATTCTCAACACTGATAAGTTGCCTATAAGCAAAGATTACATGAAAAATACCTATATTCTATACTGAGCTATGAATCACTGAATTCCTCTGAATAAAGCATTCATGGAAAAGCAATGTGCTTCAGAGAAAAATCTGTGTCAGTTATTTAAATTTCTTTGGGGACAAATCAAATGAAGCAAATGGAAAACTTCTCCTCTTAACAAGACTAAACACCCCTTCTAATCATTTCCTAAATGGCCTTCATTCCTATTCAACTTCTCATTTTAAAGAGTATTTGTTTATTTATGAGGGAGTGAGCCAGAGCGTCACTCTGGTGTGACAGATGCAGGGTGATCAGGGCTTGGCACCTGCACTCTCACACTGTGCTGGCTGCATCCCTCTGAGCCCTACTCAACTTCTGAAAACCTGGTTTCAATCAGGAGTTAAGCCTCATACAGGCACAGCAGTCTGGTTGTTAGCAAATAAATACAAAAGGGCAGCCACTGTCACGGTCAGTACGGGGTTGTATCTTTGGCTTCAATGTTTGTACTTTTCAGGAGCTGAACATTTCAGGCACTCAACTTCAAACTTCAACCTGTATCCCAGAGAGTAAATTGAGGATTTAAAAAAAAAAAAAAATCTCTATGAGAAAACAGGATAGTCTTGCTGCAGAAAAATATATGTAACAGAATGAGAATGTCTGATGTTCTAAGAGTTATGAAATGCAAGTTATTAGAAGGATTCTGGAGACATGTGGTCCAATCCCATCATTTCATACATGACAAAGTTAAGGTCCAAAGGAATTAAATGTCTGCCTCCTGAGACACAAACCTGTTTGGGATTAATTATACAACCAGGACTAGAACCAAAGCCTCTTGATACCTATTAAGTCACTCGACAGGCAGTTAATATAAAATATCTTCCAAACTTTCCTGTCCATCTTTGTCTTGGCAGTTTTCTACCAGTTCCACATGTGATTAATTCTGGACAGGAAAAGCAGCTCAATGAATTGACTGCAAGCTGCATTTCAACTCACAACTACCACTAGAACTATCTAGCCATGGACCAGCAAAGACACTGTAACAGGAGTAGTTGACTATCACTAACATCTAGTCCAGGAAGCAGCAGACACTATAGGAGAAGCAGCAGACACTGTAGCAGGAGCAGTTGACTACCAGATACTGCCTGCATCCAGGGAACAGGAAAAACACTATATATAGCAGGAGCAGCTGACTACCACTGACACTGTCTAGGCCAGGGAGCAGCAGACACTGTAACAGGAGCAGCTGACTATCACTGACACTGCCTGCACCCAGGGAGCAGCAGACACTGTAACATGACTGCTGCTTAGGGATGCAAGTGCAGTAGTAGCCCTATACATACTCTTAACTATGACTCACATCCACAGCTGCTCTGGTAACCGAAATGTGGAACTACTGACCTTCTCCCTCCTCCTGAACAATTTGTCAAGGTGTGTTTAGCCAACTCACCACATTGATCATTAACTGTGTCTACATGCTTTTATGACATACATCTGATTTAAAAGGCCCTTGTGTTTATTGCAATGGATTGATTCTTTCTTATAAGAAATCTTTTTCTTTCTCTCTTTCTTTCTTTCTCATTCCTTCTTTTTTCTTTGCATGTCTTGCATATGCATCATTTTACCTCTCACAACAGGTTTTTGTTTGTTTGTTTATTTTCATTCAGACAGAGAAACTAGAGCTTCCTCTGGTCCCACAGTGCCTCCCATGTGGTCCCAGACCTAGGCTAGACAGGGTACAGCATGCACCATACCTGGTAAAATGTTTCCAATCCCAGGCAATCTCTTGAGACCTATCAAGCTCACAACAATATTTCTTTAGTTTATTTCTTCCCTGAAATACCCTGCTTTAATTCATAATCATACTAAAGTCACATGGGGGGAGGGCGGCCCTGAGACTCAGCAGTAACTACAGAAAACTTCATCAAATATTGCAGTGTAAACTTCAAAGAACAGACTATATTAAGCACTTAACCTGAGCCAGGTCTCAAGTGCATGTAAACTCATTTAGTCCTTCCAACGGTCATGTGAGCACCACACTTCCATCTCTAAATTTTAGACAAGCAAAATGAGACTCGGAGAACTTCATAACTGCAGGCCTACCACAGAACAGTAACAACTGAGCTGTGACAGGCAGGGTGCCAGCCACACACCTCACTGCCTTACAACACTCCCCATGGGTTTGCTCAGGGAAGATGAGCCCCTTCCTGGCCCAGAATTACCACAGGTGACCTCGGACTATGGGGGTCAACAGCAAGATCTCTAAATCAATGTCAACTGGAATTTCTTTCCATCACCTCCCAAAATTGTATTTTAAAAGCTACTTAAGATGAACATGGAGATTATATACCAGGAAACAATTTTCTTTTTCTTTTAACAAAAATGTATAAGACTGGGAACTGCAGCTCAAAACTAAACCATTTAAGATAAACTAGGCTTTACATTTTTATGAATTCTGCTTGTTTGTAAATTATCTATTAACTGATGGAAGAGGTGGGCAAGAGGAGAAAGGAGTCTGTCACTTATCTGATGGCCAGGATCCAACTTAGACCCTCAAGTGTTCCTGTGCTGCCAGACCCTCACTTTTGAAAGGAAATAAGCCCCCACAGCCATGTATTTTGTCAAAGTCATCTGGCTTAGTGTCGAATCTCCTAATTTACAGTTTTGGGTGATTTTCACCTGTCTTTTGTTTACATTTTACAAGAGTAAATCCAGTGACCAGAATTTTAGCTGCCATCTATAAAATGTTTTAAGTTTATCCACGGGGGCTGAGAATACAGCATAATGACTCTACAACAGACTTTCATGCTTGCAGTTCAGAGTCTCAGGCTCAGCCCTCAGCACCACAAGCCAGAGCTGAGTAGGGCTCTGGTAAAAATAAATATATAACTGTTTTTAAGTAAGCTGTGGGTTCCAAGTCAGGCCTTAAAAGCTTGTTTTGTAATTCATAGCCCCACCACAATTATACATTTTACCGAATTTTTATCATATTATTTTTTATACACACACGTTTACTCTAAATTAAACTTCAAACATTAGGCACTTCTACATTCTTTTTTAAAAATTTTTTCAAGGAATTTCTTTTTTTTAATATTTATTTTATTTATTTATTCCCTTTTGTTGCCCTTGTTGTTTTATTGTTGTAGTTATTATTGTTGTTGTCGTCGTTGTTGGATAGGACAGAGAGAAATGGAGAGAGGAGGGGAAGACAGAGAGGAGGAGAGAAAGACAGACACCTGCAGACCTGCTTCACCGCCTGTGAAGCGACTCCCCTGCAGGTGGGGAGCCGGGGTTCGAACCGGGATCCTTAAGCCGGTCCTTGTGCTTTGCACCACCTGCGCTTAACCCGCTGCGCTACAGCCCGACTCCCGGCACTTCTACATTCTATGTAAGAAAATGAAGGTTTTTTTTCATGGGCAGATTAACAAAATTTTGCCCCCAGTAAGGAGAACTATGGTGGATCAAGTACAAGTGCTTACTCATGCTACATATGTGTCCTAGCTTCATTCCTGGCCTAATACAGTCACTTTTCTGCCTTTCCAAGCATGTGATGGTACAGTGGGGGAAGAGAGATAACAGACAGAGTTCAGGGCTAGGAAAGAGCAGGGCAAACACCATGGGATATTTGCAATTTAGGTGTTGTTTTTTTTTAATTTTTAAAAATTATCTTTATTTATTGAAAGACAGCCAGAAATCAAGAGGGTGGGGGAGACAGCAAGGGACAGAGATAGAGAGACACCTGCAGCCCTGCTTCACCACTAACAAAGCTTTCCACCTCCAAGTGGGGGATCTGAGGCTCAAACCCAGGTCCACCACGACCTGGTCCATGCAATTAAGTTTTCCTATAGAATGCAACTTCAGAAAGCAAAGATATCTTAAATGTTGATGAAAAGTATCAGCGGGTCCTCTGGTCCCTTAATCATAGCCTTTTGTTCTGGACATTTGTGTGGGCTTGATGATCTATTTCCTGCCTACAGGGATGGATCAGCATCTGTCAACCCAACAGTTGCCATTATTCAGTTCAGGGAAACTGCTTCGCCATCACATGACTTAAAATAATCAGAAACATCCAGACACGTCAATCTACGTATTTTGTAATACTAAAATTTATATTCCAACTTCTAATGACACTATGTTCCGGAACCAATGAATGAGTTATAAAACTATAATATTATAAAAACTATGGATTTAACAAAATGACTAGCAATGCAGTCCATACATACTGGTGTTTGGTGTAAAAATAAATATAAATTGTAAAAAGAAACATTACCTTACTCCAGTGGCAAATGGAACGTCTGCAGTGTTCCTAACTTTAATAGAAAAGTAGCACACAAGGACTGACGTAAGGATCCCCATTCAAGCCCCCGGCTCCCCACCTGCAGGGGAGTCTCCTCACAGGCAGTGAAGGAGGTCTTCAGGTGTCTCTCTCTCTCCCCATCCATTTTTCTCTCTCCCTCTGTCTTCCCCATCTCTCTCCATTTCTCTCTGTCCTATCCAAAAATGACATAATCAACAACAACAATAATAATAATAACTACAACAACAATGAAAAACAACAAGAGGGAAGATAAATATAAAAAATTTTAAAATAGGGAGTCGGGCAGTAGCGCAGCGGGTTAAGCGCACATGGTGCAAAGTGCAAAGACCTGCGTAAGGATCCCTGTTTGAGTCCCCGGCTCCCCACTTGCAAGGGGGTCACTTCATGAGTGGTGAAGCAGGTCTTCAGGTGTCTATCTTTCTCCATCCACTCTGTCTTCTCTCTCAATTTCTCTGTCCTATCCAACAACAACAACATTAATAATAACTACAACAATAAAACAAGGGCAACAAAAGGGAATAAATAATAAAAATAAATATTAAAAAAATAAATTAATTAATTAAAAAAGAACCCAGCTTTAAAAAAAAAAAAGAAAGAAAGAAAGAAAAGAAAAGTAGCACAATGTAATGTTCTCAATTTAGTTGTGGTAACTTAACCTCCCCAAAACTAAGGTAATACTACTGGATCTTCCCCACCACCACCTGACTACTAGATCTTTATGGTGATGATGAGAAACTGTTGTGCACCTTGTACACAAAAAGGCGCAAGCATGTGATCCTTTACCTGAGAACAAACTGGACATCAAACTGACCAGCAGGAGTGACCATCTCCCACCAGTACCGGCAGCACCCAAAGCTTCACGCTGAAATGTGTTTAGCATTGCACTGCCCTTCTAGCTGCAGCTGTTTAACAGGTTAAGCATGGGATAGCTGCTTAGATGTCTAAACATACCTAGTCCACTGGTGCTGTGTTTTAAACAGTTTCCCCTTTAGTGTAAGAACAGTACTACAAGACCATTTAACACATTGAAAAAGTAATTATCTCCCAGCACACTGGAAGCGTGAAGGCAAGTTCTCAAAGCCACATACAATTTCATTGATGTCTAAGTCCTAAAATAACCTCTACTTCATTTTTCAGTTAAGAATAAAAGTGGCCCTGGTGGGAGGGAGTGGCTAGAGCACTGGACTTAATCCCCAGCAGCACAAGTGCCACAGTGATTCTCTGGTATCCTCTCTTTCCATGATAACAAAAATCTCTTTAGAAAGAAGCTTAGTAAAACATCCATTTTAGAAGCAAAGTGAGGGATCTACTCTTTAGTTGAAGCAGAGATAGCATATGGAGCACCGTTAAAATACACTAGTGTTATCTTAAATATTCCTAGTATGTTAACTGAAAGGCATGCTCCATGGTTAAGAAATTCTCTCAACGGATACCTGGGCAACAGCATGGAGATCACTCAGTTTAAAGACAGACAAAAATGGGGTTTTAAAACAGTAAGTGAACTTCAAAGTTTTTAATTGAGTTTACTTTCCCAATTTGGATAGCTCAGGAAAAAAGTGCAATCCTGATCAAACAGGGCTAGTCCAAATACTCAAGGTCATACAATCCCTGAGATTTTTATTAGACTGATTTTGGTAGCGTATACTTTAAATTCAGATCACAGAAGAAACAGTTACTGAATGAGATTTGGTTTATTCAATCTGTAAATTCGGCACTAACATATACGTTTAACAGCCATACACATAACACATATATATTTTTTTCTGGCTGAAGGCTAACCACTCCTGCACATTCTTTCAGGCTTTCCACCACTACACTGTGCCCCGTCAGCCTTTACTGAGCTATGCAGGTCAGAATTAATATACCTGAACCTGGTTCCCCACTGTGGTGCCTATCCTCACTAAAATACACAAAACATGAAGTGCAGCACCTCCCCTATATGACAGTGGGGGCTGGGAAGGAATTTCACTGGATCAAAATGCAAGTTTGTCATTCTCTACAGAAAAAGAATCGCCAGTTTTAAAACTTCCTCTCATCAAATGTTCACAGTAAATAGAATAGACTTAGAATTGAAATCTACCTTTACCTGAGGACAGTAAGACTACGCATACCATCACAGACATAAACAGACATGATCTATATCCCTGAACAAGGAATTTCTAATGTGACAGAAGCTAAATATGCTTTTACTTCCTGATCTTCATATCATATCAAATAAGCGCATGTCAGATTCTGCTATGTATGACATTGTTACATAATATATTTCCTGCTGGCTTCTACAAATACTTCCAGATAGACTGCTCAGTGTTACTAACTCTGAGTCTGTAGATGTACAGTGTATGAGAAGCAGCATAACAGTGAAAAGATGCAGCCTTTCCCAGTGCAGAACCCGTTTTAGTTTTCAATGCCTTTAATCGCACAAAGGTGTTGGAAGACAGCGAGACAACCAACTTCCTATTTCCTGTATCTAGTACAAAGCAAGCAAGCGTGGGGAGGGTTATTAACAAAGGCGACCAGGAAATTAAATTGTGTTAAATAAGCCCGCGCACACTTTGGACATGTATCGTTTTATTTTTGTTACCCTTTCCTATAACTGTTTCTCAAGAACCAGAAAAGATGATCCTACAGCAATAGAATCCTCTATTTCTCTTCTTGAGATAGTTTATTCTAGCCAAGTATTTTGTGAAAATTCTGATTTCAAAAGGAAAGAAAAATGAAGATGAAAATGGATACTAACCACTACTAAACGTATCCATATAAGCATCTTTAAAAGTAATTTATTTCTTCAGACTCAGTAACCAGACAGCAGCGCGACCTGGGCTCGCTCACTGTCCAGGAAAATGCCAGAGTTCCTAGGTTCACGCTATCCAAGGCGCCAGGCCCGGGCTTCACAGTACCAGGCAGCGCTATCTGCACACCGGCGGAGCAGACACTGCTCCTCTGTTCCTGCCCCACCGAGAGGTCCCAGGGCAGCAGCGCGTGGCCACAGAGCGGGCATCCAGGTCCCTGCATACATGTCTGTCCGCGGGCCCCCGCAGGCCTCTTCAAGCAGGCGCGGCTGCCGAGCGCCCGGCTCTGGGGCCTCCCGCACCCTTCCTTCGGGAGCCTGCTAAGAGGCAGGCGCGCCGCCGAGACCTCGCCAGGCCAGTCCACCAGAGTCGGATGCATGTGCTGTGCGGGGCTCACCCCGACTGCCCCGCTGGCTCCCGCACCCCCCAGGTGCCAGCGGTGGGCCATGGATGCTGGGAGGCTGACCCACCCGCCCGCCGGGGCCAAGGGCCCCGCACCCCGCCCGCACGGAAAGCTGCCGCCGCAGAGCCCGCAGCGCGCCCGCACACACCTGCTTGCAGCCCCCACCCCCGCCGGCAGACGGAGGGCACCCACAGCTCCCCGCCTCCTGGGGGGCTAAGGGGCCAGCGGCCGGGGGGAGGGGCGCGGGCCCCGAGGGGAGGGGCAGGCCCAGGGAGAGGGGCAGGCCTGGGGGGGAGGGGAAGCCGGGGGGAGGAGCAGGCCACGGAGGGGAGGGGGCTGCAGAAGGACCGGGCAGTTGTGGGGGGGGGGGGGTGCGGAGGACCCGACAGCCCCGGGATGGGGGGGGGGCTGAAGACCAAGCTGGGGATGGCAGCTCCCTTTTCCCTCCGGGCGGCTGGAGAAAGAGGCGGCGCAGGGGCACAAGCGGGGAAGCTGGGGCCCGGGAACTGAGAGGGTGGCACGTGGGGGTCACAGGCTGGAGGGGGCGCTGGACGCCGGGGAGATGCCGTGAGTGGAGGCCGACCTGGGGCCGCGGGTGTGGGCGGGAGCCCGCAGCCAGCGAGCGCTGGACGGCGGGCGCCCGGGGGTGTGCGGCCAGGGCGTGGAGCAGGCGGGTGGGCGACCCGGGGTGGGAGCTGCGGGTCGGGCTCCGGGGGCGGGGGTGCGCCGAGGAGTCGCCGCGAGCAGCAAATGGACTGAACTTGGGGCCGCAAGGCGGAGGGGCTGTGCTGGGGACACGGAGGGGGCTGCGGGGCCGGGCCGGTTGGGGTCAGGGGTCGGTGGTCGGAGATCCGGGATCGGGAGTTGGGGCAGGGATCAAGGATCTGGGATTGGGAGTAGGGTCGGGATCCGGGTCGGGGTTGAGGGTTGGGGCACGGGGGGGACCTGGGGTCGGGAAAGGGGATGCGGGCCCGGGCCGGGTCAAGGGGTCCCGGCCACCCACTTACTTGGCAGGCTGAGCGGCGGCCGTCGGAGCTCCGCGGATCGGGGGCGTCGGCGACATTGGGGAGGGACTGAAGAAGTCCGGGCCGCGGCGGCCCTCCCTCCCCCCGCCCTCCCGGCGCCTCCCGCGCCCCGCGCCAGCTACCCGGTACCCATGGTGCCGCCTCAGCGGCCGGCGACTACTCCGGGCAGCCCGCCCCTGACGTCAGCACGCTGCGTCTCGCTACGCCCCCTGCTCGCCTATTGGTCCAGGGGACGGATCAACCTCTCCATTGGTCCGCCAGCATATTAAACCAGCCAATGGGCTGCGGATTCAGGTCGCCATAGACACCGATGCTGCTGTAAGCCTGCAGAAGGTAGGGGGGCAGAGGGTTCCCCGCAGAGCTTAGGGTACAGGTGTGGGGTGACAAGGGGAGAAGTCCTACAGAAGGTGAGAAGAGGGCCTGCAGAAGGTGGGGAGCAGAAGAGGGCTCCCTGCAGAGCCTGGGGTGCAGGTGTGGGGTGACTTGGGGACAGGGCCTGCAGAAGGTGGGGAATGGACAGCTCCCCGCAGAGCTTGGGGTGAAGGTGTGACAAGGGGAGAGGGCCTGCAGAAGGTGGGGTGCAGAAGGCTCCCCACAGAGCTTGGGGTGCAGGTTTGGAGTGACAAGGGGAGAGTACCTAAAGAAGGTGGGGAGCAGAGGTGGGGGTCCCTGCAGAGCTTGGAGTGCAGGTTTGAGGTGACAAGGGGAGAGGCCCTGCAGAAGGTGGGGAGCAGAGGAGGGCTCCCTGCAAGGCTTGGAGTGCAGGTTTGGGGTGACAAGGGGAGATGGCCTGCAGAAGGTGGGAAGCAGAGGGCTCCCCACAGAGCTTGGAGTGCAGGTTTGAGGTGACAAGGGGAGAGAACCTACAGAAGGTGGGAAGCAGAGGAGGGCTCCCTGCAGGGTTTGGGGTGCAGGTAGAGGGTGACAAAGGGAAAGGGCTTGCAGAAGGTGGGAAGCAGAGGACTCCCGCAGAGCTTGGGGTGCATGTTGTGGGGTGACAGGGAGAGGTCCTGTAGGAGGTGGGGGTAGAGGAGAATTCCCTGAAGAGCTTGGGGTGCAGGAGCTAGGGGGGGTGGGATAAGAGGGCTTCCCAGGAGCTGACCTGCAAATTTGAGCTAGCTTTTGTTTTGCTTCTGGCCAACCTTACCTGTGTTGTTGGAGTTTGTGCCTGTGTGGAAAGTAGAAATAACAGCTTAAGAATTCTAAGAGATGAATGACAAGGAGTGGGTTTCTCTTTTCCAGAGTTGCAAAGGCCCTGAAGCCAAGCCTTTTGACATTTGACATGTATGCTGCTTCTGCTCCTCGAGGTGAGTTTGCCCTCCATCTCTGAGACCACGCCTTCCTCCCTACATCACTGATCTACCAGAGTCCTTCTTGCTCTTCTCAACCACATCCTTTCCAGGGACAGACTGCTGCAGATTTGGGGAGTCTTCAAACTTACATCCTTGGCTTAAGAAGGTTCCAGGATACCCCTTGTGTGCTCCTTTGATGAGGAAACAGTAAGCTGAGGTGTTTCCAGTACAATCCTGATAGCTCCACTCAAGAATATTGTTAGGAGCCCAGTGGTGGCACACCTGGTTGATCACAGGTTATATGCACAAGGACAGGTCAGGGGGGAAGCTTCACAGATGGTGAAGTAGGGCTGCAAGTGTCTCTCTGTCTCTCACAAGAAGCTGCTTTGTGCTTGGAAATTTGAGGCAGCAATTGTTTGGGTTTTTTTATTAATTTATTTATTTTACCTTTTGTTGCCCTTGTTTTTTTATTGTTGTAGTTATTATTGTTGTTGTTATTGATGTTGTCATTAGATAGGACACAGCAATGGAGAGAGGAGGGGGAGAGAAAGACAGACACCTGCAGACCTGCTTCACTGCTTGTGAAGTGACCCCCCTGCAGGTGGGGAGCCAGGGGTTTGAGCTGGGATCCTTAAGCCGGTCCTTGTGCTTTGCTCTACATGTGCTTAACCTGCTGCACTACCACCCAACTCCCGAGGCAGCAATTGTTAATAGTAATTTGTCAATACCGTTTTTGTTGTTGTTGTTGTTTTTGCAAAAAACTTTCACATTTACATAAAGGCTGTTAACAAACTTCATGAATGTCCCAGGCTCTTAAGTATTACATTGCATTATCATATAATAGGCATTAAGACTAATAGGTACCTTCCATTGATTTTTGGCTTTCCTATGTTGATCTGTATAGTAAGAAGAGCATAGTTATGCCACTGCTCCTTAGGTTGGATTAACAGTACTGTATAAGAAACCTGACAGAAGTGGAATATTGTAACATTTTCTCAAGACAGATTAATCTGTGTACAAACTACCTTTGTCTAGCTAAGATCCTGAATTTTGAGTTGAATAATGTTCATGGTCCAGGAGGGGGTATAGTGGATAAGGCTTTAGGCTCTCAAGCATGGGGTCCAGAGTTCAATCCCTGGCAGCACATGTACCAGAGTGATGTCTGGTTCTTTCTCTCTCTCCTATCATTTCTCAATGGATAAATAAATAAAATCTTTTAATTTTTTTAAAAGTTAAATAATGTTCTCTGCTAAGTGGTGTGTCTTATTGTAATTGAGGGTTACAAAAACAGATAGGAATTGTTTTTCTTTCTAAATTTTTACTAGATAGAACAGAGAAATTCAGAGAGGAGGGGGAGATAGAGAAAGATAGACACCTACAGACCTGCTTCACCACTTGTAAAGTGGACCCCCTGCTAGTGGGGAGCAGAGACTCAAACCCAGGTCCTTGCACTTGGTAATATAGGCACTTAACTGGGTGCACCACCATCCAGCCCCAAGGATTTTAAATAAGGTTTGTTGAATAGAAAAGCCTCTTTTACAATTTAGGAGAATTTGAACATAGTTGACAGTTCTGTGAGGGATTAGACTTGTGTGAGAGCAAATTTATACAGGTCAGGGAAGTGTGCCAGCTGGAAGGTCAGTAAGCTGGTCCAGGGCAAGCAGAATGAGGACTTCAATCCACCAGGTCTCCCAACCCATGATGGGCTTCCCATGAATTTCCTCCTAACACAAACCTGCCTGAAGTCTCAATGGTTCTCAATGTACTCATTGACCAATACAAAAATGAAGTAGGGTGAGGAAGTGTTAGTCTCTCAAGTTGTCCTTTTGTTTCCCATACTCAATTTAGCATATAAATTGTTGTTGCAAAATAGTTCCTATAAGTAATAGTTCCTGAAGGTGGTCATCTTTGTCTATACAACTTAATTAATATCTGGTCTCCTCTTCGGGCCACGTTAAGAAGCCCTATCCTGTCGTTGGTACTGTTTCGGTGGGGTTTCCTTAAATTGTACAGCTTCTGTAAACAGAGGGAATGACCTATCCCGTCCTCAATGTCAGGTAATTTCTCACCTCTAGGGCCAGTTTTACTAGCCCTGTCCCTTGGGGCCACTTTCACTGATTATCCTTTGTCTTGCAGGATTTTGTTTCATTGATAATAATTTGTCTCTAATTTGCATCCTTTCTTAAGTTATTTTTCCTCATTTTTTACAAATACCTTGCCTTTTATGAAACTCACTCCTTTCAGTGCCACATCCATTTTCTTCTACTGGCCTTTTTCCTTTCACCAAGAAAAGTCCAAATGAAATTTCTTAAAGATTCTGGTTTTGGGGCATAGGTAGATAGCATAATGGTTATGCAAAGAGACTCTCATGCCTGAGGCTCTAAAGTCCCAGGTTCCCCTGCAACACCACACACACGTTAGAGCAGATCAGTGTTATGGTAAAAAAAAAAAAAAAAAAAAATCTGGTTTTTCACCCCTAAAGTTCTAGTCCCTGAATACAGTTGAAATAATTCTGAATCATGTCCTCCATACTCTAACTCATTCAATCAATTAAGTTCTCACTGACAAAAATGCCATCTACTTTCAAATTGTATTGTTTCCATTTCAGATTTCCAGTGGAAGGTGGCAGCCTTTCCTGGAAAGGTTCTGACTCTCCCTGAGAGCATATAGAAATGCAAATGACCTACTTAAAAGTTGAAACCTTTTTAGAAAGCTAAAACCTTGGTGGGTCTGTTGAGAAAGGAGTGGAAAGAGCAGGCTAAGGACAAGATTCAAAAGACAAAAATGGGTTTAGTGAGCTCCACATGAAAAACAAAAGTAAACAGCAGAGGTCCTGGCTAACTTTTCTAGAAAGGAAGTTAATCTGAACCTTGGATTAAGAACAACTTTTCTTTTTTCTCAAGATTGTTTTGGCAATTCTAGGTCTTTTCTGGTTCCAGATAAACATTTGTAGTATTTGTTCTATTCTCCTAAAAAATGTGCTTGGGATCTTGATAGGGATAGCATTAAATTTGTAGATGGCTCTGGGTAGTATATTCATTTCGATGATGTTAATTCTTCCAACCCATGAACATGGAATATCTTTCCACTTCTTTGTGTGTCGGGCTGGCTTCGTGAGAGGAGATAGACGACCTGGGACTCATGGTTGAGCTGTAGGCAGTATCTCTTTATTCACGCAGGACACAGCACAATCTAAGCCGAGCTAGACTAAACTAACACTACAACCAACTAAAACAAACAATGCTGTCCTTATATACTTTCCAAGTAGGGTGTGAACAGGATGTGACATAGAGAGGGTGGAGAGCATGCAAGAATTCTACCACTGAACCACCAATGCCCTTGAGGGAGAGTGGTGCTTTATGTAAATGTAAAAGTGATTTATGTAAATAGACCGCAGCTTTGAGGGGGATCAAACCAATCCCTATACAGGCATACCCGATGCTTGGGTTAAGCAGAAGCCAGGGGGAGCTGGCATACTACCCAACATTTGTGTCTTTTTCAATTTCTTTGAGTAGTGACTCATAATTTTCAGTATACAAGTCTTTCACTTCTTTGGTTAGGTTTACTCCTAGATATTTTATTGTTTTTGTTGCTATAGTAAAAGGAATTGATTTCTGGATTTCAATTTCTTCTAACTTAGTGTTTCCATAGAGGAATGCCACTGACTTTTGAATGTTAGTTTTATAGCCTAACACCTTACTGTATTGCCTGATGATTTCCAAAAGCTTCTTGCTGGATTCCTTCGGTTTTTCCATGTATACTATCATGTCATCTGCAAATAAGCAGAGTTTGACTTCTTCTCTTCCAATCTGTATCCCTTTAATTCCTTGCTCCTGCCTGATTGCTATGGCAAGAGCTTCCAACACTATGTTGAATAGTAATGGTGATAGTGGGCATCCCTGTCTAGTACCTGATCTGAGTGGAAAGGCTTCCAGTTTTTCACCATTGAGTATGATGTTGGCTGTAGGTTTACTATATATAGACTCCACTATCTTCAGAAATTTTCCATCTATTCCCATTTTTTGTAGTGTTTTGATAACTCCTCCTACCGCTACAAACTTATCAGAGCAAGTCCACACATTTCCGGTCAATGTTGCCCCCAATAGACAAAAACCTCAGGCCTGGTATCCATATTCTGCCACAGACCTGAAGGAACTACGCCAGGCTATCAAGGATGACGGTATTCATGCCCCATGGACCAGGTCCATTTTACAAGGCCTGCTTCAGAACCTTAATACTCCCCAAGACTGGAGGGATATAACTCGCGCTACGTTCCCAGGCCCCCTCTTCCTGCGATGGGAGGCATTCTTTCGCGACGAATGTTTACAACAATCGCGGAAAAATATTCAAAATCAGCCAGAGGGGAATTTTGATGCATTGTTTGGAACAGGCCAATTAGAAACAGGGATTCAACAGGTGGAAGCCAAGTTTCCACCGGGGTATTTTGATCATGTACGCCTGTGTGCATTAAAAGCATGGGAGCAATTAACACCACCCATGGGAGCGGCCTCAGCCCCCATTCTCTCCCTTCAACAAGAACCTGATGAATCCCTCGCTAAATTCATTGCCAGGGTCCAGTTGAGTTTGGAAAGGAAGATTTATAATCCTGACGCTCGTTTTCTCCTCCAGCGATCCATAGTCTGGGATCGAATGCTTCCGCATTTTCGACAGGCCTGTATCACTCTTAAAAACAAACACCCAGATACTTGGATTATAGCTACACAGGATCTCAGATCAAGCTCTTTTCAAGGACCTATGCAGCTACCTTACATAAGCAAAAAGGGGCTTGCTTTCAGTGTGGTCGCCAAGGGCATTGGCATAACCAATGTCCAGAAAATAGACGGCAACCCCGCCTCCAGTCAGGGCAACCCCGTCTCCAGACAGGGAATCAGAGACCACGAATGCCTTGTCCCAGATGTTAGAAAGGATTTCACTGGAGGAGAGATTGTTGGTCAAGGTTCCATAGGAACGGCATGCCTCTGCCAAATGTAAACTAGGTGTGGGGCTTCCCTTAGCCCCGCCCCCAAGAGGGAAGGAAGCAGGTCGCCCGCTTGGTGCTGTGTCCTTCTTCCACAAACAGAAGCCCAGCTTGGGACCCAATCCATCGCTACACCCACCACGCCAACTAACAATAACAGAGGGTGAGCAGAAGGAGGAACCCGCAATATGTGGGAACTTCCAGCATAGAAATAACCGGCTGGAGCAAGAGAACAGCTCGAATTCGGAGTCTGAGATTTTATGGACCACCCCTGTTTTAGAAAGGGGTCACCCAACTATGACAGTAAAGATTGGTAATATTCCTTTTAAGTGTTTGATTGACACGGGAGCAGATAAGACAATATTAAGACAAGCAGAGGTTCCCCAGAGTTGGGAACTCCTCCCAGGACCACACTTACATGGTGTTGGAGGATTGACTCAAGCATTCCGCACACGAGATTCCCTTGTGTGGGAAGATCCAGAAGGGACTACCGGACCCTTTCAGCCTTTAATAGCTGATATAAGCACCAATTTATTGGGAAGAGACTTGCTGGAATCTCTACATGTAGTGATATCCTCAGACACCTCTGCAGGACACCACACTCACTCCTGTGAGACTGCTAGACCCAACCAGCACCCCCAATACTAACTGCCACTGTTCGTAACAGATCTCCTCACTTAGATTGGCTTTCTAATGAGCCTGTCTGGGTGGAACAGTGGCCTTTGCCTAGGGAGAAGCTAGAAATTTTAAAAGAACTCGTCCAAGAGCAGTTATCTTTGGGACACATTCGTCATTCTCGGAGCCCATGGAATACTCCAGTCTTTGTGCTTAAAAAAGCGCTCAGGAAAATGGCGCCTCCTCCAAGATCTTCGTGCAGTTAATAAAACCATGCAGGTTTGGGGCTCCCCCCAAAGGGATTTGCCTCTTGCTTCTGCAATTCCCACAGGAATTCCAATCATAGCTATTGATCTACAGGATTGTTTTTTCTCTATTCCCTTACACCCACAAGATTGTAAACGTTTTGCTTTCTCTGTTCCTTCTATTAATAATGCCAGCCCTGCTGATAGATTTAAATGGGTGGTACTGCCCCAGGGCATGGCTAATAGTCCTACTATGTGTCAAAAGGCTGTTAAATCTGCCCTTTTTCCATATATTCATAAGGGCCTTAAGGTTTTTCATTATATGGATGATGTGTTAATATGGGGAGAATTAGATACAGATCTCTCCGCCCTACGTGATTTTCTAATCCCTGCCTTAAAGAGAAGTGGACTTAATGTAGCTCCTGAGAAGATACAGCTAATCCCTCCAATATCTTTCTTAGGCTCAGAGATTTCCCTAACGCAGATTCGTCCTTTAAAACCTTGTGTTACTTTTCCTTCTAATCTCACTCTTGCTTCTTTACAAAGTTTTCTTGGAAATTTGAATTGGCTTAGGCAGTGTCTTTATCTGCCTACGAGCTGCCTGCAACCACTGTTCGATCTGTTAAAAGGAAACAAACACCCCTCTTCAAAGCGTATGTTAACCCCCGAAGCCTCCTTGGCACTGGAAAAAGTTAACCAGGCTCTCCAGGACATGCACCTCATTCGGTTCTCCCCCTCCTCTCCAGTAAATCTTCTAATCTTTAACTCAACCCCCACGGTAGTGGGGGGCATTGTGGCAGAAACATGGCGTTCTCGAATGGCTTCATACGCCAGTAGGCGGAGCTCCAAGACTCCTTACCGAGATTGATTCCTTAGCATTTATGGTTCGCCAAGGAAGAAACAGATAGGTTCAGGTCTTAGGAAGGGAACCAGATTCAATCATTCTTCCCTTTTCTCTCACAGATACAGAATGGCTCATAGGCCACCATTCTCATTTTGCCATAAGTTTAATGGGTTTTCCAGGACAATTAGATAATCATTTTCCCTCTAATAATTTGATAGCTTCTTTACCTCTGTTGCTTCTACTAGTACCTAAACTTTTCTTTCGAGATCCCATCCCCTCAGCTCCTACAGTGTTCACTGATGGTGGAAAAAAGGGAGCTGCTGCCCTTATATATTATCCAGACCAGCAATACCCCAAACCTCTCTTTACTGAACTTCCTGATAATTCCCCTCAGTACAAAGAACATTATGCTGTTTTCCTTGCATTAAAAGCTGTACCAGAATCCTTCAACTTTTTTTCTGACAGTGTGTATATTGTTAACTTACTTCCATGGCTTGCTCGATCTTATGTAAGAATTGATGACAACCCACTTTCTCCTCTTTTAATTTAAATTGCCTCTATGCTCTGTTCTCGAACCCAACCACTGTATGTTCAGCACCTACGTTCCCACAGCCCTCTTCCTGGTCCCCTGTCCCAAGGGAATGCTGCAGCTGACCGCCTTGCCTCCACAGGAATTCTCCTAGCCTCTGTCTCTAATCCTGCTGACTTTCATTCCCTAACCCATGTTAATCTTAAAGGTCTTCGAGCTCGATTTCCTGATATTCCTCTGCCACAGTTAAAACGTATTCTTGCTACATGTTCCTCCTGTGCAGGTCTAATCAAAACACCTGCTATTCAAACTCTGGGGGTTAATCCTCGAGGTTTAAAAGCCAACGCTCTTTGGCAAATTGATGTTACCCACATACCCAACTTTGGCAAACAAAAATATGTGTTCGTCTCAATTGATACCTAAGTTTATGTGGGCTACAGCTCAGATTGGAGAAAACTCAAAAAAGCTTATAAGCCATATGCTCTCCTGGTTTGTTGTAATGGGCTTACCTCTCCAACTTAATAAAACGGATAATGGACATGCTTTTACCAGCAAACAATTTAAAGATTTTTGTTCCCTCTGGAACATTACTCATACTACAGGCATTCCGTATAATCCACAGGGACAAGTCATTGTTGAGAGGACCCATCAAACTCTTAAGGCTCAATTAAATAAAGAAAAAGGGGAAATGTACCCCCCCAATATCCTGCTGGCAAAAGCCTTAACTACATTAAATCTCTTTAATATTTACAAAAACTCAGACCAACCTCCTATTATTCTTCATTGGCAAACACCACCCACCCTCCCAGCTATTAAAGTCAAATGGAAAGACCACTTGATAAAATTTGGAAAGGACCTGACCCCCTGTTGACTATGGGGAGGGGTTTCGCATGCATTTTTCCACAAAATTACTCCAAGCCTGTTTGGGTTCCTGCCCGCCATGTCCGGCAATACCCACATGATGGCGCTGATATCCCAGAAGAACAAGAAACACTGCAAGAAGACTGGCTGCAAGAGGACTGGCTGCAGGATGTACCCCAGGATCCATAATACAGCATGGCAGAATAAAAAAAAAAATCTGATTCACAGAACTCTTCCCCCCCCCCCACCGAATGTCTTATGGTATGACTGGCCAGTTGTGTTTTGTGAGTGAGTGAGTGAGTGGAAAAAAAAAAATTGAGTGAGTTGAGTGACCAAAATTTTTGTACGACCCATTGTGCTCAGAGTACTCTGAAAGTTAACTGACTTTATATAAAACGGCTGGACGCAGCCATGGTTTCTGGAGACGTCCAGAAACAGTTCAAAAATTGTTCATTCCTCTTTTTGATTTCTTTTTTAAGTTTTGATATAAATATGAAATTTTAGTCTTAAACTGTGTGAGTAAAGATGGTTCAACTATGACAGTAGATCTAAATTCGCATTTGAAATGATATGTCTTATTTACAAGTTTTTCTTCTCCTGTGTGTTATAAACTATATGTTTAATATGCATGTTTCAAGTTTGGTAAACATTAACTTAACGGTTAAATTGTAACTTTGAAGCTACATTCTTACGAGAAGAGGTAAAATCAATTCATTAAAGTAACTGAGTGTTTAAGGTAAAACTCTAAATATTCAGTGTGACAATTCATCATCTCCTAAGTTAAAATACAAATCCTCTATACAGGACATTTTTGGAGGGCCCCCAAAAATGTCCTGTAAGCTATCTTGTGGAAATTAATCCACAACAAATTTGGCATCAATCTGATATTGTATATGTACTAAAAAAAATATTGTCACTAAAATGTGTTAACTCTAGTAACCTGAGTTTGCTTAAAAACCCAATGTAAAAATAGTTAAGAATCAATATATATGTGACTTAAATTCAGTATGAAAATTTTACTATATAGAGACTGCTACATGAGGTCACATAAGATGACCTTTACATGAAATTATAAAGATACCTAAGCCAATTATAATCATTGAGTTATCAATTGTAGTTATCCTCTAATTTGTTACAAAGTTTTTTCATAAGTAATTGACTACAGCTATGACAAGCCTTCGCATAAAGAAGCATCTGCTCATATAGAATCCCCAGAAATCCATCTTGGACCCCTGACCTCTGACATCACCCATAATTACTGCCATCCCCCGAAACCCATGATGTGACCTGACACCATCTGGAGAACCTGATTCACAGACTCCAAAGGACAAGACTTTCCTACTGCCTTTTTCTCAGCCGTCGGTGTCTACTCTTCCTGCTTCTGTTTCGCCCATCATGTTTTGGCGGTTCCAGGTCACTCTCTACAGAGAAGAAAAGTTCCAGTGGCTGTCCTCCTCCATCAAGATAGACGTGTGGCATTTAATTCCTGGCCGTTGACATTGGACTGATACTTCTATAGAACTTGCTGGACACTCCCTTTATACTGCTGGACTTCTTGAAGAATGACTGTAGCAGTTCATAGAACTTTCCGCCAGCTGACTCAGGATTTTTCAATGCCAGATCACCCCTCTAGCCCCTCAGCTTACCAGGCCCCCACTTCTCCACCCATCAGGCTCACTCTATCTCTTGCTACTCTTACTTATCCCTCCCTGTCTTGTGCTAGTTCTTTTTGAAGACACTTACACGCTATCATTCTGCTTTCTTACCAACAGGCTTCTGTTCACCCCTACACTGCTATTCCCCTGACAGAGATGAAGCCTTTTACAGACATTGACCCAGTTATATATGACCATTAAGTAAGAGGGAAATGTTGGGTAATTGTGAGGATATGGTTGAGCTTGGAAGGGCTTGAGCCTGAGGGGTGTGTCAATCCTGTTAGTCTCTCTCTCCACAGAGAGGTTGAGCAAGGAGGGACAGTAGAACCCCAAAAAGGTGTGCCTCTTATCAGTCTCCCTGCCTCACAAAGTGCCCCACACTCCTGATACTATGGCAAATAGTTAAAAAGAAAGGGGGATATGTTGGATAGTATGCCAGCTCCCCCTGGCTTCTGCTTAACCATATGCCTATATAGGGATAGATTTAATCCCATTCAAAGCTTTGGTCTATTTACATAAATCACTTCTACATTTACATAAAGCACTCCCTCTAGGGCATTGGTGGTTCAGTGATAGGATTCTCACCTGCTCCGCCCCCTCCTTGTCACACTCTGATTTTCACCAGTCACTTTTCTCTCCACCCTCTCTATGTCACATCCTCTTTCCACCCTACTTGGCAAGTATATATAAAGACAGCATTGTGAGTTGTACAGTACTTGAGTTTAGCTTAGCTCGGCTTAAGTTGTGCTGCATCCTGCATGAATAAAGAGATAGTGCCTACAGCTCGACCATGAATCCCTGGTCATCTGTTACCCGCCCGTAAAGCCAGCCCGGCGAAAACAACATAGCCCGGAGAAAACAACAATAAAGGGATGTTGTATTTTGTCAAAGGCTTTCTCTGCATCTATTGATATGACCATGTGGTTTTTGGTCTTGCTTTTGTTAATGTGGTGGATCACATTGATTGATTTACATATATTAAACCAACCTTTAATTGCCAAAACAATCTTGAGAAAAAAGAACAGAACCGGAGGCATCACACTCCCATATCTCAAACTGTATTATAGGGCCATTGTCATCAAAACTGCTTGGTACTGGAACATGAATAGACACACTGACCAGTGGAATAGAATTGAGAGCCCAGAAATGAGGCCCCACACCTATGGACATCTAATCTTTGACAAAGGGGCCCAGACTATTGCATGGGGAAAGCAGAGTCTCTTCAACAAATGGTGTTGGAAGCAATGGGTTGAAACATGCAGAAGAATGAAACTGAATCACTGTAATTTACCAAATACAAAAGTAAATTGCAAGTGGATCAAGGACTTGGATGTTAGATCACAAACTATCAAATACGTAGAGGAAAATATTGGCAAAACTCTTTTCTGCATAAATTTTAAAGACATTTTCAATGAAAGGAATCCAATTACAAAGAAGACTAAGGCAAGTATAAACCTATGGGACTACATCAAATTAAAAAGCTTCTTCACAGCAAAAGAAACCACTACCCAAACCAAGAGACCCCTCACAGAATGGGAGAAGATCTTTACATGCCATACATCAGATAAGAGTTTAATAACCAACATATATAAAGAGCTTGCCAGACTTAACAACAAGACAACAAATAACCTCATCCAAAAATGGGGGGAAGACTTGGACAGAATATTCACCACAGAAGAGATCCAAAAGGCTGAGAAACACATGAAAAAATGCTCCAAGTCTCTGATTGTCAGAGAAATGCAAATAAAGACAACAATGAGATATCACTTCACTCCTGTGAGAATGTCATACATCAGAAAAGGTAACAGCAGCAAATGCTGGAGAGGGTGTGGGGTCAAAGGAACCCTCCTACACTGCTGGTGGGAATGTCAATTGGTCCAACCTCTGTGGAGAACAGTCTGGAGAACTCTCAGAAGGCTAGAAATGGACCTACCCTATGATCCTGCAATTCCTCTCCTGGGTATATATCCTAAGGAACCCAACACATCCATCCAAAAAGATCTGTGTACACATATGTTCTTGGCAACACAATTTGTAATAGCCAAAACCTGGAAGCAACCCAGATGTCCAACAACAGATGAGTGGCTCAGCAAGTTGTGGTATATATACACAATGGAATACTACTCAGCTGTAAAAAATGGTGACTTCACCGTTTTCAGCCGATCTTGGATGGACCTTGTAAAAACCATGTTGAGTGAAATAAGTCAGAAACAGAAGGATGAATATGGGATGATCTCACTCTCAGGCAGAAGTTGAAAAACAGGATCAGAAAAGCAAACACAAGTAGAACCTGAAATGGAATTGGCATATCATACCAAAGTAAAAGACTCTGGGGTGGGTGGGTGGGGAGAATACAGGTCCATGAAGGATGATAAATGACATAGTGGGGGTTGTATTGTTAAATGGGAAACTGGGGAATGTTATGCATGTACAAACTATTATATTTACTGTTGAATGTAAAACATTAATTCCCCCAATAAAAGAAAGAAAATTTAAAAAGCTAAATAATAAAAAGTTTAGATGTTAAAAAAATAAAAGAACAACTTTTAGCTTTCTACTCTTTGTGATTCCCTATTATCCCACAATAAGTCCTGAAAAACAATAGTAGAGTTATCCAGGATAAAGGGAAATCAGGAACACCATCTCCTTCCTCATTCTTGGATGTTTATAGGAAAGGTAAGAGCAGTGAGAATGAGAAGGTCAAAGGGTGCTTACTTGGAACCAGGCATAGAATGCTGTGGGAAAATGTGGTCCTAAGAAGGGTTGCTAGTTTTACTTATGGTTTTTAGATTAGTTTTACTTACGACTTCAGAGTTGCCTGTGCCCCAACTTGAACCAGCTGTCTGAATGTACAAATCCTCAGCCAGTCATTTATTTGTTTTGTTTATTGTTTTTTTGTTCTCAGTGCTTGGTAGCATTTGACTCCCAGCAATGTAAAATTGGAATCAGAAGTGTTGGGAAGTAGTAAGTAAAAGAGAGGAATAATAGTTCAACACAAACAAGTGAGGAAACCTGTGGCAAAGCATACTAAAGGTCTTTGCCTAAAATTGAGAAGCCTCTTATTATTATTAAGGTCATATTATTATTTTTTAAATTTTAATTCATAAAATGGAATCACTGACATAGAAGGGTACAATTCTCACCACCAGAGTTCCCTATCCCATCCCCTCCCCTGAAAGCTTTCCTATGCTTTATCCCTCTGGGAATATGGACCCAAGGTCATTATGGGGTACAGAAAGTGGAAGGTCTGGCTTCTGTAATTGCTTCCCTGCTGAACATGGGTGTTGATAGGTCAATCCATACTCCCAGCCTGTCTTTCTCTTTCCCTAGTGGGAGAGGACTCTGGGGAGGCAGGGCTCCAGTACACGTTGTCTGCCCAGGGAAGTCTGGTTGGCATCATGTTAGCATCTGGAACCTGGTGGCTGAATAAAGAGTTAATATATAAAGCTAAACAAATTGTTGTCTAATCATGAACCTAAAGGCAAGAATATTGCAGATGAAGATTTGGGGTCTCCGTTTTGGAAATAGCCAGTAGGTCTATTTTAGGTATAGTCCAAAGGGCCCATGACTTTATAAGTTTTTGCCTGAGCCTGACATCTGATATACAGGTGGACTCAAGTTGGGGTAATGGACAGGACACAGTCTTGGTGGTGGGAATGGTGTTGATGTACACTCCTATTAACCTGTTCTTCTTCTAGTGTTTGCCCTTCTTCCGTAGCCAGTCAACAGCGTCAGTTTGAGCCTGATGTAAAGTTTCGAGACCTCCTTTGAATCTGGAGAGGTGGCAGTCGTTGACTATGTGGGTCATAGTCTGTCTGTAGCCGCAGGGGCAGTTCGGGTCGTCTCTGGCTCCCCAGCGATGGAACATAGCGGTGCACCGGCCATGACCTGTTCGATAGCGATTGAGGAGGACCCAATCATAACGTGCTAGGTCAAAGCCGGGTTGACGCTTACAGGGGTCTGTGATGAGGTGTTTGTTCTTTACCTCAGCTGACTGCCAACTCTGTTTCCAAGAGTCTGGAACAGAGAAGTTCAGTGTAGGCGTAGGGGACCAGATTGGGTGACAAGATGTCAAGCGTTGGACAGGGTGGGCGAAGATATCCGCGTATATTGGCAGGTTTATTAGCCTGTAGTCATAAAAATCACTATTTAATTAATATGAGAGGGGAAAAATTGATTGAATGTCTAAAACTTTTTAATAGGTCTTATTTCTACCATACTCTCACAACATTTTTTTTTCTCTACCTGGGTTATAGCTGAGGTTTGGTGCCTGACTATCACTCCCCTGACCTATTTATTTACTTATTTTCCTTTTCTTTTCTTCTGGATAGTGGTGAGAGACAGAGACGACACACTGCAGCACTACTCTGCTACTCTGCTCTTAAAATCTTCCTCTCGTAGTAAGATATAAAGCAAATTGTTCAATAAACAGGAACCCAAAGGTTGCAGTAGAGCAGATGAAATTAGAGGTCTTTCTATGGGAAAAAGCTAGGAAGTGCATTTTAGTTATGTTGGTAGGGGCCTGTGACTTTATTAATTTTTGCTTCTTGAGTTTGATACTAACATGCAGGTGAACTAACAATATTATCTGGGAAGATGGTGTCAGAGTTGAGAATAGGGCTAGAAAGCTGGATTTAAGGCAGAGAGTAGCTCCCAAATAGGAGCCTGTTATCTTACAATCTTATTAATCATTATTTAATCACTAATAATATTTCAAAAATATAAAGTTTTACCCATGCAAATTGCACCTGTGTCCTTCCACATGAAAAATCATTTGGGCCCCTGCACCCTGACTTATTTCTACTTTCCATGAGGACAAATACCTTTGTGAGAAGGACCATTTGCATGTGCTCTGGCATGGAGTTTTAATACTAAGACTTAAGATTTTAAAATTCCATGTGTTTGATGGGCCTAGACCTCGAATAAACCCCTCTCCCCAATGTTACCAGTCATCTCTATCAGGAACAACACAATAGACCCCTTTGTGGGCCCCCATAGGACCTTGCCCTCAACTTGGATCAACAATGGTAGAAAATGTTCAATCCTCCAAAGGGAGGCTGGAAAATATACTATATGCTTCACCTGAGGAAGATGGGTTCTGAAATTGGGACAGCTTGGAACGTTCCTACTCATGACCACAGAATGTGAGCTCAGATCCATAGGGATGCAGAGGTCACATAGCTCCTAAGCTGAATATGGGTCCCAGATCAAATCAAACCAGTGGGGTTTAAATCAGCAATATTTATACACCTTTCCCATATTTGTGAGCTACTCTCTTCCCTGATCCAGCTTTCTGGTCCTTTTTGCAGCCATGACATCTTCTCCCCAGACAATAACTTGGATCCACCTGCATAGCAGATTTCAGGCTCAGGGAAAAAAAATAGTAGAATAAAACTAAAATAGGCCTGCTAGCTATCTACAAAACGGAGACCCTCCCCCAACTCTTCATCTGTACTATTCCAGCCTTTAGGTTCATGATTAGTCAACAGTTTGTTTGGCTTTTTATTGTTAGCTCTTTTTTCAGCCACCAGGTTCCAGATGCTACCATGATGTCAACCAGACTTCCCTGGGCAGACAACCCCACCAATGTGTCCTGGAGCCCTGCCTCCCCAGAGTTCTGCCCCACTAGCCAAAGAGAGAGACAGGTTGGGAGTATGGATTGACCTGTCAATGCCCATGTTCAGTAGGGAAGCTATTACAGAAGACAGACCTTCTACCTTCTGCTCCCCATAATGACCTTGGGTCCATACTCCCAGATGGTTAAAGAATAGAAAAACTATAAGGGGAGGGAATGGGATACAGAGCTCTGGTGGTGGGAATTGTGTGGAGTTTTACCCCTCTTATCCTATGGTTTTGTCAGTGTTTCCTTTTTATAAATAAATAAATAAATAAATAAAAATAAAATTTCATGTATTGAGGAAAAGAGTTAAAAACCAGTTTGTCAGGGTTATATAGGTTTGTCTGTGCCCCATCCCCTCCCATTTGAACCATCAAGGCTATGCTTCCTTTGAAATGTGATAGAATCATGAGAATTTAAAACTTGATGAAATCAGATAGACTTGAGCTATCTACATTTAGTATATGTTTGCATGCACCTATACCCACACCCCTTGAGCCCACCCGTCTCTGGCCCAGGCATCAGCCTGGTAGGGGCATGACTTAAATGCAGCCAATCTGTGGGTAGACCCTAAGTTAATTATCCCAGAAACTTCCTACTTAGAGGACAAGTCAGGCAGAGAAAGCATGGGTCCCAGCCCTGATGTTTTCTTTTCTATAGTCTGCTCATCCGAGAAACAAGAGTAGACTTCACTTTGTGTAATGTCATATGATTTAGATTGATTTCTGTTTCTTGGCCGGGCACACCTAGCTGAGAGTCCATGTTTCCACCCACAAAGATATGTGTTTAAGCCCCTGGCCCCCAACTACATTGGGAAGGGGGGGTACAGGAACAGTGAAGCAGTGTTACAGCAGTTTCAGTATCTCTGCATTCCCTCTTAACTTCTCTGTCTCTGTCCACAAAATAAATAAATAAATAAATTTATTTATTTATTGTTTCTATTTCTTGTAACATATCTGACCAGTCATTTTCCTTGTTTAGTGTCTTCTTACAGTCACAAGATTTCACTACATCATTAACACAAATATTTTATAGCAAAATGTTATGATCATCGTACTAGATTATGAAGAAAAACAGTAATCAAAAAATATCTAACAAATTAAGAATAGAAAATGATTTGTGTGGCCCCAAATATTGCAAACCTAGTGGGTAGAAAAGTGTTATGTAGGGTTCTGTATGAATAGGACCCTAAATGAAGCTCTTCTACCCACTTGGCAAAATAGTCTCCTCACTTCCTTCAACACCCACAAAACTTCAGTAGCTCTCAGTCCTATTCTGTATTTGGAAGAAATTTTGCCAGTCTGCAACTGACTTTTCATGCCTGAGGCTATGAGATCCAGGTTCAGTCCTCAGTACTTCCAGAAATGAGCAATGCTCTAAAGGAAAGCAGATAAACAAAAAATTAAGGAAAAAAAAAAAAAAGGAATAAGCAGAGATGCTCAGTGATTCCTAGAAACTATGCAAAAGCAATAAAGGGCTGGGGAGAGTTTGAGGGTTATGCAGAAAGACTTTCAAAAACTGTTTGAGGCTCCAAGGTTCAGTCCCAAGCAACATCATAAGGTGTAGTTGACTGGTGTTCTTGTTAAAGAAAGAAAAAAAGAATTCATGGAAATTGTATACCAATAGAAACTATTCAGTCTGAAAAAAAAAAGAAAGAAAAAAAGATTAAAAAGATTAAAGAAGAATAAGCAGAGCCTGAGTTCTGGGGCAGGGGCAGGTAGGAGTGCCAGAAGGAAGACACAGATAGAAGGGCATATAGGAGATATTTAAAGAAGCAGTGACCTAAAATTTTCTGATTTTATATTTAGAAAAAAAAAGTCTAGAGTTCTAAGAAACACAGTAATTCCTGAGTATGATAGATATAAAAAGCACCATGCTAGACTCATAAACTGCTGAAAGATAAAGACAAGAACATTTTGAAGCAGAAAGAAAGTACAATAAAATAACAGCTGACTCCTCATAAGCAGCAAAGGCAATCAAGGGTAATGAGAAGATATTTTTTCTAATCACTTAAAGAAAAAAACTTGTCAATCAAGAATTCATTCTCTCTCAAAGCTGTTCATCAAAAATGAAGATAAAAGCCCTCATTTATGGACCTGTGTTGAACGTGCAATTTTTACTGAGAGTCTGTCAATTTTGAATGAAGCTCAAAGCTGAAGAAAGCTGCCGGACAGCTGCAGCAAAGCTGGCAAGTGAACACTCTCATCTTAGTATCAGCTCTTTGAAGGACTCAAGTGTGTGGGGCTCTAGTTCTGAGCCTTGGTATCACGTATGCCAGAGAAATGTTCTGGCTCTTCCTTGTTTTCTCTCTCATCCTCTCAAAAATAAGTATATATTTTTTAAATAATATAAAGCAACTTTTGACTTTGTGCCAGTCATAGCATAATTAATTACCACCACACTAAAATGCTATTTGAAATACTAAATGTGAAGCTCAAAATTAAAAGAGGAGATAATTATATGACCTCAAGAGAAACCTGACTATGCAGTTCAAAATTAAATTATTGTAATGTATGAACCTTAATGCTTTGCTACCTTCAGAATCATATGCTCTATGAGAAGATAAACAAAATCACTTACAAATTCTCCCCACACCCCACCCACCCTGGCCCTTTGCCCTGGAAGAAATGAACTGCCAGTCTTTCTCTAAACCAGATGACCTACTACAGTCAGTCAGACACGTGGATACAGCTTCTGTACACCTCTGGGCTTGACCAGAGGAGAGGTGGCTATCACCTGCTAACATACCACCCTGTGAGGAAACAGAATTCTCCATCTTTCTGTACTTTAATAGGCATTTAGATAAGTTATAAATAGGCACCCAAAAAGCAGTAAAAAGATTTAATATAAATGGGACAAGACATTGGTGCACCCAGTTGAGCATGCTTTACCATGTGCAATGACCCAGGTTCAAGTCCCAGGTTCCCACCTGCAGGGGGGAAGCCTCACAAGTGATGAAGCAGAGCTGCAGGTGTCTATCTCTCTCCCTCACAACCTCTCCTCCCCTCTCAATTTAAATGTCTCTATAATAAATTAATAATTAAAAATATATTCAGTATAAATTCATGGTAAAAAGTGCTTAAATACTCATATAAGGAAACTTTCTCAATATGAAGAAATGCATATGGAAAACCCATAGCTCATGTCACATTTATAATAAGCAGTCATAAGGAAGAAACATTCAGTCTTCCAAATTCTTTTTTTTTAATTTTTTATTTATAAAAAGGAAACATTGACAAAACCGTAGGATAAGAGGGATACAGCTTCTTACAGTTCCCACCACCAGACCTCTGTATACCAACCCCTCCCCTGATAGCTTTCCTATTCTTTAACCCTCTGGGAGTATGGACCCAAGATCATTGTGGGATGCAGAAGGTTGAAGGTCAGGCTTCTATAATTGTTTCCCTGCAGAACATGGGCATTGACAGGCCGATCCATACTCCCAACCTCTGGGGAAGTGGAGCTCCAAGGCACATTGGTGGGATTGTCTGTCCAGGGAAGTCTGGATGCATCCTGTTAGCATCTGGAACCTGGTGGCTGAAGAGAGAGTTAATATACAAAGCCAGACAAACTATTAGACAATTATGGACATAAAGGCTGCAATAGTGCAGGTGAAGCGTTGGGGGAGTCCTCCATTTTGTAGATAGCTAGTAGGCATATTTTAGTTATATTTCAAAGGGCCTGTAGCTATACTAGTGTTTTTTTTTTCCCTGAGCCTGAAATCTGATATGCAGGTGAATCCTAAAATTATTGTCTGGGGAGATGATGTCATGGCTGGGAAAAGGAAAAGCTGATCAGGGAAGAGAGTAGCTCCCTAATATGGGAAAGGGATATAAATATTACTGTAAACCCCATCAATTTGATGTGATCTGGAGCCCATAATTAGCTTAGGAGCCTGTGTGACCTCTACATCCCTCTAGATCTAAGCTCACATTCTGTGGTCATGAGTAAGAACATTCCATGATGCCCCAGTATCGACCTATCTTCCTCAGGTTTATCATAGAGTATGTTGTCCATCCTCCCTACGGAGGATGGAATATTCTCTACCATTGTTGATCCAGGTTGAGGGCAAGGTCCTCTGGGGGCCTACAAAGGGGTATGTTTTGTTGTTCCTGATAGAGATGACCGGAAACAATGGAGAGAGGGATTTATTTGAGGTCTAGGCCCATCAAGTCTGTTTGGGAGACTCAGAACTCCCCTATTAGGGCCCAGCTGGTGGAATGGCCTGATAGTGACTAAAAAGTCATCATTAAAGTATGCCAGTCTTGCCCTTATTCAGCTTTTTCAGTCCTTGTTTTGCTAAGGTTAGCTTTGGAGTGAGTGAGAGAACTGTAATAGGAAGTAGATGAGGAGGGTATCTAAGTCTAAGTGGACACTATTTTATTATGAACTTGATATTGACTCACTAAAGACTATTGTGTATTTTTGCTTTCAGGTATATATTTTGCCCTAATTTATAGATACATGTGAACATATGCTCTATCTTATGGGACCTGGCCTATATCTAGTTTTTGGGACTTTGTTAGGAAGTGAACCTCCTGGAATGGAATTAGAGACTACCATGAAAGGAAAGGTCTCACCTGAGTGATGAGGGTGTAGGGTTGGCAATCCATGCCTGATGTCTCTGTTCACAGTCTGAGGTGAAGCATGCTGAGATGGTACTTGTTGCATTGATTAGGTTGGAATCAGTGGATACAATATCATTTGGCCTGACTTGAGAGAAGCATGCAGGGAAGTGAGCCCCACCCCAGAGGTTCCATCATTGGGAGAAACATAGGCTCTATAGACGAATCAGGAGGTTCCTGCTGTCTTAGGGTTTAAGAAGACAATGGATAGTTATTGCAATAATCACATTGTTTGGCAATTGGGTTAACTTTGAAGAATCTTTTGTTAGGATTTCCTGTATTATACACATCCTCACCATATTTCATGTCCTTTGACATTGTTTGCATATAGCTATGCCACCAGTTGCTTTTGTTCTCCCTGGACTAAGCTTTTTAAAAAATATATATTTATTTATTCCCTTTTGTTGCCCTTGTTTTTTTTATTGTCATAGTTATGATTGTTGTTGATGTCATCGTTGTTGTATAGGACAGAGAGAAATGTAGAAAGGAGGGGAAGACAGAGAGGGGGAGAGAAAGATAGACACCTACAGACCTGCTTCACTGACTGTGAAGTGAACCCCCTGTAGGTGGAGAGCCAGAGGCTCGAACAAGGATCCTTACACCGATCCATGTGCTTTGTCCCACCTGTGCTTAACCCACTGTGCTACTGCCCAACTCCCTAGACTAAGCTATTAAGAGAGTCAACATATCAAAGATTCAGCCTATGTATTAAAAAGGCTCAGTCTGTGCTTTAAAAAGTTTGAAATATTCAATCAATTTTCCCCTCTCATATTAATTAATTAATAGTGATTTACATGACTGCAAATTGATAGGAGTGTACATAAATACCATTCCCACCACCAAAAGACTGTGTCCCATCCCCAACCCCCCCCCAACACCCCATGAAGCTGAACATTCACCCTCACCCTCCACCCAGGGTTTTTTCTTTGGTGCCCTACTCCAGTCTTCCAAATTCTAAGAAAACACTGCATGAAATCTCTTTAGCCATGCTTTAAGCACTGATTTTTTTTTTCAGGTAGAAGAAACTGATCCATTGAGTTTAGTAAAAAAAAAAAAAAAAAAAAAGTATCGAAAGACATTAGTAATAAAAAGAAAAGACTCTTCCCCTTCTCTCTCAATTTCTTTTTGTCCTATCCAACAACAATGACATCAACAACAACAACAACAATAATAATAACAGTAATAAACACTAAGGGTAACAGGAGGGTAAAAAATAGTCTCCAGGAACAGTGGGTTCATAGTGCAGGCACTGAGCCTCAGCAATGACCCTGGAGGCAAAAAAAAAAATTATAATCTGATAAAGATACTATACTAGAATGTGTAAAGAACATGTAAATGTCAAGATTATGGAAGAAAGAAACACAATTCAGATTTGAATAAATATTTCAAGATAAAATTATATAGGCATTTAATTGTCACACAAAAAGATATTCAGTATCATAATCATTAACAAAATATACATTAAAACCAAAGTATAATATTACTCCAAAATACTAGTATAAGTATAAGTCAAAACATTGACAAATCAAATAATAGTAAGAATGTAGAAAAATTGTTAACTCTATATTATAAACTTGATTAATTGTACACATATTTTGGTAAAGTGTCAGTTTCTTCAAGTGTATAAGCATACTGGGTTGTCCAAAAAGTCATGATGAATTTTTGCATAGAAAACCAAAGAAGATCCCCAGCAGGACATGTACCAGAGTGATCTCTGGTTCCTTTTCTCCTCCTATCTGTCTCATGAATGAATAAATAAACTCCTTAAAAAAAAAACACACACAGAAAAGGGCAGGGATAAAAAAAAAAGAAAAAAGAAAGAAAAGGGCAGGGATAGATAGCATAATGGTTATGCAAAGAGACTCTTATGGCTGATGTTGGCTGTAGTGTCTCAGGTTCAAACCATAAGCCAGAGCTGAACAGTGCTGTGGTTAAAAAAAAAAAAAAAAAAAAGAAAAGAAAGAAAGAAAGAAAGAAAACCATATGGGGGGAAAAAGTGCTATGATGTTGTTTCATACAACCCAATACATATACTCAGCAATTCTACCTCAAAAAACCTAAGAAGAATTTTTAAAATACACATATAAAGACTTCTATATATGAATAATAATAATGACTTTTTTGTAATAGAAAAGAAAACTGGGAGTATCCATCAAGTAGTAACTAAGTTAGATGTGGCACAATGTAATTTTACTCAACAATTAAAATGGTGAGTTGGGCAGTAGCACAGTGGGTTAAGCACGTGAGGTGAAAAGCGCTAGGACGGGCATAATGACCCTGGTTCGAGCCCTCACCTCCCCACCTGCAGGGGAGTCACTTCACAGGTGGTGAAGCGGGTGAAGTCTCTCTGTCTTCCCCTCCTCTCTCCATTGCTCTCTGTCCTATCCAGCAATGACGACATCAATAATAACAACAATAATAACTACAACAATAAAACAACAAGGGCAACAAAAGGGAATAAGTAAATATTTAAAAAAATTGAAATAATGAACTACAGATACATTCTACAGCGTAGATAAACATCCAGCACATTGTCCTAAGAGGAAAATTGCCAGGTACAAAACACCACCTGTTGTATAATGACATTTATATGAAACTTCCAAAAGAAAGAAATACAAAGGACAGAAAAACAGACAAATACCTTGGGCTGTGATGGGAAGACTGAATGCAACTGAATATGAAAGAACTTTTTCAAGTGGTGGAAATATTTTAAAACTGAATGATAATAGGAGTTTTTGTTTTTATAACATCACTGAAAGAGACAACACCAGAGGAAGCCAGACATTGTTTCTCACTTTTCTTTTAATTTTTTTAAACCTAATTTTTTTAGTTTTTTAATTTTATTTATTTATTCCCTTTTGTTGCCCTTGTTGTTTTATTGTTGTAATTATTATTGATGTCGTCATTGTTGGATAGGACAGAGAAATGGAGAGAGGAGGGGAAGACAGAGGGGGGGAGAGAAAGATAGACACCTGCAGAACTGCTTCACCACTTGTGAAGCTACTCCCCTGCAGGTGGGGAGCCGGAGGATCGAACCGGGATCCTTATGCTGGTCCTTGTGCTTTGTGCACCACCTGCGCTTAACCTGCTGTGCTACCGCCCCACTCCCTTTTAAATTTTTTAAAAATAATCTTTATTTATTTATTGGATAGAGACAGCGAGAAATTGAGAGGGAAGGGGGGAAATAATATATAAATAATAAAACTAATAATAAACAAATAAATAAATAATAAACTAATAATAAAACAAAGTAACTGGGTGGTATTGACAGTTGCACAGCTATATAGATGTTAGGAATAAGGGCACTGGGGCCAAGGAGACGGCTTAGTGATGAAGGGCCTCATATGAAGAGGCCCTGGATTCAGTCCCAGTGTGCCATAGGGAAGGAAAAAAAGACACTGGGGAGACAGCACAATGGTTCTGCAAGAGTCTTTCATGCATGAGCCTCCAAGCTCCCAGGTTCAATCCCCAGAACCACCATAAGCCAGAGCTGAGCAGGGTTCTGGTCTCTCTCTTTCTCTCATTAAAATAAAATAATGGGGAGTCAGGTGGTAGTACAACGGCCTAAGCACACATGGCACAAAGTACTAGGACCAGCATAAGGATTCCAGTTCGAGCTCCTGGCTCCCCACCTGCAGGGGAGTCGCTTCACAGGCAGTGAAGCAGGTCTGCAGGTGTCTTTCTCTCCCCCTCTCCCCCTCTCTGTCTTCCCCTCCTCTCTCCATTTCTGTATGTCCGTTCCAACAACAATGACATCAATAACAACAATAACTACAACAATAATAAAAAACAAGGGCAACAAAAGGGAATAAATACTTTTTGGGGGGGAATAAATATTTTTAAAAATTTAAATAAAATAATGTAAATTTTAATGAAAATATAAAATAATGAAAATTGTATACTTACAATGAATATCAATATGGATTATAAATCATATGTCAATAGAACTATTTTTTAAAAAATTATTTACTTATACATGTGTGATAGACGAACCAGCCAGAGCACTGCCCAGTTGTAGTCTCTGGCAGGGATTGAACCCAGGACCTCATGCTTGCAAAACAAGTGTTCCATCTCTCAGGGAGGAACACCTTTGCAGGCAACTTAGTAAAATGATTAGGATTTTCTTTTTGGTAAGAAAAAGTTTAAGCAAAAATTTATTACATATGTAGGAGAAATTTTCACAAGAGGCAGCTCCAGAAACATGTCTGGGAAACACTGGTCCTTGCAGTGCTAGGTATTAAAGCAAGAACCTCCGGCATGAAGCTACAGTGCTGAACTAAGTAAAGCCAGCCGCTAGAGTTTTTTAAAGATGTTATTATTTGTTTGTTTGTTTATGAGAGGAAGAACCAGAGGATTTCTTCTTTTTTTTTTAGTTTTTTTAAAAATATTTATTCCTTTTTGTTGCCCTTGTTTTATTGTTGTAGTTATTATTGTTGTTGTTATTTATGTCGTTGTTGCTGGATAGGACAGAGAGCAATGGAGAGAGGAGGGAAAGACAGAGAGGGGGAGAGAGAGACACCTGCAGACCTGCTTCACTGCCTGTGAAGGGACTCCTCTGCAGGTGGGGAGCCGGGGTCTCCAACCGGTATCTTTACACCGGTTTTTGCGCTTTGCGCCACCTGCGCTTAACCCGATGTGCTACCGCTCAACTCTCCAGAGCATTTCTTTAGGACATACAATGCAAAGGTTCAAATTCAGGACCTCATAGTTTCAAATCCCACTGTCCTACCTCTACATCATTGGGGTTTTTGTTTGTTTGTTTGTTTGTTTGTTTTGAGACAGGTAGACAAAGTGAAAAAGACCATAGCACTGACGTTCCCCTCAGAACAGTGGGAGCTGGCCTTCAACCTGGGTCATGCACATAGCAAAGCAACACACTGTCCAAGTGAACTATTTTTTTTTAATGTCTATGTCACCATTTTGCTATCCTCTTTATTTTCCTTTTCCATAAACAGTTTTTGCTTTGGGAGTTGGGCAGTAGCACAGTGGCTCAAAGCATAAGGACCTGCGTAAGGATCTTGGTTTGAGCCCCCGGCTCCCCACCTGCAGGGGAGTGGCTTCACATGAGGTGAAGTAGGTCGCAGGTGTCTATCTTTCTCTACCCGTCTCTGTCTTCTCCTCCTTTCTCCCTTTTTCTCTGTCCTATCAAAAAAGGACATCAATAATAACTACAACAATAAAACAACTAGGGCAACAAAAGGGAATTAAAAATATTTTTAAAAATTTAAAAATTTGCTTAAACTTTTTCTTACCACTGCAGTTTTCCTTTGTTCATTCTCACCTTTCTCTCTCTGTCTCTCACACACATACACTCCAACACTGCTCAGCTCTGGCTTATGGGGCTTGAACCTGGGGCCTGGAAATTTCATGCATGAACACCTTTTATATAACTGCGGTGCCAGATTCCTACTTCTCTCTCTCTCTCTCTTTTTTTTTAATTTATTCCCTTTTGTTGCCCTTGTTGTTGTAGTTATGATTGTTGTTGTTATTGATGTTGTCGTTGTTGGATAGGACAGAGAGAAATGGAGAGAGGAGGGGAAGACAGAGAGGCGGAAAGATAGACACCTGCAGACCTGCTACACTACCTGTGAAGTGACTCCCCTGCAGGTGGGGAGTTGGGGCATCTAACCGGTATCCTTATGCTGGTCCTTGCGCTTTGACACTGCGCTTAACCCACTGTGCTACTGCCCGACTCCCCTTATCTCTCTTTTTAACTGTCAATTATATCTTGCTTTCTTTCTCTCTCCATAGGATAAACTTTACCTTAGCTAGGGGGAAATATGGTAGAGGTATGCTTCTGTGATGTTGAAGAGTATCCCCACCTGTGAGTTCACTCCTTTCCTTTCACTGTTAACGAGAAGTCGGCTGTTGGGCTATGGAGGCAGAGTGCCTGCTTATGCAATCTCCATTCAGCAGCTACACATTTAACTTTAGATCTTGGTTAAAACAGAATACTTTCCCCAAATGTGATTACTAGCGTTTAATGAATGAAGATAAAACTCTTAGAATGTTGTTTATTGATTTTCATGACTCAGTGCTTATGGCTATTTTACCCTTCCCTCCACTACTCATTGGCTGGTGGTGGGTTCAGCACAGGCTGGGAGAAAATTGGTGAAGCTGAGGCAGAATAGTAACTCTGGATAACTTCAATGCTGTTCTTCTACTGGGGGTTCTGCAGTACTAACTGCCATGGCCTATGTCTTGCCCTTTCCTTACTGCTTGAGAAGGCATGAAGAAGGGTGTCATGCTTTGTGAGTGTATTGAATGACTGACTACGGACTTTGGCAACCTTTTTTTTGAGTCAATCTATTTTTCGCTTTATTGGGATTGATGATTTACAGTTGACAGTAAAATACATGTGGAACATTTCTCAATTTTCCACATAACACTCTAACCACACACCCCCACTTGGGTCTTCTGATATCATGTTCCTGAACCGGAATGCTCTCCCCACCCCCACCCCAGAGTCCTTTACTTTGGTGCAATACAACAACTTCAGTCCAAGTTCTGCTTAGTATTTTTTCCCCTTCTGTTCTTATTTTTCAACTTTTATCCATAAGTGAGATCATCCCATAGTCATCCTTCTCTTTCTGGCTTATTTCACTTCACATGATTCCTTCAATCTATGGCAACTTTTAAGAATACACTTATTTACCAGAGAGGAGAGAGAAAGGGAAAAAAAAAGAGGAAAAAAAAAAAAAGGAGAAAGAGAGAACCAGAGCACTACTCTGGCATGAGATGGCTGGGATTGAACTTGGGACCTCATGCTTGCAACTCCAGTACTCTGGGGACTGAACTACCTCCTGGCTTTTATGACAACTTCTTCTTCAAGTAAATTTTCTATTTGACATGTGATAGATTGTTTTCTGCCAGAATTTTGAACTAGCTTGCTACAATTAGTATACTCTTAATGCCTTGAAGAAAACAATCCGTGGAATTATCCTTGAGGAAGTCTATTTATACAATACACCATTTAAGAAATAACCCCTAGAAAAGAACTGTTCTTACCAAAGACTGTTAATTGATGAAAATATTTCTTTGCTAACAGTCTAAAAGAAGCAGTGTTGCTAGCTCTTTCAAACCACAAAATAGATTTAGCTATTTGTGAACAAAAGCCATTTATTTAATAATACTTTAAAAAATATTTATTTAGGGAGTCGGGCTGTAGCGCAGCGGGTTAAAGCGCAGGTGGCGCAAAGCACAAGGACCGGCATAAGGATCCCGGTTCAAACCCCGGCTCCCCACCTGCAGGAGAGTCACTTCACAGGCGGTGAAGCAGGTCTGCAGGTGTCTATCTTTCTCTCCCCCTCTCTGTCTTCCCCTCCTCTCTCCATTTCTCTCTGTCCTATCCAACAACGACAACAACAATAATAACTACAACAAGGGCAACAAAAGGAATAAATAAAAAAAATAAATATAAAAAAATTTTAAAAAAAATATTTATTTATTCACTTTTGTTGCCCTTGTAGTCTTATTGTTGTAGTTATTGTTGTTGATGATGATGTTGTCATTTTGGAAAGGACAGAGAGGACTGGAGAGAGGAGGGGAAGACAGAGAGGAGGAGAGAAAGATAGACACCTGAAGACCTGCTTCACTGCTTGTGAAACGACCCCCCTGCAGGTGGGGAGCGGGGCTTGAACCGGGATCCTTACTCCGGTCCTAGCACTTTGCTCCACATGACCTTAACCCTCTTTGCTACAGCCCGAGCCCCTTTAATACTACTATTTTTTTTTTCCTCCTCCAGGGTTATTGCTGGGCTCAGTGTCTGCACCATGAATCCACCGCTCCTGGAGGCCATTTTTTCCCCCTTTTGTTGCCCTTGTTGTAGCTTCATTGTGGTTATTATTATTGCCCTTGTTGACGCAGTTTGTTGTTGGATAGGACAGAGAGAAATGGAGAGAGGAGGGGAAGACAGAGAAGGAGAGAGAAAGATAGACACCTGCAGACCTGCTTCACCGCCTGTGAAGCGACTCCCCGGGGGCTCGAACCGGGATCCTTACGCCGGTTCCTGCGCTTTGCGCCACATGCGCTTAACCCACTGAGCCACCTTAATACTACTATTAACAAGTCATTGTTTTTGACAATGGAACAAAGCAAGTTTTTTTAAACATTCCTCAGTGCATTTAATAAAGAAGAGGCAACCAAATCAAATAGTGAGATTCTAATTTGTATACATATACAAATTATGTTCAACTGCAATATCTTGCAGAGATACAAATACCAAAACTCCTATATAGGGGTCCAGGTGGTGGTTGATGCACCTGATTAAGCACACACATTATAATGTACAAGGACCCAGGGTCAATCCCTAAGGCTGCAGGTGTCTCTCTGTTTCTTTTATTCTCTCTCTTCTCCCTCCCTTCTGAATTTCCCTTGGTCTCTGTCCAACAAGAAATAAAATGCCAGGCTAGCAGGCGTGCCTCTTCCCGGTGCGTGCTCTCTGGGTTGGAGAGAACTCGACTGGACTCAGCCTGGGCTGCTACTCACTCAGCAACGTGGGAGATAGATGACTCAGGAACTCATGGAAACATGGTAATGCAAAAGGATCTATAGATCAGAGAATCAATGCTATTATAGGATAAAACCGGAAGTGGCAAGTTGGAAATGGAAATGGATAGGAAAGGGGGTGGAGAAAGGCAAAAGCACTCTGGGAAGGTAGATGCTTCCTTAGCAACTGTTACAAGGGTTTTAACCAGTAGTATTAATGTTACCCTGCAGGCAGGGCAGGTCTCAAGGTAGAAAGAAGATAGATCAATGGGATGGGTGGGGATCTTTCAGGCAAAACAATGATTATGAAAATAGGCCATAATATCAGCAATGCAGGATGGAGCAGGGGTAGCTGGCTTAATGCCTGACATCTCCCCCTTTATTTTTATTTAAAGGCCATAGTATCAGGAATGTGGGGTGCTTTGTGAGGCAGGGAGTCTGATAGGACAAGGCACACTGTTGGGGTTACTACTGTCCCTCCTTGCTTAACCTCTCGGTAGAGAGAGAGACTAACAGGATAGACGCACCCCTCAGGCTCAAGCCATGCCAAGCTCAACCACATCCTCACAATTTCCCGATTATCTCTCTCTTTCTATTATCTAATGGTCATAGGTAAGTGGGTCAATGTCTGTAAAAGACTCCACTTCTGTTAGGAATAGCAGTGTAGGGGTGAACAGAAACCTTTTGGGCAGAAACCTGAATGATATTATGCAGGCATTTTTAAAAGAACTGGAATAAGACAGGGAGAGATAAGTAAGAGTAGCAAGGGCCAGTGTGAGACTGAATAGAGGCCTGGTAGGTGGAGAGGGGCTGCCTGATTGGTGGAAGGGGGCGCTGCCTGGTAGACAGAGGAGTAGGGGCCTGATAGGCTGAGGGGAGAGAGGGGTGATCTGGCGTTGCAGAGTCCTGAGACAGTGGGCTGCAAAGTCCATGGACTGCTACAGTCAGTCCTCGAGAAGTCCAGCAGTGTAAAGGGAGTGTCTTAGAGCTCCACCAGCAAGTCTGATAGAAGAGTCAGTTTTGCTCTTAACCCACTGCTACCGCCCAACTGTCGATTGCTTCTTTTATTTGTACAGACTCAGGAGCAGGATAGACATGAGTAGAAATTGGTTTATCACTTGTTAATTTACTGCTTAATGTATCTTATCATTTCATAAATTCTAAATAAATGATTATAAATCATTTTAAAAATAAGTTCATACTCCATTGAAGTGATAGCATAAAAGAATTTAGTTTCAAGTACATTTTCATTATGAAGGCATGTCTAACTGGTTAAAAAATTCAGTGAGTTATCCTTAATTAAAATAAGAGTCGGAGGTTCTGAGTCTCCAAAGCCTTTCTTCTTTCTGTTTCTTTTTTGCAAGCCAGTTCCTGGTACTTTCAGAGAAAATTGAGGGGAAAGGCCAGGTGGTGGTGCACCTGGTTAAGCGCACACACTACAGTGTGCAAGGACCTAGGTTCAAGCCCCAGGTCGCACCTTCAGGGGGAACTCTTCACAAGCAGTGAAGCAGGGCTGCAAGTGTCTCTCTGTCTCTCTCCCTCTTTGTCCCCCCCACACACAGCTTCTCTCTGTCTCTAACCAGTAGTAAACAAACAAGATAAAAAAATGAAAACTGAGGGTAGGCCACACATTTGTCTTTTTCGTTTGTGTTATAACGTCAAATTTAGTTTAAAAACTGTCTTGAAAACAATGATTTCTCTATGCTCCAGTGACTCATTGTTATTATCATGTCTCTATAGTCATTAGATTATAAAATCAGTTCATGGCTTTGATATTTGGCATTAGATTTTTCAGTTATTTGTAAATCAGTAGTTATTTTGATACTTGTTTTTTCCCCAAACATCTACATCTAAGTAACTTAAGACATTTTGGCTTAGTTTGGACATGATCTTAGTAATGTCATCATCATATAATTCTGTTGACCTGCTTACATAAAAATGTCTAGGAGTCTAAACCTAGTCTTAATGTTGTGGCTCATTTCTGGGTTATTATGTTTTAATCCTAAAAAATCATTTCAGTTCACATTCTCACATCACCGTGATAAGTGTCTGCAGAACACTCACCTCCAACTTAACTCTGTTTTCACTGCCCTGCACCAGCAAGACCCCAATACTCTGCCCATGCCCCCCACTCTCTTCCACCACAGTCCTATGCTTGCTGTAATGAGTTTTTTTAAAAACTTCTTTACGTATTATGTTTAGTATAATCACCTTTAGTTCTGCCCATTTTGTCCTGAGGGACACACTGTCATTTTTTTTTTTTTATGGCTGACTTGCAGTATGTTGAGTACTCAACGATAATGTGTATAACAATTACAATCCTATAACTTCTTTTGATTTTTTCTCCTTTTATTATTAATGATTTAATGAAATTTTACAAAGTTATGAAGTTTCAGAGGCATCATTTCACACCCATACACAGTAAGTATAAATCACTACACCCTCCTCCAAGGTTCTGTGCCCCCATTCCCTTCCCCAACACCCTAGTTCACACCAAGTTCCTGAGAGAGTTTGGTTACCAATAGTTTGTTTGTTTTAGCCATGCATATTCCACATGCTGCTTGTCCTTCACCTCTTTGTTGCAATTAGTGTAATCACCTCCAGTCCTATCCATTTTCATCCAAAGAATACACTCTCATATCTTGGGTTTTTTAAATTTTTTTAATATTTATTTATTTTCCCTTTTGTTGCCCTTGTTTTTCATTGTTGTTGTAGTTATTATTGTTGTTGTTTAGTATTTTATTTATTTTATTTTTGAGAGAGATGCAGAAAGAGAAAGACACAGAGAGAAATACCAGAGCACTGAACAGCTCTGGCTTATGGTGGTGCAGGGAGAATTGAACCTGGGGACTTCGGAGCCTCAAGCATGAGAGTCTCTTTGCATAACTATTATGTTATCTACCCCGCCCCTCATATCTTGTTTTGACTACAAAGAAGTGCTCCACTGAACGTCTATTTCAGTGTTTAATCCAGTCCTGTGTCATTGGGCACTAAAATTGCCCCCATAGATTGGTTATTATAAGTAATACATCTGTGAGTAGAGGGGTGTACTTATCCTTTAAAATTGGTGTTTTCCCCCTTTGGGCTGCATGGAGAAAAGGTATTGCAAGGCAAGACTGTGAGGCATCTTCAGTTTTATTGTTTCAAGGGCTATTTGCTCCCTTTTCATAGACACTGAAGGAGCAGAGCTGCTTTTTGTATACACCTAGGCTGGCAGTTGTTTGTTATGTAAACCACATTCACAGGTATCTTACTGCAGTTGGAATTTGTATTGCGCTAATAATGAATGATGTGGGACCTTTTTTCCACGTGGGCCATCTGTATGCTGGCCCATATTTACTCACTGGGTAAATATTCAGATCTTTCATCCATGTCTTCATTACTTAGCTTTTATTTTGAGTTCTGTGTCTTCTTTATGTAGTTTAGCTATTAGTCTTTTGTCAGGTGTATGCTATTCTCATGTCTACACCCACTAGACTATTTTTGTGGTCATTTCTTTTGTATAGCTTTTTAAAATTTTTTTATATTGATTTGTTTTCCCTTTTTTTGCCCTTGTTGCTTTTTATTATTGTGGTTATTATTGTTGTTATTGATGCCATCGTTGTTAGATAGGACAGAGAGAAATGGAGAGAGGAGGGGAAGACAGAGAGGAGAAGAGAAATATAGTCACCTGCCTGTGAAGCAACTCTCCTGCAGGTGGGGAGCTGGGGGCTCGAACCTGGATCCTTGCACCAGTCCTTGCGCTTCATGCCATGTGCGCTTAACCTGCTGCACAACTGCCTGACTCCCTTGTATAGCTTTATAATTTTATACAGCCCCATTTTCCGTACTTGCTTTAGTTTCCCTTGACAATGACTTTGAATTTCCAATGTGGTTAAAATTCCAGAGTATGTTGCTGATGCATACTTCTGAGTCTGTGTATTTTATGACTTCAGGTCTACTTGTCAAGTCTTGATCCATTTTGAGTTAAGTTTATATTGTGGATGGGAGTTGGGGTAGGAGACTGAAAAGATACTCAGTGTTTCAGAAACTGTGACTTGTATACTTTGAGGGCCAGGTGCACTGACACCCACATAAACCAAATCAGAGCAGTGCTCTACTCTCTTTTTCTTCTCATAAAAATCAATCAACCAATCAGTCTAAAATATTATTTTTGTGTGTGGTGTCAATTGCTGGTCTAGTTTAATTTTTACACATGGGCAGTGCCTTCTGTTGAAGATGCTTCATTTCTCTGCTGCATGGTTTTGGCTGCTTTGATCTATATAAAATGTCTGCACATGTCTGAGTTTATTTGGGGGATTCTCTATTCTGCTCCATTGATCTGAATGCTTGTCTTGCCCTCAGCATGTGCTGCCTCAATCAGCATTGCTTTAGGGAACATTTTGGTCAGGGTCCACAAAGCCTCCTTTGTTTTCTTCTTTGCTCTTATAATGGCTTTGGTTATCTGCTGTTGTTTGTGGTTACACACAAGTTTTAGAGCTGGTTGCTCTTGTTTCCTTGGAGGATGCCCTTCTGGTTTTGATAAGGAATATATTCACTCTGCAATTTACTTTACGTAAGATAGTCATCTTGAAATTTTTCATTTCTTCCTATACTTGATATGGAATATCTTCATGTTTATTTACGTATTTCTCTCTCTCTCTCTTTCTCCATATATATATATATATATATATATATATATATATATATATATATATCCCTCCCTCCCTTGATTTATTGATGAGAAAGAGGACCAGAACATAACTCTATTGTACATGATGCCAGGGACTGAACTTGAGATTTCATGCTTACAAGTTCAGTGTTTAAACCACTGTGCAACCTTATAGACCACTTTTATTTCTTTTACCACCAACCTTTCTCTCATTTGTAATATGTTTGGGTCCCCTCAAAAACTCAGAATCTTTCAGCTGTTCTGACAATGAAATGTTTAAATTGTGGCCCTTCAAAACAATTGTGTGGACCATCAAAAATCAATTAACATAAATTATTCAGAAAACCGTTGAAAATGTGACACTCCTCTTTTTTGTAACAGAGACATTACTACTTTCTGTATTTGTTACAATGAAAACAGGTAGGATCAGAATACTGGCTGAAAGATTATACCACAAGGTGAATATATACTTTTTTTCTTAGATTCCCCCAAAGATTACCAGCAGGGAAAACAGTGTAATGGCTCTGCAAAAGACTTTCATGCCTGATGCTCCGGCATCTCAGGTTCAATCTCTAGCACCACCATAAACCAGAGCAGAGCAGTGCTCTGGTGTCAATCTATCTCTCTGTGAATAACTGAAATATTTAGATTATGAGGTGTAATAGATATGCAAAGAAACTCTCATTCCTGAGGCTCCAAAGTCCCAGATTCAGTCTCCTACACCAGAATTCAGCAGTGTTCTGGTAAAATACATATATATATATATTAGAGTATGGATAATAGAGACAGAGTTTATAAATTAATACCGTTAACTGTAGGTGATCCACTGCTTGTTTGTAGGTGATTTCCTTCATCTCTCTCTGCCTCAGAGCCCTCATCTTTACCAAAAGCATAGCAGCCATGGTTCCTGCTTTGAGTTGTGGAGAAGCTTCCTTGGGGAGGTGTACACAGCTCAGCTCCTGGCACTTTTTCTTTCTTTTTTTAAATGAATTAGTTGTCTCCAGGGTCATTGCTGGGGCTCGGTGCCTGCACTACGAATCTACTTCTCCTGGAGGCCATTTCCCCCCTTCTTGTTACCCTTGTTGTTTATCGTTTTTGTTGTTGGATAGGACAGAGAGAAATGGAGAGAGGAGGGGAAGACAGAGAGGGAGAGAGAAAGATAGACACCTGCAGACCTGCTTCACTGCTTGTGAAGCGACCCCCCTACAGGGACTCGAACTGGGATCCCTACACCAGTCCTTGTGCTTTGCACCATGTGTGCTTAACCTGCTGTGCTACCGCCTGCCACCACCCTCCCTCCCCCGCACTGTTTCTATGATGGCAGACTCAGGCAGGGAGCACTGCAGCATAACCAACTTGAGCAATTTTCACAATCTAAAGCATGGGCCCAGGGAGTGAATGACTAGGTGGAACTCTCATTCTTTAAGATGAAGAGAGACCTCTTGAAGACTGAGCACTTATAGCACAGCTGAAAAATCATTCAGTGAAAATGCAAAGTTCTGAGTAAGTAGAGTTTAAGGAGCACCTAGGCGGTTCCTTTGTTCTTATTTGTAATTTTTAACTTAAAAATAATTGAACACTATTTGTGTAATCAAGCATTTGAGTTTATGCCACTCTGACATATCTGCCTTTTAAAGAAAGTCAGAGCTATCAAACCGATTCTGAATAAAAATGAATTATCCCAATAGTGTTGTAGCATTATCATCATCATTACCGATGATTCTCACACATATTTTAGAAGATTGCAGATTTGTTCTGTTGACACTGTTCCTTCCTTCCTTTCCGTATTCCTTCCTTCTTTCCTTCCTTTCTTCCTGCCTTCCTTCCTTCCTTCCGTCTTTCCTCCCTTCCTTCTTTTCTTTTTTAAAGCTTATATCTTCTCTCTTTCTCTTTAATTATTTGTTACTTATTTTATGAGAGAGAGATTGGGAGAGAAGTTGAGAGTGAAAAATCAGAGCTACGTTGGCATATGCCTTGCCGAGGACCAAACCTGAAACCTCATGCTTATGAGTCCAGAGTTTTACCACTATGCCACCTCCCCAGCCTATGCTGATGAATTAACCTTCTTGCTTGGGTGGTATTGTGTTTTCTCCTTTAAAAAATTCCTTGACCAGAGATATAACTGATGGCAGGCTACCTGTTTCTTTATTTTTTTTAAATTTTTTACATTTATTTATTTTCCCTTTTGTTGCCCTTGTTGTTTTATTGTTGTTGTAGTTATTATTGTTATTATTACTGTTGTTATTTATGTCATTGTTGTTGGATAGGACAGAGAAGAGGGGAAGACAGAGACGGGGAGAGAAAAAGAGACTCCTGCAGATCTGCTTCACTGCCTGTAAAGCGACTCCCCTGCAGGTGGGGAGCCGGGGCCTCAAACCGTGATCCTTCGGCTGGTCCTTGCGCTTCATGCCTCCTACGCTTAAGCTGCTGCACTACTGCCCAACTGGCTGTGTGAGGTCCTGGGTTCAGTTCCCAGTAGTGCACGTATGTGCAAGCATGTACAGATAGACACACACACACACACACACACACACACACACACACACGCATACACACACACCTTTGACTGCTCTCAACCTATGTACTTTGCAATTTTCCTCTAGTTTTCTAGATCCTTGGTAATATCTGCTTTTCATTATTCTTGGTACAGATGTTTTTAGTAAGATAGGTATAACAAAACAAAAATTTAAAATGATAAACAAGCATTCATAGATTATTCAGCATAGTGCTTGCCAAACTGCTCTCCAATTTGTTTGGCAATGTGCTTGTGCAAAGGAAAGTTTGTAGAGCCATGGTTTTTACTTAGATTATTGACTGGCTGCTTTGACATCACACACTGAGCTGAATAGTTGCACCAAAGACCATGCGACTGTTGAAGCAGAAAATACTGTAGTTTGAACTCTTGCAAAAATGCTTTCCACTCTGTATTAAAGTTTTTCCAGAATAGAGTAGGGCACCAAAGTAAAAATCTCTGGGTGGAGGGTGAGGGTGGATGTTCAGTTTCATGGGGGGTGGGGGGTGGGAAAGGAGAGGGTGGGAATGGTGTTTATGTACAATCCTATTAACTTGTATTCATATAAATCACTATTTAATTAATATCAGAAGGGAAAAATTGATTGAATGTCTCAAACTTTTTAATTCACAGACCATAGGCTGAGTCTTTGAAATGTTGACTCTCTTATAAGCTTAGACCAGGGAGAAAAGAAGCAACCTGTAATAATTGTCGGGCTAGCGATGGGAGGGAGAGAGAGATCACCCAGGAGCTAAGTTCTGGTGACAGGACAATTCGAATCTTTATTCATTTGAGCGCCGCAGAGTCAGGAAGTAGCACACCTGGTCAAGCCACATAGTGCAAACCGCAATGGCCAGTGTCAGCCTCCTGATCTGCACACCCGCCCTCCTCCAGGTCTGGACATGGCAGAGACAAGACAGAAATGGAAGTGGCTTGACAATACCATACATGGTTAGGAAAGGGGTGGAGAAAGGCAAAGGGTGCTGGGAATGGTATGGACATCCCCAGCAACTGTTGCTAGGGGTTTTAACTGGTATGATTAATAATAATACCCTGGAGGCAGAGAGGGTCTTGAGGGTAAGAAAGAAGATAGATCAAAGGAATGGAGTGGGTGGGGATCTTTCAGGCAAAACAATGATTATGTAGATGTCCCCTCAAGTCAAGTTCTGCCAAGCTCAACCACATCATCAGAATTTCCTGACAAATAATACCCTGCAGGCAGGGAGGGTCTTGAGGGTAGAAAGAAGATAGATCATCAGAATGGAATGGGTGGGGATCTTTCAGGCAAAACAATGATTATGCAGATAGGCCATAGTATCAGGAATGTAGGGTGGAGCAGGGGGAGCTTAATGTTTTAAGGAATGCCAGGCTCCTGGAGGCAGAATAATGCAGGGTGCTTCGTGAGGCTCCTCACAATTTCCTGACACTCCTCTCTCCATTTCTCTCTGTCTTATCTAACAACAAGGACATCAGTAACAACAACTGTAACTACAACAACAATAAAAAGACAACAAGGCCAACAAAAGGAAAAATTAATAAAATTACAAAAAAATTAGAAAAATTCTGCCAATATGTCTTTTTATTGTTCTTTCTAATTTTTCATTTTTTAAAAAATATTTATTCATTATTTATTTATTCCCTTTTTGTTGCCCTTGTTTTTTTATTGTTGTAGTTATTATTTTTGTGATTGTTGTTGGATAGGACAGAGTGAAATGGAGAGAGGAGGGGAAGACAGAAACAGGGAGAGAATGATAGACTTCTGCAGACCTCCTTCACCACTTGTGAAGTGACTCCCCTGCAGGTCTGGAGCTGAGGGCTCAAACTGGATCCTTGTGCTTTGCACCGCCTGCATTAACCTGCTGCACTACCGCCCGACTCCTCCAACTCTTTCTTAAAGTTGGCGCTGTACTGAATTCCCTGTTATAAATGATCTGTGCAGGGTGATTTGTAGCACCTTTCAAAAGCAATATTTTGTGAATTAACTATGAGCTTAATGAAATGATGCTTGAGAGAGTGTACTTGACCTCCTGTAGCCTTCTGATGTTCCACTTTTTATGCTGATTACTTTAATGACTTCTTATTACTTTGAACATGATAGTTCATCAAAGTCCTAGATTCAGCTACATGAACATGTACAAATATTTTTCAGAAAGTGTGTGTATTCTAGTACCTGGTTTCAGGATTTTGCTTGAGCAGTAAAGTCTTTGTATCTGGTCACATATGAATTGTGAAAGAAATTTAGTACTAATTATTTTACTATAAAGGATATATATAAAAACACTCCACGTATACATTCAGTTTGGCTTACGGCATTGCAGGAGGTTGCACCTGGGACCTTGGTGCCTCAGGCCTTTTTGCATAATGATTATGCTATCTCCCCAGCCTAGTCACAATTTTATATGATTATAATTAAGCATTTGCATTCTAAATTTCACAGAGAAATAAGTCTAGCTCTTATTTTTTTATTTTTTGACCAGAATACCAATCAGTTCTGTTTTATAGAGGTGCTGGGGTTTGAACTTCGGATCTCAGAGTCTCAGGCTTGAGTGGCTTTTTGCAGAACCATTATGCTGTCTTCCCAGCTTTATTTATTTATTTATTTATTTATTTATTTATTTATTTATTTATTTTAAGTCTAGCTCTTTTAAAAAGCTAAGGCCAAAGTTTCTGGATTTTATTTGGTGCTGGGGATCAATTGCAGAGTCTGTGAGCTCAGGGCATGTTCTCTACCAGTGAGCTCACCTCTTGGTGAGCTACTAATTGACTGAGGATGTCAATTAATAGCAACTTGAGACATGTTCCAGTAAATGCTTTCCATTAGTAGGAGTCACCTGAGAAGCTTAATAAAAAGCAGAATCCCAGACCTGGGGCTAGCTCATTCAATAGAGGCTGACCCAACAAGTAGAGTGTCTTGGCTTCAAGCCCTCATGCAACATGGGAATCATAGACAGAACTGGGGAAGTCCTGTACATGGCATTATGGTGTCTGTCTTCTCTTCCCTTCCTCTAAAATAAAGATAGAGAAAGTTAAGGGAGGCCTTTCCATGGTGTTATCACACACAAGGAGACAATAGGTTCACTTCCCAGCACTGAGAAATGAAAATGCTTGGGTAGTTGGGCTGTAGCTTCGTGGTACAGTGCACACTTCAACTATATAGCAGCCTGGGTTCTATATTCTATTCCCAGCAGCACACACACATTCATATACACACACATTCATACACACACACACACGCTCATACACACAGACTCACACACATGCTCACACACATGCTTACACACACATTCATACACTCATACAGTCACACATATACACACTCACATGCACACACACACATACACACACACAGGCACACACACGCTCGCACACACACACTCACACACAGACTCACATACACAGACATCACAGAACTTGATGGGGACAGTGATGAGTAGACAGGATAGATTACTCTGAGACTAAAAGGCAGATACTTGTCCTATATTTGTCCAAACCCACAGAATGGGCAGCACCATGAGAAGTGCTTTAGATAGTCATGACAAATCATTTTTTTGTCAAGGTAAAGACAAGTGATAATGGTTTAGGGGCTTTTTTAGGGACAAATCTCAGTCAGCAGGACATCTCTGAACTGTCCTCTTAATTTTGCTGTGAACTTAAAACTGCTTTTAAAAAGGAAATCCTTTTATAGTGATAATAATATATCCCTAGGCTTCTCCACTCTAAATTCAAATTTAGTGTCTGTGGGCTAGTGCCAGGACTTTTAAGATGTATCAAATCACTAGGGAAATCTAGGAATGGTGCTTTGAAGAATGCCTTCACATTTCCGACCATGTGTAAAGTGATTTGAATGGACTTCAAACACCTAACGGAGCCCACAGTATATTCCCTAAAATGATGGGCTCATTTGAATATTTATACATAAATTTAATATTTGCACTTAAAATAAGCTAAATATTGGAAAATTTTATCAGTTACTTAGCTTCAGATTCTTTTGATATTTCAGCCACTGACTCACCTTCAGTATTTAAGCTTATTTGGGTCAGAGATTCCTCCTGAGAAGCTGATGAAACCTGTATAATCTCTCCCCAGGAAAATTAACACAAAAACATTCTGTGCATAATTACAAGGTTTCTGCTAACCCTGGAATACAGTACAAGACTCCACCCTGGACCAATTTAAAAGTATTTTCTTCATTTGAGGCCCTGACTTATTTTAAATTCTGCTGTACATTTGGCATCTTTATTTTTAAAGATATCATGAAGCCAGAACATTTAATAACCATGTCAGTATCCTGACTACTGCCCAGTTAAGTAGGGCATGCATTGCATTTCTTTTTGCTTAATATGTCCTTTGCATTTTTCAGATATTTTGATATAGCTGTGGGTCTGAGGGATGCTATTTCTGGAAAAAGCACAATAGGTTGACCAGTTGTTAATGGAATGGTAGGGGTTCAGATTCCTTGAGACTGGGTCACTCCTTAAAGAAGTGTGATAGACGAGGAGGACCAGAAGCAGCTAGTCCTGTCTAGCTAAGATATAGATACTTGTAAATAGCATTAAGTGACATAAATTGGGGTGAGATCTTGTATGGTGCAATAAATCCTAACCTTGGAATTTTCAAAGTAAACTAAGCTCCCAAATAACTTGGTTATATTAATAATTACCTATTGCCTTAAACTCTAAGATAGCAAGGAACCTTCCCTGTACTCTTTAAAATCTGTGTTTCTCCCAATCCTGAAACCTCTGGAACTTTGCCTATATTTCTCATGCTTCTCCTCTTGATCCCTTCCTGTCACACTGCCTCTGTTAACCTCAACTAAGTCAGTACAACCAGTGCCTCCACGCCATGTTTCACTTTGAACTGTATCCAGAGATGTCAACCCTCCAACTCCAACAATCTTCTGCAGACACTACTATCATTACATGCTGACCTCACTGGGCAGACGACCTCACCAATGTGTCCAGGAACCTCACCTTCCCAGAACCCTGCCCCTCTAGGGAAAGATAGAAATAGGCTGAGGGTATGAATCCACCTGCTAACACCCATGTCTAGTGGAGAGGAAATTACAGAAGCCAGAACTCCCACCTTCAGCACCCCATAATGATCCTGGATCTATACCCCCAGAGGGATAAAGAATAGGGAATTTTCGAGAGTCAGGTGGTAGTGCAGCAGATTAAGCACAGGTGGCACGAAGCACAAGGACTGGTGTAAGGATCCCGGTTCGAGCCACCAGCTCCCCACTTGCAGGGGAGTCACTTCACAGGCGGTGTAGCAGGTCTGCAGGTGTCTATCTTTCTCTTCCCCTCCTCTCTCCATTTCTCTCTGTCCTATCCAACAATGATGACAACAATAGTAACTACAACAATAAAACAACAAGGGCAACGAAAGGAAATAAATAAATAAATAAATATTGTTTAAAGAAAGAATAGGGAATTTTCCAATGGACATGGAATTCTGGTGGTGGGAACTGTATGGAATTGTACCCCTGCTATCTTATAGTCTTGTTAATCATTATTAAATAATTAATAAAATTTTAAAAACAAGAAGGGTGAATGGAGAAAGAAGATGTCTGGAGAAATGCCAGAGATGAAGAGTTGAGTATGCTGCAGTCAGTGGGGACGTGCACAGGAGGCTGGCAGCACAGACCCTGACCCCATGCTGGCTCTGTAGATGGGAATTCAGTGAGGGCTGGAAATAGCCTGCATGGCAGATGGCTTAGGAGAGAACTGTTGCAACCCAAATTAGAGAATCATATCAAAAATCATGGCAGAAGAATCTTAATTTTGTCAAGGTTCAGGGAATGAGGTTGGGAGGAGAATGACAGTTAAGAAGATACATGTTGGGTTGAAATGTGTGCAGTTCAAAGGAGAGAAAGTGCACTAGACAGACAGACACATGGAGAAAGTTCAGGAAAGAAGCCACACGTGTGCCAGCAGTGCTCAGTGATTTTGGATTCCATGTAGAGTTTAATCTGTGTTCCTGGCTGTAATGTGCAGAGTCTATACTTCAGGACTATTCCACCTGGGAGAAGGCCAGGCTTTCTCTGCACTGAAGAAGTTTCTGTGCTGTGAAATCTTCTGCCCTGAACCTGTCTCTCTGCTTCTGTCTCCTTCTATGTGAAAAAAATAGGCCTAGAGTAGAGAAGCCTCAGCGAAGACACTTTGTGTGTGTACTTTGAGAACAATTTCCTGCACTTGGTACATTTCATTGCATTGTATTTTTGCCTTGTGTGGAAAGTGTGTTATCTGAGAAAAAAGATGGTTTGTTTTTCTCATCCGCATGTCAGACTAGGGCTGAGGACTCGCCGGAGGCCTTAGGATGCTTCCTGTGAACCCTGTGTGTGCTTCCTGTGAACTGAGGTGTGTGGCTTAGCAAGCAGAGCACAGTGGTCTTCAAGCCTCCATTCTTCTCTGCCCCTGGGTCTTCTTCTGCAGTCAACTCCCAGACAAGCTTTGTGCCAACCTTGTAACAAAGGATTCAATGTCTGCTTAGACTCAGGGACAGGACAAATCTTTGAATTTGCACAGAAAGTTTCAGCTTCTGCACCTAGCAAGAACGACTAATGAGGCTGATGGTTTCATGTGACTGTTGACTATATGTGTTTCCACCCTGTGAATTATATGTCTGTGCCATTTGCCCATCTCTTTTAACTGTTTGCATCTTATATAAATAGAGCATTCATCCTTTGATGACTAGTTACAAATAGTCCCTCCGTTTGAAACTTGTCTCTTTTTGTGCTGATTTTCAATGAACAGAAGTTAAACTTTAGGTAATTCATATCATTTTTTGCTTTAAGTGTTTCTCATATCTTATTTAAATTCTTTTCTCCCCTGTTCAAGAGAGAGAGAGAGAGAGAGCTTCTACAGTGTTGTCACTGATTTCTGAGTGTCAGCCAGTCAAAGAAAATGTCATCATTCTGTTTTGGAAGGTCACAGAGCAAGAATGTTCAGAAAGCAGCATGTGGAAGACCAAGGAGGGGGGTGGTCTAGTCTGACACATTACATCCAATGGACCTATTCTGAGGACCAGTAAGGGGCATTGTCAGTTAAATTGCTATTACATTGATAAATTAGTTATGATTTCTCTTCTCAAAATTAGTCATAAAAATAATTTCAGAAGAGACCATATTCACATACTCACATACATGATCTACATGTACCACACATATATGTTTCATGTATATTCTTGTAAGTTTTCCATGTGAATGACTATTTAGATTGTTCTAATATTTATTTATTGATTGTTTTATTTACGTATTTTCCAGAGCACTGATAAACTCTGGCTTATGGTGGTGGAGGTGGGGTAGGGATTGAACCTGGGACGGGTAGCTTCAGGCATGAGAGTCTGCTTGCATAACCATGACGCTGCCACCCCAGTCTCATGTTTATTTATTAATGTGAGAGGGAAGACCAGAGCATCACTGTGGCATATGAAAAACCAGGAGTTTGTGCTTTTTTAAAAATTTATTTCTTTATTGGGGAATTAATGCTTTACATTCAATAGTAAATACAATAGTTTGTACATGCATAACATTCCCCAGTTTCCCATTTAACAATACAACCCCCACTATGTCATTTATCATCCTTCATGGACCTGTATTCTCCCCACCCACCCACCCCGGAGTCTTTTACTTGGGGACAATACGCCAATTCCATTTCAGGTTCTACTTGTGTTTTCTTTTCTGATCTTGTTTTTCAACTTCTGCTTGAGAGTGAGATCATCCCATATTCATCCTTCTGTTTCTGACTTATTTCACTCAACATGATTTTTTCAAGGTCCATCCAAGATCAGCTGAAAACGGTGAAGTCACCATTTTTTACAGCTGAGTAGTATTCCATTGTGTATATATACCACAACTTGCTCAGCCACTCATCTGTTGTTGGACACCTGGGTTGCTTCCAGGTTTTGGCTATTACAAATTGTGCTGCCAAAAACATATGTGTACACAGATCTTTTTGGATGGATGTGTTGAGTTCCTTAGGATATATCCCCAGAAGAGGAATTGCAGGGTCATAGGGTAGGTCCATTTCTAGCCTTCTGAGATTTCTCCAGACTGTTCTCCACAGAGGTTGAACCAATTTGCATTCCCACCAGCAGTGTAGGAGGGTTCCTTTGACCCCACACCCACTCCAGCATTTGCTTCTGTTACCTTTTCTGATGTATGACATTCTCACAGGAGTGAAGTGATATCTCATTGTTGTCTTTATTTGCATTTCTCTGACAATCAGAGACTTGGAGCATTTTTTCATGTGTTTCTCAGCCTTTTGGATCTCTTCTGTGGTGAATATTCTGTCCAAGTCCTCCCCCCATTTTTGGATGGGGTTATTTGTTGTCTTGTTGTTAAGTCTGGCAAGCTCTTTATATATGTTGGTTATTAAACTCTTATCTGATGTATGGCATGTAAAGATCTTCTCCCATTCTGTGAGGGGTCTCTTGGTTTGGGTAGTGGTTTCTTTTGCTGTGAAGAAGCTTTTTAATTTGATGTAGTCCCATAGATTTATACTTGCCTTAGTCTTCTTTGTAATTGGATTCCTTTCATTGAAAATGTCTTTAAAATTTATGCAGAAAAGAGTTCTGCCAATATTTTCCTCTAAGTATTTGATAGTTTGTGATCTAACATCCAAGTCCTTGATCCACTTGGAATTTACTTTTGTATTTGGTGAAATACAGTGATTCAGTTTCATTCTTCTGCATGTTTCAACCCATTGTTTCCAACACCATTTGTTGTAGAGACTCTGCTTCCCCATGTCTTTGTCAAAGATTAGATGTCCATAGGTGTGGGGCCTCATTTCTGGGCTCTCAATTCTATTCCACTGGTCAGTGTGTCTATTCATGTTCCAGTACCAAGCAGTTTTGATGACAATGGCCCTATAATACAGTTTGAGATCTGGGAGTGTGATGCCCCCAGTTCTGTTCTTTTTTCTCAAGATTGTTTTGGCAATTCTAGGTCTTTTCTGGTTCCAGATAAACATTTGTAGCATTTTTTCTATTCTCCTAAAAAATGTGCTTGGGATCTTGATGGGGATAGCATTAAATTTGTAGATGGCTCTGGGTAATAGATTCATTTTGATGATGTTAATTCTTCCAACCCATGAACATGGAATATCTTTCCACTTCTTTGTGTCTTTTTCAATTTCTTTGAGTAGTGACTCATAATTTTCAGTATACAAGTCTTTCACTTCTTTGGTTAGGTTTACTCCTAGATATTTTATTGTTTTTGTTGCTATAGTAAAAGGAATTGATTTCTGGATTTCAATTTCTTCTAACTTAGTGTTTCCATAGAGGAATGCCACTGACTTTGAATGTTAATTTTGTAGCCTGACACCTTACTGTATTGCCTGATGATTTCCAAAAGCTTCTTGCTGGATTCCTTCGGTTTTTCCATGTATACTATCATGTCATCTGCAAATAAGGAGAGTTTGACTTCTTCTCTTCCAATCTGTATCCCTTTAATTCCTTGCTCCTGCCTGATTGCTATGGCAAGAACTTCCAACACTATGTTGAATAGTAATGGTGATAGTGGGCATCCCTGTCTAGTACCTGATCTGAGTGGAAAGGCTTCCAGTTTTTCACCATTGAGTATGATGTTGGCTGTAGGTTTGCTATATATAGACTCCACTATCTCAGGAATTTTCCATCTATTCCCGTTTTTTGTAGTGTTTTGATCATAAAGGGATGTTGTATTTTGTCAAAGGCTTTCTCTGCATCTATTGATATGATCATGTGGTTTTTGGTCTTGCTTTTGTTGATGTGATGGATCACATTGATTTACGTATATTAAACCAACCTTGCATGCCTGGGATAAACCCCACTTGGTCATGATGAACAATCTTTTTGATATACTGCTGTATCTGGTTGGCTAGAATTTTGTTCAATATTTTCACATCTATGTTCATCAGAGATATTGGTCTGTAGTTTTCTTTTTTGGTTGTGTCCCTGTCTGCTTTTGGTATCAGGGTGATGTTGGCTTTGTAGAAGCTGGCAGCGAGTATTCCAGTGTCTTCAATCTTCTGGCAGACTTTTAAAAATAGAGGTATTAGTTCTTCTTTGAAGGTTTTGTAGAATTCATTTGTAAAACCATATGGTCCAGGACTTTTATTTTTGGGGAGATTTTTGATAACTGTTTCAATTTCATTAGCTGTGATGGGCCTGTTCATGTTATCTACTTCCTCTTTACTTAGTTTTGGAAGTTGATAGGTATCTAGGAAATCGTCCATTTCTTCCAGGTACTCTAGCTTGGTGGCATATAGTTGTTCATAGAAGCCTTGCATGATATGTTGAATTTCTGCGGTGTTCGTTGTGATATCTCATCTTTCATTTACTATCCGATTTATTTGGGTCTTCTCCCTTTTTTGTTTTGTGAGTCTGGCTAAAGGTTTGTCGATTTTGTTTACTCTTTCGAAGAACCAACATTTACTTTCGTTGATCTTTTGTATGGTTTTCCTATTCTCAGTGTTATTTATTTCTGCCCTAATTTTAGTGATTTCTGTCCTTCTGGACAGAAAATGCCTCCATCTAGTCTGAATGACAGTCTAGCAGGATATAGTATTCTTGGCTGAAAGCCTTTCTCATTGAGCACTCGATAGATATCTTGCCATTCTTTTCTGGCCTATAGTGTTTATATGGAGAAGTCTGCTGCTAATCTTATGGGTTTTCCTTTGTAGGTGACTCTTTGTTTTTCTCTCGCAGCCTTCAGGATCCTTTCTTTATCCTTATTCCTTTCCATTCTAAGTATGATATGTCTTGGTGTCTTTAGGTCTGGGTTAATTCTGTTTGGGACCCTCTGTGCTTCTTGAATTTTTATATCTTTGATGTTGTCTAGACTAGAGAAATTTTCAGCTACTATGGCCTGGAAAATGCTTTCTTCCTCTCCTTCTCTTTCTTCCTCTGGTATGCCAATAATGCGTATATTGTTTCTTTTGAAGTCATCCCATAGGACTCTGTTGTTGTTTTCAGCATCTCTTAATCTCTTTTTGAGATCTCTTACTTCTTTTTTAGTTGTCTCTAATTCATCCTCAGTCTTGCTAATTCTGTCTTCAGCCTCATAGATTCTATTCTCTCTGCCCTCTACTGTTTTCTGGAGTTCATCTATTTTGTTGCCCTGGTCTGATACTGTTTTAGCTTGTTCAGCTAGTTGCATTCTTAGCTCAGTGATTTCAGCTTTCAGCTCTCTAATAACCATGAGATAATTAGTATTTTCTTCCATATTCTCATTTGTTGTTCCTGCATTTCTGATTACAATTTTTTCAAATTCTTTACTCACTCCTGTCATTATTTCCTTAGCTAATGTTTGGATGTTGAGCTCGTTATTTTGTGTTTCACCCTCTGGAGGACTTTTAGCTGGACTCTTGTCCTGTTTCGATTCTCCAATATTTTTTCTTGTTGTTTTAACCATTTTATATATTATGTTATGAGTTCCCTTTATCAGTACTTTTCAAATTATTGATCACTATTGCCTGGATTGACTTGTGTCTAAGTAATTTAATTAAAGGGTTCACAGTGGTGGAAGTTAACAGTTATTTCAATCCCTGAGTTGGAGCTCAGTGGTTTAAAAGCCTCTTTCTTTCTTTTTCTTCCCTGTAGGCTATGGGAGCCTGAGGGATTTTAAACTATCAATAGGTTTCTTAGCTTAATCACTGATTCCTGACCAAGAGATAAAGCAGGGTGTGGCAGAGATAATCCAGTGGTTATGCAAAGAGACTTTCACAGCCCCTCAGCTATGCCACCGAGGTATAGGTCTTCTGAGTTTCCTGGTTAGATCTCTGTCTCCTGGTGTCCCTTCCTGTCACTGCTCCAGATTGAGGGTAGTAGCAGTGGAGACTCAGAGTTGCACTTGGGGAGTCTCTGGGGAGTCCTCTCCTCCCTTAAGCTGTCCCCTTGTTGGTGGAGCAGACTGGAGCTGGTGTCTCAACTGATAAACTGCTGAACTGTTAGCAGTCACTTAATCTCTCCTTAGGCCCCTCTCTCCTCTCTGTTGCAGCCACACGTGTTTGTACTCACCAGTGATTTACTGGGTTCCTGTGGTCATTCTAGTCCTGTCTTGTTTTGGTCCTGGGTGGTCTCCTTTGGTATTCCAATTGATCTGGGAGAGGAGAGGAGAGGAGACAAAGCGATCTGCTGCTCGTAGCTCCACCTCCCAGGAGTTTGTGCTTTTAGGGCTAATACTGAACTACTTAGCAAGAACCTAGGCATTTCCTTACTCTAGACTGTTTACAATACTCAGCAAATGCAATTGGTTTTTTAAAAATTTTTATTTATGAAATAGAAATATTGATAAGATCATAGGAAAAGAGGGGCACAGTTCCACACAGTTTCCACCACCAGAACTCTGTATCCAATCCCCTCCATTGGAAGATTTCCTATTCTTTATCCCTCTGGGAGTATGGACCCAGGGTCATTCTGGGGTGCAGAAGGTGGAAGGTCTTGCATCTGTAATTGCTTCCTGTTAGTATGCTTCTAATTCTGCTTCTAAAACCCCTTCTGTTTCATTGGTTTAATCCCCCCTGCTTAACAATGTATTCTATTTACATAACCACTGTTAACTAAGCACTGCCCTGCCTGCAGGGCATTGGTTTAATCTCCATTGGTTCATGATGTCTTTTTGCTCCACCCCCTCTCCTAGTACACCCTGATTTCCATCAGTCTTTTTTCACTCCACCCTCTCTATGTCACATCCTGTTTCCACCCTACTTGGCGAGTATATATAAGGACAGGATTGTGATTAGAGATAGCTTAGATTGCGCTGTGTTCCACGTGTAAAGAGATACTGCTTCCCAACTCAGCCATGAGTCCCTGGTCGTCTGTCTCCCACCCACGAAGCTAGCCAGCCCGGCATAATGGCGCCCTGAACAGGGACAGGAATCTCGGCTCCACACACATGCAGCAGACAAAAGAAGACCAGATAAGGAAAGCCACCATGGCCTGCCTTTATACTTATGAAGAGGTTTCCCAAAGCCTCTACTATTTCTTCATGAGACAGTTTCTCTGTCTCTGGAACATTTTGCTCTGGGCCACACTTTGGTTCCCTGACCGGGAACCTTGGTTCTTTATGACTGTGATCGTAGAGCTTGGAAGATGCACGGAGATTTCTCCTTGAACTTTCTGCATTCCCTCTCCCATGTTTCCCGAGGAGAAGGACTACATTTTGCTCCGGGCCACACTTTGGTTTCTTATGACCATGATACTAGAGCTTGGAAGATGCATGGGGATTTCCCCTGGGACTTTCTGGACTTCCTTTCGCATGTTTCCCATGGAGAAGGACTACTTTAACTTGAAGAGAAGTCTCCAGTACTCTGGCAGTCCCCAAGAATGGAGACACGTGGTTAGTTCTACCCTCGTGATTCAATTCTTTCTTCAGTAGGAAGACACTTTTAAAAATGGGTGCCTGAAGCAATCCAGCAGGAACTGTCAGAAGCACCCTAAATGGAATTTTGAGCTTTTTGGACTAGGATGCCCTCTGGATACTCATGATGCTACATGGTGAGATATGGATAATCTGGTTCAAGGTGAAAGAAGCAAAAGCTGCCTATGGCTTTTCTCTCAATTTCCCCCTCGTTGTTCTCTCTGAATATCTTAGGTTTGCTGTCTGCTTTCAGTTGCGTTTCGTAAGAGAGTGATTTGAATGACTGAATTTTTTTATATCATTGACTTAAAAAAAAATTCTGGGCACAGCCATGATTTCTAGAGACATCCAGAAACAATCCAAAAAATTGTTTTTTCCTCCTTTGATTTTTTTTTTATGTCTTGGCATAAATCTGAAATGTTTAACCCTGAAAACTGTATGAGTTATGGGCAGTGCAGATAGTGCAATGATTATGTTAATGATTCTCATGCCTAAGGCTTCTAACCATGGTGCTTTTATTGAGTTTAAACTGTTTAAACAACCTTAAAATCATACTAGAAAGGACTTCCAATTATCATGGAGTTATCAATATAGTAAACTTCTAATCTGCTACAAGTTTTGTTTGACAAGTAAGTGAATTACAGCTTTCAAGTCTTCACATGAAAAAGCATCTACTCAAATGGGATCCCTGGAAATCCATTTGGACCCCTGTTCTCTGACATCACCCACAAGATGGCATGACTACAATGCACCCCTGGAAACCAATGATGTGACCTGGCACGACCTGAAGAAACAGATTCACAGACTCCAAAGCTCACTCTCTACAGAAAAGCGGAATTCGGGTGGCTGACATTCCCCATCGAGACAGACGTGCAGCATTTCATCCCCTGGCATTTCTTCCATGATCATCTGTTTTGGACTGACACTACCATTGGACTTACTGGTACACCTCTTGGACACTTTACACAACTTTACAGCAGTTTCCTTTTATGCTGCTGGGTTTCTCAAAGACTGACAGCAGCAGTCCATAGACTTTGCAGCCAGAGCCTTGGGACTCTATAGGACACGCCCCCTCATCTGCAGGCCCTGCCCGCAGAGACAGGAAATTCCCTCTCCTTACTAGGTCATGCCCACAGAGGCAGAAAATGCCCTTTGAGGCATGAAGTGCCCCCAGAGGCAAGAGATGTCCACAGAGGCAGGAAACGCCCTTTGAGGCATGAAACGCCCCCAGAGGCAAGAAATGCCCTTTCGCCTGCTGGACACTGCCCTTCGAGGCAGAAAATGTCCCCCTCAGGCCTCCCCTTGGCATCACACTGGTTCTTGCTGCTCTTCTATTTTGTTCCTCCATGTCTTGTGCCAGTTCTTTTGAAAATGCCTGTACGATATATGTTTCTGTTCACCTCACACTCCTGATACTATGGCCATTAGTTAAAAAGAAAGGGGGAAATGTTGGTATGCTTCTAATTCTGCTTCTAAAACCCCTTCTGTTTCATTGGTTTAATCCCCCCTGCTTAACACTGTATTCTATTTACATAACCACTGTTAACTAAGCACCATCCTGCCTGCAGGCTATTGGTTTAATCCCCACTCGTTCATGATGTCTTTTTGCTCCACCCCCTCTCCTAGTACACCTTGATTTCCACCAGTCCTTTTTCGCTCCACCCTCTCTATGTCACATCTTATTTCCACCCTACTTGGTGAGTATATATAAGGACAGGATTGTGATTAGAGATAGCTTAGATTGCTTTATTCATGTTCCACATGAATAAAGAGATACTGCTTCCCAGCTCAGCCATGAGTCCCTGGTCATGTGTCTCTCACCCGTGAAGCTAGCCAGCCCAGCAGCTTCCCTGCTGAACATGGGCGTTGGCAGGTAGATCCATACTCCCACCCTGTCTCTCTCTTTCCCTAGTGGGGTGGGGATCTGGGGAAGTGGGGCTCCAGGACACGTTGGTGTGGTCGTCTGCCCAGGGAAGTCAGGTTAGCATCATAGTAGCATCTGTAACCTGGTGGCTGAAGAAGAGTTAAGATATTAAGCGGAAGAAATTATCTGATCATGAACCCAAAAGCAAGAATATTGCAGATAAATATGTGGGGTTTCCATTTTGGAAAAAGCTAGTAGGTCTATTTTAGGTATAAAGGGGCCATTTCCCCAGACAATAGCTTGGGTCTACCTGCATATTAGATGTCAGACTCAGGCAAAAACTAGTAAAGTCATGAGCAAATGCAATTGTTACTAGTAGTTCCAGTTTCATCTACTTTAACAAAATGAGACATGTAAATGAAGATGTCATTCATTCATCTCTGAGAATCTAAAACCATGATTCACTCTTCTTGAGCTATTCTTTCCTGCTCAATGTAATTAAATACCTAGCACATTTTATTCATGCAAATATTTTGCACACATTTCTAACATTTTCTTCAGCTTTATTCTTTGTAGCTATAACGGCCTCTGCAAATTCAGCAAGACATTTTTGGTCAAAGTTGAATTGTGTCTATCTTTAGTTATATAAATTTTGATTGTCCTGAATTAAGGTTTATCCAGATTTTAATTTAGATTTATAAACATAATCTGGCATGACTAATAAAGTTTATAGTATACCTCTTGTAACTTTCAAGAGGTATGGGAGTACTTTATCTTCTATGTTTAAATTTTGTTTGTTGATTTAAGGTGCTTTACTTTGAAATTCTTTTTAAGTACATGTATAATATTTCTCAGTTTTCTGCAAGACACTCTCACCCCAGCCTAGGTCCTCCTCCAGAATTAGTCACCAGGACCTGAATGCCCCACCACCCAAAGTCCTTTACTTTGGTGTAATACATTCTTGGAAGTTCTTAACTTTGTTAAAATTGGCAATATTACAGTTATTTTAATTTTTGGAATATCAAATACAAAATTTTGTTCAAAAAAATTAAATGGCTGTCATAATGTGTCACATCCAGTGCTGAGCTCTGGTGATTGAGAAGACCCAGTATTAACATGTTGAATGTCCAGTGGTCTTCTTGTGCTAGCCTGCCCATTAATGGCCAGTTGAACAATACTTGTGTTTAAAAAAAGGCAGCAGCAGCTAAGGAGTTAGCAAAATTACCCCACCACACAACCAGTAACTGAGGAAGTAGAACTCAAATTCAGGTTTGTTAGAGCCACACAATAAATGCTTATTGAAACTCTATTACTAGCGGGTCCAGGGGCTGGCACAATTGGTTGAGTGCACATGTTGCAGTGCGCAAGGACCTAGTTTAAGTCCCCAGACCCTACCTGTTGGGGGAAGCTTCACAAATGATGAAGCAGGTCTACGGGAGTCTCTCTGTCTCTCTCTCTCTCCCTCCTTATCTCTCCTTTTTTTCAATTTTTGGCTGTCTCTATCAAATAACTAAAGATAATAAAAATAAGACTCTGCTACTAGCATCAGTCTTAATATCAGTGGCCACTGGTGCCCAAGTTAATTTGGCAGCAATGTTACAAAGGTGAGCACCACTGAGCTTGTTTTGCTGTCATAAATGTATTCAAGCCATTCATCTGCTAAATAAATAAATAAATTACTTCTTTTTATTTTTAAAATAAATGTCAAGGCAAAATAATGAATTCTTTCTTGGGACTAGACCAATAATCTTGGCAATGTTATGTTACAGTGGCTTTTTCAACTTTGTGCTAGGTGCCCTTTTAATTGTTTAGTTTGATGTGTGCAATGGGGACAGTGGTTCACTGTTTTGCTTCTGAAAAGCTATTGTCAGGTTCGTGAACAGCTTTATTCTTCAGTTCACATAAAGGTCAGTTGCTCTAAAAATGCACACTTCAGTGAATGATGTTATAGAAATTTTGTGTGTATTGCAGGTACTTTCCCTCAGTGATTAAAATGAGTAGCTTTGTGCCTTCTAGAGACCAGGTTTGTGTGTGTGTCCATGTTCACATGCACATCTGGTTTGAATGTGCCAATAAATCACACTGATATTTCAGTCTCTGTCATATAAAACATCAACCTCTTCTGTGAAACAATTGTATATCTCTGGATTTGAAAACCTTTGTGTTGTTGTTTAGGTAATTTTGTAATGTAAGTTTGGGGTGAGAAAAACAAAAGTTTGTGGTACATTCATTTTGGTTTACAACATGAATCAACTCCTTGAACCTTACCTGGCAGCCTTATAGGTAAGTTTAGTTCTGCATGTTCAGAGCTATCCTAGTTTTTCTCTTAGTTGGAAAAACTACTTCTTTCCTATTGGCTCTTTTTTTTGCATGATGGAGTGTTAAGATTTGTTCATTTTGAACAGACTATTTAAAAATGAAGAAGCCACATTGTTTAGTTCACTGGACTGGGAGCCTTAGAGATATGTTCTATTCTCAGCTCTGGAAAAAAAACTGAAAGCAAAATCACATGGTAGGAAAAAAACATTACTCTGTATTTTACTTTTTACCCAGTGTTGAAAGCACAATATTAACTGAGAAGTCTTTGGCAAAGTTGTACTATGTAAATAGGCAACTTCCAAATCTTGGCAGAGAATATTCCTTTGAGTTACATATTTCTAGTTTTTCTAGAATGTCTGAAAGACTTGGTTTGACTGAAATCCTTAAATACCATTAGAATTATACAAAATTAATCTACCCACAGGGAGGATAAATATATTTTGGATGTAATTACTATAAAATCTACAGAAAAGTTACCACATCATAATTTCCAACTCTGTGGTCTAGGAGCTAGAGTTAGGATTTGGTGGTCTGTTAAGGTCTAGAGCTGGCACTGTTTGTGACCCCATGCCTGACTCCCTTGGAAACCCCAACACAACAAACCCTTAGCTAGATAAAGAAAACTGTAAAAATAAAACAAACAAACAAAACAAAAAATTCTAAAACCACCTGGTGAACTAAATGCAATTATGGAAGCCAACACAGGGAGCGGAAAGAAGTATTCAGTTTCAGAAGAATGAAGTTCCAGCATTCATCACCTTTAAAGCAATTAATGATCTTATCACTATGTATCTGTAAGGCCAGATAATACTCTTTTATGCACCAGGTCTGGAGTGATAAGCATGAATGTATATTATGAAATAACAGCAAAAACACTTCTGGTGAAAAAAGGAAAAAAACAATGAAGGTATCATGCTCCCCAACTTCAGGCTAAACTACAAAGCAGTAACAATAATAACAGCATGACACTGGAATAAGATGGACACGAAAATCAACAGAACAGAACTGAGATCCCAGAAGTAAGCCCTCACATATATAATCACCTAACATATGACAAAGGGAACAAAACTCTGAAATATATAGAAGGAAATATTGGTGAAACATTGCAGGATCTTAATAGCAAATATGTATTTGGAAACTTGAGCCTGCAGGCATGTGAAATGAAAACAAGGGTAAATCTAAGGGAATATATCTAACTAAATTGCTTCTGCACATTGAAAGCAGACTACACAAAGATAGCCAGGCAACCAGTAGTTGGGAGAAGATATTTACAGTTCATGTATCTGGGCAATTGATTGATATCAGATATTTATTTAGAACAGGTACAACTCAACAAAAGGAAAAATAATAATAAACCAATGAAAAAGTGGGCCACAGAACTAAAAACCACTCAGATATATAGCCAAATGACATGCAAACACTTAACTCATATATTCACAGATGCATTACCCATCATAGCCAAGACTGGACGCAGACTAAATGCTTATTGACAGATGCCTGGTTTAAGAAGTTTTGGAATATATATACTCTGTGGAATACTACTCTGCAGAAAAAAAATGAAGAAAATGATATTGCATCTTTTAGGACAAAGTGGACAGAACTGGTTGTAATTATCCTTAGTGAAATAAGAGGTAAAAGACAACTTTCAGAGGGCTTCATTCATATGTGGAATCTAGAGAATTGGAATACATGACCCTGAAACAAACAAAAAAATGAACCAGAAACAATCTCTAAGACCTTGTGAGAACTATGGTGGTTACCAGTAGCAGACTGGGGACACAGAACTTCGGTTATGGGTGTGATGTGAAACTGCTCTGTCCTGTAACCCCACAATCCTGTAACCTGCAATAAATCACTATATTGATATTATAAATGAGTGCAACTATTTTGTGGTTGTCTTTCCCCTCTTATTTCACTTAGCATAATCACCTCTAAGTCCATCCACTTCATCCATCCTGAATGATATGAAGTTATCTTGTAAATGGCAGAGTTGTATTTCATTGAATACTGCCCCATAACTTCTTTTTCCAATTGTCCATGGCTTGACATTCAGGATGAGTCCATATTTTGACTCTTGTGAATAGTGCAGCCATGAACATAAGAGTGTATTTATAGTGAATCAATGTTTTCATGCTTTTTTTTTCAAGAAAGGAGACATTAACAAAACCATAGGATAAGAGGGGTACAGTTCCACACAATCCCCACCACCCGATCTCCATATCCCATCCCCTCCCCTTTCTTTCCCATTCTCTATCCCCTCTGGGAGTATAGACCCAGGGTCGTTGTGGGTTGCAGAAGGTGGAAGGTCTGGCTTCTGTAATTGCTTCCCTGCTGAACATGGGCGTTGACTGGTCGATCCATATTCCCAGTCTTCCTCTCTCCCTAGTAGGGTGGGGCTCTGGGGAAGTGGAGCTCCAGTACACATTGTTGGAGTCGTCTGTCCAGGGAAGTCTGGTCGCATCACGCTGGCATCTGGAACCTGGTAGCTGAAAAGAGAGTTAACATACAAAGCCAAACAAATTGTTGAACAACCATGGACCTAAAGACTGGAATAGTGCAGATGAAGTGTTGGGGGGTATTCCATGCTTTTTTTTTTTTGTCCTCAGATAACTTTTTATTTTTATATTATTTCACTGCAGTTTACATTATTTTATTTAAGTCTCACTACAAACAAGGATGAGTCAGTTACTATTACTTGCCTGAGGTCACAAAGCTAGTGATCTGAAGCATCAGTATTCAGACTATGAACATCTGATTTCAGAGCCTGGCTCTGCCCCTCTGTGGAATGTGATGCATTGCTTGGCTCCCATGTCAGAAGTGACTGACTGCAGTGACTGGAGATGCTAGTTTCTGAGATTCCCGGTGAGTCAGGCAGCTGTGCAAGCCAGTGCTAAGTGCAGTTGAGATTCCTCCTCAGTATCAGGATGGCCTAAGGCATGAGGGGAACTGATGCCTTCTGGAGAACACGTGTCCTAACAGTAAATTTAAGCATTTTTTTTCTCGTGAAAAAAGTAATTTAGAATACTTACAAAAAGATAATGGAAATATGATTTTATATCTTATTTTACTATTAAATACTGATAAGTAATTTTAAAAAGAACTACGTAAAGCTCTGTGAAGTGTCAAGCATGTCTGGATACCAAATCATGTCTGGTTAGTAATTTTAGGGAAAATGTTTTGCAACTCTATCATTTCAGTGAGTGATGACTGTAGAATGAAAGATGCATTTATCCCCACTGGCCAGTAATTAAACCATACTTGGTCACTCTTGCAACTATCACTCAATAAAAGACTGGGGAAATCCCAGATTGGTTAAATGTGCTGTAAGGAATGCAAGGAAAAGACAGAACATTGATTCCTACCCTTCAGTACTGACTGTTGACCAAGCCCTTTGCATGTGCTCTGTTAGTCATTTAATCCCTCATTACAACCATGAACAGATGAGGAAGGAATCTGAGAGGCTAAGGAGCAAGAGCCATAACATGCTGCCAATAAGGGATGGTCAAGACTGGAACCCACAGCCACATTGTCTAGCCCATGTCTCCTGCCTAGCTCCCCCCTCTTCTAGTCTAGTCATGCAGTCAGATCAGCATGGTTCTACAGCTCAAAGGTGGGAGCAGGCTTCCCAGATACCTGGGATTTCAGAGTGTGTGTGCATAGGGCAATAACTTTAACCAAAATTATCTCTACATACTACCAGAAAGTCTTCTATTTCACTTTTATCACCTGTCAGGTTGCGTCGTGGCGGAGAGAGGAGACTGGAGTGGAGCAGGAACACAAATCTTTATTCATGGGGACACCCCAGAAATGGGTGAAAGCAGAGTGGTTTAGGCCACATGGAGCTAGCAAAATGGCCACCTCCCACTATGCCTATCAGCCCTTCTCTGGGTCAGGTCGTGGAAGAGAAAAAAGGAGCAAGAGAGCGAAAGCAGAAGCAGGAGGGGCTTTCATGGGAGAAATTCTGGAAGTGGCAAGATGGGATGGGATTGGCTAAAAAAGGGGATGGAGAAAACAAGGCACTCTGAGAAGGTAGAAAGCTTCCGTAGCAATGGTTGCTAGGGTTTTAGCTTGCATGGGAATAGGTGATATCTTGAGGAGGTAATATGGTGGTGGATATCTGTAAATAAAATTTGCATGGAAATATAATGGTTTGTGGGCCCTGCCAATGTTTGACCACATCTGAACAATTTCCCAACACCTTCCCCTTTCCTTTTATTTAATGGCCATAGTATAGGAAATTTAGAGTGGAACAGGCTTTATGTTTTTTAAGGAATGCCAAGCTCCAGTGGGAAGATGTAGGATGTTTATGTGGGGGAGGGAAGACTTACATAACTGCCAACCTTGTGAGATTTATGTGTCCCCCCCTTTTGCTCAACCCCTCTGTAAAGAGAGAAACTTACCTGGAGGGACTCATCTCATAGGTTAAACTCTGCCAGACTTCACCATCTCTTCACAATTTTTTCTACATCTTTCCCTATCTTTCTATCTAGTCATCACATCAAAATGGGTCAATGTCTGTAAAAGACACCATCTGTGACAGAGGAATAGTAGTGCAGGGGTGAACAGAAACCTTTTGGGCATAAACCTGAATGATATCACGCAGGCATTTTCAAAAGAACTGCAACAAAAAGGAAGGGACAAGTAGGAGAGCAGCAGGAGCCAGTGTGAAGCCAAGGGGAGGCCCGGTGTGCAAAGGGGCGTTACCTGCCTCTGGGGGCATCTCCTGCCTCTGGGGGTAGGGCCTAGTAACAAGGGGGGTTTCTGCTTCTGGGAGCATCTCCTGCCTCTGGGGGCAGGGCCTAGTAACAAGGGGGTTTTCTGCCTCTGGAGGCATCTCTGCCTTTGGGGGCATGGCCTAGTAATGAGGGGGTGTTTCCTGACTCAAAGGGTAGGGCCTGCAGGCGGAAGAACGTGGCCTGCCAAGCAAAGGGGCTATTCTGTGCTGTATAGTCCCCAAGGCAACTGGCTGCAAAGTCCATGAACTACTGTGGGTCAGTCTTTGAGAAACCAGCAGTGTAAAGGGAAGCTGCTGTAAAGTTGTGTAAAGTGTACAAGAGGTGTACCAGCAAGTCTGATAGAAGTGTCAGTCCAATGTCGACGACCAGGGGAAGGAATGACAGGGGTTGAAACGCTGCACGTCTATCTCGATGGGGAAAGTCAGCCACTGGAATTCCGATTTTCTGTAGAGAGTGAGCTGGAACCGCCAAAACGTGACAGGCAAAGCAGAAGCAGGAAGGGAAGACAGCTAGGGTGAGAGAAAAGGCAGTAAGAAAGTTCTGTTTTGGGGGTCTGTGAATCAGGTTCTTTTTTTTTTATTTATTTTTTATTTAAGAAAGGATAAATTAGCAAAACTATAGGGTAGGAGGGGTACAACTCCACACAATTCCCACCACCCAATCTCCATATCCCATCCCTACCTCTGATAGCTTTCCCATTCTCTATCCCTCTGGAAGCATGGACCCAGGGTCGTTGTGGGTTGCAGAGGTGGAAGGTCTGACTTCTGTCTTTAATTGCTTCCCCGCTGAACATGGACGTTGACTGGTCGGTCCATACTCCCAGTCTGCCTCTCTCTTTCCCTAGTAGGTTGGGACACTGGGGAAGTGGAGCTCCAGGACATATTGGTGGGGTCTTCAGTCCAGGGAAGCCTCGCTGGCGTCCTGATGGCATCTGATACCTGGTGGCTGAAAAGAGAGTTAACATACAAAGCCAAACAAATTGTTGAGTAATCATGGACCCAAAGCTTGGAATAGTGAGAGGAAGTGTTAGGGGGGGGTACTCACTGCAAACTCTAGTATACTTCTGTTTTCAGGAATATATTTTGCACTAGTTTATGGATACGTGTTCTCTCTCACAGAACCTGATATAAATATAGGTTTGGGGACTTTGTTAGAAAGTGATCCACCTGGGATGGAATTAGAGAATACTATGAAAGGAAAGGTTTCACCTGAGTAATGAAGATGAAGGGTTGTCATTCCACACGTGGAGTCTCTGGACACAGTCTGAGCTGAAGCATGTTGAGGTGGCAATCATTGTGTTGATTAGGTTGTGATTTGCAGATGCAATATTATTTGATATGGATTGGGAGAGGCATGCGGGAAAGTGGGCCCTATCCTAAGGTTTCAGGACTGGGAGAAATATAGGTTCTCTAGTGGAGATGTGAGGTTGCTGCTGTCTTAGGGTTCAAAAATACAATGGATAGTTAGTATTATCACATTATTTGGTAATTGGGTTAACTTTGAAAAGTCCTTTTGTTAGGGTTAGCTGTATAGTACCCAGTATCTTGTAAATAGCTGTGCCACTGGTTGCCTCTGACCTACTTGGTCTAGGCTTTTGAGAGAGTCTGCACATCAAATACACAGTCTATATATTAAGATTCAGTCTGTGTTTTAAAAACTTCAAGACATACAATTAATTTCCCCCCTCATATTAATTAGCTAGTGATTTATATGACTACACTTTACTAGGAGTGTACATAAACACCATTCCCACCACTAAAAGACTGTGTCACATCCCAACCACCTACCCCCACCCTCCACAGGCCCAGGAAGCTGCATGTCTACCCCTCACCACAGGGTATTTACTTTGGTGCCCTACTTTCAATTTAGTCAGACCCTGCTTTTAGTTTCCCTTTCAGATCTTTCTCAACTTCTGTTGATGATTGGGATCATCCCATACTCCTCTATATCTTTCTGATTTAGCTCACTTAACATAATTCCTTCTAGTTCTGTCCAAGATGGGTCAGAGAAGGTGGGTTCATTGTTCTTGATAGCTGTATAAGTATTCCATTGTGTATATATACCAAAGCTTTCTCAGCCACTCATCTGTTGTTGGGCACCTGGGTTGCTTCCAGGTTTTAGCTATTATGGATTGTGCAGCTATGAACATAGGAGTACACACCTCTTTTTGGCTGGGTGTTATGGAGTCCTTGGGGTCTAACCCCAGGAGAGGAATTACTGGATCATATGGAAGGTCCATGTCTAGCCTTGTGAGAGTTTTCCAGACTCCTCTCCACAGAGGCTGTACCAATTTACATTCCCACCAGCAATGCAAAAGGGTTCCTCTGTCCCCACAGCCTCTCCAGCATTTGTTGCTGCTGTCCTTTTTGATGTATGCCATTCTTACAGGAGTGAGGTGATATCTTAATTTTGTCTTAATTTGAATATCTCTGACAATCAGTGACCTGGAGAAGTTTTCATATGTTTGTTAGCCTTTTGGATCTCCTCTGAGGTGAATGTTTTGTTCATATCCTCTGCCCATTTTTGGATGGGGTCATTTGCTTTTTTGGTGCTAAGTTTGCTGAGCTCTTTATATATTTTGGTGATTAGTTTCTTGTCTGATGTATGGCATGTGAAGATCTTCTCCCATTCTGTGAGGGGTCTCTTTGTTCAATAGTTTCTTTGGATGTGCAGAAGCTTTTCAATTTAATGAAGTCCCATTGATTTGTTTCTGCTTTAGTCTTTCTTGCAATTGGGTTTATTTCATCAAAGATGTCCTTGAGGTGTAGGTGGGAAAGTATTTTGCCAATAATTTCCTCAAGTATTTGATTGTTTCTGGTCTAACCTCCAGGTTTTTGATCCATTTGGAGTTGATTTTTGTTTCTGGCGAGGTAAAGTGGTTCAATTTCATTCTTCTGCAGGTTACAAACCAGTTTTCCCAGCACCATTTATTGAAGAGAGCCTCCTTCTTCCATTTAATGCTTTGGGCCCCCTTATCAAAGATTAGATGTCCATAGGTGTGGGGATTTATTTCTGGGCTTTCCATTCTGTTCCACTGGTCTGTGTGCCTATTTTTGTTCCAGTACCATGCTGTTTTGATGATGATGGCTTTATAATATAGTTTGAGATCTGGCAGTATGATGCCTCCATTTCTGTTTCTTGTCGTCAAGATGGTTTTGGCAATTCTAGGTGTTTTCAGGTTCCAGATAAATGATTGTAGTGTTTGTTCTATTCTCTTAAAGAAGCTTGGTGGAACTTGATGGGTATTGCATTAAATTCGTATATGGCTTTGGAGAGAATATTCATTTTGATGATATTTATTCTTCCAATCCATGAGCATGGAATGTCTTTCCATTTCTTGGTATCAGTTTCTATTTCCTTGAGTAGTGACTCATAGTTTTCAGTATACAAGTTTTTCACTTTTTTCGTCATCTTTATTCCTAAGTATTTTACTAATTTTGCTGAAACAGTAAATAGGAGTGATTTCTGGATGTCTTCTTCTTTAGATTTAGTGTTTGCATAGAGAAATGCCACTGATTTTTGTACATTGATTTTTGTAGATATATATATATATATATATATATATATATATATATATATATATACATTGATTTTGTAGCTGTATTGCCTAATAGCTTCCAGAAGTTTTCTGCTGGATTCTTTAGGTTTTTCTATGTATACTATCATATCATCTGAAAATAGTGAGAGCTTGACTTCTTCCCTTCCAATCTGTCTTCCTTTGATTTTTTTTCTTGCCTAATTGTGATGGCAAGAACTTCCAATACTATGTTGAAGAGTAATGGTGATAGTGGACAGCCCTGTCTTGTCCCCGATCTGAGGGGGAATGCTTTCAGCTTCTGTCCATTGAGTATGTTGGCTGTAGGTTTGCTATATATGGATACCACTATCCTGAGGAATTTCCCATCTATTCCCATTTTTTGTAGAGTTTTGAGCATGAATGGGTGTTGGGTTTTGTCAAAGGCTTTCTCCATCTATTGAGATAATCATGTGGCTTTTGGTTTTGCTTTTATTGATGTGGTGAACGATATTTATTGACTTACGTATGTTGAACCAGTCTTGCATTCCAGGGATGAATCACACTTGGTCGTGATGAACAATCTTTTTGATGTGCTGATGTACCCGGTTGAACAAGATCTTGTATAATATTTTGGCATCTATGTTCATCAAAGATATTGGTCTGTAGTTTTCCTTTTTTGTTGTGTCCCTATCAGCTTTTGGTATCAGGGTGATGTTTGCTTCATAGAAGGTGGAAAGGAGTGTACCTGTTTCTTCAATCTTATGGAATAGCTTTAGAAGTATGGGTATTAACTGTTTCCTGAAAGTTTTGTAGAATTTGTTTGTGAAGCCATCTGGTCTAGGACTTTTGTTGTTGGGGAGATTCTTAATAACAGTTTCAATTTCTTTGTCTGTGATTGGTGCATTTAGGTTTTGTAGTTCTTCTTGGTTCAGTTTTGGAAGTGCATATGTTTGTAGGAATTGTTCCATTTCTTCCAGACTCTCTGGTGGCGTATAGTTCTTCATAGAAGTTTTGCATTATTTTCTGGATTTCTGTGGTGTCAGTTGTGATATCTCCTCCACCGTTTACAATTCTATTCATTTGAGACTTCTTTTATTTTTGTTTGGTGAGTCTGGCTAGGGGTTTGTCAATTTTGTTTAATCTTTCAAGGAACCAACATTTGGCTTCATTGATCTTTTGTATGGTTCTTTTATTTTCGATGTTGTTTATTTCTGCTCTAACTTTAATGATTTCTGTCCTTCTGGATGCTTTAGGGTTCCTTTGTTCCTCTTCCTCTAAGTCCTTGAGGTGTGCAGTAAGGTCATTCATTTGAGCTTTTTCTTGTTGTTTAATATGTGATTGTATGGCTGTAAGTTTCCCTCTCAATACTGCTTTAGCTGTGTCCCAAATATTTTGATAGGTTGTGTCTTCATTTTCTTTTTTTTTTTTTTTTTAATGTTTTATTTAAGAAAGGCTTAATGAACAAAACCATAAGGTAGGAGGGGTACAACGCCACACAATTCCCACCACCCAATCTCCATAACCCACCCCCTCCCCTGATAGTTTTCCCAGAAGGTCTGGCTTATGTAATTGCTTCCCCGCTGAACATGGGCATTGACCTGTCAGTCCATGCTCCCAGTCTGCCTCTCTCTTTCCCTAGTAGGGTGTGTCTCTGGGGAAGCTGAGCTCCAGGACACATTGGTGGGGTCTTCAATCCAGGGAAGCCTGGCCAGCATCCTGGTGGCATCTGGAACCTGGTGATGAAAAGAGAGTTAACATACGAAGCCAAACAAATTGTTGAGCAATCATGGATCCAAAGCTTGGAATAGTGGAGAGGAAGTGTTAGGGAGGTACTCACTGCAAACTCTAGTGTACTTCTGCTTTCAGGTATATATTTTGCAGTAGTTTATGGATACGTGTGAACATAAGCTCTCTCTCACAGAACTGGTGTATATCTAGGTTATGGGACTTTGTTAGAAAGTGAACCACCTGAGATGAAATTATAGTGTACTATAAAAGGAAAGGTCTCACCCGAGTAATGAAGCTGAAGGGTTGTCATTCCACACGTGAAGTCTCTCGACACAGTCTGAGGTGAAGCATGTTGAAGTGGCAATCGTTGCTTTGGTTAGGTTGTGATCTGTGGATGCAATATTATTTGATATGGATTGGGAGAGGCATGCGGGAAAGTGGGCCCTATCCAAGGGTTCCAGGACTGGGGGAAGTAGGGGCTCTATAGTGGAGATGTGAGGTTCCTGCTGTCTTAGGGTTCAAAAAGACAATGGATAGTTAGTTATCATCACATTATTTGGTAATTGGGTTAACTTTGAAAAGTCCTTTTGTTATGGTTTGCTGTACAGTATCCCGTATCTTGTATATAGCTGTGCTATTGGATGCTTCTAATCTACTTGGTCTAGGCTGTTGTATGCTCTCCCCCTGCCAAGAAAATTGGTTCAGTACTGCTAGTTTCACGGGCCCGCTTGTCCCTGCCCCAAGGAACCCCGCCAGAGTTCCAGAGTTCGAGAGTGTTTGGCACCGCTGCAGGGGAAGGAGGCAAGAGAGTTCTGTTTGGTGATTAGTTTGTCTTAGTTTATAAATCGTTGTTCTTGAATAAAGAAATACAGCTTCCCTGCCCAGCCGTATGTCTCTGGTCGTCTCTGTTACCTGCCCGTGAAGCTATCCCGGCCAGCTGGAGCCTCCAAATTTTAACAACAAATGGCGCTCACGTGGACCTGACTTGTGCATCTCTCAGATAAGTGAAGACAATTTGGCTACCTATACACTATGGCCTTCTCTTCTGCTTGTGAAGAGATCTCCAAAGGCCACTGCTCTTTCTTCACAAGACTGTTTTGCTGTTTCTGGAACGTTTATCTCTGGACCACTCTGTGGTTTCCACTCGTGCGGATGCACTCAGAACAGCCAGTATGGTTGTTTTCCATCCTTTTACTTTGTGTCTGTGTTTATCTTGTTGTGTCAGATGGGATTCTTGCAAGCAGCATATGGTTGGGATATGTTTTCTGATCAATCCTGCCACTCCATGCCTTTTGATGGGTGAGTTTAAGCCATTTACATTTATTGATTGTATGGATTTCATGTATTGTAGTGCCATTGTTCAACAAATTTTTGTTTGCTCTGCTATATTGCAAGTATTAATGTGATGTTCTTGTTTATAAGAGGCCTATTAAGCCTCTTTCAGGGCCGGTTTGGTGATGGTTGCCTCCTTTAACTGTTGTTTGTCTAAAAAGCTTTTGATCCCTCCATCTAGTTTGAATGAAAGTCTAGCAGGATATATTATCCTTGGTTGAAACCCATTTTCATTCAGGGCTCAATAGATATCTTGCCATTCTCTTCTGGCTTTTAGAGTTTGAGTGGAGAAGTCTGCTGATAGTCTTATGGGTTTTCCCCTGTATGTGACTTTTTGTTTCTCTCTTGTGTTGGGTAGTATGCCACCTCCCCCTGGCTTCTGCTTAACCATATGCCTATATAGGGATTTATTGATCACATTCAAAGCTTTGGTCTATTTACATAAATCACTTTTACATTTACATAAAGCACTCCCTCCAGGGCATTGGTGGTTCAGTGATAGGATTCTCGCCTGCTCCGCCCCCTCCTTGTCACACTCTGATTTTCACCAGTCACTTTTCTCTCCACCCTCTCTATATCACATCCTGTTTCCACCCTACTTGGAGAGTATAAAAACAGCTGCTCTTCTGATTAAAGACACTTGGAAATTGCTTTCCGGCTCCAAGAGTTCCAGAGTGTATCTCCTGCGAAGTTGGTGCGGCACGAGTTCCTGATCCCTCTTCCACACAGCAGCCTAGGTCGGCTCCAGTTGAGTTCTCTCCAACCCAGAGAGTACTAGCTCGGAAAGAAGTACCCTCAAGCTATCCCGGCATCTGGCGCCCGGAACAGGGACACGTAAGCAGCAGATTTACAAGAAGACATCCTAGATAAGTACACACCTTTTGGGTATCTGCAATATTGTGTTAAGGCACTGTGATTTTTTTTCTTTCTTATTGTTTTCCTGAGATCTCTCCACCATGGAAAATCTTTTCCAAATTCTGCATTCTTTTTCCAGTATACAATTTTTATATATCTGGGACATTTTTCTCGGGGCTTCACCTTATATCCTGTTGATCATCATAGCAGCTTTTAAGGGATATATAGGGCAACCTCTCAAAAGGCTTAAGGACCTAGAGGCTGAGGTCCAAGAGATAAAGGAAGTGATCATAGAACTTAACCAGCACCTTAAAAACAAGAAGAAGCAAAGGCGTGTCATGATCCTGACCCACCCTAATTCCTCTGCATCTTGCCCTGAGGCCCCTATTTTGGCATCTTGCCCTTTGAGGCAAGAAACATTCCCCTTGGCATCACACTGGTTATTCCTGCTCCCCTATTTTGTTTTCCATGTCTTATGCCAGTTCTTTTGAAAATGCCTGTACGATATAGGTTTCTGTTCACCCCACAATCCTGATACTATGGCAAATAGTTAAAAAGAAAGGGGGAGATGTTGGATAGTATCCACCCTACTTGGCAAGTATATATAAAGACAGCATTGTGAGTTTTAGGGTACTTGAGTTTAGCTTAGCTCGTCTTAGATTGTGCTGCGTCCTGCATGAATAAAGAGATACTGCCTACAGATCAACCATGAGTCCCTGGTCGTCTGTTTTGCCAGCCCGGCGAAAACAACATAACCCGTAGAAAACAACACTCTTGCAGCCTTTAGGATCCTTTCTTTATCCTTACTTCTTCTCATTGTGACTATGATGTGTCTTGGTATCTTCAGCTCTGGGTTGATTCTGTTTGGAACTCTCTGGGCCTCTTGAATCTTGATGTCCTTTCTGTTATTCAGGACTGGGAAGTTTTCTCCTATTATTTCCTCTAGAATGTTTGCTTCCCCTTCCTCTCTTTCTTCCTCTGACATGCCAATTATACGAATGTTACTTCTTTTGAGATCATCCCAAATGTGTCTGTTGTTGTTTTCAGTGTCTCTCAATCTCTTTTTGAGCTCTTTAACCTCTTTCTTTGTTTTCTCTAACTCATCCTCTGTCTGACTGATTCTGTTTTCTGCTTCTGTTAGTCTGCTTTTCTCCCTTCAGCTTCTTTCCTCAGTTCAGCTACTTCAGCTTTCAGTTCTAATTGCCTCAAGATAACCAGTATTTTCCTTGGGGGTCTCAACTGTTGTTTCCCTAATACTGCCATTACTTTCCTCCAATGTTGTTTTCATTCTGTGATTAATAAGTTTATTATTGCTTGCATACTTTTCAAATCTGTGGTTAGTTCTGGCTGATTTGTAGTTTCTTCTGGGCTCTTGTCTTCATTCATTGGAGTAGCAGTTTTATTTGTTTTTGATCTACTCATTTTTTTTGGTTTATGTGTTTTTATTTTTATGTTCTGTTGTTCCTCAGTTGTGTTTTGAGTACAAGCAACACTGTACTAAATACCTTTATGACAAATGCAATCACCAACCTCAGGAATTACAATAGCAACTGAAGGAAGCATTGAAGCAGTTTAATCAATACTAGTTAGCCAAACAATGTCTCCAGTCCATGGAAAAATAGCAACCAAGTCCAAGTGAAGAAGAAAGAGAAAGGAAAGAAGGGATAGCAAGAATAGACAATTATGCAAATCTACTATCCACTGTATATTCTAGGGGTAGCAAGAGGAGAAAGGAAGGTAGAGCAGAGATACACACATAGAGAGACCACTCTGAGTCAGATTTCTTCCCCAAAATAATTCACAAATGGATATCAGTGAATTCAGAAAGACAACGAAGAAGGAAGGAAGAAATGGAAGACAAGATTAAAAAAAAGAGAAACAACAGGGAGAAAAGAAAAAACATAAGAAAAAGAGCTGTAATAAAAGAGCAGTGAACAGAAAGGTTTTTAATTGATTAATTTATTTTTTATTTTATTTTTTTAATTAGCTAGGAGGAGAGAGAGAAGGGGAGAGTCTGTAGAGGAGGTACGAGTAGTGAGACTAGCTCCTGTCACAATGACTATGATGCCCAATCCCCTAGCAATGAAAGATACCCTAAGAGTCAATTCTGGTCCACCTAAAGGAGGTGGGGAAAGAGATACACCTTTATATAATATTAATAATAAAATAGAGCAGGGTAAAAAACCTGTCACAGATTGCCTCAAGCCTCCTGAGCAGAGGCAGCTGATTGTTAAGAAAGAAAAAAGAAAAAAAAAACTCTCAGCACTAGACAAGTATAGCAGGAATAGACAGTTATGCGAATCTATTGTCCCCTGTATATTTTAGGGGTAGCTAAAGGAGAAAGGGAAGTAGAGCAGAGATACATGCATAGAGAGTCCACTCTGAGTCAGATTTCTTCCCCCAAATAATTCCCAAACATGTATCAGTGAATTCAGAAAGCTGAAGGAGGAAGGAAGAAGGATGACAAGAATGAGAAAAAGAAGAAAAGAAGAAAGAGAGAAAAAAGAAAAAGATAAGAAAAAGAACAGTAATAAAAGAGCAGTGAAAGGAAAGAGTTATTTATTTATTTATTTTTATTCTTTAATTAGCTATGCGGGGGGGCGTAGGGAGAAAATGGGTAGGGGCGGTAGAAAAAGTGAAACAAGTTATTTTAGCAGTGAATAAGATACCCAGTCACCTAGCAATGGAAAATACACTAAGAGTTAATTCTGGTCAACCTCAAGGAGAGGGGGAAAGGGGGTCGTGTTTATCTTGTATTGATAATAAAATAGAACAGACTATAAAACCTGTCCTGTCTTCAGCTTGGATGGCTCCTGCTTGCCCCAGGCCCCCTGAGCAGAGGCAGCTGATTGGCTACTTAGAAAGAAAAAAGGCCAAAGGTTTCAGAAGGGAATAGAATTAGAATGAATGACAACCCCTGATGGGACAAGAATCTTGGTAAAGAAAGAAGCTCAGCAGGGGAGCCTTCTAAGAGCAGATCTCTGGTCTCCAGGGACTGGTTATGGAGGGCAGGGGAGAGGGGGTGCTCTCGGGAATAATAATTTAAAAGAAAAATTTTTCTCTTTCTTTTTACTCTATTTTCTACCCCAAATTGAGTTATCGTCACCTTGTTGTCACCGCTAGGACCCCTTATTGACTGGCATACTATAGGCAAAAAATCCTTTCCAGTAGATGTGGTAAGAGCTCAAGCCAGTAGCAGCTTCTTATTCTGCCATCTTCCAGATTCCCCCAATCAGATTCCTTAGATCGTGTCAGGTAGCATCATGGGTCTCAGGGGGTGTTCTGTACTCATGCCATCTTGTGGGCGATGTCAGAGTACAAGAGTCTAAATGGATTTCTAGGGATTCCTGTGAAAGAAACACAAACAAATCTGCTTCCCGAGGTTAGTAGGATGTCTGGTTTGAATTTTTATATATATTAAAAGAGGTTTAATGTAGTTGGTGCCTTAGCCAACTGGATATTGGGGGGATGTATCCCCCCTTTTTTTTTACTTGGGCCTAGGTGTTTGGTGGGCCTTTTCAACAACTGTTTGTCTTTGGGGCTTGTAAGGGATGTCTGTGGCATGGGTGACGTTATAAAGGAAAAATAATCTTTAAATTGTTAGCTGACAAAGGCAGGCCTATAGTGGCAAAATGAGATACATCAGTTAAGTATAGAAAAATATGTGAATGTTGTTAATTTACATAAGTTGTATATGTGGGAGCTTCTTATATAGTCTAATATCTTACCATATGAGCAGATGCTTCTTCATGTGAAGGCTTGACAGCTGTAATCACTTACTTGTGAAAAATAATAAAACTTTAACAAGTTAGAAGTTTACTATAATTGATAACTTGATCATTATAAGTGGTTTAAGTATCTTTATTGTTTTGGAAGGCCTTTGTAGTATGATCTTAAGGCTGTTTAACCAATTTAAGCATAAAATGTGGTAAGGCAAAGAGAAGAACCATTGCTAGAGCCTTAGGCATGAGAATCATTAGCATAACCATTATGTTATCTACCCTCTGCCCTTGCTCACACAGTTTAAGACTAAACATTTCATATTTATACCAAGACTTAAAAAAAATCAAAAGAAGAAAAAACAATATTTGGACTGTTTTTGGATGTCTCCAGAAACCATGTCTGCATCCAACTTTTTTATATAAAGTCAATTAAGTTTTAGAGTACTCTGATCAAAATGGGTTGTATGAAATAATTCAGTCACTCAAATCATTCACTTAAAAAACACAACTGGAAGCAAAGGGAACAGACAGCAAGCTTAATATATTTAGAGAGAGCAAGGGGGGAAGAGAGAAATGGTAAGGAGGTTTTGTTTTGGGGCTCTGTGAACTAATTTTTCAGATTCCACCATGTTGTATTAGAGTCCGGGAGGATGTACTACTTCCAGCAATAGTGGCAGTGGGGGGGGCCACAGAAGCTGTGGCGGTGGCCAGAGACATGTCTGCTGAAACAGGAGTTTCTGGGCAGCAGCCTCAAGGTCGGTTAGATTAGGGATGCTTTCCAGGTTAGAGTCAGTGCTCACCACGGGAGACATGGGAGGGGACCCCACATGTCTCCCAAGTGCTACGATCACAGTCAAGAGAAACCAAAGTGTGGACCAGAGCAGGATGTCCCAGAGATAGAAAACCTGTCTCATGGAAAAAAAAGTAGAGGGTTTGGGAAACCTCTTCATAAGAAGGAAGAAGGTCACCATGGCAAAGGGGTCTCAGAGAAATAAGAAGAGGGAGAAAAGGAACACGAGGCTACAGGAGCCAAGCGGCTATATACTTATCTGCGTTTGGGCGGGTTGGGGCCCTGTTAGGGGGCCAGATATCACAATTTCCCAACAATCATCCAGCCTGAAATTCTACACATTAGAGTTTTGCTTTGTTTTGTTTTTATTATGGTAAGCATATTATTGGAAGGCACCTGATTAAACAGCTTTAAGCCCATTCACATGTTGATTCAAAGTTAAAATACACACTTTGAACAAATAGCTGAGACTCTGAGGCCTTTCCTGGGCAGTGATAATGAGAGAAGAAGTCATGCCAAAATGTGGGTCACTCTTGACTCCTGTTGACTTTAGTAGGCTTCTGGTTGCCTTGGGAAAAAAAGAGATGGATAGAAAGTGATGAGGGGGACATGGGTAGATAGCATAATGGTTCTGCAAGATACCATTAAGTTTGAGGCTCCAAAGCCTCAGGTTTAATCCTCGTACCACCATAAGCCAGAGCTGAGTAGTGCTCTGGTGGTGGAGGGGGGAGGGCTTAGAAAGGAAGAGAAGGCTGGACACTAGTAGTGAATAAAAATGGGCATCTGCTTCCCCATGGGCATATTTGCCCATTTCCTTCTCTGGTGCCAACTTTCCATTTTCCAGAGTAAAAGTTTGAAATATTGGAGTGGGGGCTATGACAAATACATAGGTAGAGTTGGGGGGTTCCTTTAAGAATGGAATAAAAGTCATTTATTTGAGTCTTATAAAAATTAAAAGAAGTCATGGGACATATACTCAATGTAGTACTGTTCATCAGTAAAAAAAAAAAAAAAAAAGACCATAGAGAACTCTCACAAGGCTGGAAGTGAACCTACCCTGTGACCCTGTAGTTCCTCTCCTGGGGATATATCCTAAGGAACAGAACATACCCACCCAAAAGAGAAGGATGAATATGGGATGATCTCACTCATAGACAGAAGTTGAAAAAATATTGTCATGATTCTGGCCTGCCTTTCTTGGGCAGACAACCTCACCACTGTGTCCTGAAACCCCACCTCCCCAGAGTCCTGTCCCACTAGGGAAACATAGAGACAATCTGGGGCTAGAAGCAGTAGCTGCCATACACCAGGTTGTAAGGTGAGGGTGGCTAAGGCCCATCCATACAACTGGGAGTCCCCAGCAAGCCTAGGATCCACCACCAGGGCTGTCTCTTCTGGAGCTAGAAATCACCACCATAATTTGTCCTGAGAGATGAGCACTGGAAAGTTGCCCATTTCATTTAATTAATGGTTTACAGTCAGCAATGAAATATAGTAACAGGGAGTCAAATGCTAGCGCAGTGGTTTAGGCACAGGTGGCGTAAAGTGTAAGGATCAGTGTAAGGATCCCGGTTTGATCCCCTGGCTCCCCACTTATAGGGGGGGGGTCCCTTCACAAGTGGTGAAGCAGGTCTGCAGGTGTCTATCTTTCTCCCCGCCTCTCTCCCCTTTGTCTTCCCCTCCTCTCTCCATTTCTTTCTGTCCTATCTAACAACAAAGACATCATAACTACAACAACAATAAAAAAAAAAACAAGGGCAACAAAAGGGAAAATAAATAAAATACAGTAGTTTGTACATGTGTAAAATTTCTCAGTTTTACACATAATAATTCATCCTCCCCTAGGTCCTCTGCCATCAAATTCTAGGACCTGAACCCTCCCCCCACCCCAGAGTCCTTTACTTTTGTGCAATCACCAAACCCAGTCTAAGTTCTGCTTTGTGTTTTCTTATTTTTCAACTTCTTTTTAAAATTTATTATTCATAGGGGGTTGGGCGGTGGCACAGTGGGTTAAGTGCACGTGGCGCAAAGCGCAGGGACCGGTGTAAGGATCCTGGTTCGAGCCCCTGGCTCCCCACCTGCAGTGAAGTCGCTTCACAGGCAGTGAAGCAGGTATGCAGGTGTCTATCTTTCTCTCCCCCTCTCTCTCTGTCTTCCCCTCCTCTCTCCATTTTTCTCTGTCCTATCCAACAACAAAGCAACGTCAACAATGGCAATAATAACCACAATGAGGCTGCAACAACTAGGGCAACAAAAAAGGGGGAAAAATGGCCTCCAAGAGTGGTGGATTCATGGTGCAGGCACCGAGCCCAGCAATAACCCTGGAGGGAAAAAAATTTATTATTCATTATTTAATAATTATCGACAAGATTGTGGCATAAGAGGGGTACAATTCATTCAGTTCGCACCACTTGCATACCATATCCCATCCCCTACACTGGAAGTTTCCCTATACTTTATCCCTCTGGGAGTATGGACTAAAGATCTCTATGGGACACGGAAGGTGGAAAGTGTGGCTTCTGTAATTGCTTCTCTTCTGGACATGAATGTTGGCCTTAAATTAAATTCTGGGGTGGGGTTGGGGGGGTCCAGGTCCTGGAACATGATGGCAGAGGACCTAGAGGAGGCTTAATTGTTATGTGTAAAACTTAGAAATTTTACACAAGTACAAACTACTGTATTTTTGTTAGTTTATTTTATTGTTGACTGTAAACTATTAATCACCAATAATAAATAAATAAATAAATAAGACCATAATGTGCCCATGGGATAAAGAGGATGAGATGGGCTGTGCTTATGACTTGTGAAGGAAGGAGAGAAGTGAAGGAAAGCTCTGGAATGATTCCACTCATAAGTGGGATGTAGATAATTGAAGCACGTGACCTTGGAAAAAATATATATATGCAGTGAGTCTATAGCTATGTCTTTGGAAGAACTATCATGGTTATTGCTGAAGAGGTATTGAGGAACTTTGGTGGTGGGAGTGGTGTGGACTTTAACCCCCACTATCCTATAATCTTGTAAATCACTAATAACCATATATTAAAATAGACTCAAAATAATTAAATTATATTAAAACAATACTTTTTTTTACCTCCGGGGTTGTCACTGGGACTCGGTGTCTGCACTATGAATTCATTGCTCTTGGTGGCCACTTTTTATTGGATAGGACAGAGAGAAATTGAGAAAGGAAGAGAGACAAAGAGGGAGAGACACAGAGAGACATGTGCAGACATGCTCCACTACTTGTGAAGCAACCCCCCTGCAGGTGGGGAACTGGGGGCTCCAACTGGGATCCTTGCACTGGTCCTTGTGCTTTGTACTATGTGCACTTAACCAGGTGCAACACCACCTAAACCCCCACATGCTGGTGCTCATGTGGAGTGGTTCTAACCAGGGGGTAAGCCTCCGACCCCCCCTCGCCAGCTCTAGGGGCTGCATGACTCAGAAAGAGGCATCGGGGAATATTCTGGTATGAACATTCGTTTATTGGGATAAGAGTACAGGTCTTTATACTGAGTTAAACAAAGGATATTAATCACATATGTCAGAAATTACAGGTTTCTTAAAGGTCAGCTTGCCCCTATGGTAGGGGGCTTGTATGACAAGAATTGATGAGATACATAAAGGTCAAGACAATTAGTTTCCATGATGCAGGTGAGTTAATTATCCAAAGGTGTTTGAGAGAAGCATAGGGGTTAAACCAGTAAGGTGAGGCAGAGAAGAAGAAAAACAAAACTTGATGTAAATCACAGATATCAAAGGGCACAAGGAAATAGAATATGGGTTCTTACTGCCTGGTGTTGGCGAGGTGTATGATAGAGTGTGTTCTCCTTTGTGATCAAAAGGAGAAGTGGATGTGTGAACTTTGAACCCTCAAGCAGGCAACCATTTGGCCTGCTAGCAGGGGGAACTAAGTGTGAGACGCTTGAAGGCTTTTTGTGAGCTTGAGAGACTAACAAGGAGAAACTGAGTCTGGGAGACTTTTCCCTCTTGGCTCATCTCTATAAGGAGAGAGGCTAACAAGTGGGGTGTCTTTCCAGACCTCCATCCAGGGATGGGAGAGCTCCCCTAAGCTCTACCAAGATTTCACATACTCCCACACTCACACACTACTTTTTATATATAAAAAAATGAAAGTGGATACACAAGTTTGTTAGCTCTTTTAGTCTTTTGCTTGGCAGTCTCCTTGAACAGCTATGGCTGGTGCTTTCTTATCCTGTTACTTTTACACTACAGGAATTTGACATGTTCTACTTGGAGTAGAGTTTGAACATCCTTTATACTCTCAAAGTAAAAAATTGATCATTGAAATATTAATGTTCCTTTGTGCAAATTAGACAGTAGATCTAATGAATAATAAAAGAGAAAACAAAGCCAGAGAAATAATTAATGTTTTCATGGACTTTTAATGTACTGTTTAAATTTTTATGGAAATATAACTCATTTTAGAAAGGGGACTGACAGCAGAGTTTTGTTACTGAATCTGAGTGAGTGAAAGTGTTTTATGTTTTTTAGGAGGTATTAAGATAAAAGTAAGCATATGATGGTGGAGGAGGACCTGGGGAGGATGAGAGAGTTATGTAGAAGACAGAAATATCACACATATACCAGCTGTTGCATTTCACTGTCAACTGTAAACTACTAATCTCCTAATAAAGGAAAAATTAATTTTTAAAAAAGTAGATGATGTCTACTGCTTGTCAGGTAAAATTTGTGATTATTATAAGGAAGGATGAGGTCCTTCTGAGATTGTAAATATGTGAGGGGAAGGAGCGCTCACTGTTGAAGTCTGACTTGGTCTTCCCTTCTCCTCAAGTCCATGTTTTGGAGTTCCCTCATTTTTGTAAGTGAGAGGAAAGAGCTGGCAGAAATCAGGGTAACTCAATGCTAAGTAAGAATGCCTGTTCATCTGCTAAGCTTTCATGTGAATGTCATTGTTAGGCAGCTTTGCCCATGAAATGCCTTTAGTTTGCAGTGTGCCAGCCCTTCCTTGCAGGAGTTTCTCATGCTTCAGGAAGTGTGAACCTTCCTTCTCCCAACTTTCTGGCAATCACAAAGTGGTTCTATGATTTCTACTTTTCTTTTATTTTGGAAACCACCTATGAAGACTTTCTGTCACTGTTGTCCAGAAACAATGTAGGGTCTTTAGCTCGGTTTACTGGGTATTTGGCAATGTGATGGCTGTTTACCTCAGCTATAGAACATATTCTATTCAGTAAAGTGGGGCTTTCCTGTCTACTTTTGTTTTTCAACTTCTGTTTTTGTTTTCATTTGTCTTCTATGGCAGCACAGCTCCAGGCTGACTTTTTTTTTCTCATATAGAAGGAGAGAGAATTGGGGGTGTGGGGAGGAAAGAAACAATACTGAAATTTCTTATTTATTTCTATATATATTTATTTATTCATTTATTTGTAAAATGTAAGTATTGGCAAGACCATAGGATAACAAGGGTATAATTCCATATAATTCCCATCACCAGAGCTTTATTTCCAATCCCCTCCCTTGAAAGATTTCCTATTCTTTGTCCCTCTGGGAGTATGGACCCTGGATCATTATAGGGTGCAGAAGGTAGGAGGTCTCGCTTCTGTAATTGCTTCCCTGCTGAACATGAGCATTGGCAGGTAGATCCATACTCCTGTCTCTCTCTTTCCCTAGTGGGGTAGGGTTATGGAGAGGGGAGGTTCCAGGACATATTGGTGGGGTCGTCTGCCCAGGGAAGTCAGGTTGGCATCATATTAGTGTATGGAATCTGGTGGCTGAAAAAGAGTTAACATATAAAGCAGAAGAAATTGTTGACTAATCATGAACCTCAAGACAAGAATATTGCAGATGAAGATTTGGGGTTTTCGTTTTGGAAAAAGCTAGTAGGTCTATTGAAACCTCTTCTAATGTTTGGGGCTTGCACTCCAACCTGGGTCCCACACATGGCAAAGCAGTGCACTATCTCAGTTGTCTATTTTGCTGACCCAGTTTGAATTTTATGGGAATAGAAAAGTAGTGAGTTCTGTCCTGAAAACTCACCAACCAACAATCAAACTGATTTTTATTTCAGTCTTACTAAATCATAAGAGACAATTAATATTATAAGATATTGACAGTGCTCAGCATGCTTCGATACATCAACAATGATTCGATATAGAGAGAAATGTCTGAATGTATGCATACGCTGATAGATGAAGCTGCTTTAATTTCTAGGTACCCTCAGTTATAGATGGTGCTTGTCAGTGGGGTATGGTGGATTATTCTTTCTGTTGACTCCTCTCACTGGTCAGTCTATAGCCCCTGAGAGAAACTGAAGAATAAAGGTGACTCAAAGAAGGGTGCCAGGGATTAGCAATTCAGAAAGCTCTTTGGTCATTAAAGGCAAAATGATCATCACACCCTTTAAAATTCAATCTGTTATATAATTCTCTCATTCACTCACTCATTCTGGTATTACAGTATGCCTTATGGTGAGCTACCTTCTCTGTGATATTCTCAGAGATAAGGACCATTTCTTCAGCTTGCAAGAAAGTTGTCCTATAGCAGTGTCATATAATAAGACATTTTCCTCAATGACTTCTTTTTAAAGATCTATCCACCTCTGTGATCTGCTCTCCTGTCACTTCATCTATTCAGTTTTGACAGTCCTTTTCTAAATTGAAGCCATCAATGTTCTTGGCACTAACAGATCTCTGTCAGTCCTTGTTTTACCCATTATTTCTTTGTCTATATGGAAGTCTGCCTATTTGCCCCCTTGCCTGTGGTCACACAGAATTACTTGCTTGTACTCCTGCACACATGCTCTGCTCTGTGCTCCTCACTGACACAGCTATGTCTTCAGAAGTCTTTGCCCCTCCTGTTATCTAATAACTACAACAACCTGCTATACTTATTCCCTTTTGTTGCCCTTGTTGTTTTTATTGTTGTAGTTATTGTTGTTGTTATTGATGTCATTGTTGTTGGATAGGACAGAGAGAAATGGAGAGAGGAGGGGAAGACAGAGAGGGGGAGAGAAAGAGAGACACCTGCAAACCTGCTTCACCGCCTGTTAAGAGACTCCCCTGCAGGTGGGGAGCTGGGGGCTCGAACTGGGATCTTTACGCTGGTCCTTGCACTCTGCACCATGTGTGCTTAACCTGCTGTGCTGCTGCCTGACTCTCCCTGTTATACTTTTTAAGACTCACCTGCACACCATCTAGCCTATCTCTCTCCCTTTGGTCTTCCATGTCAAGCAAAATGAAGCCATCTAGTCGCAAAGTGCAGACTATTTCTGCCTTCAGAATCTCCCTGAGTCTCTCTTTTGAATATTGTTATCTACTTATTATTGGATAGAGATAGTGAGAAATTGAGAAGGGAGGAGTAGATGAGGGGAAAAGAGACAGAAAGACACCTGCAGCCGTATTTGGCCACTTTCCCCCTGCAGGTGGGGACTAGGGACTTGAACCCTGATCCTTACACACTGATATGTGTGCTTAACCAGGTGTACCACAGCCTGCTCCCCCTCCCCGTTTCCCTCTCTAAAGACCAGTGTGTTTCTGTTTGCAGGTGCAGGGCAGTACTATGTGGAAAGACATAGGAGGGTGGAGGAAGGCAGTTTTAGGTTTTCTAAATTAGATTTATTTCTCCAAGGAAATAAAATGAGCTTTCTAATGAAATTCATGGCTCTCTCCTGGTACTCTCACACAGTCCTCTCTCACACTCAGAACACTGTGAAATATTATGATTGCTCCTCTCTTCTACTGAGAGGATTTACAGATTATGTTGTTTTTGAAAAAACTAAACCTAACCTTTAAAAAAATTTTATTTATTGATTCATGAGAAATTATAGGAGAGAGAGATAGAACCAGACATCACTCTGGTGCATGTGCTGCCTGGGATTGTACTTAGGACTTCATGCTTGAGAGTCCAATGCCTTATCTACTATGACACCTCCCGGACCACAAATCTAACCTTCATAAAGTGTACAAGTGCTTGCAATACATTTCTACAAAGGTTCCTGTATTGTAGATGATACATCTAATAGAGGCACAACAAAGGACAAGAAGTAAACAGATCTGATCCTTCTATTCTTAAGTAAGGACTTTCTGACAGAAAATATGACATGGGCTAGATAATGTGCAAGGTCCTGCAGTCTGACACACTGTAGATGGAAATAACTATAGCAACCTGATGCTCTCTTACAGAAACTTTAAAGTGATGACTAGATTTAAAATGAACCAACATGGGAGTCGGGCAGCAGCACAGTGGGTTAAGCGCAGGTGGCACAAAGTGCAAGGACTGGCACAGGATCCTGGTTCGAGCCCCCACCTCCCCAACTGCAGGGGAGTTGCTTCACAGGTGGTGAAGCAGATCTACATGTGTCTGTCTTTCTTTCCCTCTCTGTCTTCCCCTCCTCTCTCCATTTCTCTCTGTTCTGTCCCACAACAACGACATCAATAATAACTACAACAATAAAACAACAAGGGCACCAAAAGGGAAATAAATAAATTATTTTTTAAATTTTTTTATTTATCCCCTTTTGTTGCCCTTGTTGATAAATAAATATTTTTTAAAAATTTTAATGAATCAACTATCGTAATCTATAAAGGTTTCACCTGAGATACTAGGTGAAAAGAATGCACTAGGAATAAGGAATAGGAAGAAGTCACTTTAATTATAATAATTTACAAATAGTAGATATTCTTTTTTAAAATTTTAAATATTTATTTATTTCCCCTTTTGTTGACCTTGTTGTTTTTTTATTGTTGTAGTAGTTATTATTGTTGTTATTATCGATGTCATCATTGTTAGGACAGAGAGAAATGGAGAGAGGAGGGGAAGACAGAGGGGGAGACAAATATAGACACCTGCAGACCTCCTTCACCACCTTTGAAGTGACTCCCCTGCAGGTGGGGAGCTTGGGGCTCAAACCTGAATCCTTATGCTGGTCCTTGTACTTTGCTTCCAGGCTAGCCTAAGGGTCTTTCTTCCCAGGTGCGTGCTCTCCAGGTTGGAGAGAATTCGACTGGAGCCAACTTAGGCTGCTGCTTACTCAGCAACGTGGAAGAGGAACCAGGAACTCTCATGGCTGAGCGGGAACGCAATGCTATGCTGGCTTTATTTATCTGCATTTATATCTTACAAGGCAGAAGTGGCAAGCCGGAAAAAGGAACTGAGTAGGAGAGTGGGTGGAGAGAAGGAAAAGAGCACGATTTCCATCTAACCAGTGGGGATTAAACCAATGCCCTGCAGGCAGGGCAGGCCTCCAGCTGTTACGAAGGTTCTAACCAGTGGGGATTAAACCAATGCCCTGAAGGCAGGGCAGGTCTCAGACTAAACAATGATTATGTAAATAGACCACAGCGTTAAGAAATGCAGGGGGGATGGCATAATAACTAACATCTCCCCCTTTCTTTTTATCTAATGGTCATAGTATCAGGAATGTGGGATGCTTTGTGAGGCAGGGAGACTGATAGGAGGAGGCACACCTTTGGGGTACTACTGTCCCTCTTTGCTCAAATCTTGGTAGAGAGAGAAACTAACAGGATTGAAACACCCCTCAGGTTCAAGCCCTGCCAAACTCAACCACATCCTCAATTTTCCAACATATCTCCCTCTTACTTAAAGGCCATATATAAATGGGTCAATATCTGTAAAAGACTAAATATCTGTCAGGGGAATAACAGTATAGAGGTGAACAGAAACCCATATTGTGCAGGCATTTTTAAAATTTTTTTTTAAGAACTGGAATAAGACATGGAGGGATAGTTAGAGTAGCCAAGGACAGCCTGAGACTGAAGAGAGGCCTGGTAGGCAGAGATGGGGGGCTGCCTGATGGGTGGAAGGGGCGCTGCCTGATATGCAGAGGAATGAGGGCTTGATAGGCCGAGGGGCAAGAGGAGTGATCTGGCATTGCAAAGTCCCAAAGCAGCTGGCAGTAAGGTCCATGGACTGCTACAGTCAGTCCTCGACAAGTTCAGCAGTGTAAAGGGAGTGCTCAAAGGTGTATCAGCAAGTCCATTAGAAGCGTCAGTCCATTGCCAGCGACCAGGGGAAGAAATGCCGCACATCTATCTCGATGGAGGAGGACAGCCACTGGAACTTTGCTTCTCTGTAAAGACTGAGCTGGAACTGCCAAAACGTGACAGGCAAAGTAGAAGCAGGAAGAGCAAATAGCGATGGGTGAGAGAAAGGCGGTAGGAAAGTCCTGTCCTTTGGAGTCCTTGAATCAGGTTCTCCAGATCTTGTCAGGTCACATCATGGGTGTTGGAGTTGCAGCTGCAGTTGTGGTGATGTCAGAGGACAGGGGTCCAAGATGGATTTTTGGGGATTCCATATGAGCAGATGCTTCTTCATGTGAAGGCTTGACATAGCTATAATCACTTACTTGTGAAGAAAAAACTTCTAACAAATTAGAAGCTTACTATAATTGATAACTCAATGATTATAATTGGTTTAAGTAGCATTATAATTTTGTTTAAAGGTCATCTTATGTGACCTTGTGTAGCAGTCTCACATGTTAGTGACAATGTGGTTTTTTTTTCTAAAATTTTTTATATTTATTTATTTTCCCTTTTTGTTGCCCTTGTTGTTTTTCATTGTTGTTATAGTTGTGGTTGTTGATGTCATTGTTGTTAGATAGGACAGAGAGAAATGGAGAGAGGAGGGGGAAGACAGAGGGGTGAGAGAAAGATAGACACCTGCAGACCAGCTTCACCACCTGTGAAGGGACTCCCTTGCAGGTGGGGAGCTGGGGGCTCAAACCAGTATCCTTAAGCTGGTCCGTGCACTTTGTGCCACGTGCACTTAACCCCCTGTGCTACTGCCCGACTCCCGTTGGTTTGTTTTTTTTTGAACATATACAATGTCAGATTGATGCCAGATTTGTTGTGGATAATTTCCACAAAATTAGTTTACAGGGCATTTTGGGGGGCCCTAGAAAAATGTCCTGTATAGGGAATTTGTATTTTAATTTTGGAGATGACGAATCATCATGTTAAATATTTAGACTTTTATCTTAAATATTCAGTAATTTTAGCAAACTAATTTTACCTTTATAAGAATTGTGTTGAAAACTCCTTCATTTAACTCTGCCTGGTAAGAATGTAGCTTAAAAGTTACACTTTTAACCATTAAGTTAATGTTTACCCAACTTGAAACAGACACATAAAATATGTAGTTTTATGAGAGAAAAACTTTTGTTACAAAGACATATCATTTCAAACACAAATTTAGATCTGTACTGTCTTAGATGAACCATCTTTACTCACACAGTTTAAGACTAAACGTTTCACATTTATACCGAGACTAAAAAAAAAAATCAAAAGAGGAAAAAATAATTTTTGGACTGTTACTGGACGTCTCCTGAAACCATGGCTGTGTCCAGCATTTTTATATAAACTCAATAAAGTTTCATAGTACTCTGAGCAAAAATGGGTCGTTCAAAAAAATTTTTTTCCTCATTCACTCACTCGAAAAAAATTTTTTTAGTCATTCAACTCACTCACTCACAAAACACAAGTGGCCAGTCATAGCATAAGACATCCAGAGAAGTGGGGGGAGAGCTCTGTGAACCAGATTTTTCAGATTCTGCCATGTCGTATTATGGATCCTGGGTTGTGTCCTGCAGCTAGTCCTCTTGCAGTTTCTCTTTTACCTCAGGGATATCAGCACCATCATGCGGGTATTGCTGGACATAGTGGGCAGGAAGCTAGACAGGTTTTGAGTAATTCTGCAGAAAAACGCATGTGAAACCTCTCCCTATAGTCAATAGGGATCAAGCCCTTTCCAAATTTTTTCGAGTGTGTCTTTCCAGTTGACCTTAATAACTGGGAGGGTGTATGGTATTTGCAAATGAAGACTAATAGGAGGTTGGTTCAAGTTTTTCTAAATATCAAAGAGATTTAATGTGGTTAAGGCTGTTGCCAGTTGGATATTGGGAAGGTATATTCCCCCTTTTTCTTTATTAAATTGTGCCTTAAGGGTTGGATGGGCCCTCTCAACAATGCCTAGTATAGTATGTTCCAGAGGGAACAAAAACCTTTAAATTGTTTGCTGGTAAAAGCATTCCATTGTCAGTTTTAAGTTGAAGATGTATACCCATTACAACAAAACAGGAGAGCATATGGCTTATAAGCTTTTTTGAGCTTTCTCCTGTCTGAACTGTAACCCACATAAACTTAGAGGAGTTATCAATTGAGACAAACACATATTTTTGTTTGCCAAAGTTGGGTAAGTGGGTGACATCAATTTGCCAAAGAGCGTTGGCTTTTAAGCCTCGAGGGTTAACTCCAAGAGTTTGAACAGCAGGTGTCTTAATTAGACCTACACAGGAGGAGCACATAGCAAGAATGCATTTAAACTGTGCCAGAGGAATATCAGGAAATTTATCTCAAAGTTCTTTAAGATTAACATGGGTTAGGGAATGAAAGTCAGCAGTATTTGAGGCAGAGGCTAGGAGAATTCCTGTGGAGGTGAAGCAGTTGGCTGCAACATTCCCTTTGGACAGGGGACCAGGAAGAGGGCTGTGGGAACGTAGGTGCTGAACATAGTGTTTGGGTTTGAGAACAGAGCATAGAGGCAATTTGAATTAAGAGAAGAGAAAGTGGGTTGTCATCAATTCTCACATTAAGATCAAGCAAGCCATGAAAGTAAGTTAACAGTATACACCCTGTCAGAAAAAAGGTTGAAGGATTCTGGTACAGCTTTTAATGCAAAGAAAACAGTATAAAGTTCTTTGTACTGAGGGGAATCTGTTTTCCATCTACACCATGCCTCGGCCTTGCATGAGCTTAATGTGCAGCTTGACGATACGAGAATCCGGCATGAAGCCCAGCCAGTCTATCTTGGTGTTACTCTGGATCGCACTCTGTCATTTCACGAACATCTCATAAAAACTGCAGCAAAGGTGGGCGCGAGGAATAACATCATTGCAAGACTGGCCAGCTCCTCATGGGGCGCGAGCGCTTCCACATTACGATCATCATCTCTGGCATTATGCTATTCCACTGCAGAATACTGTGCCCCAGTATGGTTCTGTAGCCCCCATGTCCACTTGATCGATTCCAAATTATATTCCTCCATGAGGATAATTTCTGGAACCATCCATTCCATGCCGGTTCCATGGCTGCCAGTTCTTAGCAACATCGCCCCGCCAGATATTCATCGGGATTAGGCATCATCTAAGTTCATTTCCCATGTCTACGCTCGACTGGACCTGCCAATATACGCGGATATCTTCGCCCACCCTGTTCAACGCTTGACGTCTCATCATCCTATCTGGTCTCCTACGCCTACACTGAACTTCTCTGTTCCAGACTCTTGGAAACAGAGTTGGCAGTCAGCTGAGGTAAAGAACACACACCTCATCACAGACCCCTGCAAGCGTCAACCCGGCTTTGACCTAGCACGTTATGATTGGGTCCTCCTCAATCGCTATCGAACAGGCCATGGCCGGTGCGCCACTATGTTCCATCGCTGGGGAGCCAGAGACGACCTGAACTGCCCCTGCAGCTACAGACAGACTATGACCCACATAGCAACGACTGCCACCTTTCCAGATTCAAAGGAGGTCTCGAAACTTTACATCAGGCTCAACCTGACGCTGTTGACTGGCTATGGAAGAAGGGCAAACGTTAGAAGAAGAAGGAAGCTCAGTAAAGAGAGATTTGGGGTATTACTTGTCTGTATAATATATAAGGGCAGCAGCTCCCTTTTTTCCACCTTCAGTGAAGAATATAGGAGCAGAGGGGATGGGATCTTCAGAGAAAAGTTTAGGTACTAGTAGAGGCAAAAGAGGTAAAGAAGCTATCAATTTATTAGAAGGAAAACGATTACCTAATTGTCCTGGAAAACCCATTAAACTTATGGCAAAATGAGAATGGTGGCGTATTAGCCATTCTGTATCTGTGAGAGAAAAGGGAAGAAATATTGAATCTGGTTCCCTTCCTAAGACCTGTACCGATATGTTTCTTCCATGGCGAACCATAAATTCTAAGCCATCAATCTCAGTAAGGAGTCTTGGAGCTCCCCCTGGTGTATGAAGCCATTCGAGTACACCATACTTCTGCCACAGTGCCCCCACTACCATGGGGGTGGAGTTAAATATTAGAAGATTTACCAGAGAGGAGGGGCAGAACTGAACGGGGTGCATGTCCTAGAGAGCCTGGTTAACTCTTTCCAGTGCCAAGGAGGCTTCTGGGGTTAACATATGCTTTTAGTAGGACTGTTTGTAATCACTTCTCAGCCTTTTGGCTAAAATCAGGTGTGGAGGGCTGTTTGTTTCCTTTTAACAGATCAAACAGCAGTTGCAGGCAGCTGGTAGGGAGATAAAGATACTGCCTAAGACAATTTAAATTTCCAAGAAAACTTCATAAAGAAGCAAGAGTGAGATTAGAAGGAAAAGTAACACAAGGTTGTAAGGGACGAATCTGCATTAGGGAAATCTCTGAGCCTAAGAAATATATTGGAGGAATTAGCTATACATTCTCAGGAGCTACATTAAAGCCACTTTTCTTTAAGGCAGGGATAAGAAAAACACGTAGCGCAGAGAGATCTGTATCTAATTCTCCCCGTATTAAAATGTCATCATATAATGAAAAACCTTAAGGCCCTTATGAATTTATGGGAATAGGGCAGATTTACCCGCTTCTTGACAAATAGTAGGACTATTGGCCATGCCCTGGGTCAGTAACACCCATTCAAATCTATTGGCAGGGCTGGCATTATTAATTGATAGAACAGAGAAGGAAAAACGTTTACAATCTTTTGGGTTCAAGGGAATAGAGAAAAAATAATCTTGTATATCTATAGCAATAAGAGGAATTCCCATGGGAATCACAGAAGCAAGAGGCAAACCCTTTTGGGGGGAGCCCCAAACCTGCATGGTTTTATTAACCACACAGAGATCTTGGAGGAGATGCCATTTTCCCAAGCACTTTTTAATCACAAAGACAGGAATATTCATTCCATGGGTTCCGGGAATGACGAATGCATCCCAAGTCAACTGCTCTCGTGTTGGTATGCTTCTAATTCTGCTTCTAAAACCCCTTCTGTTTCATTGGTTTAATCCCCCCTGCTTAACACTGTATTTTATTTACATAAAGCATTGTTAACTAAGCACCTCCCTGCCTCCAGAGCACTGGTTTAATCCCCACTGGTTCACGATGTCTTTTTGCTCCACCCCCTCTCCTTGTCACACCCTGATTTTCACCAATCTTTTTGCTCTGCCCCCTCACCAGCAGACTCTGCCCGCAGAGGCAGAAAATCCCCCCTTTACTGGGTTATTCCCACAGAGGCAGGAAACGAACGCCCTTTGAGACATGAAGTGCCCCCAGAGGCAAGAGATGCCCCCAGAGGCAAGAAATGGCCTTTTGTCTGCTAGGCACTGCCCTTTGAGGCAGGAAACGCCCCCTCAGGCCTCCCCTCGGCATCACACTGGTTCTTGCTGCTCTTCTATTTTGTTCATCCATGTCTTCTGCCAGTTCTTTTGAAATTGCCTGTACGATATAGGTTTCTGTTCACCCCACACTCCTGATACTATGGCCATTCATTAAAAAGAAAGGGGGAAATGTTGGTATGCTTCGAATTCTGCTTCTAAACCCCTTCTGTTTCATTGGTTTAATCCCCCCTGGTTAACACTGTATTCTATTTACATAAACCACCGTTAACTAAGCACCATCCTGCCTGCAGGGTATTGGTTTAATCCCCATTGGTTCATGATGTTTTTTTGCTCCGTCGCCTCTCCTTGTCACACCCTGATTTTCACCAATCTCTTTTCGCTCCACCCTCTCTACATCACATTCTGTTTCCACCCTACTTGGCGAGTATATATATAAGGACAAGATTGTGATTAGAGATAGCTTAGCTTAGATTGCACTGTGTTCCACATGAATAAAGACTGAAATGCGTACAGCTCAGCCATGAGTCCCTGGTTATCTGTCTCCCGCCCGTGAAGCTAGCCTGACACTCTCGGACAAGCTCTTTTAAAATTTCTATCGTCTCCCTAGGCAAAGGCCACTGTTCCACCCAGACAGACTCGTTAGAAAGCCAATCTAAGTGGGGAGTTCTGTAGCGAACATTGGCAGTTAGTATTGGGGGTGTTGGTTGGGTCTTGTAGTCTCACAGGAGTGAGTGTGGTGCCTTGCAGAGGCGTCTGAGGATATTACTGCATCAAGAGATGCCACCAAGTCTCTGCCTAATAAATTGGTGCTTATATTAGCTATTAAAGGACGAAAGCATCTGGTAGACTCTTCTGGATCTTCTTACACAAGCAAATCACATGTGAGGAAGGCTTGAGTCAACCCTCCAACATCATGTAAATGCAGTCCTGGAAGGGGTTCCCAACTCTGGGGAACCTCTGCTTGACTTAAGATTGTTTTATCTTCTCTAGTATCAATCAAAAATTTAAAAGGAACATTACCAATCCTTACTGTCGTAGTCGGGTGACCCCTAACACAGGGGTGGTCCACAAAATCTCAGGCTTGCTCTAGCCAGCTCTTTTTATGCTGTGAGTTCCCACACACCATGCACTCCTTCTGCTCACCCTTTGCCATTGTTATGTGGCATTGTGGTAGGAGCGATGTGTTGGGTCCCAGGCTCGAATTTTGTTTATGGAATAAGGGCATGGTGCCGGGCAGGTGACCAGCTTGACTCCCTCTTTAGTCGGGGCTGAGGGATGCCCCCGGGCTAGTTTAAATCCCTATTTAAGTCTACATTTGATAGGGGCATGCCATTTCTATGAAACCTTGACCAACAATCTCTCTTCCAAAGAAAACCTTTCTGGCATCTAGGACAAGGCATTCAGGGCCTCTGGCTCCCTGACTAGAAACGGGGTTTTGGTTTATTTTCTGGACATTGGGTATGCCAGAGTCCTTGTTGACTGCACTGAAAGCAATCCCTCTTTCACTTATCTAAAGTAACTGCATAGGCCTGTGTCTGACAAGAGCTTGATCTAAGCTCCTGTGTTGCCAAAATCCAGGTATCTGGGTGTTCATTTTTAAGACTGAGGCATGTCTGATGGAAGTCCAGAAGTATGCCATCCCAGAGAATGGACCACAGGAGGAGAAAACGGGTGTCAGGATTATACATCTTTCTCTTGAAGCTTGATTGGACCCTGGTAATGAATTTAGTTAGGGATTCATCTGGTTCTTGGTGAAGGGAGAGAATGAGGGCTGAGGCCGCTCCTGTGGGTGGTGTTAACCTCTCTCATACTTGTAATGCGCAGGGGCGTACCTGATAAAAATAACCGAGTGAAAACTTGGCCTCTGCCTGCTGAATTCTGGTTTCAAAATGATCCGTTCAAAACGATGCCTCGAAATTCCAGTCAGGCTGATTCTGACTATTTCCCCAGGTTTACTGTAAGCATTCATCATGAAAAAATGCCTCCCATTGAAGGATGAGGGGCCTAGCAGCATAGCTCCAGCTACCTCCCTCCAGTCTTGTGGAGTATTAAGGTTCTGGAGAAGGCCTTGTAAAATGGACCTGGTCCATGGAGCATGAATTCCATTCTCCTTAATTTCCTGGTAAACTGCTTTAAGATCTGTGGAATATACGGGTTCCATGCCTGAGGCTTCTGTCTATTGGGGGCAGTTTTAACCGTGAATGTGTGGACTTGCTCTTGAGGAAAAGCTCCATTGCAAAGCTGGCAAAGGTATTCAGTGTCCGTAGTGGTGGGGGGAGGAGTCCCGGAAGCTGCTGGCTAACCGGTGGTGGTGGCTGCCTGACGTGTTTGCCAAAATGGGAGTCTTGGGGCAAAATGCAGAGTGCTTAGGGTGGGTCAGGTTTGGAACAGGCTTTGCTTTCTCTACTAAGCATGTATGGTGCTGGGTAAGAGCAATGACCATCTCCTTTAACTCTTGGACCTCATCCTCAAGGTCCCTTAGTCTTTTGGGAGGGTACCCTATATATCCCCTGAAAGCTGCGACCATGGTCAAAAGGATCCATGGTGTGGCCCCGAGCAAAATGTCCCAGATATATAAAAACTGTATAGAGAAAAAGGAGTACAGAGTTTGGAAAACATCTTCATAAAGAGGAAGATTGCCCATGGCGGAGGTGCCTCAGAAAAATAATAAGAAATAAAGAAGAATCACAGTGCCTTAACACAAGGTTGTAGAGAGCCAAGCGGTGTATACTTATCTGAGGCATCTTCGTAGTTCTGCCACTTGTGTTTGAAGCCGAGGGGTAGGTCCCTGTTTGGGTGCCAGATGCCGGGCTAGCCTGAGGGTGTTTCTTTCCGGGCACATGCTCTCCAGGTTGGAGAGCATTCAACCATAGCCAACCTAGGCTGCTGCTTACTCAGTGGTGCAGGAGAGGAACCAGAAATTGTTGTGGCTGAGCGGGAACACAGTTCCATGCTGGCTTTATTGATCTGCATTTATATCTTCTGAGGTGGAAGTGGTAAGCCAGAAAAAGGAACTGGGTAGGAGAGTGGGTGGAGAGAAGGAAAAGAGTGTAAATTCCATCTAATCAGTGGGGATTAAACCAATGCCCTGCAGGCAAGGCAGGTCTTCAGCTGTTGTGAAGGTTCTAACCAGTGGGGACTAAACCAATGCCCAGCAGGCAGGGTGCGTCTCAGACAAAACAATTATTGTGTAAATAGATCACATCATTAAGCAATGCAGGGGGCCTGGCATAGTAACCAACACTTTGCGCCACCTGTGCTTAACCTGCGATGCTACTGCCTGACTCCCAATAGTAGATATTCTTATAGATATTCATAGATGCAACAGTAGATACAAATAGTAGATATTGAACAGTATAAATAGTAGACACAAATAGTAGCTACAAATAGTAGATATTGAAAGAACATGGTAGACATTTACTGAGAATATGTAACTTTAAAAATGTTTCCAGACTGCTACCATGTGTTAAGAGACCCTATACCTAGAGTTGTTGGAGGGCACTGTGTCTTCATCTTTATAAGTTCAGCACTCATACCAGTGCTGGAACATCACATTTGCTTGGCGTGGAATAAATGAATGAAGAAGTTGGAGGACCAGCACAGGAAGGTAGATGGATACTTTGCAGAAGCACCTACGTCACTTGTCTGTCTACTTCCTTCTATTTTATGATGATGCCTGGTGCCATTTTGAAGTAGAGGTGAGGAACTAAGATGACAGGATCAAATGATTCAGATGCAGGGAGTGAATTTATGTCTTGAGTACATTTACTTGGTGAAATGATGATCTTGCAAGATAAATATACAATGAGGTCATCACTTCCTGTCTCATGGAGAGACAGTTGGTCAATAAAGGATTTGGGGGTATTCTTTTGTTATGCTCTAACATTGAACCCCATTGTTCACATCTTTATCGGTGACATCCCCATACTTACCGTTTGTATCTGTCAACATGGGATCATTGTTTTATATTTCCCCCAGTCCTGGAACCTTAGGCTGGGGCACACTTTCCTGCATGCTTCTCTCCATTCATATCAAATAATATTGTATCTGCCAATCCCAACTTAATCAAGGCAACAAGTGCCACCTCTTCATGTTCACTTCAGACTGTGTCCAGAGATTTCAGGTGTGGAATGATAACCCTTCAGCTTCATTACTCAGGTGAGACCTTTCCTTTCATAGTATTCTCAAATTCCATTCCAGGTGGTTCACTTCCTAACAAAGTCCCAAAATGTAGATATGGACCAGGTCCCATGAGATAGAGCATATGTTCACATGTATCCATAAACTAGGGCAAAATATATACCTGAAAACAAAAGTACACAATAGTCTTCAGTGAGTACTCCCCAACACTTCATCTGCACTATTCCAGCCTTTAGGTCCATGATTGTTCAACAATTTGTTTGGCTTTGTATGTTAACTCTCTTTTCAGCCACCAGGTTCCAGATGCCAGCATGATCGGACCAGACTCCCTTGGATAGATGACCTCATCAATGTGTCCTTGAGCTCTGCTTCCCCAGAGACCCACTTTATGAGGGAAAGAGAGAGGTAGACTGGGAGTTTGGATGTACCAGTCAACACCCATGTTCATCGGGGAAGCAATTACAGAAGGAGACCTTCCACCTTTTGCAACCCACAATGACCTTGGGTCCATACTCCCACAGGGATAAGGAATGGGAAAACTATCAGTGGAGGTGATGGGATATAGAGATCTGGTGGTGGGAATTGCGTGGAGTTGTACCCCTCCTTTCCTGAGGTTCTGTTAATGTCTCCCTTTTTAAATAAATTTAGAAAATGCAAAAAAAAAAAAAAGAATAAGAAAGCCTCCAATGGAGGGGATAGGATGCGGAACTCTGGTGATGGGGATTGTATGGACTTGTACCCCTCTTTTTAACAGACTGTTTGATCATAATTAAATCAATTTTTTTAAAAAAGTAAAAAAAATACTAGCAAAAAAAATCTTATAGTTGCAATATTAGGGTTTTAAGTTCAGTTCCTTGCAATCACCAATGAATATGCCAGAATGATTTATTCTGACTCACTTTCTTTCTGTCTCTTGTGAAAAATAAATAGATACATTTTAATAAATAAAATGTTTAAGTTCATCATGATTAAATGTTACTCTAAGATTTCACAAGCTGACTTAGTATGTCTTAGCACTAGTGTTGAAGACATTAAAAAATAATATTGACATTTTTATTCAGTGTTCATTTTAAGTATGCAGTATTCATTTTGATTGGTAATTTTTAAAAATAATTTATGTGGGGGTTAGTGGTTCAAAAAATAATAGTTGACACACGGGCACAATTTCTCATCTCTCTGTGATAGGTGCCAAGCATGTTATTTTTACTGCATTTATCAATTATCAATAACAATTAGCAATTATCAATAACAGGCCTGGTATGTTTTTCTGTATCAACCTGACCAGGAGCTACCAGACCATGGGACAGAAATGAAATTTTACTTTAATTAGTTTGTGGAGATACAGGAAAGTGTTTTTAGCAGAGTAATGAGCCAGCCCTTAAGAGAATATAAGTTGAACATTAGAGTTGATCTAAATTAATTTTACCAGAATCTTTTTATGTCCTGCAGCTTAGTAGCACTGAATTCTATCATGCATACACTTCTCTGTTGCAGTTTTTCTATTCAGAATAACTGGAAAAAGTTTTGGCTATTTAAACTAAAATTCATTCAAAGATCTCTTTTTTATATTTATTTGTAATGATTGACAAGATTGTAGGATAAGAGGAGTACAATTCCACATAATTCCCACCACCAGAGTTCCGCATTCCATCCCCTCCATTGGAATCTTCCCTATTATTTACTCTTCTGGGAGTATGGACCCAGGATCATTATGGGGTGCAGATGGTGGGAGTTATGGCTTCTGTAATTGATTCTCTGCTGTACCTGGTTGTTCCATACTCCCATCCCTGTTTCTATCTTTCCCTAGTGGGGCAAGGCTGTGGACAGGTGGGTTTCCAGGACACACTGGTGAAGTTGTCTGCCCAGGGAAATTAGGCTGGCATCATAGTAGCATCTGCAACTTGGTGGCTGAAAAGCATTAAGATATAAAGCAGAACAAATTGTTTAATAATCAGAAACCTAGAGGTAAGACTATAGTAGATGAGATTTGGGGGTCTCCATTTTGGAAAAAGTTAGGAAGTCTATTTTAGGTATATTGCAAGGGCTTCATGATATTACTAATGTTTGCCTGAGCCTGACAGCTAACATGCAGGTGGGCTAAAGGTATTGTCTGGGTAGATGGTAGATGGTAGGAAATAGGACTAGAAAGCTGGATCAGGGCAGAGACTAGCTCCCAAATATGGTAAAGTATATAAATACCATTAATAGTAGACCCCATCAATCTGACCCAGGCACATGTCTATTCATATTCAGCACAGGAGCCTGTGTAACCTCTGCATCCCTGTAGGTCTGAGCTCACAGTCCATGGTCATACCTAGGAACATTCTTGGCTGCCCTCATTTCAGGACCAGTCTTCCTGAGTGGCAGAGTATGTTGACCCAGCCTCCCTTTGGAGAATGGGCAGTTTCTACTATTGTTGTTCTACAGTGAGAGCAAGGTCCTGGAGAGGCCCACAAGATGGTCCACAGTGTTGTTCTTTATGGAGATGACCAGTGACGGTGGAGAGGGGAGGGTCTATTAGAGATTTAGGCCCATCATATCTGTGTGGGAATACAAGGATTCCCTGACTAGGGCCCTGGATGATGGAGTGGCCTAATAGTGATCAAAAGGGTAATCATTAGAGTGTGCTTGTTTCTTGCCCTTATCCAGCTTTTGTAATCCTTAGATTAGAGACTGTGTTCTATAAGGATTATATAAGGATTTATATAAGGTTATATAAGGATTTGTATTTGAAAACAACCTTTAGGGAGAATATACATCTTAAGATTCATTTACTGCCCACTTTTGTGGTCATATATTAATGATGACATTAGTGTTATCACCTAAGTGATAATATTTATATCCTAATATCATTTCTCAAACCAGAGTATGAAAATCAGTCTATGGATACAATTTAGATATCTGTGGGTACCCTTATCATAACACCAGTAGCTAATATTTTTGATAATATTTTGATACCAGATGCCCTAGCAATTTTAGTATGTTATCTGTCTGGAACTTGTCAAAGCCCTCAGAGATGGGACTCTAATATCTGAACTTCAGAACTCACACTTTGCAGTGGTATGATATTTTCTTTCTTAGGTAGGTATAAGATGCACTGTTCCCTCTTTATCATAGCTAACTATAGCCATTAAAAGGGAAATTTCTATTATTAACTTAATGAATATAAATTAGAATTTACTAGGGTAAAGGGGCTTCAAAATATGTTGACTGATGCATTATTTAAGAATGTTACTGTGCTGGTAAAATAGATCACCTGAATAGTGTGCTGCTTTGTCTATATGACCCAGATTCTAGCCAGCCTCCACTGCACTGAAGGAAATTTTGCTGCTCTGGTCTCTGTCATTCTGCCTCTATCTCTATTTAAAATAAAATAAATGATAAATAAATAGAACTAAAGAAGAATATCATAGAAGACATAAGCAAATAGAAAACTAAAAAACAAATAGAAAACTTAAATTATAAAAGCAATTAAATACAGAATTCCTGTTAATACAGAATTGCATTTCTAGAGAGAAGATGGTATTCCTTTGGCCAATTTTTGTTATTTTCCCTTCCATTAATGAGCAGACCTAACACCACTATTTGGACTATAACAAAAACAGTGTCTGTACTGCAAGAGGAGAAGGCACTGAGTTGCCTAAAACATTATGTTGGAATCCAAAGCTAGGGATAAGAGCATTTATTTGGGACTGTTGGCATGTCATAAGATAACCAGGGCTAGAATTATAACGACATGGAGGGGGCAGTCCCTGCTAGGATGTGGGAGCTCCAGTGAAGAGGAAGTGTTTATGGAAGGAGTAACTCCATATGGTGTGTTAGAACCCAGTCAAAGTGAGGAGATGATGATAAACATATTGAGAGGCAGCCTGACCTTAAATTTTGAAACTGAACTGTAGTGAGAGATGTGTTTGTGAAGGGTAGCATGGAATGCCAGCGTAAGGGAGGAATCTGGAAACACATAGTGCCCCATGGAATGTATAAGCTTATATAAAGGTGGTGGCTGAAACTTGGTGCAACTTGGTGTTGAAAACTAGTAAGATACTATGGTTCCTGCTTATTAAACATTTTGTCCTGTTTTCCATCTTACTGCATTTTAGCCACCAAGTTGCAGATGATACTATGATGCCATCCTGACTTCCTTGGGCAGACGACCTCACCAATGTGTCCTAGAACCTCACCTCCTCAGAGTCCTGCCCCACTAGGGAGAGATAGAAACAGGCTGGGGGTATGGATTCGCCTGCCAACACCCATGTCCTGTGGAGAAGCAATTACAGAAGCCAAATCTCCCACCTTCTGCACCCCTTGAGGAATTTTGGTCCATACTCCCAGAGGGATAAACAATAGTGAAATTTCCAATAGAGGGGATGGAACACAGAACTCTGGTGGTGGGAAATGCATAGAAATATACCCCCTATTATCTTAAAGCCTTGTAAATCAGTATTAAATCATTAATAAAATTTAAAAGAAAAAAACTGCTAAAAAAGATACATAATCTTTGTATATCAGTGTCACTATATTCCAAGCACCATCATTCACCAAATTTTTATGGTTGAATCCACCAGCTGAAAAATGGTAGATTGCTGTTTTTCTTTTCACTGAAAACAAAATTTTAGTGTGAGATGTAAAAGGAGAATTCTCTGCATAGTTGATCCTTTATAGAAAAAAGTCCTTGTTCTAGAGTATTGAAAGCCCATAGTTATGTTCTTCTGTGTTGCTTTTTGATAGTGGAAATGATTTTCTGTTTTTTTTTTTCTTTGTATCACCACCTACACATTTTTTCACCTACTCTCTTTTAGCCTTGTTGAAAGTGCAAATAAAACCCCTATTTGAGTTTTAAAATAGGAACTCTTGCTGGAGTTTTTTCCTTATACTATTGAAGAGCAGTGACAGTAAGATGTTCTAGTGTTTTATCCTGTGCCTGTTTCAATAAACATTTTTATATAGAGAATTTTTATTCTGCTTTGTATGGAGAGGCACAAACTCTCCATAATCTTCATCTCAGACTGCATCTGTGGGGAAATTTTGCTTGGCTGAAAGCTACAAAACCTGCTTACGGAAGCTTGGGGGATTTATTTCTCTCATAACAATGAGTCCAGAGAGAAGCAATCCACTACTGGTCTTGCAGTCTCTGGATATCACCAGTGTCCCAGACTCCCTTGGCTCTCTCTTTTGCAGTAGTTAGCATGTATCTTTCCACCTAATATTCATGACCTTCTCACAAGTGACCTCCTCATGTCTAGTTAAGATCTATATTACAGGTCCTGGAAAAGAATGACAGAGGACCTAGTAAAGATTGTATTGTTATGTGAAAAACTGAGAAATGTTATGCATGTACAAACTATTGTATTTACTGGGACTGTAAGACATTAATCCCCCAATAAAGGAAAAAATGTTTAAAAAAATCTATGTTTCAAGTAGGAAAATAAGAATGATCAGGAAAAAGCAGCAAGTGCCCACATGAAAAAGAACATAATTTTTCCCCCAAAGGACATTTTATTTTCTTACTGAGGCCATTTCTTTTGGATTGATCATCTCTTCACTTCCCATTCTCTTTCTTTTTTGTATTTTTTATTATTATTTTTTAATTTTTTCCAGAGCACAGCTCAGCTCTGGCTTATGGTGGTGTGGGCACTGAACCTGGGACTTTGGAGCCTCAGGCAAGAGAGACTCTTTGCCTAATCATTATGCTATCTACCCTCTTCCCTAAAGCAAATGGCCAATGTTATTGATTTTGAATATAAAATTCAAGTACAGTTTAACTCCTGAATGTGTGTAGACTCACTCCACTCACAGCCTCAATGCCAGAGCACAACTGAAATAGTTCCACACCCAGTTCTCCCCAGCCTCACTGTCTTTTTCTCTATTGTCACCACTATCTTCCTAAGAGCTGCCTGTGTTTTGTTTCGCCAGTTTGTTTATCCTGGCTTATTTATACCCCACATGCCAATAACACCATCCAAGAACTGTGTTTCTTTTTTTTTTTTTAATTTTTTATTTAAGAAAGGATTAGTGAACAAAAGCATAAGGTAGGAGGGGTACAACTCCACACAATTCCCAACACCCAATCCCCATAACCCACCCCCTCCCGTGGTAGCTTTCCCATTCTCTATCCCTCTGGGAGCATGGACCCAGGGTCGTTGAGGGTTGCAGAAGGTAGAAGGTCTGGCTTCTGTAATTGCTTCCCCGCTGAACATGGACGTTGACTGGTCGGTCCATACCCCCAGTCTGCCTCTCTCTTTCCCTAGTAGGGTGTGACTCTGGGGAAGCTGAGCTCCAGGACACATTGGTGGGGTCTTCAATCCAGGGAAGCCTAGCCAGCATCCTGGTGGCATCTGGAACCTGGTGATTGAAAAGAGAGTTAACATATGAAGCCAAACAATTTGTTGAGCAATCATGGATCCCAAGCTTGGAATAGTGGAGAGGAAGTGTTAGGGAGGTACTCACTGCAAACTCTAGTGTAGTGCTGCTTTCAGGTATATATTTTGCAGTAGTTTATGGATACATGTGCACATAAGCTCTCTCTCATAGAAACTGGTGTATATCTAGGTTATGGGACTTTGTTAGAAAGTGAACTACCTGAGATGAAATTAGAGTGTACTATTAAAGGAAAGGTCTCACCCGAGTAATGAAGCTGAAGGGTTGTCATTCCACACGTGAAGTCTCTGGATACATTCTGAGGTGAAGCATGTTGAGGTAGCAATCGTTGCTTTGGTTAGGTTGTGATCGGCAGATGCAATGTTACTTGGTTTGGATTGGGAGATGCGTACGGGAAAGTGGGCCCTATCCAAGGGTTCCAGGACTGGGGGAAGTAGGGGTTCTATAGTGAAGATGTGAGGTTCCTGCTGTCTTAGGGTTCAAAAAGACAATCAATAGTTAATATTATCATCACATTATTTGTTAATTGGGTTAACTTTGAAAAGTCCCTTTGTTATGGTTTGCTGGACAGTACCCAGTATCTTGTATATAGCTGTGCTATTGGAAGCTTCTAATCTACTTGGTCTAGGCTTTTGAGAGAGTCCGCATATCAAATACATAGCCTATATATTAAAAAGGTTCAGTTTGTCTTTTGAGAAACTTTGAGACATACAATTGATTTCCCCCTCTCATAATAATTAGCTACTGATTTATATGTCTACATTTTGCTAGGAGTGTACATAAACACCATTCCCACCACCAAAGGACTGTGACCCATCCCTCCCTCCCACTCCCACCCCCCACTGGCCCAGGAAGCTACATGCCTACCCCTCACCACTGGGTTTTTACTTTGGTGCCCTACTTACAATTTGATCAGGTCCTGCTTTTAGTTTCCCTTTCAGATCTTCTTAGTCAGCTTCTGTTGATGAGTGGGATCATCCCATACTCATCTTTATCTTTCTGACTTAGTTCACTTAACATAATTCCTTCTAGCTCTGTCCAAGATGGGTCAGAGAAGGTGGGTTCATTGTTCTTGATAGCTGCATAGTATTCCATTGTGTATATATACCACAGCTTTCTCAGCCACTCATCTGTTGTTGGGCACCTGGGTTGCTTCCAGGTTTTAGCTATTATGAATTGTGCTGCTATGAACATAGGAGTACAGACCTCTTTTTGGTTGGGTGTTATGGAGTCCTTGGGGTATAACCCCAGGAGAGGAATTATTGGGTCATATGGAAGGTCCATGTCTAGCCTTCTGAGAATTTTCCAGACTGCTCACCACAGAGGCTGTACCAATTTACATTCCCACCAGCAATGTAAAAGGGTTCCTCTGTCCCCACATCCTCTCCAGCATTTGTTGCTGCTGTCCTTTTTGATGTATGCCATTCTTACAGGAGTGAGGTGGTATCTTAGTGTTGTCTTGATTTGCATTTCTCTGATAATCAGTGACCTAGAGCAGTTTTTCATATGTTTGTTAGCCTTTTGGATCTCCTCTGTGGTGAATGTTTTGTTCATTTCCTCTGCCCATTTTTGGATGGGGTCATTTGCTTTTTTGCGGCTAAGTTTGCTGAGCTCCTTATATATTTTGGTGATTAGCTTCTTGTCTGATGTATGGCATGTGAAGATCTTCTCCCATTCTGTGAGGGGTCTCTCTGTTTGTTTAATAGTTTCTTTGGATGTGCAGAAGCTTTTCAATTTGATGTAGTCCCATTGGTTTGTTTCTGCTTTGGTCTTCCTTGCAGTTGGGTTTGATTCATCAAAGATGTCCTTGAGGTGTATGTGGGAAAGTGTATTACCGATGTTTTCCTCTAAGTATTTGATTGTTTCTGGTCTGACATCTAGGTCTTTGATCCATTTGGAGTTGATTTTTGTTTCTGGTGAGATAAAGTGGTTCAATTTCATTCTTCTGCATGTTTCAACCCAGTTTTCCCAGCACCATTTATTGAAGAGAGCCTCCTTTTTCCATTTAATCCTTTTGGCCCCCTTATCAAAGATTAGATGCCCATAGGTGTTGGGATTTACTTCTGGGCTTTCAATTCTGTTACACTGGTCTGTATGCCTATTTTTGTTCCAGTACCATGCTGTTTTGATGATGATGGCTTTATAATATAGTTTAAGGTCTGGGAGTGTGATGCCTCCATTTCTGTTTCTTTTCCTCAAGATGGTTTTGGCAATTCTAGGTGTTTTCAGGTTCCAGATAAATGATTGTAGTGTTTGTTCTATTCTCTTAGAGAAGCCTGGTGGAACTTTGATGGGTATTGCATTAAATTTGTATATGGCTCTGGGGAGAATATTCATTTTGATGATATTTATTCTTCCAATCCATGAGCATGGGATATCTTTCCATTTCTTGGTATCAATTTCTATCTCCTTGAGTAGCGACTTATAGTTTTCAGTATACAAGTCTTTCACTTCTTTGGTCAACTTTATTCCTAGGTATTTGATTGATTTTGCTGAAACAGTAAATGGGAGTGATTTCTGGATGTCTTCTTCTTCAGATTTAGTGTTTGAATAAAGAAATGCCACTGATTTTTGTACATTGATTTTGTAGCCTGATACCTTGCTATATTGCCTAACAACTTCCAGTAATTTTCTACTGGATTCTTTAGGTCTTTCTATGTATACTATCATATCATCTGCAAATAGTGAGAGCTTGACTTCTTCCCTTCCAATCTGTATCCCTTTGATTTCTTTCTCTTGCCTGATTGCTATGGCAAGAACTTCCAATACTATGTTGAAGAGTAACGGTGACAGTGGACAGCCCTGTCTAGTCCCCGATCTGAGGGGGAATGCTTTCAGCTTCTCTCCATTGAGTATGATGTTGGCTGTAGGTTTGCTATATATAGACTCCACTATCTTGAGGAATTTCCCATCTATTCCCATTTTCTGTAGAGTTTTGAGCATGAATGGGTGTTGGATTTTGTCAAAGGCTTTCTCTGCATCTATTGAGATAATCATGTGGTTTTTGGCTTTGCTTTTATTGATGTGATGAATGACATTGATTGATTTACGGATGTTGAACCAGCCTTGCATTCATGGGATGAATCCCACTTGGTCATGATGAACAATCTTTTTGATGTGTTGCTGTATCCAGTTGGCCAAGATCTTGTTTAATATTTTGGCATCTATGTTCATCAGAGATATTGGTCTGTAGTTTTCCTTTTTTGTTCTGTCCCTATCAGCTTTTGGTATCAGGGTGATGTTGGCTTCATAAAAGGTGGAAGGGAGTATTCCTGTTTCTTCAATCTTATGGAATAGCTTAAGAAGTATGGGTATTAACTGTTTCCTGAGAGTTTTGTAGAATTCATTTGTGAAGCCATCTGGTCCAGGACTTTTGTTGTTGGGGAGATTCTTAATAACGGTTTCAATTTCTTTGTCTGTGATTGGTGCATTTAGATTTTGTAGTTCTTCTTGGTTCAGTTTTGGAAGTGCATAGGTTTCTAGGAATTGTTCCATTTCTTCCAGATTCTCTAGCTTGGTGGCATATAGTTCTTTATAGAAGTTTCGCAGAATTCTCTGGATTTCTGTGGTGTCAGTTGTGATATCTCCTGCATTGTTTACAATTCTATTAATTTGAGTCTTCTCTCTTTTTTGTTTGGTGAGTCTGGCTAGGGGTTTGTCAATTTTGTTTAATCTTTCAAAGAACCAACATTTGGCTTCATTGATCTTTTGTATGGTTCTTTTATTTTCGATGTTGTTTATTTCTGCTCTTAAAACTTTAGTGATTTCTGTCCTTCTGGTTGCTTTAGGGTTCCTTTGTTCCTCTTCCTCTAAGTCCTTGAGGTGTCTAGTAAGGTCGTTCATTTGGGCTTCTTCTTGGTGTTTAATATGTGATTGTATGGCTATAAGTTTCCCTCTCAGTACTGCTTTCGTTGTGTCCCAAATATTTTGATAGGTTGTGTCTTCATTTTCATTAGTTTCCAGGAACATTTGAATTTCCTGTTTGAGTGAGTCTCTGACCCAGTGGTTCTTAAGGAGCATGTTGTTTAGTTTCCAAATTCTATGTCTTTTAATAATTTTCCGTTTCTTGTTAAAGTTAGTTTTACTCCACTGTGGTCTGAGAAGATACTTGGGATGATTTCAATGCTCTTGAATTTATTGATGCTGTCTTTGTGGCCTAACATGTGGTCTATCCTTGAGTATGTGTTGTGTGGATTTGAAAAGAAGGTGTATTCCAGTTTTTTGGGGTGGAGGAGTCTGAAAATGTCCAAGAGGTCTAGTCTGTCAATCTCTTCATTCAATTCTCTTGTATCTTTATTGGTTCTCTGCTTTGTTGATCTGTCTAAGTGTGAGAGTGGGGTATTGAAGTCTCCCACTATTATTGTATTACTATTGATGTATTTTTGAAATTCTTTCAATAGATGTTTAATGTATTTAAATGGTCCCTCGTTGGGTGCATAGATGTTAATAATTGTTAAGTCTTCTTGGCTGATTGATCCTCTAATCATTATGTAATGTCCTTGCCTATCTTTTATTACTTTATTTAATTTAAAATCTATCGTGTCTGAGATGAGAATGGCTGTTCCTGCCCTTTTTTGTGGACCGTTAGCCTGTATGATAGTTTTCCATCCTTTCACTTTAAGTCTGTGTTTATCTTGCTGTGACAGATGGGATTCTTGCAAGCAGCATATGGTTGGGTTATGTTTTCTGATCCATCCCCCCACCCTGTGCCTTTTGATGGGTGAGTTTAAGCCATTGACATTTATTGATATTATGGATTTAATGTATTGTAGTGCCATTGTTCTAAAAAACAATTTGTTTACTCTGATATATTACAAGTATTATAGTGATGTTCTTGTTTATAAGAGGTCTTTTAGTACCTCTTTCAGGGCCGGCTTGGTGATAGTTGCCTCCTTTAACTGTTGTTTGTCTAAGAAGGTTTTGATCCCTCCATCTAGCTTGAATGAAAGTCTAGCAGGATATATTATCCTTGGTTGAAACCCTTTTTCATTCAGGGCTCGATAGATATCTTGCCACTCCCTTCTGGCTTTTAGAGTTTGAGTTGAGAAATCTGCAGAAAGTCTTATGGGTTTTCCCCTGTATGTGACTTTTTGTTTCTCTCTTGCAGCCTTTAGGATCCTTTCTTTATCCTTACTTCTTCTCATTGTGACTATGATGTGTCTTGGTGTTTTCAGGTCTGGGTTGATTCTGTTTGGTACTCTCTTGGCCTCTTGTACCTTGATATCCTTTCTGTTATTCAGGTCTGGGAAATTTTCTTGTATTATTTCCTCTAGAATGTTTGCTTCCCCTTCCTCTCTTTCTTCCTCTGGCAGGCCAATTATACGAATGTTACTTCTTTTGAGATCATCCCATATGTCTCTGTTGTTGTTTTCAGTGTCTCTCAATCTCTTTTTAAGCTCTTTCACCTCTTTCTTAGTTTTCTCTAACTCATCCTCTGACTAATTCTGTTTTCTGCTTCTGTTAGTCTGCTTTCCCTTGCCTCAGCTTCTTTCTTCATTACAGCTATTTCAGCTTTCAGTTCTCTAATTGTCTCAAGATAATCAGTATTTTCCTTGGGGGTCTCAACTGTTGTTTCCCTAATACTGCCATTCCTTTCCTCCAATGTTGTTTTCATATCTGTGATTAATAAGTTTATTATTGCTTGCATACTTTTCTTATCTATGGTTACTTCTGACTGATTTGTGGTTTCTTCTGGGCTCTTGTCTTCATTCATTGGGGTAGCAGTTTTATTTGTTTTTAATCTACCCATTTTTTTTATTTATGTGTTTCTCTCTCTCTTTTTTTTTTTAATGCTCTGTTGTTCCTCAGTTGTTGTGTTTTGAGCACAAGTAACACTGTACTAAATACCTTTATGACAATTGCACTCACCAACCTCCGGAATTACAGTAGCAACTGAAGTAAGTATTGAAGGAGTTTAATCGTTACCAGTTAGCCAAAAAATTTCTCCAGTCCGTGAAAAAATAGTAACCAAATCCCAGTGAAGAAAGAGAGAAGAAAGAGAGGATAGCAAGAATAGACAGTTATGCAAATCTACTATCCAGTGTATATTCTAGGGGTAACAAGAGTGTAAAGGGAACTAGAGCAGAGATACACACATAGAGAGTCCACTCTGGGTCAGATTTCTTCCCCAAAGTAATTCACAAATTCAGAAAGGCAAAGAAGAAAGAAGTGTATGACAAGATAAAAAAAAAAATAAATAAATAAAAATAATAAAAAAAAATAAAAAAACAAAGGAGATAGAGAGAGATAAGAGAGAGAAAAGGGAGAAGATAAGAAGAAGGGTTGTAATTAAAGAGCAGTGCGAGGAACTTCCCAAATGTGTATCAGTGAGTTTTAAAAAAAAAACAAAACAAAACCCTGTTTGGTGGTATGGGGTATCCTGCTAGTAGCTGGTCCCAGGCACTGCTTATGGGGGGGGGGGCGGCGGGAAGGATGTATGCTTGAAAATTAAAAGGAAGAAAAAAGAATTTTTTTCCCCTATTCTAATTCTTAACCCAAATTAAGTTATAGACACCTCCTTGGTGTCACTGCTATGGCCCCTTATTGGCTGGCCTGCTAAAGGCAGAAAATCCTATTGTTTACACGAGATGTGTCAGGAGCTCAAAGGCTAGCCGCTTCTCAGTCCGCCATCTTCCGGGAAACCCCCCCCTCCAGACTTTTTTAAAGGATTTCTCAAAAATGAAAACTAGCTCCAAATCCTTTGATCCAATGAGAGCTATACTCAAGAGGTCTTTGGATCCGCTCTCAGGGTCGCGGTGGACCCTGGAGTCTCCCAAGGGAAAGCCCCCCGAGCTAAAGTGCTCTCTCCGGGTCCTCTGCCTGCCGTGCTCTGCAACCGGCGGAGGAGCCGCCTTCTTGGGCGGGCGGAGGACAATGCCCGGCGCACTCGCCTTGCCCGGCGCCCTGGGACTTCTGGAACCCCGCTAGTCCATGTCACCTTTACTCTAATTCTTAACCCAAATTAAATTGTACTCACTTTTTGGTGTCACCCCTTATTAACTGGCCTGCTAAAGGCAGAAAATCCTACCGTTGCCGACGATGCGATCAGAGCGCTCGCTGTTTGCGACTTCTCAGTCCGCCATCTTCCTCTCCCTCCTGTAAATAGTGTCTAGGAACTGTCTTTCATTTCCTAATTGGTGCCACTGAACATAATCACCTTATATTCTGTGATCTTATCACAGAAGGCATGATTTCATATCTTCAATAGCTGAGCAGTATCCCCCTGTATACTAGAGAAATATACTATAATTTCTGACTCTGCAGTCACTTTCCCATGGACATTTCAGGTTGATTCTGTGTTCTGACTGCTGTCAACAATGTATCATGAGCCAAAGGGGGTAAATGGACTGACTATTGGCTGAGTCACATTCTTTGTATGCATGTCTATGAATGGGATTGCTGAATTATATGACATTTCTGTTTTTATTTCAAAAGTCAGTTCTTACCTGCACATTTCCAGCATGCCTATGCTTATATCTCATTGGTCAGAAGTGTATCACCTGTCACTTAGAAGCCCTGATTTCAAGAAAGGTTATTTTCTTTTTCTTTTTTGCTTTCAGGATTACTGCTGGGGCTTGGTGCCAGCATTACAAATCCACTGTGCCTGGTGGCCACTTTTCTCATTCTATGGAATAAGACAGAGAAAAATTGAGAGGGGAGGGAGATAGAGAGGGAGAGAGAAAGAAAAGACACCTGCAGACCTGCTTCACCCTTGTGAAGTGTCTCCCTGCAAATGGGGAGCCGAGGGCTTGAACCTGAGTCCTTGCACAGGTTGGGCCCTTGTGCTTAGTACTATGTGCACTTAACCAGTATATATATAAATATTATTTATTTATTCCCTTTTATTGTTCTTGTTGTTTCATTTTATTGTTGTAGTTATTATTGTTGTTGTTATTGATGTCATCTTTGTTGGATAGGACTGAGAGAAATGGAGAGAGGAGGAGGGGAAAACAAAGAAGAGAAGAAAAAGATAGACACTTGCAGACCTGCTTCACCATTTGTGAAGCGACTCCCTTGCAGGTGGGGAGGTGGAGGCTCAAACTGGGATCCTTATGCTGGTCCTTGCACTTTGCGCCATGTGTGCTTAACCCACTGCCCTACTGCCCAGCTCCCAACCAGTTAATATTTTAGCTCTAGACAAATTTGTATTTTATTAAGACTAAGAAAACAAGGAAGGAGAGTGACTTTTGGCGCCTAGCTGTGTCTGCCACAGCATTAGACTTCCGTTGATGACAGTTTCCTCAGCAGAATGGTAGAAAAAGCACATCAAAATTCCATTTAATTGTTGAACTCTGTGACCTTGCTTGTGGCCTGACATTTATAGTTTTCTTCTGATGAATAAGCTTGTAATCAAGAGAAACAGCAATACATTTGCGACAACTAATGAAAAGAAAAGGTCTTGTGCTTTTGAGTCATTCTGCTAAAAAAAAATGTGTCAGATGAAATTTCTCATACAAGGCACAGAAAATTTCTATAAAATTAATCATATTCAAGATTAAAGGCAAAGTTTATTGGATATTTCAGACTGAACTTCACAGTGCTGTAGCAGCTTGGTAGGGTCACTGTGCTCTGGAATGAGCTCTGGAAGGGTTCACAGTGGATGTGGTCAGGCCTCACTACCAAAGCTCACTGCTTAAACCTAAATCCATTAGATCTACAATAAAAGATCTAATTTTTTAAAAGAGATAAGATATTTAGGTTAATGTCCCTGCTCTTATTTATGTAAGTATGCATGTGTACACACATTCTCTTTGTAAACAGGCAAGACTTCATGACAAGTGGCTGGGTGGTGGCACACCTAGTATTATAGTGCACAAGGATCCAGGTTCTAGCCCCTGCTCCCCACCTGCAAGGGGAAAGCTTTGTGAGTGGTGAAGCAGTGCTGCAGTTTCTTTCTGTCTCTCTCCCTCTCTATCACCACTTTCCCTCTTGATTTCTGGCTGTCTCTATCCAACAAATAAAGATTAAAAAATTAAAAAACATTTTTAAAAAAACCTTCATGACAGATCAACATCTTCTCAGGACATTGTTCCCATGGAGAGAGTATGAGTACTGCTCTTTGTGCCTGGGCTTGTCTATGTAATGGACATACGGCACATATGGTGATGCAGCTTTCATTTACCAAACCCACTATCACTTTATTGAAGAAATGCTGATTCTTCATAGTCACAGGGTATCTATCACATGTGAACATTTTCAGTCTCTGGGATGGGTACCAGTGCATTTTACCCTTAGCCAAGGTGTCTCTGGGACGGGTACCAGTGCATTTCACCCTTAGCCAAGTGGTCTTATGCACCACAGTGCTAGGCCCCCACCTCCCAGTCAGAGTCCTCCCTCCCCCTTTAGATGTCAGAGCCTGCATGGTCCTCTGCTTGGTTTTTCATGTCCCATCTCTACAGGAGGTCATCCTACTCTTGGCTTTTTGCTATCAGTGATTCTCTAGTTCCATCCATGTTCTAACAGTCAAACTTGCTATTACTTCTAACAGAGGTGTAGTATTTCACTGTGCATATGTTCCACCTCTTCAACCATTCATTTATTGCTGGCACTTGTGTTGTCTACTCCAAACAGCAGTGCCACAACACAGATCTTTGTGTACAAAGACCTTTCTGGGGAGATTTACTTTTTTTTCTGTCAAGTGTATAAAGACCCTTACATTAGGGAGTTGGGCGGTAGCGCAGCGGGTTAAGCGCAGGTGGCACAAAGGGCAAAGACCAGCATAAGGATCCCGGTTCGAGTCCCCAGCTCCCCACCTGCAGGGGATTCACTTCACAGGTGGTGAAGCAGGTCTGCAGGTGTCTATCTTTCTCTCCCCCTCTCTGTCTTCCCCTTCTCTCTCCAATTCTCTCTGTCCTATCTAACAATGACGACATCAATAACAACAACAATAACTACAGCAATAAAACAACAAGGGGCAACAAAAGGGAATAAGTATATATAAGAAGGAAAAAAATTTAAAAAGAACCTTATATTAAATATTTTCTAGTTACTACAAAACTGTATCTTCACACTGTATGTCAGACTTTCTTCATATACTTTAAGAAATTTATAGGGAAACATATTCTTTTAAAATATTTTCAGTCATTGAGTAGGCCTAAATTGCTTAAGATTTTGATAACACTCATGCAATTTCTAAAATGTAACTTAATATGAACATGTACTTCCTTTTAATAGAAGCTCTCTACAATTATCTAACATAGAAAATTCCATTCTAGTAGCTATTATACCACAAAAGTTTAAGTTATAGATTGAAATAGCCACTTTGAATTTTTCACTAGTAAGTGAAATTAGTGATTAGTAAGTTAAACTAGTAATTGAAATGGCCTAGATGGTGTGTGTATACATACTTGCTTGGGAGAAATAATGTGTTTGTTTTAACTTAGTTTTTATAATCTCTTACTTAAAGTGTGGGGCAAGATGTTTTCCTGTTCACATTGTTTATGATGTGAGTAGAGCTGTTAGGCTCCATTCCTTGGAATGATTTTTCATGGGCAGTGCCCATAACACGTGCATTAGTACTGCTACATAAGTGAATGGGTGTTTATGTTAAATATAATACACTTCAGTTTCATTTCAGTTTGCCACCAAATGAATTCAGTTCAAGTTGGATCTGGCCACTATAATGACTGAAGTAAACCTTCATTTTCCATGATTTTTATGTTGTGAATATAAGTCCTTGGATCTGAATTTATAGGGCTATGATCTCGGTCATCTTTCTGGGTCTTAATTGTATATAATGTTCAAATGAGAAGCTAAAATAAGCAGTTTATTTGCTTGGGAAAATAATAGCCAAATCTTAATCCTCAGACATAAGAAAACCATAGTTTAGTCAGTTTTAGGAGGCATTAATTTATATATAATTCCTTAGTTCAGAAGCCATTGACAGTCTTGGAAGATGAATAATAATTATTATTTATGTGTCAGTATTAAATAATTTAGTGTTTCCAATTGGTCATTTATAGAGTTGGAACCAAACTCGCTTTCAAGTTGAAGACAAATTTGTTTTCATTCCAATTTTGATTTCCAGAATGCATTTTAGCATGAGAGTTCTATGGTTATAATTAAAATTCAAACTATGAAGAAATTGTGAGAAACAGATTTCCTCTGAAAATCTAGAGAAACAAGCTACACTAAGACAATATTTGAAAGGGACTCTGCAAATCAGGATTTGCTTCTAAGATTCACCCTTTCAATTTTGATGCTAAAAAAAAGAATTAACTAATATCCAGAGGGACAGTGTGTAGATGGTGGTGTGGTTCTGTACAAGGCTTCTATCAGAGCCGAGTCCAGCTGGCAAGTGGCTGATGGCTACATCCAGAAGTGGATGTGAAGCCTTGTATCCCCCACAAGGGCTTGATAGAAGTAAAGAATAACTTGGCTAGCCACTTTGTTCTGTAAGTAGTACCTTACCTTTAAAGAACTCAAAAGGAGTCATGCATATGCTTTTAATTACAAAAAAATTATCAGTCTGTGATAATTCAAGAGAAGGGAATGAAGAGTGTTGGGAAGGAAAGAATGAGAATAAGACAACTTGAGAGAGGAAAAAAATGGAAGATTTCTAGGAGTGAAGGAATAATAAGTTTAAATAAAATACAAATCAAAACAGTTCTCAACCTTGATTTGAAAAGCACTACAACTAATGCATCTTTACAAATATTTTTAAAATAATATTGTGGAGTTTCACCTCTCTCTGATTCCCTTGACGAGTATTGAAAACATAAATAAGACTGAAGGGCCAGGCAGCAGCACACCGGGTTAAATGCACATATTACAAAGCGCAAGGACCCGCTCAAAGTTCCCAGTTCTAGCCCCAGGCTCCACCTGCAGGGGGGTGGCTCCACAAGGGGTGAAGCAGGTCTGCAGGTGTCTTTCTCTTCCTCTCTTCTCTTCTTTTCTCAATTTTTCTCTGTCCGCTTTAAAAATAAATAAATAAATAACTGCCCTTGAAAATAAGGAAAAATGGTAACAGATTATATATATATAATATATCAAACATATTTAAATATGTACAATTTATTCAATAAATATATATTTAAAATATTATATATATATATATATGCTTCCATGTATGATTTTCCAGTAGCAGTGGATTGTGTATGGCATGAAGTAGAACATTTTCCAAAATTTTTATATTGGAAAGTTCATTGTTCTTCGCATTAGACATGTCTCCAGTGCCCTTGTAATGTGTGATTTAATCTCCAGCATTAGTCATCACATCCATGCTTCCTCTCTCTGTTGTTGTTACCAAAGCCCTGCTCAACTCTGGCTTGTGGTGGTGTGGGTGACTAAACTTGACACCTGATACTTGAGAACTTGGAGCCTAGACACAAGAGGGTCTGTTTGTATAACCAGGACATTGCCTTCCCCACCCGCTCACTCTGCTTTTGTGGACATAGGTGGGCATATTCTTGCAGGCATGTGACCCCTGCTATCCTCACAGTGGTTACTGCTGTACACAGGACAGGTTGGTTATTCCTACAACTAGTGAAAAAGTACATTTTTTGCTCAGATTACCGATATTATACTTTATGCTACTGCTTAAGAACACCCATCATGTTTTACTGTATCAGATAGTTGCTAGCAAGTTCAACCAAGACGTTTTATGTATATGGGAGAATGCTGAAGCATTTCACATGCTCATCTTATTTGACCTATTAAAGATTTACCTTTCAGTTTCATTTAAATTATTTAAATTCAGTTAAATGCCAAAATTATTTTATTTTTTCTAAGTAAATGTAACTAAACTTTAAAGATTACTTTATGTGACATGTAAGAATTCAAAGTTATACCTAATATGTTTTATATAAGTAGAATTTTTGAATACCTTGATAAAATTTTCTGAGTTTCTCAATGTTAACTTAAGCTGAGGCATTCCTTTATGCCATTTTAGAAGTAATTTTATAGAAGGATTGTAGCATAATATGTTTTAAGCTTTTTAAAGACAGAGACTTAATAAGCTTTGAATATTATTATCTGTTTTTATTTTCAAATAAGACCAGGTCATTATTTTGCCATAACTGTATTTTTTTCTGTTTTATTTTAATTTATTTATAAAATGAAAACACTCACAAGACCATAGGATAAGAGGAATACAATTCCCTCCACCAGAGCTCCGTATCCCACCCCCTCCCCTGATAGCTATCCTATTCTTTTTTATTTTATTTTTTAAGATTTCATTTATTTATGAGAAAGATTGGAGGAGAGAGAGAACCAAACACTGGCATAAGTGCTGCCAGGGATTGAACTATAACTGTATTTTTAACTTCTAGTCACTATTTCTCTTAGACTTTTTTTTTATTTATAAAAAGGAAAACACTGACAAAACCATAGGTTAAGAGGGGTACAACTCCACACAATTCCCACCACCAGAACTCCATATCCCATCCCCTCCCTTGATAGCTTAACCCTCTGGGAGTATGGACCCAAGGTCATTCCACCAGAATTCCATATCCCATCCCCTCCCTTGATAGCTTTCCTATTCTTTAACCCTCTGGGAGGGAGTATGGACCCAAGTTCATTGTGGGATGCAGAAGGTGGAAGGTCTGGCTTCTGTCATTGCTTCCCCGCCTAACATGTGCATTGACAGGTTGATCCATACTCCCAGCCTGCCTCTCTCTTTCCCTAGTGGGGCTGGGTTCTGGGGAATCAGAGCTCCAGGATGTATTGGTGGGGTTGTCTGTCCAGGGAAGTCTGGTTGACATCATGCTAGCATCTGGAACCTGGTGGCTGAAAAGAGTGTTAATATATAAAGCCAAACAAGTTGTTGACTAATCATGAACCTAAAGGCTGGAGTAGTGCAGATAAAGAGTTGAGGGGTTCTCCGTTCTATAGATAGCTATAGTTGGCATGTTTTAATTATATTCCAAAGGGCCTGTGGCTATACTAGTTTTTCTTTCTTTCTTTTCTTTTCTTTTTTTTTAAACAGGTAACCTGGCTTCCTGTAAGAAAGGAGTAGGAAGCACCAGCTATCAGTCACTAGCCTCTCGGCAGCTGCATGCATTAACAGAAGCAAAATTAGCTTCTGTCTCTACAGAGTTAAAGGTTAGAAATTGTGTGTGTGTTCAGTTTGTAAAACTGAATTATTAGTAAGTAAGCTACTTGCAATGTAATGTGAAAAAAGTAACATTATAAGTGGTTTTTAGAAATGGTTTTTAGACTATTCCAAGTGTTAGTACCAGTTAAGCTTTAGTAGAAGCTTTCAGAGACTATACTATATACTGTGCATTGGCAGCACTGCCCAGTGTTATTCAACTAATGTCCAGAAAAAGTTACTGAACTTTCAGCAATTTTCAATTTAATTTGAATAATAAAAAGCTGCTAGTCACTATATCAGTCATAAACTTTTAAGTATGTGTTTTAAAAATAATATTTATTTAGTCCATACTCTCAGAAGGGGGAGAAATGTTAGGGGAAGATAACCAGAGGGCTCTGAACTCCAGCTCCATCAGAACCTGGAGAGAGAAGAGGAAAAAAGGAAAGACATTCAGACGTACTAATAGGTGTAGGTGCAACTTAGAAAGGAAGAGAAAGCAGTACTATAGAAAAAGTGAGCAAGGGGCTGGGTGGTGGTGCACCTGGTTAAACACACATATTACAGTGCTTAAGGTCCTCGGTTCAAGCCCTTGGTCTCCCCTTTGCAGGGGGATTGTTTCACAAGTGGTGAAGCAGGACTGCAGGTGTCTCTCTTGCTCTCTGCCTCCTATCTCCCCCTCTCCCCCTCCTCTCTCAGTTTCTCTCTGTCCCTATCCAATAATAAAATAAATTAAAATATTTTTTAAAAAGGAAAAAGTGAGCAAATATATAAATATAGACAGCCCCTCTCTATGACCTTGGGAGAACCACTTCAGTTTTCAATAGAGGAAATGGGGATATAGAGCTCTGGTGGTGGGAACAATGTGAAATTATACCCCTGTTATCTTTAAGGTTTATAAAACATTGTCAAAACACTAATAAAATATTTATTTGATAAGACAGAGAAATTGAGAGGGAAGGGGAGACAGAGGGAGAGACAGACACCAGCGGTCCTGCGCCACTGCTCATGAAGCTCCCCTCCCGCATGTTAAGGATAGGGGCCTAGAACCCTGGTCCTGCTAATGTGTACACTCATCAAGGTGTACCACTGTTTGGCAGCTCCGGTCATAAATTACTATATGAATAAAAAACCCTTCTGCACCACCTTGTAAATATACTGAGTCAAGAAGAGCTGAGCCTGGACTTCACTTGAAAGGTTTTTATGTGCAATGAGCTGAGCCCATTGTTTCCAGATCTCACATGGTTTAGAATTGTATTTCAGGGTGGGCGGTAGTGCAGCGGGTTAAGTGCAGATGGGGCAAAGTGCACTGACTGGTGTAAGGATCCTGGTTCGAACCCCCAGCTCCCCACCTGCAAGGGATAGATAGCATAATGGTCATGCAAAGAGACTCTTATGTCTGAGGCTCCGAAGTCCCAGGTTCAATGCAGATGATCAATGCTCTGGTAAAAAATAAAATAAAATAAAACAAAGTAAAATAAAATAAAATAAACGTTTGACACTAGTGCAAAGACAGTTGCTTCTCAGCATTCTCTGTGGCTAGATTGTTCCTAACTCACTTAATCATGTATTTCTGATGTAAGGAGATGACCCCTTCCTGCCGGCATTTAGAACAGCACTATTAACATTTGGAACATAGCAGATGTGATGCAGGAAGAAATGCTTGAATTACATATTTTCCAGAAATAACTTTGTGCCTAGGAGTCATAGCTTGGAACACCTCAAAAAAACTTTATTTTTTATTATTGTCTCCAGGGTTATCACTGAGGCTAAGTGCTTGCACTGTTCCCAGCAGCCATTTTCATTTCATTTTATTTTATTTATTTTCTAGGGCAGATATAAATTGAGGTGGGAAGTGAAAGGCAGAGAGAAAGATAGACACCTGCAGACTTGCTTCTCTATTCTTGAAACTCCCCCCACGAGTGGGACCCTGGAACCCAAGTCCTTTTGCTTGGTAACCTGTGGGCTCACGATCTGGCCCATACAAACAAAAGCCCTCTTATACTACATGTTTTATGGTCTAGGAATCATTCTGATAAGTGTCTCTCCTCCATTTCTCCATAACTTTAGAATGATAATGAACTGCACTTCTGAAATAATTTTGTACTATCTTTTGTTTTGAATTTCAAATAGTGAAAAGAAAATATTTGATGAATACCTTATCGTTTTCTGATTCCTTCATTATCATGAAATATTCCATTACCTATAACATTATGTTACTTATAATGTTATATTATTATGCCCAGATTAAGGGAGATGTGGTGGGAACTTGCACATGACTTTAACTGAGATCAAATATGGTTTAAGGATGGCAAGTTGACATTTGTTTTAAATTTATTCTTGTAAAATGTGAACAGTTCTTTTTAAAAAAATATTTATTTATTTATTCCCTTTTGTTGCCCTTGTTGTTTTATTATTATTGTTGTTGTTGGATAGGTCAGAGAGAAATGGAGAGAGGAGGGGAAGACAGAAAGGGGGAGAGAAAGATGGACACCTGCAGACTTGCTTCACCATTTGTGAAGTGACTCCCCTGCAGGTGGGGAGGTGGGGGCTTGAACAGGATCTTTACTCTGGTCCTTGTGCTTTGTGCCACCTGCATTTAACCTGCTGCACTACCACCCTATTCCCAACAATTCTTTAAAAAAAAGTAAGACTTTTTCTTGAGTGTTTTATAACTTAGATGGTATTAGATAGCTGGCAGTTAAATACATTTTTCTTTGTTGAATGTTGTTAGTGCTAATACACTAGTGTTAGGGAAACAACTTCAGATTCACACTAGAAAATTGAGGACTCTGGGGCCAGATTTGGGTGAAGCAGAAAGTTGACTTTATTGCACGCAGATTGAAAGCTCAGATCATTCTGTAAGCTTTCCGCCCTGAGTTCAAGTTTGGGTTCAATATACACCCCTTCAGCAAAGCGGAAGCAAGTTTACAGAAACTGAAGCTGTCTAATTTTTAATTTTTCTCTAACCCTTTCCACGTACTTAGCTCTTAAGCTGCTAGATACAGGGAAAGCCCCTTAGATTCTCGGAAAGCCCCTTCCAAGCATGGCAGGGCAGTGCAGCGGCTTGCTACTTGGGGTAGAGGGAGGGCAAGTTACAACCTGTCCTGTTTCTCACTTGTTTAGCTTTCCTCTTACATTTGTCTGTGTTCAACTTTCCTCTCACTAGTCTAGTATATTCAACTAGACTTATAATTAGAAAATTATTGCTATTCTGTATTTTTTTAAAATTAAATGGAGAAGCAGGGAGAGTGAGTGTGTGTGAGTGAAAGAGAGTACAGACCAAAGCTTCCTTGATTGAGGTGGGGGTGTTTTTCCCCTGGAATACACATGTGGCAGAGCAGTGCACTGACCAGGTGAGCTATCCTCCTGATCCCACTGCTGGTATTCGTATGCTACTGTTTGAACTTTTTATAAAATATGTGTTGGCTTTCAAGTAATATTTTATTCTTCCTAATATTATATAATTAACATGTTTTCTTAGTATTTGTATTCATTATCAGCCTATTTTCCCATTTACTTTACTAATAGATAGATAGCATAATGGTTATGCAAACAGATTCTCATGCCTGAGGCTCCAAAGTCCCAGGTTCAATCCCCTGTACCACCATAAACCAGAGCTGAGCAGTGCTCTGGTAGAAAAAAAAATAATAAAATAAAAAATAAAATAAAATTTAAAAATATTTTTTAAAAAAACACTTAATAATAAAACTAATATTTAAAAAAAAAACACTCTGAGAGTCTATGAGGAAAACATGCTGTCCCTCGAGTTTCCAGTGGGATTATAGAGTGATGCAACTTTGTTGGGGGGCATTAAACAATATTTCATATCCATTTACCCACAGACCCCATAGTCTTCCAGAAGCTCATGAGGAGCTGCTGAGGTGACAGCTCACATGGACAGTGTGCTGCTCCGCCCTGTGTGTGTGTCATGAAGGACGGCTGAGGTGACAGCTCACATGGACAGTGTGCTGCTCAGCAGTGTGTCACACATGTTCAAGTCCAGCCCCCACTGGGTTGAGGAGCATCTCCTGCTGTGGTATCTTTAACTTCTCTTCCTCTCTGCCTGCTGTCTCTACCTTTAAAAGCAAAAACACTAAAGAAGCTCATCTGAAAACTATACTGGGAAGAACCATAGAAAGATCAATGAAGCTATTCACTGCAATACTATTTGTAACAGAAAAAGAACTAGAGCACAAGCCTTCCATCAATAAGAGCTCTTGCTAAAATAAATTGAACCTAGGTCTGATCAAATCTCTAGATACAATGATCAATGAGCTGGAAATATAAGAAACAGAAAATCATGCTAAATGATAACATCAGAAACTAGTCAGTAAAGTCCGGACTAAGAAACAATAAAGGACAAAACTATGAAATGTCTTCCAAAAATAAATTGTAAGAAGTCAAAAAAAAATGGAGGAAGAAATCTAAATGCCCAAGTCAGTCGCATTCTGTGGATCTTATTTTGATAGTGATTTTAATAAACTTTAATTTTAAAAAGTATGGAGACAACCATGGAAATTTACAGTTATGAGATAAGTGAAGTTATTATGAGATTATGAAGACTAATGATTAATGATGATGATAGCATAGGATTTGGAGTTATTTCTCATAGCTATTCTTTATTTTTTCCACCAAGGTCACTACTGGGCTTGGAAATGACTCCACCACTCCCTATAGCTATTACTGTTCTTTCTTGTTGATGGAGGCTGAGAAACAGAGGCAATTGCATCGCTGCTGAAGATGCTTGCCCCATGCAGGTGGGTGACTCCCCAGATGAGTCGCCATGGGGCCCAGCACTGATATTTTGAAGAAATATACTGAAGCATTTCTGTTTAACATTCAGTCTCTGAATCTGATTTTAAGAACTGCCATGGGGTTAGTTATGGGTGTCACCAGTGATCATCCTGTAAGTAGAATGTTGCATATGAGTGATACTATCACCCTAATTTGACATGTGCTTACAAATTTCTCATGATACAATGAATAAAAAGAATTAGTGGATGGATATTCAAATTTGACAAGAAGAAATATTGATTATTGAGAAGTCAGGATGTTCAAATAAAAATAAATATCCCCTTTTTTCAAACCATGTTTTCATCTGTGACTAATAGTGGTCTACAAGATTATAATATTAGAGAGTACAATTACCAAAGTTCTGAGCACTCATGCTCCTGACAATAACCACAATAGTTCTCACAAAGTTATAGAGGCAACTCTTGGGTTCAGTGTGAGTGTGTGTGTGTGTGTGTGTGTGTGTGTTTCAGTTCTCTAGCTTCCACATGAATGAAACTACCTAGTAGTTGTCTTTTACCTCTTGTTAATGTCCCTTTTATACTTAAACAGAGTATGAACAGTCAACATATAATATACCTAAACATATTTTAGTTTTCAGGCCAAACGTAATACTTGGCTTTTAGTTCAGTCTCAGCTTGTGAAAAGCTAGCTGGCTCAATGTTCACTTAATGGTCTTATTTGGCATCTCAAAATGCATACTTGACAGTGACATAGTTATTACATAGATGGTCATCACTTTTTATCAAAATAGCAGCAATGATAGGAATTCAAGAATTCTTCTCAGTTGTCAACAATACTTCTGTTGGCATCACACATCCTGGCCTCAAACTATACTACAGAGCTACTATAATCAAAACAGCCGGTACTGCAAAGAAATCAGACACATAGATCAGTGGAACAGAATTGAAAGTCTGGAATTAAGTGCCCTTATCTACAGGCAACTTGTTTTTGACAAAAGGGGTCAGAACATGAAATGGTGAAAGGAGAGTTTTTTTCAACAAGTGGTGATGGAAAAACTGGGAAAATTGAATGAAACTGGACCACCATATATCACTGAGCACAAAAGTCAACTCCACATGGATCAAAAACATGGATATTAGACCAGAAACTATCAAATACTTCAAAGAAAGCATTGGCAGGACACTTCATGACCCATGCTTCAAGAAAATCTTCAGAGATTCAAATTCAACAGCAAAGAAAACAAAAACAAAAGTAAATCAGTGAAACTATATCAATTAAAAAGCTTCTGTACAAAGTTGAAAAACAAGATCAGAAGAGAAAACACAAAGCAGAACCTGGACTAGAGTTGGTGTATTGCAGTAAAAGTAAAAGACTCTAGGCTGGGGCGAGGGTTCAGGTCCTGAAACATTATGGCAGAGGAGGACCTGGTGAGGGTTGAATTGTTATATGGAAAACTGGGAAATGTTATGCATATACAAACTACTGTATTTTGCTATCAACTGCAAACCACTAATCCCCCAATAAAGAAATTAAAAAAAAAAAAAGGCTTCTACACAGCAAAGGGTATCACCAAACTAACAGAAAAACATCCTACAGCATGGGAGAAGATCTCTCTATATACAACATGCTTCAGAGAAGGGACAAATAACCAAAATTCATAGGGAGGTCAGTAGACTTAACAAACAACCCTATAAGAATATGGGGTGAGGACATGAACAGAAACCTTACAGAGGAAGAGAACCACAGAGTCAACAGACTCATGAGAAAGTGCTCAAAGTCATGGTCATCAGAGCAATTCAAGTAAAGACAACAATGAGATACCACTTCATACCTGTGAGGCTATTATATATGAGAAAAGCAGTAACAACACATATTGGAGAGGATGTAGAGAAAAGGGATACTCCTACACTGCTGGTGGGAGTGCAGAATGCTTTAACCCTTGTGGAAGACACACTGGAGATTTCTCGCAACACTAGAAGTAGACCTGCCCTGTGACCAAGCAATTTCTCTCCTGGGGATTTACCGAAAGGGAACAACATCAGAAAAGATCTGTGTATATCCATGTTCATAGCAGCATGATTTATAATCACCAAAACTTGGAAGCAACCCAGATGTCCATTGACAGATGAGGAGTTAAAAAAACCGTTGTATAGATACATGATAGAATACTATTCAGCTGTTAAAAATGATGAAGTCATCACCTCTCCATCATCTTGGATGAAACTGAAAGATATTGTGTTAAGGAAGATAAGGCAAGACTTCCATAGGTGGGACTACGGAGCAGCAGCAGCTGTGTTTCTCTACTCTCCTCTCCCGGGTCAACTAGGAATGCCAAAGGAGACCACCTGGGACCGCAACAAGACAGGACTAGAACGACTTCACGAACTCAGAAAATCTCCAGTGAGTGCAAACGCATGTGGCTAGTGGACAGAGAGGAGCCTAGGGAAAGATTAAGTGGCTGGTAACAGTCCAGCAGTTTACCAGTTGAGACACCACCTCCAGTCTGTTTCACCAACAAAAAAAACAGCTGAAGGGAGGAGAGGACTCCCCTGAGACTCACCAAATGCAGCTGTGAGTCTCCATTGCTACTGCCATCAGAACCTGGAAAATTGGCAGGGAGGCTCTGTGCTGACACCAGGGGACAGAGAACTAATGAGGAAACTCAGGAGAAGATCTACACCTTGGTGGCCTAGTGGTGGGGCTGTGAGAGTCTCTTTGCATAACCACTGGATTATCTCTGCCCAACCTTGCTTTATCTCTTGGTCAGGAATCAGTGATTAAGTCAAGAAGCCTACTTATAGTTTAAAAGCCCTCAGGCTCCCATAGAAAAACAAGAAAGAAAAAAAACAAGAGGCTTTTAAGCCACTGAGCTCCAACTCAGGGATTAAAATAATATTGAAACAACTGTGAACCCTTTAATTATCTTACTTAGACACAAGTCAATCCAGGCAAGAGTGATCAGTAATTTGAAAAGTACTGAGAGAGGGACCTCATAACATACTATATAGAATGGTTAAACCAACAAGAAGAAATATTGGAGTCCAGCTAAAATCCCCCCAAAGGTTGAAGCACAAAATAATGAGGTCAATATCCAAACACTAGTTAAGGAAATACTTACAGGAGTGAGTAAAGAGTTAGAAAGAATTGTCATCAGAAATACAGAAACAACAAATGAGACTCTGGAAGAAAACACTAATCATCTCAAGGTTTATTAGATAGCTGAAATAGCTGAGCTAAGAACACAACTATCTGAACAAGCTAAAGCAGTATCATTACAGGGTAACAAAATAGATGAACTTCAGAAAACAGTAGAGGGGAGAGAGAATAGAATCAATGAGGCTGAAGACAGAATTAGTAAGATCTAGGATGAATTAGAAACAATTTAAAAAAGAAGTAAGAGATCTCAAAAAGACATTAAGAGATACTGAAAACAACAACAGAGACCTATGGGATGAATTCAAAAGAAATAAAATATGCATTATAGGCTTACCCGAGGAAGAAAGAGAGGGAGAGGAAGAAAGCATTCTTCTGGACATAATAGCTGAGAACTTCTCTAGTCTAGACAACATCAAAGACATAAAGGTTCAAGAAGCCCAGAGAGTCCCAAACAGAATGAATCCAGATTTAAAGACACATCATTTTTAGAATGAAAAGGAATAAGGATATAGAAAGGATCCTGAAGGTTGCAGGATCCTACAGTCACCTACAGAGGAAAACCCATAAGATTAACAGAAGACTTCTCCACACAAACACTATAGGCCAGAAGAGAATGGTAAGATATCTGTCGAGTGCCCAATAAAAAAGGCTTTCAACAAAGACTACTGTATCCTGTTAGAATGTCATTCAGACTAGATTGAGCCAAAAAAAAAAAAAAAACCTTCTCAGATAAGCAACAGTTGAAAGAACCAACTATCACCAAGCCTGCCCTGAAAGAAGTTCTGGAAGGTTTCCTATAAACAGTCAGACCACAATAAATAGGCCATATAACATAATACTCTAAAACTCTACAAGAATGGCATTAAAATATCTTCAGTCTTTGATATCAATAAATATCAGTGGCCTGAATTCACCTATTAAAAGGCTCAGAGTAGGACGATGGATCAGAAAACACAACAATATGCTGTCTATAGGAAACCCACATAACTCAACAAGACAAACACAGACTCAAAGTGAAAGGATGGAAAACTATCATACAGGACAATGGCCCACAAAAAAGGGCAGGAACAGCTAGCTATTCTAATATCTGGCATGATAGACCTTAAAATAAATAAAATTTAAAAACATAGGGATCAACACTACTTAATTCTCAGTGGATCAGTCATTCAAGAGGACTTAACAATTATTAACATCTATGCATCCAGTAAGAAGCCATCTAAATACATCAAATATCTACTGAAAGAGCTACAGAAATATATTAACAGCAACACAGTAATAGTAGGGGACTTCAACACCCCACTCTCTCAACTGGACAGATCATCAGGGCAGAAAATCAATAAATAAACGAGGGAACTAATGAGGAGATAGATAAACTAGAACTATTGGACATTTTCAGTCATTCACCCCAAGAAACTGGAATATACATTTTAGTCAAGTCCACATGGGTCATTCTCAAGGATAAACCATATGTTAGGCCACAAAGACAGCATCCACAAATTCAAGAGCATCAAATCATCCCAAGCATTTTCTCAGACCACAGTAGAACTAAACTAACACTGAACAACCCACAAAATATTAGTAATAGTCCCCAAATGTGGAAGCTCAACAGTACACACCTTAACAACTACTGGGTTAAAGAGGAAATTAAGGAAGAAGTCAAAATGTTTGGAGAGTTCAATGAAAATAAAGACACAAGCTATTAAAATATTTGGGGCACAACTAAGGCAGTACTGAGAGGGAAATTCATAGCCATACAAGCACACATTAGGAAACAAAAAAAAGCACAAATAAATAGCCTGATTGCACATCTTAAAGACCTAGAAGAAGAAGAACAAAGGAACCCTAAAGCAACCAGAAGGACAGAAATCACTAAAGTTAGGGCAGAAATCAATAACATTGAAAATAAGAAAACCATATAAAGGATCAAGGAAAGTAAGTGTTGTTCTTCAAAAGAGTGAACAAAATTGACAAACCTTAAGTGCAACTCACAAAACAAAAAAATGGGGAAGACCCAAATAAATCAGATCATAAATGAAAGAGGAGATATCACAAAAGGCACCACAGAAATTCAACATATAATGCGAGACTTCTATGAACAGTTATATGCCACCAAGCTAGAGATCCTGGAAGAAATGGATGATTTCCTAGATACCTATGAACTTCCAAAATTAAGTAAAGAGGAACTAGATAACATGAACAGGCCACTCACAGCTAATGAAATTGAAACAGTTATCAAAAACCTTCCCAAGAATAAAAGTCCTGGACCAGATGGTTTTACAAATGAATTCTACAAAATTTTCAAAGGAGAACTAATACCTCTACTTTTAAAAGTCTTCCAGAAGATTGAAGACACTGGAATACTCCCTTCCAGCTTCTATGAAACGAACATCACTTTGATACCAAAAGCAGACAGGGACACAAAGGAAAAAGAAAACTATAGACAATATCTCTGATGAACATAGATGCTAAAATATTGAACACAATTCTAGCCAACCAGATACAACAGTATATTAAAAAGATTGTTCATCATGACCAAGTGGGATTTATCCCAGCCATGCAAGGTTGGTTTAGTATATGTAAATCAATCAACATGATCCACCACATCAACAAAAGCAAGACCAAAAAACCCATGGTCCTATCAATAGATGCAGAGAAATCCTTTGACAAAATATAACATCCCTTTGTTGGGTAGTATGCCACCTCCCCCTGGCTTCTGCTTAACCATATGCCTATATAGAGATTTACTGATCCAAAGCTTTGGTCTATTTACATGAATCACTTTTACATTTACATAAAGCACTCCCTCCAGGGCATTGGTGGTTCAGTGATAGGATTCTCGCCTGTTCCGCCCCCTCCTTGTCACACTCTGATTTTCACCAGTCACTTTTCTCTCCACCCTCTCTATATCACATCCTGTTTCCACCCTACTTGGAGAGTATAAAAACAGCTGCTCTTCTGATTAAAGACACTTGGAAATTGCTTTCCGGCTCCGAGAGTTCCAGAGTGTATCTCCTGTGAAGTTGGTGCGGCACGAGTTCCTGATCCCTCTCCCACCCAGCAGCCTAGATCGGCTCCAGTTGAGTTCTCTCCAAGCCAGAGAGCACTAGCTCGGGAAGAAGTACCCTCAGGCTATCCCGGCACCCTTTATGATCAAAACACTACAAAAAGTGGTAATAGATGGGAAATTCCTCCAGATAGTGAATTTTATATATAGCAAACCTACAGCCAACATCATACTCAATGGTAAAAAACTGGAAGCATTTCCCCTCAGATCAGGTACTAGACAGGGCTGCCCACTATCACCATTATTTTTCAACATAGTGTTGGAAGTTCTTGCCATAGTAACCAGGCAGGATCAAGGAATTAAAGGGATACAGATTGGAAGAGAAGTCAAAATTTCCCTATTTTCAGATGACATGATAGTATACATAGAAAAACATAAGGAATCCAGCAAGAAGCTTTTGGACATCATCATTGGATGGACTTTGAAATATTCATTTTAAGTGAAATAAGTCAGAAACAGAAGGATGAATATGGGATGATCTCACTCTCAGGCAGAAGTTGAAAAATAAGATCATAGGGTGGGGGAGACAGCATAATGGTTATGGAAACAGAATCTCCAACAAGGGCAACAAAAAGGGAAAATGAATAAATAAATATTAAAAAAAAAAGAATCTCATGCCCGAGGCTCCTAAATCCCAGGTCCAATTCCCAGCACCACCATATGCCAGAGCTGAGCAGTACTCTAGTATTTCTCTGTGTGTGTATGTCTCTTTCTCAGCATCGATCTCAAAAATAAATAAATAAATAAAATTAATTTTAAAAAATTAAAAAAAGAAAGAAAAACAAGATCAGAAGAGAAAACACAAGTAGAGCCTGAACTGGAATTGGCATATTGCACCAAAGTAAAAGACTCTGGGGTTGGTGGAGGGGAGATTATAGGTCCAAAAAGATGACAGAGGACCTAGAGGGGGTTGTATTATTATATGGAAAACTGAGAAATGTTATGCAATGTACAAACTATTGTATTTACTATTGAATGTAAATCATTTATTCCCCAATAAAGAAACTTAAAAAAAAAGAAAAAAATGAGCCAATATGTAGAAAATACAGTGGCTGGTGTGGGAACTTGATTTCAAAGCGTATGACTTGCATCAAGTTTCTGGCACTGTATAGGCTGTGTTGATTCTCTCTGTCTCTCTCACTCTGTAGGTCTTAAATGTATATTAAACATTTCTATTATGGAAAACACATTTTAAAAACTTTGAGGGAGCTGGGCGGTGGCACAGCGAGGTAAGTGCTCATGGCAGAATGTGTACTGACCAGTATTAGGATCCTGGTGAGTCCAGCTCCCCACCTGCAGGGGGTTCACTTCACAGGTGGTGAAGCAGGTCTGCAAGTGTCTATCTTTCTCTCCCTCTCTCAGTCTTCCTCATCTCTCTCAATTTCTCTCTGTCCTATCCAACAGCATCAATAACAACAACAGTAATAACAACAATGACGATAAGCAAGGGCAACAAAATGGAATAAAAAAATAAAGTTTAAAAAAAGCTTTGAAACTGCTCTTTTGTTCTTTTAATTCCAGATCAGAAAAACAGAACAGACATCAAAGATATCTAAAGAACAAATGCTAATAAAACAACACAAGCAAGTTTGGTGGCAGGAACATCAAAGGTTGAATGAAGTCAGGTAAGAAGTGTAGGGAATATGGATAAAAACATGAAGGAATTGCTAAGAGTGGCATTTATGTTGCTTGATGTTCTGTTACTTTCCATGTTAATTAAACCATTTAATCAGAAGCTAAAGTTACAGTTTGAGAGTGAGTCAAATTAAAATCCTTTCATTTCTTCAGTTCAATTTGAATCCAGTGAATATGTTAATATAGCTTTTACTTTCCTTAGGAAAAAATATATATTCACAGATAACTACTAATGGCTTACTCTTCTAAATCCATACTCAGCTGTGTTTCAGTCAGTGACTCCTTAGCACATGTGAATATAAGATTTGTCTACATGTATCTCTTTCCTACAAAAGGTGAACTGTTCTAGGGCCAGGGTCTCAGCATTCTTACAGTGCACATTACCTGGGAGCAGATAAGTACTTTCAGTAAGTGAATGGACAAGTGAACTTAGGTGCTCAGCTTGCTCAGTCAGTCTAGGTGGAGCTGCATCATCAGTAACTTGGTTAGTTTACACTTCTTTTTTAAAATATTTATTTATTTATTTATTCCCTTTTGTTGATCTTGTTGTTTTATTGTTGTTGTAGTTGTTGGATAGGACAGAGAGAATTGGAGAGAGGAGGGGAAGACAGAGGGTGAGAGAAAGATAGACACCTTCAGACCTGCTTCACTACCTGTGAAGTGACTTCCCTGCAGGTGGGGAGCCAGGGGCTCTAATCAGGATCCTTACACAGGTCCTCGAGCTTTGCGCCACATGCGCTTAACCCAGTGCACTACTGCCTGACTCCCTCAGTTTACACTTCTGACCTGTATTATTACTCCCAGAACTTCTGTCAAGATGAACTGAAGCAATCCTGTAGTTGATCTTAATTGTAATATTTGAAAATTATTTTTCAAGTATTACAATTCAGATATACTGTCTCCTTTATTTGTGAGAAATGTACAGTTTTAATAATGTGATATTTATTTGTTGAGTATGCATTTAAATGTTTCACATATATATTTTATATCAAAACACAGTTTTTGTAGTCCTAATGTATGTGTAGTTTCCAAACACCATTAACTTTATTGCCATTGTCATGTTTTTCAGCTTAGGTTCTTCTTCTCCCCTTTTTTTTTAACTTTAGATGATTTTCACATTAGGAGTTTCTTATTCTAGTAACTGAGTCCTATAATGGGAAGTAGAAGGTTCATGCTTTTAAGTAGTTTTCATCATCATATAACTTAAAATAGAATAACAAACATATAGACTTCATCACCATACTTTTGCGGTAAAGCAGACTAGATCTGTCTTATTCCTCAGCAAGTCACATAGTGTAGAAAGGATATTTGAGCTCATTAGATTTTTTTTGAAAATTTGCATAACTTGAATCAAAAGGGAAGTCTACTAGACAGTTTTAATTGTGAGTAGATGCTGAAACTCAGAATAAAGCCTGAGTTTGTTCACAATGTGCTCATTTATGCAAACTCTAATGGAAAAGAACATGCTGGGAAAGTTTTTTATTTTAGCTGTTCCACTCCCTTTCTGATGGTTTGACTTGTTTTTGAGGTAGATATAAAGAAGTATATAAATATTGTTATGGAAAGCATTCATAATAATGACCTAGTATCTTAAAACTATTATGTCCTGAAAATTGGATAAGAAGAATTTCAGGATACTTCCCTGTGTGGCTCTCGATGTAGGCTAATTTAGTGTGTGCTCAGTGAATTAAAAAACTAATAGTAACAAGATTAAATTTCTAGAAAAGAAAGAAGGAACTAAGAGGCTGTTGATAGTGCCTTTTTTAGGCCTTTCTGTTTGATGGCTGAGCTTATTATGTCTTCATCTAATCATAGCAGATTATTGAGCACTTTTACTTTGAGGAGTATAGTTGACCCTAATTTATGGATATGTGTACATGTGCCCAGGACAGACAACCCCACTATGTGTCCTGGAGCTCTGATTCCCCAGAACCCTGCCCCACTAGGGAAAGAGAGAGGCAGGCTGGAAGTATGGATCAACCTGTCAATGTTCATGTTCAGCAGGGAAGCAATTATAGAAGCCAGACCTTCCACCTTCTGCATCCCACAATGACCTTGGGTCCATCCTCCCAGAAGGTTAAATAGGAAAGCTATTAGGGGATGGGATGGGATACAGAATTCTGGTGGTGGGAATTGTGTGGAATTGTACCCCTCTTATCCTATGGTTTTGTCAATGTTTCCTTTTTATAAATAAAAAAAATAATTAATTAATTAATTAAAATTAATAAAATAAATTTGTCTTATTTTGTTTTGCTCACCATTTTCCACCTGACATCTTAACTGACAGCATTGCATCAGAGAACACAGTTTGGCAGATGTTGCCTGCATTCACAAACTAGAACTAGATTTATTATTATAATTTTTTTAAAAACTTTCCCCCATTTTGTTACCTTTGTTGTTTTATTGTTGTTGTTGTTGTTATTGCTGTCGTTGTTGTTGAATAGGACATAGAAATGGAGAGAGGAAAGGAAGACAGAGAAGGGGAGAGAAAGACACAACACCTGCAGACCTGTTTCATCGCTTGTGAGGCGACACCCCCTGCTGGTGGAGAGCCAGGGGCTCGAACCAGGATCCTTGCATAGATCCTTCTGTTTCACACCATGTGTGCTTAACCCACTGTGATATCACTCAACCCCTATTATTATTATTTATAACTCTTAAAGGACATAAAAGCCCTTGTGCTTTTTGTTGACCAGGATGCTTATCGAAATGATCTGAGTCAAAGTTTATCTTAGAAGCCAAATTGGAACTTACTGAAAGTGTCACATGCAAATTAGAACTTTGATCTCTCTTATGAACAGTATCTCTCCTCCTAATGGTTTGTTTATTCTCCTAAGGCTTCCTGGATGCTGAAAGTAAAAGGGACTTGAAGTAAATGGTTTCTAAGCACTAAATTTCGTTCTTTTAAATATTTATTTATTTTCCCTTTTGTTGCCCTTGTTGTTTAACATTGTTGTGGTTATTGATGTCATTTGATAGGACAGAGAGAAATGGAGAGAGGAGGGAAAGACAGAGAGGGGGAGAGAAAGACAGAGACCTGCAGACCTGCTTCACCACCTGTGAAGCAACTCCCTGCAGGTGGGGAGCCAGGGGCTCCAACTGGGATCCTTATGCGGGTCCTTGTGCTTTGTGCCACGTGCACTTAAACCGCTGCACCACCGCCTGACTCCCTAAGCACTGCATTTCTTATTGTTTATTATTCATTTATAGGAATTCATATGCTTTGCATATGAGTGTCTTATGCTAATAATGATTTATAAACTGTTCTCCCTTTTAGAAGGCTGCATTTTCATTTTGATGATAATTTCATTTGTTGTGCAGAACATTTTTAGTTTGATCTGACCACTTGTATTTATTTTTGTTTTCTTGTCAATGGAGGTAGATCCATGACGACATTGCCGAAGTCAGTGTTTACCAGCTAAAAGGAGTTTTGCTAGTGCTTTCTCCTCCTTCTCTTCCTCCTCTTTCTTCTCTTCCTACTTCTCCTCATCTTCTTCCTACTCCTTCTTCTCCTCCTCATCCTCTTCCTCCTTCTCCTCCACTTCCTTCACCTCCTCCTTTTCTTCCTCCTCTTCCTCCACTTCCTTCTCCTCCTCTTCCTCATCCTCCTTTTTTAAAACTTTATTTTAATTTGATGGAGAGCAAAATATGGAGAGATAGACACAGAGAGAAAGACCAGAGCCCTGCTTAGCTCCGGCTGATGGTGGTGCTAGGCATTGAGCTTGGGACTTCAGAGCTTTAGGCACAAAAGTTTAGCAGAACCATTTATGCTGCCCCCATCTCCCCTGCCCCACAGTGCTTCTATTCTTTGATGGTTTCAGATTTTGCATGGAGGCATTTAATCCATTTTTTTTGTGTTTTTTCTTAGTTTTATTGTGTTTTTTTTTTCAATAGAAAAGTCCATTTTGAGTTAGTTTTTCTGTGTGGTGTAAGATAGTGGTATAGTTTATTTCTTCTGCAAGGTCATTTTGTCTTCCAAATCCCACAGAAGCTCATCATGGCTACACTTTCAAAATCACTTCCTTATTGTCCCATGTTTGCCTGACTCTCCTCTTCATCTTCTGTTTTTATTGACTATTTTTCCTTTTAGTTCAGTCTCCTCTTTTTCTCTTGCCACCAGGGTTGTCACTGCATGCAGTTCTAGCACAATGACTCTACCATTCCCTGTGGCCATTTCCCCTTTGATTTCATTTTGTTCTCTGATAGAGACAGTGAGGATGAGAGAAGCAGAGAGGGGAGAGGAGACACATGCAGCACTGCTTCTCAGTCTCTGCCCCCAACCCCCAGCAGGTGGGGACTGAGGACTGACCCCCGGGTCCTTGTACGTGGGGATGGGTGCACTCTAGTGGGTGGCCTGCTACCCAGCCCTTTTGGGCAGGTGATGTCAGCTTGGTGTTTCTCAGTGGTTTCCCAATACCCTGAGCTCTCTCCACAGAAATAATGCCAGGAAGTGCCACATGCTTGCTGTTACTAGTACTGCTACTTATTGCCTGGCTTGTCCATGTAATATTTCTGTCTCAGTACCTGGCAGGTACCTAGTCTATGCTAGGAATTTAGAAAGTGCGTAAGTGAATGGAATTACATTAGATTGAATCTTTCTATTACTAGTGCCTCTTTATAACTGATATGTTGAAAATATGATAATAAAAAATTATGGACCTATGGGGATGCAGAGGTTACATAGGCTCCTATGCTGAATATGAGCCCCAGATCAAATCTATGGGGTCTACAGTTAATATTTATACACCTTTCCCATATTTGAGAGCTACTCTTTTCCCTGATCTAGCTTTCTAGCCATTTTTCCAGCCGTGACATCATCTTCCCAGACAATAACTTGGGTCCACCTGCATATCAGATGTCAGGCTCAGGAAAAAACTAATAAAGTCATGGGCCCTTTGAAATATACCTAAAATAGACCTAGTAACTATTTCCGAAACGGAGACCCAAAATCTTCATCTGCAATATTCCAGCCTTTAGGTTCATGATTAATCAACAATTTGTATGGCTTTATATGTTAACTCTTTTTCAGCCACCAGGTTCCAGATGCTGCCATGATGCCAACTGGATTTCCCTGGGCAGACAGCCCCACCTATGTGTCCTGGAGCCCTGCTTCTTCAGAGCCCTGCCTCACTAGGAAAGAGAGAGAAAGGCTGGGAGTATGGATCAACCTGTAAATGCCCATGTTTAGTGGGGAAGTAATTACACCTTCTGCACCCCATAATGACCCTGGGTCCATACTCCCAGAGGGTTAAAGAATAGGAAAGCTATCAGGGAATGGGATAAGGAGCTCTGGTGGTGTGAAGTGTACCCCCTCTTATCTTATGGTCTTGTCAGTGTTTCTAGTTTATAAATAAGTAAATTAAAAAATTATGATGATAAAAACTGATTGAAATAATGTCAATTTCAGATGTAAAATGGAGTCCGAAATAAAATCCTTTCTCAGTGAAGAGAATGTTGGAAAAGAATGTCTTTCTGATCTTAGGAATTTTGGTGAGATTTTTTTTTTTCTGTATTAAAAGTAGACTTTGGTTTTAAAGATAAAAACTCAGCTACTCAGATCATGTTATTTTATAGTAACTGATGCTTGTTTTTACTTTTTAATATATTTTATTTATTGGATAAATACAGAGATAAATTGAGAGGGGAGAGGGAGATAGAGAAGGAGAGAGACAGAGAGACACCTGCAGCACTGTTTCACCACTTGTGAAGCTTTCCCCCTGCAGGTGGGGACCAGGGGCTTAAACCTGGTTCCTTGTGCACCGTAATGTATGTGCTCACCCAAGTGTGCCACCACCTGCCCCCCTTTTCTATAGAAATGCAAAGATGAACTTGACTCTAATGATCTGAACTTTAAGAAATTTAAAACAGCAATTTGTTACTATGAGTTAATTGTATTTCATTATAGAACAAGAGTTATCAGAGCAGTGGTGCTCATATGTTAAAAATGTGATAAATCCTATTCAGCAATTGAGAACAGATCTGAAATACAGACAGCTGCAAATTTCACAGCACTCAACTTCACATACTGAGTTCAATTCAGTACTAGAACAGGTTAGTATATTACCTTTATCTTTAAGACCAAAATATGTCATTTTTCTACCAATATGATTGTTTGAAATAAGAAATAAATATATGTTTTGCATATATATTTCACTTACCTCCTCCTGATATTTCTTATCTGCATGTTTCCTGCCAGTTGACTGAATGTCTTCCCTGTAGAGCATAAGTCCTGTGGTCAGAGGTATACAAGATGTAGAGCGTTAGGTAAAATAGATACATATTATCTTTGGTCAGTGCCAGGGCTTCACCACTGCAGGCACACATAGAAGGGGAAGGGGGAAGACACCCAAGCTCCTACCAGGATGGTGGGTGCTGTGCTTGAGTCTGGATAGTACACGTGGCCAAGCGGGCATGCTGTCCAGTTGAATCTAGGTGAGCTCCTTCTTCAACCCTAGGTGGTTTTTTCTTACATGGTTTTCCATGTGTTCTGTAGCACTGTAGACCACACTGGGGCCTTGAGGTAGGGCTGCTCAGGATGGAAGAGGTGACTAAGATATAAATAAAGACACAGCCCAATGGAAGTAGAAGTCGCTATGACTTTTGTGCTTCCCATTTCTGCTTCAGTTTACGTGCCTGGACGCTCCTCAGGGGTCATATTTCTGATGAGAGTTGCCTGACTAGCCTCCCCAGAACCTTCCCCCAAAGTCCTGCAAAGGGGTTCCCTTTTAAACTTTCCCACCTTTTATTGACGTTGGGGAGAAATTCCATGCCTTTGAATATCAACATTGGATGGTCTGGGAGTTGAAAGCCATGGGAAAAGAATTGGACTCTCAACGATGAGGCCCCGAGTTTAATCCCCAGTAGTGCATGTACCAGAGCAATGCTCTGATTCTCCCTTTTACTACTGACTCTTGTATTAATAAACAAACAAACAAACAAATAACTATAAGAATTGTATTTAACAGAGCAAGTTGCCCACTACTAGTCTGAAATGTTGTGTAGGTTGACTCTGTGAAGAAACAGTTGAAAGCTGTCTTTGAAAGACTTAATCTGGAGCAACAGAAAACAGGAAAGGACACTTCAGACTGGAGTCTGAAAGTAAGTGTGGTGCACATGGCAAGGGCTTGGCACGTGAGCACTTTACCACCTGGGTATAACACTCATGAGACTTTCTTTTTCTTAGATACTAGACTATTCTGCAGAGGAGAGATGCCACCTAAGTGAAATCCCCATGGAATTAGAAACCTTGTCCTGCCCATACCCCAGTTTGAAATCTTCAATCCTAGATGAGTTCTGTAAATTTACAGAGAAATTTCAAAAGAAATTTCAAGATTCTGATGTGCTGTTAGAAGACATATGTAGGTAAGAAGATAAAACTACTTGAATTGTGTAAATTTTTTGTTCATTTATTCTTGGGGGGCTTAGTATACTTTGGATTTAGTGTTTTCTTGATTGTTGACTAGACTACTCAATTAACAAGTATTTAGATTCACTACTTGTTGGATAGAGAGTTTTTATTTAATAAAATGTTTTCTGGGAAATTAAGGTTTTTAAATGCTCTTTAAGGTTGAAATTAAAATCTTAAAAAGTTATGATTGAAAAAAGAGTTTTATATGCCAAGGTAAGAAATTATTTTCAAATATAAGATTTTAGTAACTGAATTTTCATTTCAAGATACAAAGCTCCCCTTCAGGGCAATGCATGAATCAGTACTGATAACTGATGACAGCAGATAGGGGGCCCATCAGGTTGTACCACCTGCAATCCACTGGAGTTTCTCCCACGGAAAACATACAGTGTTTCATAAATTATTTTTAAAAAGAAACATGCTAATTTTATAAAAGTGTACCTTTTGTTATAACCTGAGAGATAAGTATTCTTCCAAATGGCAAGTATTATTTAAGAGATTTGAGATAGGTTTTGACAGAGTTCTCTCCTCTAGGGTAGGTTTCATGTTAAAAGTCATTTAGTGAAGAAAGCCAGAAGTTCAGGCTCAGGTCTGATCAATAATCTGCTTCAGGTAGTGTGTTTATATGGAGTTTCTGGGGAATATGTTGTAGGTAAATATACTTTTTATTTTATTTTATTGGCCTCAGACTTCTCCCCAGTGCTTATATGTTTTAAAAGAATGAAGAACTAGTGAAGAGGTATATTTATAGTATATTTGAAGTAAAAGATTGTCACTTTGAAGTGGAAATATTTGTGCTTTTCACAGTTTGCAGAGCTTTACCTGTGAATGAAACTCTTCCATATGAAGCACTAGTGTCAGAAATAAACAGCAAGGAAACCTTCCATTTCTGTCAAGAAGTGCTCTTTGTCTTCATTTCTCCCTGACCCAAACTCTCCAGTTACAGCTTCTACTTCTCTCACCACACAGAGAGGTGATGAGAAATCCTGGATGACACGAGTCTTTCTTGGATTAAACTTCTTTCCTAATCGTCTGTTAGGGAGGTTGTACCTTCTGGTCTCCAAAGAGCCTTTTCCATGCCTCCATCTCTGTGTTCCCTTGCTCCTTCCCAACTTGCAACAGAGAGAAAAGTTTTATATATATATATAACTTATATGTGTTGATTGATTCATTAATTATACTTTAATTAAAATGCAGCCACAATGAAGCATTAACTCAACTATGCATTTCATATTAAATCTTTAATTATAAAATAAAATTCTCTTTCCTCTGCTCACTTCAGCCTTGCTGGAGACTCACACACCTCAGTGAGGTAGAGGGAGGACCATGCTTTTGAAGAGGGTGTTATCTGACTGGTCTCGGCAGTGAGGGAGATAAATATTTTGGCTGTTGCCCTAAAAGTTTTATTCCCAGATATCATCTTGTCCCTCTGGGAAGCCATCTGAGATTGTGGTTTCTGAGGTCAGCAACTTCCAGACATGGATGATTTTGCCATAACAGCGTGTTAAGGCCTTCCTTGCTCTAAGGCCTAACTTTCAAAGCTCATTTTCCTACCTTCCCTTGATTCTGAGTTCAGTTTTGTGGCTCTTTTCTGTAACACAGTGCCACTGCATCACTGCCATTACTGAAATACATATATTTCGTGCTAAGATGTCTATAGAGAGAAAAATCAGGAAAAAATAGTTTAGGAAGTGTTAATAGAGGAACTAAAATTCACTATGGAGTCTGAATAGTTCTTAGGGTTAGGATAAGCCAGAAAGTAACTGGGATGCTGTTCTAAGACAAGGTCCCTTATTAGAAGAATCAGCATTGTCAAAGTGACCATTCTATCCAGAGCCATCTACAGATTTCATGCCATCCCCATCAAAGTGGCACCAGATTTCTTTGAGAGAGTAGAACAAAAGTTACAATTCCTTTTTTTTACCCTGGAGTCATAAAAGACAATCTTGAGAAATAAGAATAACAATGGAGGCATCGTACTCCTAGATCTCAGACTATCGTAGGGCAATTGTCATCAAGCTGCTTGGAACTGGAACAAAACATGCTCCCAGACCAACAGATCAGAACTGAGAGTCCAGAAATAAGCTTCCACCATCAGGATAAGGGGCTAGGGGGCAAAGCATTAAATGGAGTATGGAGAGAGTTCAACAAATGGTGTTGTGAAAATTGGATTGAAAGATGCAGAGGAATGAAACTGGACCACCACATTCCACCACACTCAAAAGCAGATTCCAAATGGATCAAAGACACTAGGCTAGAAACCATGAAATACTTAGAGAAAAATACTGGCAGGGCTCTTTTCAACATATTTTTAAGACATCTTTGATGACTTTTATACAACCACAAGGAAAATGAAAGCAAAAGTAAACCAATGGGACTACATCGAGCTGAAACACTTCTGCACAGCAAAAGGAACCGTGACTTAAACACTCCTCAGAGTAGGAAACCTTTGCATGCCACACATCGAACAAAGGGCTAACCAAAATCTATAAAGAGCTCACCAGGCTCAGAAAAACAAACCAACAAAAAACTATCCAAAAATGAGGAGAGGATATGGACTGAGAATGCAAATAATGATAACAGTGAGATACCCTTTACATCTGTAAGATGTCATACACTAGAAAGGATAGTAACAATAAGTGTTGCTGAGGATGTGGAGAAAAAGGAACCCTTATATACTGCTGGTGGGAGTTAATGAGAAAGAGAGAGAAGGAGGGGCTAGGAAGAGAGGGAGAGAAAGAGGGAGGGAAAATGAGATCACATTCCTCTGGCACATGCAGTCTAAGAGTTGAATTCAGGACTCCATACCAAAGCCTGGTGTTCATAGAGGCTCAGCTACCCTTATTCTGACATGGCCACTTTCCCCTTTTGGTCCTTCTTACTGGAGACTGTGATGCATCATATAGATCAAGCACATTTATGTAAAGTTCCCACACAAGTGAGTGTGACCATATTTTAACCAGGTTAGTAAAACGGTGACCTTTGAGGTTAAACTCTCCATGGAGTGCTTTTAGTTACAGTCTTTTCACTCAATCAGAGGCCATAGACTCTGGGTTAACCCCAACTTTTATTTTCATTTTCCCTGTCTTGTACCAACTGGTGTCAACTGGAATGAGTCCATCTCCAGATTCGAAGGCTGACTGTTGGGAACATGTGTCAGTATAACCTCGTTTCTCAGGACACACTGACTAACTTGGGTATTGAAATCCATGCCAGGTGTCTTCTAGACACTTGTGAGCCATGGTGGTTTTTGTTCTGTGTCTATACAGAAGGGCTCACAGCTGGGTTTGCTATGGTAGCTTCTGTGGCTGAACGGAAACCACACACAAGAAGGCAAAGCTCAGAAAATCCTGTGGAAGTAGAACTGGTGTTGGTTTCTCTTTTTCTTTTTGGACAATATTTCTTTTTTATATTTTTTATTATCTTTACTCATTGGATAGAGGCATCCATAAATTGAGAGGAGAGGGGGCAGAAAGAAAGAGAGAAAGACAGAGAGATACCTGCAACACTGCTTCATCACTTGCAAAGCTTTCACTCTGCAGGTGGGGACCGGGAGCTTGAGCCTGGGTTTTTGTGCATTGTAATACGTCTGCTCAACCAGGTGTGCCACTGCCGCATTCCCTGGTGTCCAGTTTCATGAGGTTTCACTGCTGGGATTCTTCCCCCACTCCCCGACACACACTTTTTTTTTCTATATATATCCTTAGTGATTTAAAATGATTTGTAAGATTGTAAGATGACAAGGGTGTAGTCCTACATCATCACCCCTCCCCTTACCCCAGTCATAAACACTGCAATTCTCAGTTTTAGAGACAGCTTGGTGGTCTTTCTTTCTTTCTTTTTTTTTTTTCCACTGCTGACTTTCAAGGGTAAATGGTTCACATTCATATCTTAAGCCAGTGTGAGTTGGGCTTCTAGTAAAAACAACTCTTATTTTATACAACAGTTGATTTGATTTTAAAATATTCATGACTCATTAAATCAATCTGTCAATTTAATGTAATCTCAATTAAAGAATTGTTTAAAAGTATTCCAAAATATATTAGGAAAATTAAGCTTTAAAACACAGGCTTCCAAAATGAATAATAATTGGAAGTAGGGGTGATAAAACTTTAAAGCCCAGTATATATGTATATGTATACACATATATAATACACATGTTTATATGTTAATATAAAAATAAATCTGAAAGTTTTGTACATTTATAGACTGTGCAGCATATCAATTGGACAAAGAGGAAATTCAGAAAACACAAATCTATAATAATTAAGTTTATTATTGAGCAGTAATTTTTAACAACTGGGGGGAAGATTGGATTAGTTACGACATAGCAAAGTTGACAGGCAAATAGAAAACAAGGTTAGATCTTTTTCTTATTCCAGATGACTTAATAAATTTCAGGTGCCTTAAGTTGTCTGAAGAAAAAAGCCTTAACTAGATAAAAATCTTGAAATGGGAAGGACTTTTAAAAATGTGTTTTCTTAAAAGAAAAAGTTTAAATAAATTCAATGACATGTGGCTTGGTAAAACAGTAATAATAAGATTAAAAAGGTAAAAGTAAGTAAAAGCAATGACACAGGCATTTAAAAGAATAGAGCAGGTCAGTTTCTCAGGCAAGTTTATGTCTGTAAAGAATCGCTAACTGGGAGACAGGTGGTAGCGCAGCGGGTTAAGCACATGTGGCACAAAGCGCAAGGACCTGCGTAAGGATCCGGATTCCAGCCCCCGGCTCCCCACCTGTAGGGGAGTCACTTCACAGGCGGTGAAGCAGGTCTGCAGGTGTCTGTCTTTCTCTCCCCCTTTCCGTCTTCCCCTCCTCTCTCAATTTCTCTCTGTCCTATCTAACAATGACGACATCAATAACAACAACAATGATAACCACAACAATAAAAACAGGACAACAAAAGGAGATAAATAAATAAATAAATATTTTAAAAAAAAGGAATTGCTAACTTCCAGTCAGGCATGAAGGGTGTGTACAATTCGCCACTGAATCCTACAACAAGTGAAAATGTCAGTAACTCATAGACCCATAAGAGTGGTAAGGAAGAGGACAACACACAGAGTCAAAACTTCATCTGAGAAGAAACCTAGGAGGAGACACCTCCCAAGGAACTGGTGTCAGGGTAGAAAACATGAATCATGATTGACAAGTTGATCACAGCTGAATGTGGACAGTTTTGAGAATCCATTGCTCTGGGGAGCAGGCCAGAGAAAGCTGACTCTCTTAGCAGGGCCCATTCTCAGGAAAACTTCTCGTAACCCTAAACACTTGACATGTTATAGAGTCTGACCTGTTTTGGGGTAGTAGAATACTCAACTGCAGCCATCGCTGAACATGCATGTGGGGTTGAGGGGGACTCCCCAGCTCCAGTCTCCTTGAGTCATCCTCTGGGGAAGGGGGCACTGAGAAGTTCTGGGGAAGCTAACAGGCCAAGTGCTCAGAATTAACAAGAGACTTTACCACTCCATTACTAATGGTCTGTTTACCACAGTTTTTTTTTTTTTTTTTTTTTTTTTTTTAGCTGATAAGTCATATCTACCTCTCAGCAATAAAAAGTAAGAAGCTGAAAAACTGCCTTTTGAAGAATCTGATGAAGTGTCTAAAGTAGACTCAGATAATGGTGGCAATTTGAAATTAATGGACCAAGAATTAAAAAAAACTATGATTAATATGCTAAAAATTGTAGTAGAAAAACTAGGCATCAGGGGCCAGGCAGTAGCACACTTGGTTAAGCATACATAGTACAAAGCACAAAGACCTGCATAAGCATCCCAGTTCGAGCCCTGGGCTCCCTACCCGCATGGGGGAATGCTTCATAAGCAGTGAAGCAGGTCTGCAGGTGTCTCTTTCCCTATCTATTTCCCCCTCCTCTCTCAGATTCTCTCTGTCCTATCCAATAAAATGGAAAAAATGGCCTCCAGGAGCAGTAGCTTCTCAGTGCCAGCACTGAGCCCCAGAGATAACCCTGGAGGCAAAGAGAGAGAAAAAGAGAGAGAGAGAGAGAGAAAGAGAGAATAGAAAAAGAAAGAAAACTATGCATCATGCAGGAATGGATTGACAATGTAAGCAGAGTTGGGAATTCTAGGAAATATTCAAAAATAAGTTTTAGAGATCAAACACACCATAACAGAAATGAAAGATGCCCTGGGTATGTTCACTAGTAAATTCAGTATCACAGAATGTCTCTAAATTGAGTATGTTGTCCAGACTCCCTTCAGAAGATGGAACATTCTCTGCTGTTGTTGATCCAAGTTGAGGGCAAGATCCTGTGGGGGCCCACAAAGGGGTCAATTTGATATTCCTGATAGAGATGACTGGTAACAATGGAGAGAGGGATTTATTCGAGTTCTAGGCCCATCAAGTCTGTTTGGGAATCTCAGGACTCCCTGACTAGGGCCACAGCTGATGGGGTGGCATAATAGTGACTAAATAGTCATCCTTAAAGTATGCCAGTCTCTAGCCCTTATTCAGCTTTTGCAGTCCTTGCTTTGATAAGGTTAGCTTAGGAGTGAGTGAGCGAACTGCAATAGGAAGTAGTTGAGGAGGGTATCTAAGTCTAAGTAGACAGTATTTCATTATGAACTTTATACTGACTCACTGTAGACTATTGTGTACTTTTGTTTTCAGGTATATATTTTGCCCTAATTTATAGATACATGTGAACATATGCTCTATCTCATGGGACCTGGTCTATATCTAGGTTTGGGGACTTTGTTAGGAAATGAACCACCTGAAATGGAATTAGAGAATCCTATGAAAGGAAAGATCTCACCTGAGTAATGATGCTGAAGGGTTGACATTCCACACCTGAGGTCTCTGGACACACTCTAAAGTAAAGGATGATGAGATGGTACTCTTTGCATTGATTAGGTTGGGATCGGCAGATATCATTTGGTATGAATTGAGAGAAGCATGCAGGAAAGTGAACCCCACCCTAGAGGTTCCAGGACTGGGGGAAATACAGGCTCTGTAGAGGAAGTGGGAGGTTCCTGCTGTCTTAGGGTTCAAGAAGACAATAGTTATTGCTATACTCACATTATTTGGCAATTGTGTTAACTTTGAAAAATCCCTTTATTAGGATTTGCTGTATCATATGCAACATCATCATAATTTATGTCATTTGACATTATTTTGTATATAGGAGTGCCACCGGTTGCTTCTGTTCTCCCTGGTCTAAGCTTTTAAGAGAGTCAACATATCAAAGACTCAGCCTGTGTATTAAAATGACTCAGTCTGTGCTTTAAAAAGTTTGAGACTTTCAGTCAATTTTTCCCTTCTTATATTAATTAAATAGTGATTTATGACTACAAATTAATAGAAGTGTATATAAACACCATTCCTAGCACCAAAAGACTTGTCCCATCCCATCACCCTTGACCTCCACCGCCTCGGGAAGCCGAACATCCACCCCTTACCCTCACCCTAACCCCAAGGATTTTTCTTTGGTGCCCTACAACAGATTCAGTCAAATCCTACTTTTAGTTTCCCTTTCTGTTCTTCTTTCTCAGCTTCTGTTGATGAGTGGGATCATCCCATACTCATCTTTATCTCTCTGACTTAGCTCACTTAACATAATTCCTTCTATCTCTGTCCAAGATGGGTCAGAGAAGGTGGGTTCATTATTCTTAATAGCTACATAGACAATTTTCTTTAACCTTTTTAGCATTATTTTATTTTTAATGATTAGCTTTTGTTTGCAAAATTTCAGAATTTCATGGTTCATGCTCACATATATGCTAGTATAGCTCAGCACCTCTGCCACCAAAGGGCTAATACCCCCACCCCCCATCTCTGGTAACCACTATAGTTTGCAAAATTCTAAGGCTCAGTCTGTTTCCTTTCTCTATTTATTTATTTATTTATTTATTTATTTATTTATTTATTTATTTACTATTTTAGGTAATAAATACTAACATATCTAGCTGTTGCTTGATGAATACAAGATAGAGAAATGAAGAGAGAAATAATGATAGATAGGAAAGTGATCTTTATTTAATTGGTGGAGTCACAAATTCAAAACTTTGGAGCCTTGGGGCCAGGTGGTGGTGCACCTGGTTAAGCACACACATTACAGTGCATAAGGACCCAGGTTCAAGCCCCCAGTCCCCACTTGTAGGGGAAAGCTTCACGACTGGTAAAGCAGGCCTGCAGGTGTCTCTCTCCTTTATTATTATTATTATTTATAAAAAGGAAACACTGACAAAAACCATACGATAAGAGGGGTACAACTCCACACAATTCCCACCATTATTACCCCCACCCCCCGATAGCTTTTCTATTCTTTATCTCTCTGGAAGTATGGACCTTCATTACTTTCTCCTCTTCTCTCAATTTCTTTCTCTCTCTATCCAATAATAAATAATTTTTTTTTATTTAAGAAAGGATAAATTAACAAAACCATAGGGTAGGAGGGGTACAACTCCACACAATTCCCACCACACAATCTCCATATCCCACCCCCTCCCCTGATAGCTTTCCCACTCTCTATCCCTCTGGGAGCATGGACCCAGGGTCATTGTGGGTTGTAGAAGGTGGAAGGTCTGGCTTCTGTAATTGCTTCCCCGCTGAACACGGGTGTTGACTGGTTGATCCATACTCCCAGTCTGCCTCTCTCTTTGCCTAGTAGGGTGGGTCTCTGGGGAAGCTGAGCTCCAGGACACATTAGTGGGGTCTTCAGTCCAGGGAAGCCTGGCTGGCATCCTGATGACATCTGGAACCTGGTGACTGAAAAGAGAGTTAACATACAAAGCCAAATAAATTGTTGAGCAATCATGGACCCAAAGCTTGGAATAGTGGAGAGGAAGTGTTAGGGGGATACTCACTGCAAACTCTAGTGTACTTCTGCTTTCAGGTATATATTTTGCAGTAGTTTATGGATACGTGTGAACATATGCTCTCTCTCACAGAAACTGGTGTATATCTAGGTTTTGGGACTTTGTTAGAAAGTGAACCACCTGAGATGGAATTAGAGTATACTATGAAAGGAAAGTTCTCACCTGAGTAATGAAGCTGAAGGGTTGTCATTCCACACGTGAAGTCTCTGGACACAGTCTGAAGTGAAGCATGTTGAGGTGGCAATTGTTGTGTTGATTATGTTGTGATCAGCAGATGCAATATTATTTGATATGGATTGGGAGAGGCATACGGGAAAGTGGGCCCTATCCAAGGGTTCCAGGACTGGGGGAAGTAGAGGCTCTATAGTGGAGATGTGAGGTTGCTGCTGTCTTAGGGTTCAAAAAGACAATGGATAGTTAATGTTATCATCACATTATTTGGTAATTGGGTTAACTTTGAAAAGTCCTTTTGTTAGGGTTTGCTGTACACTACCCAGTATCTTGTATATAGCTGTGCTATTGGTTGCTTCTGATCTACTTAGTCTAGGCTTTTGAGAGAGTCTGCATATCAATTACACAGCCTATATATTAAAAAGATTCAGTCTGTGTTTTAAAAAACTTCAAGACATACAATTAATTTTCCCCCTCTCATATTAATTAACTAGTGATTTATATGACTACACTTTACTAGGAGTGTACATAAACACCATTCCCACCACCCAAAGACTGTGACCCATCCTTCCCACCCACTCCCACCCCCCACTGGCCCAGGAAGCTGCATGTCTACCCCTCACCACAGGGTTTTTACTTTGGTGCCTTAGTTACAATTTGGTCAAGTCCTGCTTTTAGTTTCCCTTTCAGATCTTCTTATTCAACTTCTGTTGATGAGTGGGATCATCCCATACTCATCTTTATCTTTCTGACTTAGCTCACTTAACATAATTCCTTGTATCTCTGTCCAAGATGGGTCAGAGAAGGTGGGTTCATTGTTCTTGATAGCTGCATAGTATTCCATTGTGTATATATACCACAGCTTTCTCAGCCACTCATCTGTTGTTGGGCACCTGGGTTGCTTCCAGGTTTTAGCTATTATGAATTGTGCTGCTATGAACATAGGAGTACACACCTCTTTTTGGTTGGGTGTTATGGAGTCCTTGGGGTATAACCCCAGGAGAGGAATTACTGGATCATATGGAAGGTCCATGTCTAGCCTTGTGAGAGTTTTCCATACTGCTCTCCACAGAGGCTGGACCAATTTACATTCCCACCAGCAATGTAAAAGGATTCCTCTGTCCCCACAACCTCTCCAGCATTTGTTGCTGCTGTCCTTTTTTATGCATGGCATTCTTACAGGAGTGAGGTGGTATACTAGTGTTGTCTTAATTTGCATTTCTCTGACAATCAGTGACCTAGAGCAGTTTTTCATATGTTTGTTAGCCTTTTTTTATCTCCTCTGAGGTGAATGTTTTGTTCATATCCTCTGCCCATTTTTGGATGGGGTCATTTGCTTTTTTGGTGCTAAGTTTGCTGAGCTCTTTAAATATTTTGGTGATTAGTTTCTTGTCTGATGTATGGCATGTGAAGATCTTCTCCCATTCTGTGAGGGGTCTCTTTGTTTGTTTAATAGTTTCTTTGTATGTGCAGAAGCTTTTAAATTTGATGTAGTCCCATTGGTTTGTTTCTGCTTTAGTCTTCCTTGCAATTGGGTTTGATTCATCAAAGATGTCCTTGAGGTGTAGGTGGGAAAGTGTTTTACCAATGTTTTCCTCTAAGTATTTGATTGTTTCTGGTCTGACATCCAGATCTTTGATCCATCTGGAGTTGATTTTTGTTTCTGGTGAGATAAGGTGGTTCAATTTCATTCTTCTGCATGTTACAATCCAGTTTTCCCTGCACCATTTATTGAAGAGAGCCTCCTTCTTCCATTTAATCCTTTGGGCCCCTCTCCTTTTATTATTATTATTATTATTTATAAAAAGAAAACACTGACAAAAACTATAGGATAAGAGGGGTACAACTCCACACAATTCCCACCACCAGAACTCTGTATCCCATTCCTATCCCCACCCCCTGATAGCTTTTCTATTCTTTATCTCTCTGGAAGTATGGACCTTCTTTAATTTCTCCTCTTCTCTCAATTTCTTTCTCTCTCTATCCAATAATAAATAATTTTTTTAAAAAAGGATCCTTAGGACTGGGTGGAATTGTTCTCTGCTAATGTGGTCTCGAGACTGTTGGAAATTTCCTGTGTCCTGGCACACTTCGCACCATGGTCTATATCTCTGGTCTGTGACTGTGTGCCAAGGGTAGCTTCTTCTTCTAGCGTTTGCCCTTCTTCTGTAGCCAGTCAACAACGTCAGGTTGAGCCTGATGTAAAGTTTCGAGACCTCCTTTGAATCTGGAGAGGTGGCAGTCGTTGACTATGTGGGTCATAGTCTGTCTGTAGCCGCAGGGGCAGTTCGGGTCGTCTCTGGCTCCCCAGCGATGGAACATAGTGGCGCACCGGCCATGGCCTGTTCGATAGCGATTGAGGAGGACCCAATCATAACGTGCTAGGTCAAAGCCGGGTTGACGCTTACAGGGGTCTGTGATGAGGTGTTTGTTCTTTACCTCAGCTGACTTCCAACTCTGTTTCCAAGAGACTGGAACAGAGAAGTTCAGTGTAGGTGTAGGGGACCAGATTGGGTGACGAGACGTCAAGCGTTGGACAGGGTGGACGAAGATATCCGCGTATATTGGCAGGTCCAGTTGAGCATAGACGTGGGAAATGAACTTAGATGATGCCGCATTCCGACAAATATCTGGCGGGGCGATGTTGCTAAGAACTGGCAGCCATGGAACCGGGGTGGAATGGATGGTTCCAGAAATTATCCTCATGGAGGAATATAATTTGGAATCGACCAAGTGGACATGGGGGCTACGGAACCATACTGGGGCACAGTATTCTGCAGTGGAATAGCATAATGCCAGAGATGATGATCGTAGTGTGGAAGCGCTTGCGCCCCATGAGGAGCTAGCCAGTCTTGCAATGATGTAATTCCTCGCGCCCACCTTTGCTGCAGTTTTTATGAGATGTTCGTGAAATGACAGAGTGCGATCGAGAGTAACGCCAAGATAGACTGGCTGGGCTTCATGCCGGATTCTCGTAACGTCAAGTTGCACATTAAGCTCATGCGAGGCCGAGGCATGGTGTAGATGGAAAACAGATGATACCGTTTTTGCAGTGCTAGGGATTAGTCGCCATTTTTTTTACAGTAATCAGATATCAGAGACATGTCTTTCGTGAGTGTTTCTTCGAGGATGTCGAACTTGGATGCCTGAGTTGCACAGCAGATGTCATCGGCATAGATGAACTTCCTTGAAGAAGTTTCTGGGAGGTCATTGATGTAAATATTAAATATCGTAGGAGCCAGAACAGAGCCCTGGGGGAGGCCACTTAAGACAAGTCTCCATCTGCTAGACTTGTCACCCAGATGCACCCAGAATCTTCTGTTTGGAGAAGAAACAATATAGTGTAGCTAATATGCTATAAAGAATCCGTAAAAAAAATAAAAATGGAAATGCCATGTAATATGTGTCACACACTTGTGCATTTATCCCAAAGGACCCCCAAACACTAATTTGAAGGAATATATCTACCTTCTGTGTCTGTGACTGTACTATTCATAGCAGCTGAAATATGGAGTCAGCTGCAATGCTCTTCAGTAGGTGACTAAATACCAAGCCTGGGATCTCTCTGAAGTGGAAGACTACCCTACTCTTGAGAAAGAAATTTAAAAAAAGATACAATGTGTAAGGACTAGTAAGATCTGCATTATTCACAGAAACAAAGAATGGGCCAAGTGCTCATTCACTGCTTCTACTACCTGTAGATACAAAGAAAGCTGAAAAGTGCAAGATAGAAAACACTCCACTGGACTGTGGGGGCTCTTCCCCCATGCCTGTACTCACCTTCTTGAGGGCTGAAAGTCACAAACACCAAAATGATCCCAGGTCATGGCCAGCCTAATGGGGATGTCTCAGTGTTGGAGTCACATAGCATATAAAGAATAGGATATAAAGAATGAAGATTTTGATTAGGTAAAGTAATAAGCTAAGATATATTTGTTATCAACAAGTATCTTTGAGTATTTTTGGTAGTGTAGTATTCCATATCCCCCTAACAAATAAACATGTGTTGTATGACAGTTAGACTTAGTTAGATTTCCTGTAAAGATTATAAAAATCCAAAGGTGAAACTTCATTATATTTTATAATGATTACATAATAAAGAACATTTGAAATTAAAAAAAAAAGAAAGATGACACCACACCCATTAAGACAAAACTGAGGGAAATTAAGCTAAAGCTAAGCTGACCATACTATGCAGAATGAGTAAGGAAGTAAAAAACAACCACTAAGTGATTTCACTCATATCAGCAGGAAAAATAACTAAAATAAACAAACTTCCAAAACAACCAAATTGACTGTTAGACTGTGAAAACCATGCTTGTTACCAGAGGGGAGCTGGGGGAAGATGAGAAAGGGTGGGTAGTAAAACCACTTTGCTGCAGTGGCACTTGGGGGAGTCTCTGTGGTATATCTATTTTTATTGTTGCCCTTTTTTATTGTTGTTGTAGTTATTATTATTGTTGTATTGATGTCATCATCGTTATATAGGACAGAGAAAAATGGAGAGAGAGGAGTGTCGGGCTAGTAACTCGAGAGAGATGACCCAGGAACCGAGCTGGTGGTGGCAAGGCGGTTCAAATCTTTATTCATTCCTGTGCCCCAGCTCTTAAAGGCCGGAAAACAAAAGTGGCAAGTTGGAAATGGAAGTGGCTTAATAATACCATACATGGTTAGGAAAGGGGCGAAGAAAGGTAAAAGAGGACTGGGAAAGGTAGGAACTTCCTTAGCAACTGTTGTGAGGGGTTTAACTGGTAGTATTAATAATATCCTGCAGGCAGGGAGGGTTTTGAGGGTAAGAAAAGAATATATCAAATGAGCAGAATGGGTGGGGAAATAGGGAGGACACCTTAAGTCATTTGCTAGACAAAGCAGAACATTGATATGTAGATAATAAGAGAGTGGGCCATTGTATCAAGGAATGCAGGGTGAAGCAGGGGAGCTCGCTTAATGTTTTAATGAATGCGGAGCCCCTGGAGGTAGAAAAATACAGGGTCTCTGGAGATGGGAGTAATTGACATGGAAGCAAAAAAAACTGAGTGATGAGAGTGAAGGGTTGGCATTTTATGCCTGATGTCTCTGTTCAGTCTGAGGTGAAGCATGCTGAGATGATACTCTTTGTATTGAATAGGTTGGACTTGGAAGTTGCAATATCATTTGATATGACTTGAGAGAAGAATGCAGGGAAGTGAGCCCCAACCCACTCACTCCAAAGCTAACCTTATCAAAGCAAGGACTGAAAAAGCTGCATAAGGGCAATAGACTGGCATATTTTAACAATGTCTCTTTAGTCACTATCAGGCCATTCCACCAACTGGGGCCCTAACTGGGGAATCCTGAGATTCCCAAACAGACTTGATGGGCTTATGTTGTTAAAATTTGGGGCTCCAGCAGGCCGGGCTAGCTTCGCAGTGGTAGACAGAGACAGAGACTCGAAGACACATGGTTGGGCAGGGAAGCTATATTTCTTTATTCAGGAACAATGATTCATAAACTAACCCAAACTAATCACCAAACAAAACTCTCCTGCCTCCTTCCTCCGTGGCAGCGCCAAGAACTCTTGAACTCTGGAACCCTGGAACTCTGTCGGGGTTCCTTGGGCCGGGGATAAGCGGGCCCATGAAAACTAGCAGGACTGAACCAATTTTCTTGGCAGGGGGAGAGCTAGAACAAACCAATGTAAAGCATACAACAATTCCCCCTTTTCTTTTTAACTAAATGACTACAGTATCAAGGGTGTGGGGTGAACAGAAACCGATATCATACAGGCATTTTTTAAAAAGAAACTGGCACAAACATGGAGAAATATGTAAGCGAGTAACAAGAACCAGTGTGCTGCCAAGGGAAGGCCTGAGGGGGTCATTTTTTTGCCTCTGTGGGCAAAACTTTATCAGCTTAAAAAAACATTTCTTGCCTCTGGGGGGTGTACTTGCCTCGACGGACATTTGTATGGGGGTGGGGAACCGCCTAGAGTCCCAAAGGCAGCTGGCTGCAATTTACTTACTATGAAACAAAACTTCTTATTAGTATAACCACAGCACAATCTAAACTTTCTAATAGAGAAAGAATTTGAGACTTTTACATATCAACAACGTCTTTTTAACCTTTTGTTACACCCATTCAAGATGGAGAAACACCCTAGGTGTGCGCAGGAAAGAAAACCTCAGGCATGAGAATAATTAGCATAGCCATTGTGCAATCTACCATTTCTAATAGAGAAGGTAATCGAGAGTTTTACATATCAACAAGTCTATTTAACCTTTTGTTACACCCATTCGAGATGGAGACACACCCTAGGTGTGCGCAGGTCTTGTTTAGACCAATTTAGTTAAAATATATTGATTGTTAACTAATTTTTACCTCAGACTTTAAATGTAAGTTAATTTTATCTTTATGAGAATTATATTGAAAACCTTTTTCATTTAACTTTGCCTAGTAAGAATTTAGCCTTAAAGTTACATTTTTAACCTTAAAGTTACTGTTCACCAAACTTTAAACACACACATAAACATGGTCATTAATACACAAGGAGAGAAATCTTTGTTACGAAGAATGTCATTTTAAACACGAATTTAGATCTGTACTGTCTTAGTTTTTTGGGGGGGTCACCATCTGGAGGTGGCCTCCCGCTCAGCTCCATGTCAAGGAATTGTAGGTTGCGATCACTGCACGAATCTCTGCCTACTCCAGCTTGTCTGCCTTCAGACCGGAGCTGAGGATCTCAGCCAGGGGACCCAGTTTCAGCAGGGAGCCTGGGGGTCCGGGAGGTCCGGGATCTGTATAGAATTCATAGCCCGAGGGCGGGCAGGCCAGCCTTGTAGAAGGCGCGGGGCGAGGTGCCCTGGGGTGGCAAGCCATGATAGGCCGCCGCGGCCCTGCCCCATGACCCTGTCATATCTGCTGCCCTGTTCCATGGCCCTGCCATGTCTGCTGCCCTGCTCGCAGTGGCCGAGCAGCGTGGAGGGATCCCGCACCCAGTGCCCTGCGCCACGCGGTGGACAGCCGGCTCCTGTGGGCTGGCCTGCGTGCTGGCATTGGGCTCCTGCATGCTGGCATTGGGCTCCAGTGTGTTGGCATTGGGCTCCAGCATGTTGGCATCGGGCTCCAGCGTGTTGGCATTGGGTTCCTGTGTGCTGGCATTGGCCTCTTGTGGGCTGCGTGGCTGCGGGCGCGGTGTGCGGGGTTGTTTGGGCGCAGTTGGCTGGCTGGCTGTCTGTCTGGCTGCTCCACCAGGTGGAAACAGCAGCCTGTGGCTCGCCCCCCACCCACTGGCTCTTCCCGGCGCCGCTGGCTGCTCTGAGTGCGTCCGAGCGAGTGGAAACCACAGAGTGGTCCAGAGATAAATGTTCCAGAAACAGCAAAACAGTCTCATGAAGAAAGGGCAGAGGCCTTTGGAAATCTCTTCACAAGCAGAAGAGAAGGCCATTGTACATAGGTAGCCAAATTGTCTTCACTTATCTGAGAGATGTGCAGGTCAGGTCCACGTGGGCCCCATTTGTTGTTAAAATTCGGAGGCTCCAGCTGGCTGGACTAACTTCACGGGCGGATAACAGAGACGACCAGAGACACACGGTTGGGCAGGGAAGCTATATTTCTTTATTCAGGAACAACAATTCATAAACTAATCACCAAAAAGAACTCTCCTGCCTCCTTCCCCCACGGCGGCGCCAAGCACTCTCGAACTCTGGAACTCTCTCGGGGTTCCTTGGGGTGGGGACAAGCGGGCCCGCGAAAACTAGCAGGAGTAAACCAATTTTCCTGGCAGGGGGAGAGCTAGAACAAACCAATGTAAAGCATACAACAGGCTTTGAACTCGAATAAATCCCTCTCTCCATTGTTACTGGTCATCTCTATCAGGAACAACAAAATAGACCCCTTTGTGGGCCCCCATAGGACCTTGCCCTCAACCTGGATCAACAATGGTAGAGAATGTTTCATCCTCCAAAGGGAGGATGGACAACATACTCTATGCTACATCTAAGGAAGATGGGTCGATACTAGGGCAGCATGGAATGTTCCTACTCATGACCACAGAATGTGAGCTCATATCTAGAAGGATGCAGAGGTCACACAGGCTCCTAAGCTAATTATGGTCCCCAGATCACATCAAATCGTTGAGGTTTACAGTTAACTATAATCCCTTTCCTATGTTAGGGAGCTACTCTCTTCCCTGATCCAGCTTTCTGGTCCTTTTTCCAGCCATGACATAATTTCCCCAGACAATGACTTAGATCCACCTTGAGCTTATCAGATTTCAGGCTCAGGCAAAAAAAAAAAAAAAAAACTAGTATAGCTATAGGCCCATTGAAATATAACTAAAATATTCCTACTAGCTATCTACAAAGCACAGGACCCCCCAACACTTCATCTGTACTATTCCAGCCTTTAGGGCCATGACTGTTCAACAATTTGCTTAGCTTTGTATGTTAACTCTCTTTTAAGCTACCAGATTCCAGATGCTAGCATGATGCGTCCAGACTTCCCTGGACAGACACCACCACCAATGTGCTTTGGAGCTCCGATTCCCCAGAGCCCTCCCCCACTAGGGAAAGAGAGAGACATGCTGGGAGTATGGATCGACCAGTCAACACCCATGTTCAGCAGGGAAGCAATTACAGAAGCCAGACCTTCAACTTTCTGCATCCCACAATGATCTTGGGTCCATACTCCCAGAGGGTTAAAGAATAGGAAAGCTATCACGGGAGGGGATGGGATACAGTGGTCTGGTAGTTGGAATTGTGTGAAGTATCTCTCTTATCCTATGGTTTTGTCAATGTTTCCTTTTTATAAATAAAAAATTAAAAAAAAACAGTAGCCATAAGAAATGTCTAGTTTGGGGGCTGGATGGTGGTGCATCTGGTTGAGTGCACATGTTTCAACATATAAGGACCAGGGTTCAAGCCCCTGGTCCCCACCTGCAGGGTGAAAGCTTTGCGAGTGGTGAAACTGCTGCCAGTGTCTCTCTGTCTATCTCCCTAGCATCTCAATTTCTAACTCTCTCTATTCAGTAAATAAAGATAATATAAATTATTAAGAAGAAATGCCTAGTTTGAGAGGTCTTATTGCTGGCATCTCAACAGCCCACATCTGCCTTTTTGATATATTTGTCTCCACTAGAAACCACACAGTGTAGTGGCACACAAAACTACATTTTAATTTTATTTCAAAAAACTTTATTAGTGATTTAATAATGATTAACAAGATTAAAAATAACATGGGTATAATTCTATACAGTCCCTACTACCAGCGTTCTTTATCCTATCTACCCCCTCCACTGCAAAATTACCTATTCTTTATCCCTCTGGGATCATGGACCCAGTATAATTGTGGAGTGCAGAAGGTGTGAGGTCTGGCTTCTGTACTGGTTTAATCCCTCAAGGCTGAAAAAGCTGACTTTTATACAATGAAGGAATAAGAGTCATTGATGAAAGGTTTCTACTTTTCACTGAGTGTGAAATCAAATTATTCTTGAATCAATAAGATTGAAGAAAATGACTATCACAACTTGACAGATTTGCATCCAGGACATTTGACATTGTTATTTCATAGTCTGGGCAATACATAGAGAATTTTTTATTAAAATAATGAAATATATGTTTTGCAATAAGCAGAGACAGGATTAAAATTTCTATGGACAAAGCTGTCAAATGCTGACATCAGAGTAATCATAATGTCTGTTTTACATATCAGATCAGTTGTTCATAACAAGTTTTTCTTCTACCTCAAAGTCTGACTGGATAAATATGAATTTACAGAGAAACTGTATCAGAAGTGAGACTGGAGTGCTTGAGATGTGCACAACTAAAGCCAGGATGCTTACCAGTGTGCTGACTCACCATTGCAGGCCTTCATAGAAAATCAAGTTGACCATTTTTAATGGCTACAGCTCAACAAACTAAGAAAGAGTGCAGTGACTTTCTAATCCATTCTCATAATTTCTTTTTAAATTTTATTTGTAAAATGGAAATATTGACAAGACCATAAGATCAAAGGGGTAAAATAAGCACACAGTTCTCACCACTGGAACTCTGTATCCAATCCCCTCCCTTGATAGCTTTCCTATTCTTTATCCCTCTGGGAACATGGACCCAGGATCATCATGGGGTGCAGAAGATGGAAGGTCTGGCTTCTTTAATTGCTTCTCTGCTGAACATGAGTGTTGGCAGGTGGATCCACACCCCCAGCCTGTTTCTGTCTTTCCCTAGTGGGTCAGGGCTCTGGGGAGGTGGGGTTCTAGGACACATTGGTGAGGTCGTCTGCCCAGGAAGGTCAGGATGGCATCATGGTAACATCTGCAACTGTATGGCTGAAAAATCATTAAGATATAAAGCAGAACAAACTGTTAATAATTTCATAATTACTTACTAGTTACTAGTAGTTGCTTTGCTGTGACATTATAGCAATTGTATGTGTAAAGTAAAATTTCAAGAAGCCTTCATGATGATTATTAAGTTATTTTTCATGTAGTCACAAAGAACAAGGCTAGTTTTACTATTCTTGCCTTTGAACCTGGAGAACTATATCATGACATGAATATAAAGTGACTTTATTCCCTTTATTACACTTTGAAATATTCTTGTAACCACCTAATACACAGAAGAGGACATTGGCAGGACACTCCTCTATGTTTTGATTTGGAAACACCTTTGATGAATTGAGTCCACCAGCAAGGAAAACAAAAACAAAAATAGACCAGTGGGAGTAAACCAAATTGAAAAGCTTCTGTACAACAAGAGAAAATATCAGCAAAACATAAAGACACCCTACTGACTGGGAAGAGGCCATTGAGATCATACAGCAGACAGAGGGATAATAACTAAACTACAAAGTTCAGAAAGCTCAGTAACAAAAGAACAAGCAACCCTGTTAACAAACGTGGAAGAAGACATGGAGACATGAACAGAATGTTCACCAGAGAGTAGATCCAGATGGCCAAACGACATATGAGATGCTGGGGCTTAGTGCGGTGACTTCATCCGGGAAGGTAGGCTTACCGAGTCTCCATCACTAGTTCAAGAGACTATGTGATAAAGAAAGGGACTCAGGGAGGATTCTGATACGAACACTCTCAGTTTATTCAGGGGTTGGCTTGGGTATATATAGAGATTTAAACAAAGAACATTTTTCAAATATGTCAGAAATTACAGGTTTCTTAAAGGTCAGCTTGCCCCTATGGTAGGGGCCTGGTATGACAAGAAGTGATGCGATACATATGGGTCAAGACAATTATTCTCCATGATGCAAACAGGTTAATTTTCTAAGGGCATTTGAGAGAAGCATAGGGGTTAAACCAGTAGGGTGAGATAGAGAGAAGATAAACAAGGCTTGATGCAAATAGATATCAAAAGGCATAAGGAAATAGTGTTTTGAGGCTCCACTGTCTGGTGTTGGGGTGTAACATGGAGTGTGTTTCTCCTTTGTGAATGAACCTTAAAGCAGGCAGCCATGTGGCCTACCAGCGGGGAGAAACTATATGCAAGAGGTCTGCAGGTTTTCTGTGAGCCTGGGAGGCTAACAAGGCAAGCTTAGTCTGGGAGACTTTTTCCCTCTTGGTTTATTTCTATGATGAGAGAGGCTAACAAGTGGGGTGTCTTTCCAGACCTCCATCCGAGGATGGGGTCTCCACTAAGCTCTACCAAGCTTTCACATAGTCCCACAATGAACAAATGCTCAAAGTCACTGATCATCAGAGAAATGGAAACAAAGACAACAATGAAACACCACTTCACACCAGCGATAATGTCATTCATCAGAAGGGATAGAAACAACCACTTCTGGTGAGCATGGATCTGGTGGGAAGGGAAAGGGGAAGAACCTTCTAGGCTGCTCTGGGAGTGGAAGTTGGTAAACTCCCTGGGAAGACAGTCTGGACATACTTCAGAACATTAGAAGCAGACCTGCCCTGGAGCCTGCCAAGTCTTCTAAGGGTCTATTCTAGGAAGACAACAGCTTTTTAGTGCAAAAACTAAACTCAATTTTTAGCTTACATTTCTTTTTTTAATTAAAAAATTAGACCCTAAAGAACGAAACACATTCATCCAAAAAGATCTGTGTACACATAGCAAAATTTGTACTGTGTACTCATAGCACAATTTGTAATAGCCAAAATCTGGAAACAACCTAGGTGTCCAACAACAGATGAGTGGCTGAGAAAGTTATGATGGAATACTACTCAGCTATGAAAAATGATGGCTTCATCTTCTTCACCCCATCTTGGATGGAGCTTGAAGAAACCATGTAAGAAAGGTCAGCCAGAAAGAGAAGGATGAATATGGGATTATCCCACTCATAGACAAAAGTGGATTAATAAGAACAGAAGGGGAAACATAAAGCAAAACTTTGACTGGAGTTGGTGTACTGCACCAGAGTAGACTGTGGGGGTGGAGGTGCTTGATGTTGGTGGAGGACCTATGTGGGGGGTGAGAGTGTTTTGAAAAAAACTGAGAAATTTTACATATGTACCAACAACTATATTTACTGTGCACTGTAGGTCCTTAACCTCCCCCAGTAAAAAATAAAAATAAAATAAATCACTGTGACTAATAAGGTGCAAGGTATGACTTAGAAGCCTTATCAAAGTTACTTGAATTCCAAAAATATATATTCTAAGTGAAGAGTTGAGCTTTCTTTGTAAATTATTCTGAAACACACACACACACACACACACACACACACCTCAGTAAAAACAGTATGTTTATCATGGGAGTTTTCCTTCCCAAATAAGTTTCTATCTTCCCCTAGGTCCTCCTATAAGAAATTCTGGAGCCATCACTTTAGAATCTAGGCATAGTCTCCATTTCCTCTCACCCTCACAGAAGAGTGTGATTCTGGCTGCTTATACAAGGTCTCCCTGACTTTAAACTATGGACAATTTTGTTGTGGAAGTTTTCCAGCCACTCTCCTGAAAGTCCACTTTACCATGGCCATTAACTTTCACCTGAGTGCAAGGTCCCAGAAACCTGCAGGTGAGGCTTGCAAGTGGAGCAGAACCTCCTGGAACATAGTACACACACACGCCTCCCCCCCAACACTCACACAACCATGCACACACACAAGCACACACACACACACACAAACAGAAGCCACAGGGAAGATTCTTCTGGTCATAAATGTGTCCGCAGACAGCTTCCCCTCCCATAGGCTGGGGGGAAATCAAAGGAATTCAAATCTGGATAGTTGCCTAGAGGGGGATGGTGGTAGATTAAGAATCAATGTCAGGCCCCAGGGTGATTAGACTGGGTGTTTGAATGTGTCAGGTTGCGTCTCGGGGAAGAGAGGAGACCAGGAACTCATGGCTGAGTGGGAACACAATGCTTTATTCACACGGACACTCCAGAGTAGGGTATGAGCACAGTGGTTTAGGCCACGTGGAGCTAACAAAATGACCACCTCCCACTATGCCCACCAGCCCTTCTCCAGGTCTTCTCCGGGTCAGGACACCGAAAAGAAAAGGGGCGAAATTGGAATAGCAGCTGGTTCCATAGGGTAAAAACTGGAAGTGGCAAGTTGGAAATGGAAATGGCCAGGAAAGGGGGTGGAGAGAGGCAAAAGGCATGCTGGGAGGTGAAAGTGTCCCTAGCAACTGTTGCGATGGTTTTAACTGAATTAGCAATACCCTGAGGGGATAACGTAGTGGGGATATTTCAGGCAAAACAATGATTATGTAAGCAGAGCAGGGGGGCTGGCTTTAAGGCCCAACATGAATGAATTTGATTTGAAATGACAACATTGAAAAATGAAGTTAAGTTGTATTTTCCGGACAGTCACAGCTAGTGAAGCCAAGAGATACTGTGCCAGAGCTATCTATCTTTCACCCACAGGAGCCCAAAGGTGGCTCACTGTGGTCTTGCTTTTTGGTAGAGGAGTCACACACATTCTCTGACACTTGGACTTGAAGAGACAAGGATGTTTCCCTAAGGTCACTTGCCGGTCTTGGGGCAGATCCCAGGTGCTGGTGACTGCATCAGCCACCTTCAGAAGACACTGTCATTTCGCTGGGAAGCTTTCTTCATTCTGAGAAAATGTAAAGCAACTATCAGCCAGTTGGTAAATGCAAGGTTTAGTTGCATCCGCTTGCTTCTCTTGTTCTAGCAGTTACTGTCATATAACATGTTTGCTGCCCTTGCTACTAAAACTCCTGCCCTTCAATGGGGGTAGAATTCCACACAGTTTCCCCCAGCAGAGTTCCATATTCCTTCCCCTCCACTGGAAGCTTCCTTATTCTTTATCCCTCTGGGAATATGAACTAAAGTTCTTTATAGGGTGCAGAAGGTGGGAGGTCTGGCTTCTGTAATTGCTTCTCTGCTGGACATGGGTGTTGGCAGGTGTATACATAACCCCAGCTTGTCTCTATCTTTTTCTAGTGGGTCAGGGCTCTGGGAGGTGAGGTTCCAGGATACATCAGTGAGTTCGTCTGCCAGGGAGGTCAGGTTGGTGTCATGGTAGCATCTGCAACTTGGTGGCTGAAAATCATTAAAATATAAAGCAGAACAAATTTTTTAGTAAGCAGGAACCTAAAGGTAAGAATGTAGCAGGTGAGATTTGGGGGTCATCATGTTGGAAGAAGCTAGGAAGTCTGTTTTAGGTATATTGCAAGGGGCCCAATTGCCTGAGCCCCATAGCTAACATGCTAGTGGGCTGAAAGTATTGTCTAGGAAAATGGTGTCAGAGTTTAGAATAGGACTAGAAAGCTGGGTCAGGGCAGATAGTAGCTCTCAAATACGGATAAATTACGTAAATACCGTTAACTGTAAACTCCATTAATCTGACGTAGGGCCCATGTCTATTCATATTCAGCACAGGAACCTGTGTAACCTTTGCATTCCTGTCAGTCTGAGCTCACATTCCAAGGTCGCAGCTAGGAACATTCTAGGCACTCTTTGCAGGACCCATCTTCCTTAAGTGGCAGAGTATATTGGCCTAGTCTCCCTCTGGAGAGTGGGGCAGTTAACTACTGTTGTTCTGTGTTGAAGTGAAGGTCCCGTTGAGGCCCACAAGAGGGTTTACGATGTTGTTCCTGGTGGAGATGACCAGCGATGGTGGAGATAGAGGTCTGTTAGAGGTCTAGGCCCAACGTATGTGTGTGTGAATCCCAGGATTCCCTGACTAGGGCCAAAGCATTTGAAATTTGAAATTTGAGAAGGACAAAAAAATAAACTATGGAGACCTGATAAAGATCATCTGTGTAAAAGCTTTGACAATTATGAAAGTTTAGGATGAAGTTGAAGTTCTTTTAAATTATAGCCATTTTTAAAACTCAGAAATTGACAAGTGTTCAAAATATATTTTTTTCATTATCTATGTAATTTAATTCTGGGTGTTTACTTAAGTTGTCATAGTCACCAACAACATGGTCAAATTAAACAAGAACCTGGCAAGATTAGATTTAACCTTAGTCTCAGTAGTTACATGTAAACATGCAGGTTTGATCAAAAAGAGATCTTCAGATTTGAATTTAGAGATGCAACTATGCTTAACTTTATTGTATTTTAGAGGCTAAGTAAGAAATATGTACTTTGTTATTGTGAAGAGGCTATTATATTTGAATATTTTTCTTAGATTTTGATTATCCAGTTTCTCATATATAACGGTTGGAATTTCTCCCTCATAAACAGCATTCTAATGGAGATATATATGCAACACCAGTCTTGTGAATATTTGCCTCAAGAGTTAAGCCTGTAACTCTAGACACTGCTCTAAATACTCTGAAATAATAATGTATTTATATGTCATTATCTTTAAGCATCTTTTTCATTTCCCTACATATACTAGAAAAGTGACTTACAATTTGTGTAATTGTGGTAATTGGAAAAATCTGTTAAGATGTGAAGCTTCTAAAATCAGCAAGAAGCTAAGATGGATGGGATCATCGATGGCATGTTTGATTTGAAATCTCTGGTTTTGTTGTTGTATTAGCATTTCATATGTTTATTTAGCTTAATGTCTTCTAGAAAATGGGACCTAATTAATACATCCATGCAATGTGTACAGCAGTGACCGAGATCCATCAACTCTCCCACTGTTTCATTTATTCATAGCAATGTACACTGCTTAATGTGTGCTTATATTTGAAAACATTTCTGCAATTATCTGCTGTCTGCACTGGTTCTGGGACAACAGTCACAGTCTTGCACCACCAGTCAGTGTGAGTGCTCATCAAAGCAATTAGTTTAAAGTTCTTTTCCATTTACCAAAGGTCTTAAACTATTTTTTAACCATAAGAATAGTATATTAATAAACATATTCTCATTGTATTTACAATAAATACATCTGTTAATACTGTGATAGAAAAAAATAATTAGTACACATCATGTAGTAGAAACAGACTGAGATCAATCATACCTCTCACAATTCAAGACATACAGGTATTTCTCCCACAACTAAAGTACTTTTCAACATGACAGTCTTGAGTGAAGATACAACTGACAAGAGTATTTTACAGTAGATCAGGCATGTTGTAGAATCAAGGGTATTGCTATTAGGCATGAAAAAAAAAGTTACCTAGCTTTTCTACGGTGTTTAAATAAATTAGTTACCATGTGAGAAAACAGTAAACTGGGGCACTGCATTATTTAAAAACAGCTCAAAGGAAAAAGTCATCAGTAGAAATAAAATAAGGCATTCTTATAACTGTATCATGCATAAAGGGATAATTTAACATAAATTTTAATGACAAATAAATGAGGTAAATTTTACAATCATTGGAACAAACTAACCACATAAGAAGTATTGCAACACCATTGCTTATGTTTTAAATTATAAAGTAATATAATCTAATATCTAAAAACTGCATACTGGGAGTCAGGTAGTAGTGCAGCAGGTTAAGTGCAGGTGGTGCAAAGCGCAAGGACTGGCACAAGGATCCCGGTTCGAGCCCCTGGTTCCCCACCTGCAGGGGAGTCGCTACATGAGCGGTGAAGCAGGTCTGCAGGTGTCTGTCTTTCTCTCCCCCTCTGTCTCCCTTCCTCTCTCAATTTCTCTCTGCCCTATCCAACAACAATGACATCAAAATAGCAATAATAAATACAGCAATAAAACAACAAGGGCAACAAAAGGGAATAACTAAATATTTTTTTAAAAAGTAAAAAAAAAAGCTTTAAAAAATAAAAAGTGCATACTTTGAATGTTTGCTTTAGTAAACTGCTTTAAAATATTATCTGAATATAAATTATAAGTACCAGTATGACACAATTATGTATAATCACCAATACATATATACACAGTGAAAATACTTGAAAGCTGGGGGGGGTGTAAGATAAAAGACTGGTCAGAATTAAAATTTCAGTCTAATCCATGATAATATAGAATAGAAAATTTCACAAAAAATATATATAACTTGATATCCTTTCCAAATTCAATAGTCCACTAAGATACAATCTCTAAACAAATTCCCTGCCTCAAAGGTAAAACAAGAAAATGTAAATTTATTGTTTTAATTTTCAAGTTTATGCTCTGAAAAAAGCTAACATTAGCTAGAACTGAAATACTATTTTTTTAAACCTAGACTCAATATATATATATATTAGTTACTAGTAAGGGATAAAAAGAGAAAAAATACTATCAAGGAAAAGCACGTATAACCAGGCTTCAAACTATATATTAATATGATCGATTTAATCAAGAATTTCATACTACACTACTACTATCTATTCTTGGAATATTAATTTAAAAGATGTCTTATAACTAACTACTAAACACTTTTCATAGTAAAACAATTTTCATTTTTTATTCTCTTCTGTCCCTTGTTAGTTAAATGCACTCTACTCTATTATTACTCTGATAAGACACATTCTGCTACAAAGTCCTTGGTTCAGTTTCTGAAGAGGTGATTTTAACACTTAAACCTGCCAATCCTGAGATGATGACATTGAGTAGTGATGATGACAACAGGAGAACTAAGATCCAGAAGACTTTTTACTCAAATTTCTGCTTTAGTTTTTTTTTGGAAGATGGCTGGCAGAATAGAAAGAACAGCCAAAGTCATTAGGACAAATACTGAATTCCAGGAAACAGCTTCTCCTTCTGTTGTAAGTTGGTATAGTATTGTTCCTGCCTTAATTGCTACAAAAGAAGGAGGTGCAACACCTAGAAAAGTGCCAATAAAAAAAAACTTTCAATGGCACATTTATCACAGGAGATGTATCATTAATAAACCAATTAGGCAGAAATGGTGTCATCCTCAAAAATATAATGTAGTTAATGAGATGTTCTCTATGGTGCTCAACCTGTTGTGACCATTTAACTGCTTTTGTTCAGGCCCCAGCCCCATCTGCAAAGGGGGAAGTTCTCAGGTGGTGAAGCAATGTAGCAGGTGTCTTTCGCTCTCCCTCTCTATTCTCTCCCTCGCCACACACACACTTTCTTTCTTCTCTCAAATACAAAGAAGAAAAGGGGAAGAAAAACATATGGCCACTGGGAGGAGTGGATTCATTGTGTAGTCACCGAACCCCAGGAATAACCCTGGTAATAACAGAAGAAAAGTCTGACCCATCTGAGGCAAGTGAGCCAGTTTTCTTTGCTCACAGGTCAACCAGTTCTTCAAGTAGCTGCTACTGAGCTGCCCAAGGGAATTGTCAGAGAAGAAGGGACATCTATGTGCCGCTGGCATCTTGGTGATGGAATTCTAGCTGAGAAAGGTGATCTGGGTGCTGTAACAAAAGTAGTTTTGTATAGATGAACAGCAGTCTAAGAGAACATCACAGAGGCTCTACCTCTCTCCTCTCACTAGGATGTGCACCTTTGTGTACACACATTTGTAATCATATACAGGTGAGCACTTAAGCTTGATTTGGATCCCCTTGACTGTAAAAACAGTTTCAAAGCATCAGTGGGGGTATGTACTTTAGGTCAGTTCTTTCTGTTGCTGGATGGAAAGTTTACATGACTAACTGTTATTAAAATTGAGCTTACATTATCATGAGGGAGATGTGTTCCTTGAGAGAGGATCTGAGATCTTGTTTATGAAAACTTGAGGGTGTTTTAAACACCAGAAATACCCAGGCCAAGCCTTTCTCTATGCTAAGCAATTCTGCTTGATGCTGTCTTCACTGAAGCCCTAGATAAGCTACACACCCATAACCCATCTAGACAGAGCCCAAAGCACTGGCCATGTTCAGTGAATGGATCAAGTCTTCCTCAAGATGAAATGATGTCATGTTCTGCAGTGGAAGTGTCTGCTTCTTCCTGGCTGAGCTTCTTCAACTATTGCTTAAATTCCTACTGGAGATCTGTTAGAGAGGGTCATCTTCTGTGGAAAAGAATCTTTTTTTTTCTTACTTCTTAAAGAATGCTTTATGAAAATTAGGCAACTTTGTATGGATACAGTGGAATTTCCTTTAGCACTACTAATATAAAATATTTTCTATTCTGTTAAGTATTTTCCAAGGGCATAGAAAACAAGGCATTTGAACTGTACAATTAAATTTCAAGTAGAAGTCCATGAATACACTAAGAAATAAGTAATAGCGGGGGCCGGGTGGTGGCGCACCTGGTTGAGCGTACATGTTACAGTGCACAAGGACCCAGGTTCAATCCGCCGGCCCCCACCTGCAGAGGGAAAGCTTTGCGAGTGCTGAAGCAGGGCTGCAGGTGTCTCACTGTTTCTCTCCCTCTCTATCACCCCCTTCCCTCTCAATTTCTGGCTGTCTCTATCCAATAAATAAATAAAGATAATTAAAAAAAAAAGAAATAAGTAATAGCAAGTCTCCATTTTGGATCAAAGAGATATTTGTTGCTAATAATACTCTCTTTGATTGCATCTGTATTTGATTATTCCAATTTATTAAACAGGTCTAATAATATGCAAATAATCTCAGAATAACAAAGAAACATTAATTCAGTTTGGAGTTCAAGCTGATATTGCAAATTTCCCAGTCTACATAGAGATTTACTAATACTTTACATAGAACATGAAGCAGAACATAATCCAGAAAGCAAGTAGTGATGGTGAAAGGTAATTTTTATATTTGATTTTTAGAATTCAACCTTAAATCAATATCTTTCTAGATTTATTTTCCTTTTGTATAGTTGTTCATTTAACTGTATATATATTATTGGACAGATACAGAGATAAATTTAGAGAGGAGGGGGAGATAGAGAGAGAGAGAGAAACCTGCAGCCCTGCTTCAGCACTTGTGAAGCTTTCCCCCTGCAGGTAGGGACCAGGGGCCTGAACCTCGGTCCTTGTGCATTGTAATATGTGTGTGCTCAACCAGGTGCACCACCACCCAGCCCCTTATTACCCTCCAGTCTATACATGGAAACCTTGTTGAATAAGGAAAATACACCCCCATTTCTTTCTTTCTTTATTTATTTAAGAAAGGATTAATTAACAAAACCATAGGGTAGGAGGGGTACAACTCCACACAATTCCCACCACCCAATCTCCATATCCCACCCCCTCCCCTGATAGTTTTCCCATTCTCTAACACCCCCCCTTTCTTCCCACCAGGGTTATCACTGAGGCTCTGTGCCTACAGAGTTAATTACTGCTCCCTCAAGTCATTTTTTTTTCCTTTTTATTTGCTAGGACAGAGAGAAATGGAGAGGAGGGAGAGGGTAATAGAGAGGGTTAGAGACACATACAGTATTACTTCACTCACTTGTGAAGCTTTCCTTCTGCAAATGGGGAATGAGGATTTAAACCCTGGTTCTTGTGCATAATTAAGTATACTTCTGCCCACCTCCAAAATGTACTTTTAATCTGTATGCTTGGTGATTTATTTTCCAGTGCTTTTTTTTTTTTACTTTATGCCTTAGCAAAGATTTTAAATATCAGTATAGGCAATCTCAAATAATGTTGCTAGACATTATTTTTATTAAGGAATAACTGCTTTAGAAATGGTGTGTTGAGTTTGCTTCAACAACAGTGTAAAAGTCTTTCTTTTTCCTCATCCTTTCACCAGCACCCCCCCCCCCTTTTTAAAAAGAGCACTGCACAGCTCTTGTTCATGATCGTGCTGGGGATTGAACTGGGGCCTTTGGTGCCCCGAGATGAAAGTCTTTTTGCATAACGATTATACTATCTCCCCAGCCCTTATATATCTTTGAATTTTTAGGTTTTATTGTTAAACTTCTTCATAGTGTGCCTGGAACTCATGGTCAGGCCAGTTGAAGGCATGAAAGGACCCACTGAACTCTTAAGCACAAGTACTCAGTCTCTGGTACTACTGTGCTGGAGTAGTGCTGTTTATCTTTTCTCTTTCCATAAATGAATAAATCTTTTTAAAAATGTAACGGAAAAGACTTCCTGTAGCATATACTTAATCAGCTAATGTGGCTTTAAAGCTTCACGTATTTGTGTAAGTATACATCCCATATAATTTTTACATCATGCTGTTTTACTTAATAATTATGGAATCATACATTTTATTTTATTTTTTATTAGTAATTTAATAATAATGAACAAGATTGTAAGATCACAGGGGTACAAGTCCACACAGTTCCCACTACCAGAGTTCCATGTCCCATCCTCTCCATTGGAAGCTTCCCTATTCTCTATCTCTCTAGGATTATGGACCCAAATTAATTTTTTTTTACAATTTTTTAAAATACTTATTCATTTTATTTATTTTCCCTTTTGTTGCCCTTGTTGTTTTGTTGTTGTAGTTATTATTGTTGTTCTTATTGATGTCCTTGTTGTTGGATAGGACATAGAGAAATGGAGAAAGGAGGGGAAGACAGAGAGGGGGAGAGGAAGACAGACACCTACAGACCTGCTTCACCGCTTGTGAAGTGACCCACTCCCCCACCCTGGCAGGTAGGGAGCCCGGGGCCTGAATCGAGATCCTTACGCCAGTCCTTGCGCTCTGGGCCATGTGCGCTTTACCTGCCGTGATACCGCCCGACTTCCAGACGCAAATTCTTTATGGGGTGCAGAAGGTGAGAATTCTGGCTTCTGGAAGTGCTTCTCCACTGGACATGGGTGTTGGCAGGTGGATCCATCCCTCCAGCCTGTCTCTCTCTTTCCCTAGTGAGGCAGGGCTCTGGGGAGGAGAGGTTCCAAGGCACACTGGTGAGGTCATCTGCCCAGAGAAGTCAAGTTGGCATCATGGTAGCATCTGAAAAGGCAGTAAGATGTAAGGCAGGACAAACTATTTAATAAACAGGAACCTAAAGGCAAGTATACAATTTATACCATCCAGCCTTATCAAGTGAGTTAAATATAGTTTAATTAAACATCTACTTTGGATTTTTTTTGTAATTTTATATAATTCCATAATAAACAACTTCCTTAAGATAGATCACAAAAAATAAATATAAGGCTTTATTTAATTATTATCATTTGCTGGTACCTTGAATAGTGTGTGGTCTCTCCAGCTCTTTGCTTTCTTAAGACTGTGTTGTGATATTTCCTTTGCTTCTAGAAATTTCCAATTAAATGAAGAAGATCACTGGATTTACCAAGTTGTTTTGGATCAGTATCCTGGAGATCTGTCTGGTAGAAGGACTCTGTACTTGGACATGCTACAGAGACATCTTCCCCACAAATCTAGACGTGAGTTGGTGAGTGCTGGCCCTTTATACTTGAAGGTTAAAAGGTCTAAGCTGTTGGTAGTTTTTCAACAAAATATAATGGATGCAGGAGAGAGTGTAATGAATATGCAAAGAGACTTTCCTGCCTGAGGCTCCAAAGTCTCCAATTCAGTTTCCCCACACCATAGTCAGGCGCAGAGCTGAGCAGTGCTCTAGGAGGAGGGAAGAAAAAGATTATGTATGTATATATATATATATTGCATAATGGTGCCCTAAAAACCTTTGTTTCACTCTCTAGAGATCAATAAGGTTGTGTCTTGCAAGCCAGGGGTTTACTTTCCAAGTCTGTGTTGCCTGTGATACCATGAGGAGGAACACCTCTCTGGCAACATCTCTCTTCTGTGCTGACTTGTCTTGTCCCTGTGGCTCCTGATTTGCTTTAGTTGAGTGGTTGCAGTGTGTTCATGATCTGCTCACATGATTCCAGAAGGCTTGCCATCTCTGTCTTGCCCACACCTCCAGAAGGCTTGCCATCTCTCTCTTGCACACACCTCCACAAGGCTTTCCATCTCTCTCTTTTGCTCACACCTCTAGAAGCCTTGCCATCTCATCTTCTGTGGGGGTACCCGGTCCTCCATCCACAGGCTTGAACCCCATCCTAGTCACAGGGAAACTGGCCCGGGGGGCTGGCACTTACCTACCCCACCCAAACCAGAACTCCATGTGGTCTCCCCTAAAGAGGCCTGAAACACTGAACTCAGGAGTCAAATTCTCTCTGTACCTATCCTAAATAAATAAATAAAACATTAAAAAAATGAGAAGATACATGTATCCATACTTACTTCCATATATCTCAATACAAAAAAGAAGAAGATCAATAGTGATTGATTACTATGAAAACTTGGGAACAAGTAACTTAGAAGTAATAGCAGCAGCTAGGACCAAGTACTAGCTAGCCCCAGAGTCCTGGCCCTGTGATCACTGCTGACAACACTAGTGACTGAGTGTTGACAAGTCCATAGTCTCCTCATACAGGATGGGATAAGAGAAGACTGAGGGGCAGCAAACACTAAAGACTAACTAAAAGACTGACTGAAGAAGCTGTGGGATATATACTCCATAGAATACTACTCTGCAATAAAAAAAGATAATATTGTGTCCTTTAGGACAAAATAGATGGAACTGGAGATGATGATGCTTAGCAAAAGGAAGAGGAGACATGGTGAGAGAGAGAGAGAGAGAGAGAGAGAGAGAGAACTACAGCACAGTTTGACTGCTCTTGAAGCTTTCCCTCTGCTGATGGCGAACAGGTACTTGAACCCAGGTTCTTGTGCACTGTAATATGTACACTCAGCCAGGTGCACCACCTTGGTCTTGCTCACTTTCACGTTTTCTTTTTAGATTGAACATGAGAAGTATTATGACAAATACCGCTTTGCTCGTGAACAGCGAAGAATCCTACTATCAACTTGGAATAGGAATAGAAGAGATTTTATTCAGAAAGCTGTGCTGACACTTGCTGAGGCTTGTGCAGCTTATGAGTTGGAGAACATCTTGGCTAAGGACAGGAAAATGCAACAGGAACTATGCACTGACCTGAAAGCCAAGGTAGGACAGTTTTCAGAAGATATGTTCACCTGGGTATCCATTTAAAGGTCCATTTTCCCTTCCATTTAAATCCATCTTAAGTCAGTCTCACTAAAAATCCTGCCCAGAAAAGAAGAGTTAGTTTGAGCAACATGAAATTGCAGTTCTGCCCAGCCGATAGTAAATAGTCGACAGTCCATACAGTTGAATCTAATACTTTGGTGACAGGGCGTTGGTGCCAAGGTTTTGGTTGAGAGCTGTCTGGCACCAGCCACAGCCAGTGCACATGGAGTCAGGTGCCAGGTGGAAGTGGGAAGCATGGCTGTAGAGGGAATTTCTGCTGGGAGTTCAGACTCTGGAACCACAGCAACATTGAAGATGCATAAAAAGCTCATGAATAATGATTTTAAGAAAAGGTTATGCAAAAAGCTGTGGAGGCAAGAGAGTTTGTCAAGACATGAAGACAAAATTAGCTGGGCTGTGTGTGGGCCCCCAATAAAGTCATGTGGGGAGCAGCTAGCATGTCCCTTCTCCAGACCAGTCTGAGGCCTCTAGGGTGACTTGGAGGCATTAGTGGAGAACCTCAGTCCTCGGAGGAGGGAAGGCTAGTCTTTGACTGAGCAGCTGCCTCACTGGCAGAACACAAATAGGAGCAATAAGTGTCGCTCAGACTTGGATGGGAGTCCTTGTGGATATGTTGATGCGGGCTCTCTAGAGTTCTGGCCAGGGCATTACCAGCATGTGGTGTCAGCAGGCAGAGTACTGGACTTGCCCATCCAAAGCCCCAAATTTGATCCCTAGCATCATATGTGCCGGAGTGATGCTCTAAATCTCTTTCTTTCATAAAACAGGATTTTTAAAACCAAATTTTACCCAGGTATACTGTATCTATAATAAAATACAGAAATCTTGATTTATTGGCAAAGTACATGATAGAGAGTGGTAGAACAACTTACCCTCTTGATTAAAAATGAACCTTGTAGACATTATGTTTTAGTAATTAATAGCATCTAAAAACCAAGTATATCTGCTGTAAAACAGAGGGACTTGGGGCTGGGCAGTGGCATGCCTGTTTGGTCACCCCTATTACCCGAACTGCCCCTGCGGCTACAGACAGACTATGACCCACATAGTCAACGACTACCACCTCTCCAGATTCAAAGGAGGTCTCGAAACTTTACATCAGGCTCAACCTGACGCTGTTGACTGGCTATGGAAGAAGGGCAAACGCTAGAAGAAGAACCATGTGCAAGGACCTCAGTTTGAGACCCCAGTTCCCACCTGCAGGGGGGAAGCTTCATGAGCAGTGAAGCAGGGTTACAGGTGTCTCTCTCCCCATCTCCTCTCCCCTCTCAATTTCTCTCTGTCCTATCCAATAAAATAGAAATAAAAAAGTTGATTTTAAAAAAGAGGGTGGTCTGGGAGGTGGTGTAGTGGATAAAGCATTGGATTTTCGAGCATGAGGTCCTGAGTTCAATCCCTGGCAGCACATGTACCAGAGTGATATCTGGTTCTTTCTCTCTCTCCTCCCATCTTTCTCATTAATAAATAAAATCTTTAAAAAAGAGGGGAAATGTCTAGGCTGTAATTTTAAACAAAAAGATACTTGTTATGACATTGTATAAGATTGGAGCCTAAAAAGAATAAAAGCTCTTTCAAGCCATGAGCTACAGAGTTAGTGATTATCTCTTCTCAATCAACAGAATAAAAAGCAGCAGAGGAGCATGTTCTAGTATGTTGTATGTTCCTAGTCTGCTTCTATGGATCTTACATACATTATTGTTAGCTCTGGAGCTGAGCTCCAAGTGCTGTTCTGAGATAAACAGACCTTCAGCAATGTTCCTAGAAGTTAAGTGTGCTGCTGGCTAAGTTCTGTGTATATGTATCTCCCATGGAAAAAAAGTCAGACCTAGATAAAGAACAGTTCTTACATCTCCAGCATGCTTCTCAGTAGTTCCAACACTCCACACAGCCATGTTCTGAATCAATCACTATAAATTAGTTTTGCTTATTCTGAATTCTTTAATTTCATCTGAATTAAATCACACAGCGTACACTCTTTTCATACTTCTTTTGTTCATCGTATCCTTGTCACTGTTGGTGCATGCTGAAATCATTTGCTCTTATTATGTTCTGGACCAAGATTTATTCTGTATTTTCTTAGAGAGAGATAGGATCCAGGAGGGAGGGATAGAGAGAGTGAGACAGAAAGAAAGGAGAGATGCCAAAGCCCGATGCCACCCCTCCCAGAGTTCCCTTGGTGAGGGCTGAGGTGCTCTCGTGAAGTACTGGGTTCACAGTCAGGCCCTCCACACGTGCTGGATCATGTGATCTGCCTACTGAGCTGAGTCCTGGTCCCCCTCTTAGTGTTGACAAATGGGTAACAGAAAATTACCACAATCAATACACAGAACCATTCCATCATCTCTTAAAAATCCTCCATGCCCCTCAGGTGCTTCTAGTCCTTGACAATTTCTGACCTTTGTCCCTATAGTTTTTCCCAGTCTACCTATACAGACCTGGCAAAATAGCTCTCCTGGATAGTGTGCTTGCTTTGCTATCTTTGAGCCCAGCCCCCATGGCAGTAGAGAAAGCTTTGGTGCTGTGGCATCTCTCCTTCTCTCCCTCAGTTTCTCTCTGAAAAGTCAGCTATAAGTTTCTTATCTTTCCCTAGAGGGGCGGGGCTCTAGGGAGGTGAAGTTTCAGGACACATTGGTGAGGTCATCTGTCTAGGAAAATGTCATGGTAGCACCTGCAAGTTTGTGGCTGAAATGCAGTAAGATATAAAGCAGGGCAAAATGATTAGTGAACGTGAACCCAAAGACTATAGAGTAGATTAAACTAGGGAAGAAGCCAGCCCTGTTTCACCACTTGTAAAACCTGTGGATGGGGACCAGGGGATTGAACCTGGGTCCTTGTCCATTGTAACATGTGCATTCAAACAGATGTGCGACCACCCAGCACCCAGTTGTACTCTTTGACTTACAATGACCATCATATCTTCTGTAACTCAAGAATGAGTCATGGGTTCTGATTAGTTTTTATATGGTAGCAACAACAACAACAAGAAAACAACCTGAATGTGGGGGAAGAAATTCTGTGTTTTGACAGTTTCACACGTATTATGTTGTTCTGTGTGTTGGGCAAATGCTACACTTCAGATATTCTGATAAGAAGCTAAGGGACATGCTCAGATATTATTCTCACTCAGAAATTAATGTGCTGAGATAGCTGTGAATACCCAGCCTTCTGCATTCAGCTGGTTCCCAGAGGCAGTGTGATGTACAGTCTTCTCAGAGAGGCAAGGAAACAAGAGGCGGACAGATATTTCTGAGCTTTTGGAGACAAAGGCTTCAAAGAGTAAATGTGGGCAGAGAATGGGAGACTGGATCATTAATTGTAGCCATGTGATTTCTGTTTTATACAGAGATAATGCTATCAGTGGTGTTTGTGCTCTTGATTGAGGATTGAGGCTCAGTGAAATAGATCTAGGAACACATATGTCAGAAGAAAGAGGTGAATCTATCCATTTCAAAGTAATCTAAAATATCAGTGTATGCTCATAATTTTTTATTTAACCTGTAGTGAAACTTGACAATTCATTTCTACCTTTATTTTGCAAGTCTGGAAGTCAAAACCCTAAAAAAATTAAGTGACTTGCCTCATGTTCACACCAGCTCATTTGACTTGAATTTCAGTATTAACTGGGCCCTCTCCAGCTTTGCATATAAATCTGTTACAAAATAATAGAAGATATTTATTATACTCTGAGCCTTAATGTGCTATAAATTAGACTAACAGAATTTGAAAAATGTTACTTTAGTGTATCATAAATCTGACTTTTCTAAAACCAATACGTTGGCTATAATAAACATTAATTAAACATTTAACCATAAGTTAGTTCTCAGCCTTGGAATCTAAAGGGGCTTTGGGAGGGTGACTTGGATGATCTAAGTCTTTTAAGAAAACTGTAAAAGGGGGGAGCTGGGCGCAGCGGGTTAAGCGAACAAGGCGCAAAACACAAGGACCAGCATAAGGATACCGGTTTGAGCCTCTGGCTCCCCACCTGCAGGGGAGTTGTTTCACAGGCGGTGTAGCAGGTCTGCAGGTGTCTATCTTTCTCTCTGCCTCTCTGTCTTCCCCTCCACTCTCCATTTCTCTTTGTCCTATCCAACAAAGACGACATCAATAATGACAACAATAACTACAACAATAAAACAAGGGCAACAAAAGGGAAAATAAATAAAATATAAAAATCTTTATGAATATATATATAAGAAAACTGTAAAAGGAGCTCTGACATAAGATAAGAGCTCCCTGTATGTCTCTTTTTGTTTCATTTTTCTTTTCTATCGGTGATAGTTGCTGTATCAAGTAGAGACATTGGACCTCTTATGAGAAGGCTGAGAAAATAATAGGAACTTTGTTCCCTAAAAGCTTCTCCATGACCTCAGTCCCCCCCTAGGGTTCAGTAGAGACCACTCCATCATCAGCATTCACACCTGCTTAGGGTATGGTGAGTCAACTTCCTTCCTACACCTGTCTCTCAGCTGGCATTTTTTTCATCCATGCTGGATGTTCAAGTTCTGCTACGGAACAACCATCTTAACCTGGGCTTTCAATGTTATGTAAAATTAGTCTTGCCTTCCAGTTTATTGATCACCTCACTTTCCATAGGAGAGCTTCACAGGGCTCCCAGTCCTCTCAAGACCTTCACTTCACTTCCCTCTTCCCCAGCACCCAGTATTCCCAGTGGGCAGCCTAGTTGATGCTTCTTTGAGAAATGAAGTGATGGGGGTATGGAATTGACTTTATTTCCTGCCATGTTCTTCTCTGATCAACTTTTGGATAATGTCTTTCCCATGTTCATTTTTCAGTTCTCCCCCTAATGTTTGAGACTCTTACCCATCCAGCCACATTATAAACTTGGTTCTGTCAATTATTTCCATTTTTTCTTTTTCTCTCTTATTCTGTAGAATATTTTTTTCCCTTTATTGGGGGATTAATGTTTTACGCTCGACAGTTTAGTCTATTTGCAAGGCTGGCTTTTCTTATTCAAATTAAACCTTCATTGAGATGTCAGTGTTTTTTTTTCCCCCTGAGCTACATGTCTGGTTTTTAAAAATGAAACTTGATGGGGTCAGGTGGTGGTACACATGATTAAGCGCACATAGTACTAAGTACAAGGACCTCTGCAAGCACCCCAGTTCACACTCCCACTCCTCACCTGCATGGAGGATGCTACTACAAGCAGTTAGGCAGGGCTGCAGGTGTTTACCTTTCTCTTTCCCTCTCTATCTCTCCTTTCTCTCTGTCTTGTACAATAAAATGGGAAAAAATGGGCACCTGGAGCAGTGGATTTGTAGTGTTGGCACTAAGCCATAGCAATAACACTGGAGGCATCAAGAAAGAAAGAATGAGAGAAAGAAAGGAAGAATGAAAGAAAGAAAGAAAGAAAGAAAAGAGAAAGAAAGGAAGGAAGGAAGGGAGAAAGAAAGAAAGGAAACTTTATCACTATAAAAATGAGGTGTATTTTATACATGAGCAAGTTTCCTTTCTTTTTTTGTCTCCCTGTCTACTTCACCTTGTTTTTACATTCCTTGTCCATCGCTACCTGATTAAATCATGTCTTATCAGGAAGCTACAGTATTCAGGGAAAACAGGTAATAATGGAGTATAATATCAGAACATGAGGCTGGATATTGGGGAGACTATACCAGGACCCTGAGCCCAGTTTGCATCTCCGGGTTGAGGGATAAAGCTTCAGAGACTCTTGCTGGCTGTTAAATCAAGGAGTCTGGAGAGGGACACACATCCTCCCGTGGGCTGTGTTAAGCATGTGTCTAACCAGAACTTTAGTAGTACTTATTACCAAAAGGACTTGACTACATCAGAGCATGGACTGAGAAGCATCAACAGCATCTTGCATGGGTCACCGATTAGGACAGTTGATGCCAGACCACCATAGTTCTGTCATGGAGTCCTCTGGCTGTGGGTAATTCTGGGGCTCTCTGCCTCCCTGGCCACTGGTGGCAGAGACCGGGGTGGGCCCTGGGGGGCCTAGAGGGGAACTGGTGATGAGGGTGATGTGAGTGGAGAGGAAGGAAGCACACAACCAGCTCCAGGAGAAGCCTCATGGACAACTTGTTTATTGGGGGACACAAGCAGATAGACCCAAGGTTTAGAGAGAAGTTTGAGGTCATCATTAAGTCATACACACAATGCAGAGTTAAATCTTAACCTGCCAGGTATTTGATATTAGCTGGGAAGTTACCATACTGGATCTGGTCATGAGCTCATAATACCTAGGTAGACCTTTTTTCTAATGGTGGATTACAAGCACCTCTGAGCAGGTGTGTGTGGGGGGCAGTTAAACAAAGCTAGGATATTTGCAATGGGTTACAGGTTGGCCATACACAGTAATTTATGGCTTAGTTAAAAGGGAATGGGGGAGTATGTATAAGAAAAGCCTGCTCAAACTCTCATGGAAATAATGACTTGGACTTCCCAGACAGTGGGCCCTTTTCCCACATCTGGCTACCTGGCAGGTCTTTATTGTGTCCACATCAGGAACTCCTTGGTCTGAGGGGCAGCAGAGCTTGTCACAGTTGCAGCTTTAGGCCAAACTGCTCCTTAGCTAAAGACATCCACCAGACACCCATCAGAGAACTGGAGTTTAGTGGCCAGAGGGAAGAACATGAGAGAGAGCCACTGGCATAGCATTCTTTTTTCTCTATACACAGCTTCTCAGTAATGAGGATAATAGTTGAGAAGAGAAATCACCAAAGTATCAATCAATAACAGACATTACAACCCAGGGCCCTTAAAGAACTTGTGTGCAGGTTAAAAAAACCCAAACAAGACAGGACTCAGAACCAGTAATGACTTCCCCAGATTCAAGCTGGAATTGAGACTGCCAGTGTATAGGGTTCTGTGTGTGTTTACCTTAAAGGGAGAAGCAAACATTTCCAACGTTACCACTTATTCACTGAGCACACAGTCTGAGTGAGTAGATGTCCTGAGAACACCTTTGTTACATGGTAATTGTCTATCAATGTCTTTAGCTGCCTCTTGCTGTTATTTATGTTTTTGGCATCACCTCAGGACTTTTTCTTGGTAATGTCAGATACGGTACATTTTTTCTTGATCATTTACAATTTGCACATTATATGCTGCTTTGATCAAAGAAGATAAAAGCAATATAATGGGGGCAAAGTTCAGACACTTAGTTCAATGCAGGAACTGGCAAGGGTTCAATAGTTCCTGCCAAGTTAGGGTACTTGCTCATGAATGTGGTCCACTAAGCTGAGCACTGTCAGCATAATTGATCTTTCTGTGAATCTTGCCTTAAGAGATTTGGTTAGGAAGATTCTCAGAGAAGATTTTTTAAAATTATTTATTTATTTATTCCCTTTTGTTGCCCTTGTTGTTTTATTGTTGTAGTTATTATTGTTGCTGTTATTGATGTCATTGTTGTTGGATAGGACAGAGAGAAATGGAGAAAAGAGGGGAAGACAGAGAGGGGGAGAGAAAGAGAGACACCTGCAGACCTGCTTCACTGTGTGTGAAGCGCGACTCCCCTGCAGGTGGGGAGCTGGGGGCTCGAACCGGGATCCTTCCACTAGTCATTGTACTTTTCGCCACATGCTCTTAACCCGCTGCGCTACCGCCCGACTCCCTCAGAGAAGTTTTTTTTGGTGGTTAATCATATGACATTGGCAGGATCAAGAGAGCCATTAGGAACCAAAGACATTGATATTAGAGGATTTTTTTTTAATGACAGAAGGAGATGGCATTTTCTCTACACAGCTATATTATGCTATCCGTGACTCATGATAGCTAGCTAACTAAGACTCCTCAGGATCTGGGAATCTGGTGAGTCTAAGTATTAGTTTTGAGTAAAACACTTGAAGTAGCCACAGTCATAGTGCCTTAGTTTTACTGTAGCAAGTGTGTCTGCCTTGGCTGTACTCTCTCACATCCTCCGAAACAAGAGCCTTGTATTTCAGCAACAGGTCATGACTGCACTTTACAAGATGTTTTCTAAATGAAGATGCATTGTTTGGCATGTAGATGCTTGTGTCTTACAGAGCCTTCCTTCATGCATGAAAACCTCAGGAAACTATAATAACCAAGACTAGGCAATTTAAGAGAGGAAGACATAAGTTGGAGCCTGAAAACAGTGTTTGTAAAGATTTTTTGTTTTTTGAAAATAAATACATAGTTTTTACAATTGTCTTGCAGAAGAGAATGGAGAACCCAGACAGATATCCAGAATCTGTTGTCAGTTGACCGTCAAAAAAGGTACACCATCAATTAAATAGAGAAAGAGTATCATATAGATCATATAGGAACTATCCAGATGCAGAAACAAGTGAACTCTCACACATAACTGGCTCCCAAAACATAAGTTAGTTCAAAGTGGATCATTGACCTACATGGAAAGCTGAAAACTATAAAACACAAGGAAAGAGCATAACACAGAGTCCTTACAACTTTGAGTTACTGAGGGCATCTTAAGCATGGCCCCAAAAGGACTGTCCCTACAAGAGGAAAACTGATAACTTAGACTTGCTCAGAATTATGAAGTACACTATGGATACAATAGAAACGTATCACCCAAGGGGCTGGGTGGTAATACACAAGATACAATGTACAAGGACCTGGGCTTGATCCCCTGGTCCCCGCCTACAGGGAGAAATCTTTGCAACTGGTGAAGCAGGGCTGCAGGTGTCTCCCTTTCTCTCTATCTCCCCCTTCCCTCTCAATTTCTGGCTGTCACTATCCAATAAATAAAGGTAATAAAAAATAAGAAATATATCATCCATTCATTAGGGAATATATTTGCAAATCATATATGTGATAAGAATCATACCAAAATTTATAAAGAATTATCAACACTTAATAAACAAAAAATAACCAAGTATTTGAAGTCACTTCACTAAACATATATGACAAATAAAACATGGAATAGTGTTGTTCACTGTCATTAGCAAAATGCAATTAAAACCATGATGGCGTGTCAGTATATATACTCTACAGTAAAGTCTAAAATGAAAGAAGTCTGACTATGCTATATATTAACACAAAACCCATTTTCACACTAAAACCTGTAAGTGAAAATGTCTGGCAGCTTTACTTGCAATTGTCAAAACTAGAAGGATTCTCAGCCAGGGGAGGGGTAACAGACTGCAGAGCATTCACACATAGATTCTACTGAGTGATAAGGCCAGTGAACTGTGGACGTGTCTGAAAGCACAGACAAGTCTCATTATGATGTCAAGTGAAAAATGCCGGACACAGAGAATCTGACCTAAGTACCCTCTTGTAAAGATAAAACTGCAGAACTTGGGGGGTCCCCTACCAACATGTGTGGGAGCAGAGGAGGCCTTGTAACTACCCCTCAGTTCTTTGCTGAGCTCACATTCTGGCCATGCAGCCTCCATACACTGGTGCATTCATAACCTGCCATGACTGCTGCAAGCTGATCCCTGTCGTTGGCTGCAAGTGGTTCATGTCCAGTCCACACTGAGAGTCATTTCTGTGAATGATTCATTAGACAGCTAGCGAGCTCATAAGGCCATGAGTTAGCAGCAGAGGTCTGGAGGATGTCTGCCCAAACTCCACCTCTGACCTTCTCACAATGGCCTGTGATGCGACTGAGGACCATTAAGTTAACAACAGACACAGCACTTGGCAGGCTGCAGGGCTTATAGGAAGGACTGAGTCCATGGCAGTGTGGAGGGAGAACTGGAGAGTATAAAGAGATTTGCTTAAGCGTGACTTGGCCCTCAACTTCTATCAGACCCTAACTGTCACCACTCTTTGTACCTACACTCTACTCTGTCATGATGAGACATTTGCGGATAAGTAAGATTTTACTTTGAAATGAGTAGATTATAGCCTTGACGTTGCTGCTGTTTGGCTACATATTGGGAGTGGGGGGAGGCAGGAGGTAGTGCACCTGGTTAAATGTACAGCTCATCATGCACAAGGCCTCAGGTTCAAAGCCCCCCCGCCCACCTACAGGAGGGGAAGCTTCACCGATGATGAAGCAGGGCTGCTGCAGGTATCTCTTTGTTTCTCCATTTCTATCTCCCCATTCTCTCCCAAGCAGTCTTTGTTTCTGTCCAAAAATATAAAAACAAAGAATAAATAAAGAAGTAGATATTAAGAACAGAAATGGCTAGATATCAGTAACTTTTTGTATGTCACAATCAAATATGTAGATCAACGTTAAATGTGTTGGCTCCTGTTAAAGTACTTTTCATGGTTCTCTAGTACCCCATCCTCTTGGAACTGGCTTTTATCTGCAGTGAAGCAGGTGGATGTGCTCTCCTCCTGCACATCCTTCTTCTGCTCAATTCTTACATCGGCTTTATTATTCCTCATGCATGGGGGCTTGTGTGTATCTCTGTTGCTGCACTCTAACCATGAAGGAAGGATCCACTTTTAGATCCATCTCTACACTGTTTATGCCTGGCTAATCCTTGAGCTGATCCAGGATAGACCCTTAATAAGCTTTAGTACTAACTGCATGTAGCCCTGAGTAAGTTGCCTTTCTCTGGAATTGACTTTAATCTTTTAAAAGTGAGGACTCTCTCCTAATTAATTAATTTTGAATTTTATTTTAACCAGAGCACTGCTCAGCTGGTGCTCTTCTAGTGGTGCTGGGGAATGAACCTGAGACAACAGAGCCTGAGGTATAGAGATCTTACTTCTTAACCACTATGCTATCTCCCCAGTCCTACAAGGATTTTTTCTTGTTTATTTATTTATTTAAGAAAGGATAAATTAACAAAACCATAGGGTAGGAGGGGTACAACTCCACACAATTCCCACCACACAATCTCCATATCCCATCCCCTCCCCTGATAGCTTTCCCACTCTCTATCCCTCTGGGAGCATGGACCCAGGGTCATTGTGGGTTGTAGAAGGTGGAAGGTCTGGCTTCTGTAATTGCTTCCCCGCTGAACACGGGTGTTGACTGGTTGATCCATACTCCCAGTCTGCCTCTCTCTTTGCCTAGTAGGGTGGGTCTCTGGGGAAGCTGAGCTCCAGGACACATTGGTGGAGTCTTCAGTCCAGGGAAGCCTGGCTGGCATCCTGATGACATCTGGAACCTGGTGACTGAAAAGAGAGTTAACATACAAAGCCAAATAAATTGTTGAGCAATCATGGACCCAAAGCTTGGAATAGTGGAGAGGAAGTGTTAGGGGGATACTCACTGCAAACTCTAGTGTACTTCTGCTTTCAGGTATATATTTTGCAGTAGTTTATGGATACGTGTGAACATATGCTCTCTCTCACAGAAACTGGTGTATATCTAGGTTTTGGGACTTTGTTAGAAAGTGAACCACCTGAGATGGAATTAGAGTATACTATGAAAGGAAAGTTCTCACCCGAGTAATGAAGCTGAAGGGTTGTCATTCCACACGTGAAGTCTCTGGACACAGTCTGAAGTGAAGCATGTTGAGGTGGCAATTGTTGTGTTGATTATGTTGTGATCAGCAGATGCAATATTATTTGATATGGATTGGGAGAGGCATACGGGAAAGTGGGCCCTATCCAAGGGTTCCAGGACTGGGGGAAGTAGAGGCTCTATAGTGGAGATGTGAGGTTGCTGCTGTCTTAGGGTTCAAAAAGACAATGGATAGTTAGCGTTATCATCACATTATTTGGTAATTGGGTTAACTTTGAAAAGTCCTTTTGTTAGGGTTTGCTGTACAGTACCCAGTATCTTAAATAGCTGTGCCACTGGTTGCTTCTGATCTACTTGGTCTAGGCTTTTGAGAGAGTCCGCATATCAAATACACAGCCTATATATTAAAAAGACTTAGTCTGTGTTTTAAAAAACTTCGAGACATACAATTAATTTCCCCCTCTCATATTAATTAACTAGTGATTTATATGACTGCATTTTACTAGGTGTATACATAAACACCATTCCCACCACCAAAAGACTGTGACTCATCCCTCCCACCCATTCCCACCCCCCACTGGCCCAGGAAGCTGCATGTCTACCCCTCACCACAGGGTTTTTACTTTGGTGCCCTACTTACAATTTGGTCAAATCCTGCTTTTAGTTTCCCTTTCAGATCTTCTTCCTCAACTTCTGTTGATGAATGGGATCATCCCATACTCATCTTTATCTTTCTGACTTAGCTCACTTAACGTAATTCCTTCTAGCTCTGTCCAATGATTCTTTTTTTAAGAAAAATTTTTAAATTATATTTATTGAATAGAGACAGCCATAAATTAAGAAGGAAGGGGTGATATAGAGGGAGAGAGACAGAGAGACACCTGTAGCCCTGCTTCACCACTCGCAAAGCTTCCCCCCTGCAGGTGGGGACTGGGGGCTTGAACCCAGGTCCTTGAACATTGTAATGTGTGCACTCAACCAGCTGTGTCACCACCCAACCCCAAGGATTCTTGTATACACATTATGTTCTCTGATAACATATTTCAAAATTTTAATTGCTGGCTTTGATGTTTTCTGTGGTTTAAATTTTCATTTATTTTTTAACATTCATTTATTTATTTGATAGAACAGAGAGAAGTTGATAGGGAAGAAGGAGGAGGAGATAGAGAGGGAAAGAGATAAGAGAGACACCTGCAGTCCTACTTTACCACTTGTGAAGCTTCCCCACTGCAGGTGGAGAGTGGGGGCTAGAACCTGGGTCCTGGCCCCAAAGTTTAAAATATGGCATTAGCCCATACAATTCTGCTAGAGGAAATCCCTGTAGTTTTCATAAATCCAAAACTCATTCTGGTTTCTGTATTGTTGGGTAGTATGCCACCTCCCCCTGGCTTCTGCTTAACCATATGCCTATATAGGGATTTACTGATCCAAAGCTTTGGTCTATTTACATAAATCACTTTTACATTTACATAAAGCACTCCCTCCAGGGCATTGGTGGTTCAGTGATAGGATTCTCGCCTGTTCTGCCCCCTCCTTGTCACACTCTGATTTTCACCAGTCACTTTCTCTCCACCCTCTCTATATCACATCCTGTTTCCACCCTACTTGGAGAGTATAAAAACAGCTGCTCTTCTGATTAAAGACACCTGGAAATTGCTTTCCAGCTCCGAGAGTTCCAGAGTGTATCTCCTGCGGAAGTTAGTGCAGCACGAGTTCCTGACCCCTCTCCCACGCAGCAGCCTAGATCGGCTCCAGTTGAGTTCTCTCCAAGCCAGAGAGCACTAGCTCGGGAAGAAGTACCCTCAGGCTATCCGGGCACTGTATATTGATCCTTTCCTCTAACTAGACACTAAGAGGGCACATCTAACCTCTCTGTGTAGTCTGCCCTCTTACTGTTTCACTGAGTGGGGAAATTTGAGGTGCTGAGTGAGGGGGTAATTGGGTAGAAAGATGTAGGTCCTGATTCCTTGCTCTTACCTTAATGGCCCAGGAAATCTCTTTACAGAAGAATTACAAGTTTATGGTTGGTGAGTCACAATGAACAGAATATCTCTCTCTTCACTGTGTTGTGCATTTTTATAGAGCTCTCTGGATGATTATAGAGAGATTAGATGTGTTCCTTATTGACAGAATTCTTTGTTTTGAAATCATATGTGTGCACTCAACCAGTTGTTCCTCCACCCAGCCCATCTTTGTTTTGTTACCCAAGGTATCTGAGTAACGTCTACCTGGTGGAACACTGAATACTCAACAGGATGACCTCTTGCTACTCTGTACCTGTCTGATTTTAACCCATTACATTCCCCTTAGAGTAATTGTAATGCAAACTAATTTGGAATGTACACATTTTGTAAATGTCTAAAGCAATAGTTTCCCTGTACTGTCTCATTACAACAGATTTGATATTTGAGTATGTAGGCTTGATAAAAGCTCTTTTTGTGTGTGGGTGAGGGAGGCAGACTAGTGAAGAGTAAAGTTGAGCCAGAGAGAGAGTGAGAGAGGGAGAGAGAGAGAGAGAGAGAGTTGATCTGTTGGTTCCTGAGGTATTTATAATAAAGAATCAAATTTATGGGTTTGAAAGGACCATGAGAGACATGTTATAAGTGACTTTCTGGGCTTTATGCCAGCTTCTTTACTTTTATGAAAGAATTTGTGAAACAGAACCTGTGCCTTTGAAAGGGAATCAAGTTGCCTATTACTAATGTAATTAATGATTATTCAAAATGGTTTTTCTTGTATAGAGCATAACCCACTCACTTGCTGTCGGCAGATGTTTTCCAGGCATCTGTGATGGGCCAAGGTAGAGACACGAGTGAGACATAGTCAAGGGTCTCAACAGAACCGACAGGCAGATGAGCGTCTAGTGACTGTGGAGTGTGGTAGTGACACTGGAGAGACACATTTACATATTCTGGGAAACCTGTGTAACCTGTGGAGAGGGTGTCAGTATGGAGGTCTGGGAAAGGCATTCATTGGAACTGAATCCCAAAGGATCACGTTTGTAAGCAGGGTGAAAGGAATTACAGAGGACACCCCAGACACAAGAGTTTGTGAGAAGTCACTCCAGCTCAGCAGTAATGTGTCAAATACACTTTCTTTTTTTAAATTTTTTTAAATTATAATTTTTAATTTTTCCCTTTTATTGCTCTTGTTTATCATTGCTGTTATTGTTGTTGTTATTACTATCATTGTTGTTGAATAGGACAGAGAGAAATGGAGAGAGGAGGGGAAGACAGAGAGGGAGAGAAAGATAGACACCTGCAGACCTGCTTCACCGCCTGTGAAGCGAACCTCCTGAAGGTGGGGAGCCGGGGGCTTAAACCGGGATTCTTATGCTGGTCCTCGTGCTTTCCACCATGTGCGCTTAACCTGCTGTGCTACCACCCGGCTCCCTACACTTTCCGTTCCTTCTTGACCAACGAGGGTGCAGAGAATAACAAGTGGACAGCTAGAGTGGTGGCTGTATGCTAAATCTGACAGGACTTTGTAGTGCTAAGTACTTGTTGGAATGTTTTGTGGGGGAACTGACATGTTAAGGTCCTTCTGAAAACCTAGGTTGGCAAAACAGGTTTTATGAGAACAGGTTTAGAGGGGAGGGAAGTCAGGCATTGATTAGAATAGAATCGTCTAGGTAAACGATGGCAGTGAATTGCCTTGTTATTATTATTATTTTTTTGTGGGGGGAAAGACAGAGAGACAAAGACACTATGGCACTGAAGCTTCCTTCAGTGTGATGGGGTCCAGGCTTCAACTTGTTTGTATACATGGCAAAGCAGTGTGCAATCCAAGAGAGCTATTTCACTGACTGTCCAATGATCTGTTCTGGAGTGATGGTGGTGAAGATGGGGGAGGAAGAGTTTACATATGAAATGAAGGAGAATGAGGAGGCAAAGGCCCACAGGCTTCCAGCTTTCATTGCTGGATGGGTGAGTTTCTTTGTTCATCCATTTAATGGATATTGACTAAGTTCTGAGTATATGCTGACACTCTTGTAAACACAGGGGGTCAAAGATGAGAAAAGCCCAAATCCAAAACCTCATGAAATGGGCATTCTACTAGGAACTAGATGGCTAGCCAGGTAGTCATACTAAAGACCTTGCAAGAGAGTGGCAGGTCCTGGTGAGAACAGTGCTAAGCAGAGTGGGGGTATTGGAAATCTCAGTAAAATCCAAGGAGGAGTTTTCTTAGATTACGTCACTCAATTCTTAACTTCTGTTTTCATAGTTTTACATAGAATTTCCACTTAATTGTCTTACAAAATTTGAAATGTCAGTGTTCACATTTCTAATTACCTGATGAAAATGTTAATTCCAGCATCTAGCTCTATGAATATAATATGCACAGCTGCTTTTCAGTTTGTTTCTGATAAGTCTCACAAAATTTCTGATGGTCAGGGTTCAAGAGACTCCTAATGAAACCCTCAGAAACTTTTTTTTGCTACCACCTTTCCAAAGCATTGTCTTGCCATGTCATGAATACATACCCCAGTGTTTGTGTCTATTTTATTTTTAAACAAATTGGTAATATTCTTAACTACTCAAAGTCTAAAAAAAAATAAAAATAGGGAGTCGGGCAGTAGCACAGCAGGTTAAGCGCATGTGGCGCAAAGCACAAGAACCAGCCTAAGGATCCCGGTTCAAGCCCCCCGGCTCCCCACCTGCAGGGGAGTCGCTTCACAAGCGGTGAAGCAGGTCTGCAGGTGTCTTTCTTTCCCCCTTTTTGTCTTCCCCTCCTCCCTCCATTTCTCTCTGTCCTATCCAACAATGATGACATCAATCATAACTACAACAACAAAACAACAAGGGCAACAAATGGGAATAAATAATAATGAATAAAATTTAAAAATAAAAATAAAAACCTCACTCATATTAGTTACTTATAATCTTACTAACTTTATAAAGTATTATTAATATTTAAACATTTTGGTCTAGTTATATTTTAGTTGGTTTGAAGTAATCTATTGTTTTTGTTTTGTTTTAAAATTGATATAATTGTGTTACTTAAAAGTGACCAATTTAAAGGAAACTATTAATAAACAGATTACCTATCAAATTGACTTATGAGAGAATATTCTTTCTTAACACTATTTAATGATTAATAAAAGAGAAAGAGGAAGAGAGGGGAGAGAGAGAGAGGGAGAGAGTGAACGGGGGAGTAGAGGGAGGGGGGGAGAGAGAGAGAAAGAGAGAGAGAGAGAGAGAGAGAGAAAGAACCAAACCATCACTCTGGCACATGCAATGCTAGACATGGGACTTGGCATTTCAGCCTTGATATTCCAGTGCTTTATCCATGGTGCCACCTCCCAGGCCACACAAAAGAACATCCCTTTGTGACTGAAGTTTGTGAAACATGGCTGGAGTGAATAGGATCAAAGTGCCAATCAGATCACTTGGTTCATGTCTTATCTGAGCTTGTTAACTCTAGCAAGTAGCTGAAGCACTTTATTTATTAATACCTAATCCACTGATTTGTAGTAAATACTAATAGGGCCCCTGTGTCTAAATAATATAAGAGTTCCAGGCATATCACAAATGCTTTATAAATGTTCTTTATTGTTTTACATGTGAGAGTGAGAGAGAAAAGTGGAAGTGCTATATTCAGATGAGACTGAGTGTGTTCACTGTTGTGTGGCCAAGGATGCCGGGCTCCGTTTAGATTAATACTTATCACCTGTGCTCTGTTTAGATCAATATTTACCACCAGTGCTCTATTTGGATCAATATTTATCACTAGGGACTGGATGATGGCTTACCTGTAGAGTCCACCTTAGTAAGTTGTTATTCATGCCAAAACATTAGTCTTGCTGGGTGTTCTGTGTTAAGTATGGGGTACCAAGCATCAGTACTAGTTGTCATGTGCAGTGGCTGCTTTAGCAGTAGACCTTCTGCCTGGCATGTGTGAGGCTCGAGGTTCAGCCCTTGGCACTAATGAAGCAGCTGCTAGAACTCCATGGATGGTGAAGCAAAGCTTTGTGCTCTTTCTCTGCTTCTCTCTTACTCACTTCTTACTCACAACAACCACCCTTCGTTGTTTTTATTTTTTTATTTGTGATTTAATATTGATTTACAAAATTATAAGATAGTAGGGGTATAGTTCCACATCCTTCCCACCACCAGAGTTCTGTGTCCCCATTCCCTTCATTGGAAACTGCATTAGTTCTCCCAAGACCAAGATATGGGTTGACTATTATTTCTATAACTATATTTTTATATATTTGCCCTTTTTTTCTATGATCCTGCCTTCTTTTCCTTTCTAAGTCACACCTACTACTTCTGAGTATCCGCCCCCCCATTTTTCTTTTTTTTCTTTCCCCTCTTCTCTCACCAGGTCCTGATGGAATTTGAGTTCAGTTTATCTCTCTGATAACATGGACCAAGTCCGTTTTAAGGAGTTTTTACCACCATCTTAACACGCCCCAAGATTGGAAAGATCTGGCTCGTGCTGCACTCCCAGACCCCCTCTACCTATAGTGGAAGGCATACTTCCGCGATGAGTGCTCTAGACAGTCGCAGGAAAATAGTAACAAACAGGTAGAAGGGATTCTGATGCTTTGTTTAGAGAAGGAGCTTATGAATCTGGAGCTCAGCAGGCAGAAGCCAGGTTTCCAACTGGTTATTTTGAACAGGTACGCATCTGCGCAACACAAGCATGGGAAAGGGTGACCCCACTCAATGTAGATTCATCAGTTCCCATTAACTCTATTCGCCAAGGCACTGATGAATCATTAGCGAGCTTCATCTCAAGGGTGAAGACAAGCTTAGAGAGAAAGGTTTATAATCCTGACATCCGCTCACTACCCCTGCGCTTTATTGTCTGGGAAGGCATGATACCACAATTCCGTCAAGCATGCCTTAATCTTAAACACCTACACCCAGATAATTGGATTTTAGTGACACAGGAACTTACATCAGGCAATTATGGGGCATCCGCTATGACACGCCAGTAGGAGGAACTCCAAGATTCCTCACTGAGATAGACGCGTTAGCATTCATGGTTCACCAAGGGAGAAATAGGTCTGTGCAGGTCTTAGGGAAAGAACCGGATTTAATTATTCTGCCCTTTTCTCTCACAGATACAGAGTGGCTTATACACCATCATTCCCACTTTGCCATAAGCTTCCTGGGGTTTCCAGGACAAATAGATAACCATTTTCCTTCCAATAAATTGATAGCTTCTTTACCTCTTCTGCCTCTACTAGCACCTAAACTTTTCTCTTGAGATCCCATTCCTTCTACTCCTAGTCTTCACTGATGGTGAAAAAAAGGGAGCTGCTGCCCTTATATATTACCCAGACAAACAATCTCCTAAACCTCTCTTTACTGAGTTTCCTGAGAATTCCCCTCAGTACAAAGAACTTTATGCTGTTTTCCTTGCATTAAAAGCTGTACCAGAATCCTTCAACCTTTTTTCTGACAGTGTGTATACTGTTAACTTACTTCCATGGCTTGCTCGTTCTTATGTGAAAATTGATGACAACCCACTTTCCCCTCTCTTGATTCAAATCGCCTCTATGCTCTCTTCTCGAATCCAACCACTATATATTCAGCACCTTCGTTCCCACAGCCCTCTTCCTGGTTCCCTGTCCGAAGGGAATGCTGCAGCTGACCACCTTGCCTCCACAGGAGCTCTCCTAGTCTCTGTCTCTAATCCTGCTGATTTCCATTCTCTAACCCATGTTAATCTTAAAGGCCTTCGAGCTCGATTTCCCGATGTTCCGTTACCACAATTAAAACATATCCTAGCTACATGCTGTTCTTGTGCAAGTCTCATAAAAACACCTGCTATTCAGACTCTTGGTGTTAACCCCCGAGGCTTAAAAGCTAATGCTATTTGGCAAATTGATGTCACCCACATACCAAACTTTGGCAAACAAAAATATGTGTTTTTCTCAATTGATACCTTTTCTAAATTTATGTGGGTAACAGCTCAGACAGGAGAAAGCTCTGAAAAGCTTATAAGCCACATGCTCTCCTGTTTTGCTGTGATGGGCTTACCTCTTCAAGTGAAAACCGACCATGGACCAGCGTTTACCAGCAAACAATTAAAAAATTTTTGTTCCCTCTGGAACATTACTCATACCACAGGCATTCCCTATAATCCACAGGGACAAGGCATTGTCGAGAGGGCCCATCAAACTCTTAAGGCTCAATTGAATAAAGATAAAGGAGGAATGTATCCCCCCAATATCCAGCTAGCAAAAGCCTTAACTACGTTAAATCTCTTTAATATTTACAATAACTCAGACTTACCTCCTATTATTCTTCACTGGCAAACATCATCTACTCTCCCATCTATTAAGGTCAAATGGAAAGAGCCACTTGATAAAATTTGGAAAGGGCCTGACCCTCTATTGACCATGGGAAGAGGTTTTGCATGCATTTTCCCTCATAATTACTCTAAACCTGTCTGGGTTCCTGCCCGCCATGTCCGACAATACCCTCATGATGGCCCCTGAAGAACAAGAAACACAAGAGGACTAGATGCAGGATACATCCCAGGATCCATAATATGACATGGCAGAACCTACAAAAGTTGGCTCACAGAGCCCTCTCTCCTACCCCTTCCCTGAATGTCTTATGTTATGAATGACCAGTTGTGTTTTGTGAGTGAGTGTGCTGAATGACCAAAAATTTTTGTATGACCCATCTGCTCAGAAGTACTCTAAATGTTAAAACCATTGTTACTAACATGCATTAACTCTCTAAGTAACCTGAGTCTGCTTATAGTCCAAAGTCAATTATAGTAAACCTCTAACTTGTTACAAGTTTTATTGTTTTTCACAAGTAAGTGATTACAGCTATCAAGCCTTCATATGAGGAATCATCTGTTCATATGGTAAGGTATTAAACTGTAAGAAGTTCCTCCATATCCAACCTATGTGAATTAGCAACATTCACCTATTCTTGTAAACTTAACTGGTGTATCTTGTCTTGCCACCATAGGCCTGCCTTTGTCAGACAACAATTTAAAGATGTTTCCCTTTATAACATCACCCATGCCACGGACATCCTTTACTACCCCCAAAGACAAATGGCTGTTCCCCTGGACATCACATCCACTGACTGCTTCCCTTAGACTTGAGATATGATCCTACCTCTTCATATCAATGGATACATTCCCCCTTCCTTACCTGTATACCCTTAGTTGTGGGACCCTAGCTTGTTTTACTTCTTCTGCTCACAATAGGTCCTATAATTCTTTTTTTTTCAACATTTTAAATTTATTTATTAATGAGAAAGAGAGAAAGAACCAGACTCACTCTGGTACATGTGCTGCCAGGGATTGAACTCAGGACCTCATGCTTAAGAGGCCAAGGCTTTAATCACTGCACCACCTCCCAGACCACAGTCCTATAATTCTTAACAAGCTCATGGCCTTTTGCGGCAACAGATTGATGCCATAAAGATGCAACTTATACAAACTCACTATCATAGGCTGGACATGGCAGAATATTGAGTTGCTGTGGAGGATTTGCCCCCCTCCATCAGAACGTCCACCATGTAGAGGGCTGGCTAGCCAATGACGGGTAAGAGGAAACTAGCACTATCCAATCAACCTAAGACAGGGCATTTGGTACTACTGCGCAAAAATGACCAGGTATTCCAATGACGGGTAAGACGGAAGGCTGATCCCCAACCTAAGACAGGCACAGTCCACCCTGCCACAAAACAAAGTCCGCCAAACATCAACACAGGATATAAGACAGGGGGACATGTGGAGAGCCACATGTGCCCTCAAGGTTGCTATTGGCATGGCCATAGAGTTTATGTTAAAAGATAGTTCCTGGGAATCGGGCGGTGGTGCAGCGGGTTTAGCGCAGGTGGCGCTAAGTGCAAGAACTGGCTTGAGGATCCCAGTTTGAGCCCCCAGGTCCTCACCTGCAGGGGAATCACTTAACAGGCGGTGAAGCAGGTCTACAGGTATCTTTCTCTCCCTCTGTCTTTCCCTCCTCTCTCCATTTCTCTCTGTTCTATCCAACAACCACAATATCAGCAATAACAACAATATGATTTCAACAAGAACAACTAGGGCAACAAAAGGCAAGATACAAAAAAAAAAAGGGATAAGATAGTTCCCGCTTCCCTACACCTTAGAGTCTTTGTTAAAAGATAAGGTCTTTTTCCCCATGAATCACCCAGGACCTTCCAGATAAACGGCTGACTACCATGACAAATAATATAAAATATAATCATAAATGAATAGGAAAGATACATTCCCTAATACTCAGTTGTTCAAGGCACCAAACCTCTTTTTCTATAAAGCATTCAAATCAGATGCCCTGCTAACCACAAGAAGCAGATTATTTATGTTTCTTCCACAGGAATCCCAGAAAAAAAACATCTGGACCCCTGCACACCCTGACATCACCCACTAGATGGCACGACTACAGTGGCACCCCCCCCCCCCGAAACCCTAGATGTCACCTGACGCGATCTGAAGAATCTGATTCGCAGACTCCAAGGACAGAACCTTTTTACTGCCTGTCTGCCTTTCCTGCTTTTGCTTTGACCTGTCACGTTTTGGTGGTTCCAGCTCACAATCTACAGAAAAGAAGAATTCCAGAGGCTGACCTTCCTCATGCAGCATTTCATCCCCTGCCATTTCTCCCCCTAGTTGCCTACTTTGGACTGAGACTTCTATCGGACTTGCTGGTATACCCTTTGGACACTTTAGACAATTTTACAGCAGCTTCCTTCCCTTCACGTTGCTGGTTTTTCATAGACTGACCCTGAGTAGTTCATAGACTTTACACACTTGCCCTGGGCATTAGATAAAAGGAAAGGGGAAGATGCTGGGAAATTGTGCCAATGCAGTCACATCTGCCATGTTGTCCCCTCAGGCTACTGCTAGTTCCCTGGAGAGTTGGGACATTCTCAGAGTGCCTGTTCAGCCATGTTGTGCCCTCAGGACATTGTCTATATCCCCGCGATATCTGGAGTGCTCTTGTTACTCCTCCCCCCTCCCATTCTCACGAGAGTTATCATCCTATCCTGGAGTGCTATGGTTACTCCTCCCCCTTCCCATTCTCGCAAAAGCTACTCCTATAAAAACCCTTCGTTTTCCTCACCTCGTTCTCTTGCCGGCGCTCCACTCTGGTGTTCAGACGCAGGAAAGGTTACTGCGTGAGGCGGCCATTTTCTCTACCTCCACGTGGCCCAACCTGCTTCTCTAACACCCAACTCTGAGGTGCCAGCGCGAATAAAGATTTGTGTTTCCTCTTTGCTCTGGACCCTCTCTCTCTCTTCTCTGCAGCCCGCGCACTACAACATCTGGCTCTACAACAACTTCTCATGCCAAAAAAAAAAAAAAGTAGAGAAATTTTGGCTTGGCAGGTGACTCTGTGGAAATGCACCTGGATGCCACTCAAGGCTTGATGCTTAGCATCATGCCCTCCCCATCCTCCAACACTGCTCAGCTCTGGCTTCTGGTGGGGTAGAGGATTGAACCTGGTGCTTTGGAGCCTCAGGCTTGAGAGTCTCTTTGCATGACCACTATGCTAGCTTCTCTACCCCCCCCAGCACCATGTAAAAATTAGTAAACATTCTTAGGGATTGTAGAGTCACTGTCCAGAATCAGAAAGAGTCTTTGGCTGCCCTCTTTGTGAGTGATTCAGGTGGTGCTGCAGCTGGAGTCTCCACTGACTGATGGCCTCACCCACTGAGCTGCGCTCTACATTCCCCATCCCCCATGGTAAAGGTAACAGTCTCCAACCACTCTTCACAATGTATTCTTCACTGCTTGCTGTCAATTGTGCCGGGCTGGCTTTGCGGGCAGGAGACAGAGACTACCAGAGACTCATGGCTAAACTGAGAACACAGTTCAATCTTTATTCACGAGCGGGGATGCGGTTCAACAAACTAATCTAATCTAATCACAACCCAATTCTGTCCTGCATCTCTCTCCTCCGGTGGAAGAGAGTCAGGAACAAAGGAAATAGGTATGATGGGGCAGGGAGAAGGAAGAAGCGCAAACCAGCGATTACTAAACCAAATGTCCCAGAGGCAGGGGGGAAGACCAGACCAATATCCCGGAGGCAGGGGGGTGCCCAGCCAACAGTGGACGTGCAAACAGAACACATAGCAAGCAACACAAGCAAACCCAATGTGATGATAAAAACAGAAGGCTTCACAAGCAGAATCCAGAAGCATACCAACAACTTGCAGACTATAAAGGGACAAATGGTTTCTCTTATAACTGGTTCTAACAAGTGCTGCTCCTTAAGGGCTATGAATTAAGAACTGTAAGAGATGTGAGGAGACAGTTACACCCACTGAAGGAGGCCCTGGGTTCAAACCCTCGTACCACATAGGGCTATCATGAATAAGCACTTGAGGAAGCTTAATAGGTAGTGAAGTTGGTATCATGATATCTATTCTCTCTCTGTCTCTAAGTGAAAAATAAAAACAAATTGGGCATGGAGAGGCCACTTGATATTATCACACAGTCATGATGCCAAGTTCATCTTCAGTACTGCATAAAAACATCCAAGTAAGCCTGTGAGAATTAAATTCATGTTCACACCTGGTACTAATTAGACAAAGCACCTAATATTTCTAGTTCTCAATTTCCTCATATGTCAACGAGGAGAATCAGACTTAATATCTAGAGATCTAAACTGAACATTTTGCATGTCTGATGTAGTATTATCCCCATGATAGGTTTGCATGTTTAAGTGAATTTTAGTACAAGCTGGACAGTTAGAATTTACATTTACAGGCTGATAATTAGCATGAAGACTCACACGCTCTCATTTGTCGTATTAGTCAGGCGCATTATTCTTGAACATGTATGTGACATTTCAAATAGGGCTTAGTCTGACCACGGAGGTCTTTAGAAAGTCTCTCCCAGCACTGTGCCTGTCTGTGTCTAAATGACTGTGTTGGAGGCCTGTCGGGTCTCTGGCGGGGTGATCTCCAGGGGAAAGGTAACGGACCGGTTCTTTCTCACTCGCATAAGAGACCACATGAAGTAAAAGACACCGGGGAGACCTGCAGCATGCTCAGACCTCAGATCTCAAGTCTCAGGTCTCAGGTCTCCTTTATTAGCAGGTGGACATGAGTTAAATAGAAAACCAAACAAAGGGAATTATTATTGAAATATGTAAGAAATTACAGGTTTCTTAAAGATCAGCTTGCCCTTATGGTAGGGGGGCTGGTATGACAGGAATTGATGAGATACAAGACAGTTATTCTCCATGATGCAAGCAACTTAATTATCCAAAGGTATTTGAGAGAAGCATAGGGGTTAAACCAGTAGGGTGAGACAGAGAGAAGATGGATATCAAAAGGCCATATAGTTTGGAATTTCTCTTGTCTGGGGTCTGAGGTGTATGATGGAGTCTGTGATAAGGTGTGTTCTCTGTGATCAGAAGGTAAGGTGACTTTGAGTAAGTGAATCTTAAAGTAGGCGGCCATATGGCCTGCAGTTAATGGGGAGAAGTATTGGGGTATCTGTGGTCCTGAGAGTCAAGAAGGAAAGAACTAAGTCTGAGCTTCTCCCCTTTGCTTACCTCGGTTGAGAGAGACTAACCAAGAGGGTATCTTCTCAGACCTCCCTAAACTCTGTCAAGCTCACACATAGTCCCAACAGAGGCCTACAGAGTTCATAATGTTTTCAGTGTTTGGGAAGAAAAGTTTTCATCAGTGTTAAGAGAAATGCCATTTTATATGCCTGAGTGGTGTTTCATCTCACCTAATATCACATTTCATGCTCAGTCCTAAAGTTGTCTCCATGGAATAATGAGGCAGTTTTGAATAGAAACCATGTAAATTTCTAGTGCCTCACCCTCAGTAGATGACACACTTAGAAAACTTCAAATTATATAATTTTCAAACAAATATCACTATTTAAAATTTTAATCTATATAGCTAACTAAATCAATTGTCTTTTGTGGAGAGAAAATATAATAATTTCATTGTTGTGACAGGTTTTCCCTGCTTCAAGCTGATTTTTTTTTCTTTTCTTTCTTTTTAATTTCTCCCCAGAGCACTGCGCAGCTCTGGCTTATGGGTATGAGGGGGTTGAACCTGGGACTTTGGAGCCCCAGGCATGAGAGTCTCTTTGCAGAACCATTATGCTGTCTCTACCCCCCTACCAAACTGACATCTAAAGTTAGAAAGCTAGAAAGATACACACACAGAGACAGAGGCAGAAAGGGAAGGACACCACAGCACTGGAGCTTCTGTAGTGCAATTTGGGCTGGTGGGAACCTGTGCTGTGTGCAGAACAAAGCAGTCTCTCTCTCTCTTTGTCATCTTATTATATTTATTTACTTATTGGATAGAGACAGCCAGAAATAGAGAAGAAAGGGGGAGATAGTGAGAGACATAGAGCCACCACCTGTCTGAGTGCATGTTATAATGCGCAAGGACCTGAGTTTGAGTCTCTTTGTCCCCATCTGCAGCAGGTGCAGTCTCTAATGAGCTATGCTGCTAACCTATACTCACCACCTCCAACCCCAGGGAAAATCCTTGTCAGGCCCCTACAGTAGTGATGGCGATCCTTTGACTTTTTTGCAGTCGGTTAACAGTCAGGCCATAGATGTCCATGGGCCTTCACAAGCCCTGCTGACAGTGATTCTCCTCTCCACTGTGAGAAATGCTTCCAGAACTTGCACCCTTCCAGAGTCATCATGGCTACTCACACTTTTCTAAAGTAATCATCATTTCCCCAGAGACTTTTTTCAATTAAAAATTTCCCTGTCAATAATCTTTTACAAAATGCTTTGAATAAATGTAGACAACTGCAACTCTAACTTCCAGCCAAAGGTCTCCAAAAAATATGCTCTGATTATAAAACTTGATTGACTGGGACTTGAGAAAAAAAAAAGAGGCTTCACAAGACCACAGACTTAGACCTCTTTGTTCATGTCAATTCCATCATATGGAGCTACTGAGAAGTGCTAGTATCAAAATGTTCTTTCTGTTTTTTCTGAGGAAGGAAAAACTTAATCATTACCTCAAAGTGAATGGTATGGCTCCCACTCTGTGTACAGATGCTCTGAATGGAGCCCAATTAAACTGTCTACATCAAAACAATGGGAAAATGACAATGTAGCCATCTTTGATTCACCAGAATACTTGGACAGTTATCTTTCTGTTATAAAGTTATATTGTGAAAGAGAATAACAAATCACTGTTCCAAAATCACTGATATAAACATTGAGTCATATACACAAAATTGGCCTGCCAGAAGTATTGTCTTTGGTGCTTAACTGGAGACAAAATTTAATTTTCTATATTCCTAGGATTGCTGCTTCCCAAAGACTATAGGATTGCTTTCAGTAATGTAGGAATGCGTGGGGGAAATGCTGCTCAGAGAACGACAAAGAAGCCTTTATTTATCTTTCTCCACATGTATGTTCCTTCCTTCCAACTCTCTGTCCAAGCAGTTAGCTGTGTTCCCATTTGCCAAGCATCTCGACTTCCTGTTACTAATTCATATAAATCAAAAACATCCAGTAGCCCCAGATGGATTCATTCTTTTCCTTTCTTCTCCTTCTCCTCCTCATCTCTTCTTCCCCTCCTCCTTCTTAAAATCCTCTTATCCCAACTTATCAGAATCCTTTCTGTTCTAATGTTCTTTTGGTCTGTGTCTACTCCTTAACTCACTTGGATGATACTAATTGGCTGTCAGTATTGGTTCTGATACCTGTTATCAAATCCCCTGGGCAAATGACCTCACCAGTGTCCTGGAACCTTACCTCCCCAGGACCCTGCCCCACTAGGGAAAGATAGAAACAGGCTGGGGGTATGGGTCTACCTGCCAACACCCATGCCTAGTGGAGAAGCAATTACAGAAGCCAGACCTTCCACCTTCTGCACCCCATAAATAATTTGGTTCCATGCTCCCAGAGGGATAAAGAATAGGGAAGCTTCCAATGGAGGGGATGGGACATAGAACTATGGTAGCAGGAATTGTGTGGAATTGTCCCCCTCTTATCTAACCACCATCTTATCGATCATGATATAATCATTATAAAATTTGATCATAATAATACAAGCCTTTTTAAGATCTCAATCTCATCAATGAATTATTCTTTATGTAGATCTTTCTTTCTTCTTTCCTTTCTTTATCACTTTCCTGAAGAAATGGTGATTTATAAAACTTGTAACAAAGGTTCATTTTGACATTTCCCAAGATGGGTTATAACACATCTGGTCTCTTACCATATGGTCCCTCCCTACCATAGGGCTCTGGCCCCCTGCTGTTTTTCATATTGCTCATTTGAGGAACTGTCACAGATGTACATGTAAAATAAGACAATGGAAACTCACAAGTTAGTTTAATGACAAATGAAAGTGAAGGTTTAGCAGGATGACATTAATACTGTTTTCAGTAGATCTGAAGTGTTGTATTCCCACATATCCTTTAAGATTCTAATTAAAGGGATACATGTAATTGTTAAGCAGCCAACAGTTTCAGCATGCCACTCTTACTATCTCTTGTAGCTCTTCCAGACTTGTGTAAAAATTGTGTTTATCAAAGGACCTTCTGTTCTTATGGAGTATCAGCATAGGTTCTGCTTTCTTCTATTACTTTCCCTTCAAACAGAAGTACTTTAACAAGAAGACTGGCCAAGCAGAGCCCTAGACAAGGGCTTGTTTATAGGTAAATATTTTGGAATGTGGCCCTAGGAAAGGAAAGCAGGGTTAGGAGCCAGACTGGGAGGCCTGCCCCAGCAGGTGTCATCATTGATGGGGTGGAGAGGGGCAGGTTTCAGCCTTCCTTCATTTCCAGGGGAGATCCTGTAAGAACCTTAGAGACAGTGTCTTAGAACTCTCCTTCCCAGAGGAGGAATTTTATGCTTCAGTCCACCGCTGGTAGTCCAATGGGGTACAGACTCTTTTCCTTCCCTAGGCTTATAAATACATATCAAAGATATGTTGTTTGCAAATTTTTCATGAGAAGCTGTGTGATGTAGAGTACAGAGAAACTGTACCAAGTACATGGGACAGAAAATAAAGCCTGCAAGGAGTGAGGTCACAGTGACTTGCTTCTTGGCCCTAACTATGAACAGCTATTAATACAACAATGCAACTGCAAGGCTGAGGATGGGAGCTAGGTGATAGCTCCCTTGATAGAGTAAGAGAGTGCACACTTTACTATACATAAAAGTGATGAATTGAATACTTAATTGAGCTCGATAAGTTTACTTTCAAAGCATATGGATGCATTTTAAAATTAAAGTTTTGGGAAATGTACATACAAAACCAGGCTGTTACTGTTTTTATAAATATATGTATTATTTATTTATTTTTAATATTTACTATTGATTTAATAATGATTAATAAGATTGTAAGATAACAGGGGTACAATTCCATATAGTTCCCACTACCAGAGTTCTATATCCCATCCTGTTCTTTAGAAAATTCCCTATTCTTTCTTTCTTTTAAATTTTTTATTTATTTAAAAAAGGAGACATTAACAAAACCATAGGATAAGAGGGGTAAAACTCCACGCAATTCCCACCACAAGATCTCCGTATCCCATACCCTCCCCTGATAGGTTTCCTATTCTTTATTTCTCTGGGCGTATGGAACCAAGGTCATTGTGAGATGCAGAAGGTGGAAGGTCTGACTTCTGTAATTGCTTCCCCACTGAACATGGACATTGACTGGTTGATCCATACTCCCAGCCTGCCTCTCTCTTTCTCTAGTAGGATGGAGCTCTGGGAAGCAGAGCTCCAGGACACAATGGTGGGGTTGTCTGTCCAGGGAAGTCTGGTTGGCATCATGCTGGCATCTGGAGCCTCGTGGCTTAAAAGAGAGTTAACATACAGAGCCAAACAGATTGTTGAACAATCATGGACCTAAAGGCTGGAATAGTGCAGATGAAGTGTTGGGGGGTATTCACTGCAGACTATTCTATACTTTTGCTTTCAGGTATATATTTTGCCCTAGTTTATGGATACGTGTGAACATATGCTCTATCTCAGGGGACCTTGTCTATATCTAGGTTTTGGGACTTTGTTAGGAAGTGAACCGCCTGGAATGGAATTTGAGAATACTATGAAAGGAAAGGTCTCACCTGAGTAATGAAGCTGAAGGGTTGTCATGAAGTCTCTGGACACAGTCTGAAGTGAAGCATGCTGAGTTATTACTCATTGCGTCGATTAGGTTGGGATTGGCAGATGCAATATTATTTGGTATGAATTGAGAGAAGCATGCAGGAAAGTGAACCCCACCCTAAGGTTCCAGCACTGGGGGAAACATAGGCTCTATAGTGGAAATGTGAGGTTCCTGCTGTCTTAGGGTTCAAGAAGACAATAGATAGTTATTGTTATCATCACATTATTTGGTAATTGGGTTAATCTTGAAAAACCCCTTTGTTAGGATTTGCTGTATAATACCCAACATCACCATAATTTATGTCCCTTGACATTATTTGTATATAGCAGTGCCACTGGTTGCTTCCATTCTCCCTGGTGTAGGCTTTTGAGAGAGTCAACTTATCAAAGACTCAGCCTATGTATTAAAAAGATTCAGTCTGTGCTTTAAAAAGTTTGAGACATACAATCAATTTTGCCCTTCTCATATTAATTAGTGATTTATATGACTAAAAATTAATAGGAGTGTACACGAAGACTATTCCCACCACCAAAAGACTGTCCCATCCTACGACCCCTACCCCGCGCTGTCCTGGAAAGCCAAATATCTGCACTCACCTTCACCCCAGGGTTTTTAGTTTGATGCCCCACTCCAGATTTAGTCAAATCCTGCTTTTAGTTTCCCTTTCTATTCTTTTTTCTCAACTTCTGTTGATGAGTGGGATCATCCCATACTCATCTTTATCTTTCTGACTTAGCTCACTTAACATAATCCCTTCTAGCTCCATCCAAGATGGGTCAGAGAAGGTGGGTTCATTGTTCTTAATAGCTGCATAGTATTCCATTGTGTATATATACCACAGCTTTCTCAGCCACTCATCTGTTGTTGGGCACCTGGGTTGCTTTCAGGTTTTAGCTTTTATTAATTGGACTGCTATGAACATAGGTGTACAAATATCTTTTTGGTTGGGTATCATGGAGTCCTTTGGGTATATCCCCAAGAGAGGAATTACTGGGTCATATGGAAGGTCTATGTCTAGCCTTGTGAGAGTTCTCCAGACTGCTCTCTATAGAGACTGAACCAGTTTACATTCCCACCAGCAGTGCAGAAGGGTTCCTCTGTCTCCGTAGCTTCTCCAGCATTTGTTGCTGCTGTCCTTTTAGATGTATGCCATTCTTACAGGAGTGAGGTGGTATCTCAATGTTGTCTTTATTTGCATTTCTCTGACAATTAGCAACCTGGAACAATTTTCCATGTGTTTGTTAGCCTTTTGGATCTCTTTTGTTCTGTTCATATCCTCTGCCCATTTTTGGATGGGGTCATTTGCTTTTTTGGTGCTAAGTTTGCTGATCTCTTTGTATATTTTGGTGATTAGTCTTTTGTCTGATGTATGGCATGTGAAGATCTCCCATTCTATGAGGGGTCTCCTTGTTTGTGTGACCTATTCTTTATTTTTAAATGATTATTGATTTAATAATGATTGACAAGACCATAGGATAAGAGGGGATACAATTCCACACAGCCCCCACCACCAGAGTTCCATGCCCCATCCACTCCATTGTAAGCGTCCCTATTCTTTATCCCTCTGGGAGTATGGACCAAAATTATTTCTTAATTAATTAATTTATTTTAAATATTTTATTATTTATTTATTCCTTTTTGTTGTCTTTGTTGTTTTATTGTTTTAGTTACTATTGTTATTGATATTGTTGTTGTTGGATAGGACAGAGAGAAATGTAGAGAGGAGGGGAAGACAGGAGGAGAGAAAGATAGATACCTGTAGACCACCTACTTCACCGCCTGTGAAGCGACTCCCCTGTAGGTGGGGAGCTGGGGGCTTAAACCGGGATCCTTACACCGGTCCTTGTGCTTTGTGCCACATGTGCTTAACCCACTGCGCTACCACCCCACTCCCCAAAATTATTTATGGGGAGCAGAAGGTGGGAGTTCTGGCTTCTGTACTTGCTTCTCTGCTGGACATAGGCGTTGTCAGGTGGATCCACACCCCCAGCCTGTTTTTATCTTTCCCTAGTGGGGCAGAAATCTGGAAAAGTGAGGTTCCAAGACACATTGGTGAGGTTGTCTGCACAGGGAGGTCAGGATGGAATCATAGTAGCATCTGGAATTGGTGGCTGAAATGCAGTAAGATTAAAAGCAGGGCAAAATGTTTAATAAACAGAAACCATAAAGTAGGAACAGAGTAGATGAAAGTAGGGACCTTGGGGTAGAAAGAAGCTAGGAAATTTATTTTTACATATGTTCCTAGGGGCCTATGTCTTAATGATATTTGCTTAAGCTTGATAGCTAACATGATGGTGGGCTAGAAATATTGTCTGGGAAGATGGTGCTAGAACTGTGAGTAGAACTAGGAAGCAGGATTAAGGCAGAGAATTGCCCAAAGACTTGAAGAAGATCTACAAATGGAATTAACTGTTTAACACACTCATCTAACATGGGGCCCATATCCATTCATATTTAACACAGGAGCCTGTACAGCCTCTGAGTCCCTGTCAGTATGAGCTCGTAATCCATGATCACAGCTGGGAATATTCTAGGCTGCACTTATTTCAGGATCTGTCTTCCTCGAGTGGCAGAGTAGGATGACCCAGCTTCCCAATCAGAGAGTGGGGCAGTCTCTGCCATTGCTGTTTCACAGTGTGGGTACAGACCTGAAGAAGCCTACACAAAGGCTTATAATGGTGTTCCCATGGGTGTGACCAGTGATGGTAGGGAGAGGGATCTATCAGAGGTATAAGCCCATATTGTCTATAAGGTAATCCAAGGATTCCCTGCTAAGGACCCCAGGTGATGGAGTGACCTGATAGTGGCCAAAAAGGTCATCATTAAGTGAGCCAGTCTCTTGCCCTTATTCAACTTTTGTAGTCACTTCTTTATATGATAGTCTTAGAACTTATCCCAATTGAGTGTCATTTGCTGTATTCAAACCAATATTATGTTTATGGGATCCGTCTTCAAGTTATGGAGGAAGTAGACCCAGGATTTTCCTGGGGTCTTAGTGAGGATCAAGTTGTCCTTCATTTACTTTTTGATGATTGTCCTTTATTTGATATATAGTTTTTGCCAGTATGTTGGGAACATGTGTAAGCCTGATAGAGCTTAGGGAGAACCACTCCCATCTTTGGATGGCGGTCTGAGAAGATAACCTCTTGGTAAGTCTCTCTCAACCAAGGTGAGCATAAGGGGGGAAACTCAGACTTGGTTCTTTCCTTCTTGACTCTCAGGCCCACAGTAACTCCAATACTTCCCTCCATTAACTGCAGGCCACATGGCCACAGATTCACTTATTCAAAGTCACCTTCTGATCACAGAAGAACACACCTTATCACACACTTCATCACACACCTCAGACCCCAGACAAGAGAAATTCCAAACTATATGGCCTTTTGATAACCATCTTCTTTCTGTCTCACCCTACAGGTTTAACCCCTATGCTTCTCTCAAATACCTTTGGATAATTAAGTTGCTTGTATTATGGAGAATAGCTGTCTTGTATCTCATCAATTCCTGTCATACCAACCCCCTACCTTAGGGGCATGCTGACTGTTAAGAAACCTGTAATTTATGTCATATTTCAACAATAATTCCCTTCATTGCTTTTCTATTTAACTCATGTCCACTTTGCTAATAAACGGACTCTAGGATTCTGGGATTCTAGCACTCAGATTTTAGACACGCTAAGAGTCCCCTGGTGTCTTTTACTTCGTGTCACCCCTGTCGTGAGCGAGAAAGAACCAGCCCATTAGCTTTCCCCTGGAGACCAACCCACCGGAGAAGGAGAGAGAGATCCTGAAACCAGTATAAATCTTGGCCAGTTGTATAGTGTTTCTTCTAAAGTTTGTCAAGGGGTAAAAATAATGCTGATGCTCTGTCAGATGAGATAAAAAAAAAAAAAGGAATAATATATCTTCCTTCATTTAGTATAGTTAATTGAGTAGATAAAGTGATCGAAGGAAGTGAAGTAAGGGTAGGAGAGGAGGTGTCTAGGCCTAAGGGATATATATGTGATTAGAGAATCCATGATGTATCCTTTAGGCCATTCTACTAAGTATAATTAAAAGGCAATTAATCACTGTTACTCTGGGTTGTGTGACTGCCCCTTGCCTGTGGACACGTGTACACCTGTACCCATCACCACAGGCCCTAGCCTGTACCTACAGGCTGTGACTTCTTTTGAAAGTTAAAATACCTGCTGTAGCAGGGCTCCATTTGTTGTTGATTTTGTGTTAGTTACCCACACTGAAATGTTTTACAGGAGTAGTTTTACACCTCTAAGTGTATATAAGACTTATTAGGTATGTCACCAGCAATCTCCTGTCACCTCAGGTCCTCTCTGACCACTTCTCCCTGTTAGATATGTCACCAGCATTCTCCTGTCAACTTGTGACTCTTCTGACCACTCCTCCCCATAAGGTATGTCCCCAGCATTCTCCTGTCACCTTGTGACCCCTCTGACCACTCCTCCCCACCAGGTATGTCACCAATGTTCTCCTGTCACCTCATGTTCCCTCTGACTACTCCTCCCCATAAGGTATGTCCCCAGCATTCTTCTGTCACCTTGTACCCCTCTGAGCACTCCTCCCCATCAGGTATGTCACCAACATTCTCCTGTCACCTCATGACTCCTATGACTACTCCTTCCCTTCACCTTCTCATTTCCTTCTGGCAATCATCATCATTTCACCTAATCTGAGTTGCACTGGTTTGGGTAGGGCCTATATGCATACAGGGTAACAACTGACTGGAGTCGAGAGAAGCTGGCCACTTCAGGGATAGAGTATATATCTGCCCAAACACTTCCTTATGTTACACTCAGCCCAAGTATTAATTTCATTTTTAAAAAGATTTTATTTATTTATGAGAAATATAGGAGGAGAGAGAAAGAACCAGACATCACTCTGGCATCACATGTGCTGCCGGAGATCAAACTCGGGACCTTATACTTGAGAGTTCAAATCTCCATCACTGCGCCATCTCCCGGACCACTGTTTTGTTTTTTTAACCAGAGGACTGTTAATCTATGGCTTATGGTGGTGTGAGGGATTGAACCTGAGACTTTGGAGTCAGCTCAGGCTTGAGAGTCTCTTTGCATACCATTATGCTATCTATCCCCATCTTAGTTATTCATTTCTGATACGAGTCTAGCACCAAGAGATACTTGAATGTATACCTCTGCTGAAGACCTTTAAACAGTGTGAAGCAAGTGAGTAGTGTGATCAAATGCTTCATTATATTTATTTATTTATTTACTAGATAGAGACAAAGAGAAATTGAGAGGGGAGGGTGAGAGAGAGGGAGAGAAATAGAGAGACACTCGCGGTCCTGCTTCACCACTTATGAAGCTTTCCCCCCACAGGTGGGGACCAGGGGCTTGAACCTGAGTCGTTGAGCACTGTAACATGAGCATTTAACCAGGTGTGCCACTGTCTGGCTCTAAATGCCTCATTATAAAGGGGCCAGCTAGGCTTACATATGCAAGGTGGACTGGCATGGGCTAAGTCTTAAAGTGGAGGGACCATGAGAAATATTCTTGCAGTCTATGGAAAATATTATGAAAGCTTTAACTGAATTTAGCCTGAACTCCCACTTACTGTACCCGAAAAAGAATTTTGGTGTATACTCCCAGAGGGCAAGAAATGATAGTGGAAGATGACCAGAGGGCTCTGAACCCCAATTTCACTAGTACCCAGAGAAAAAAGAGGAAAAAGGAAGGACATTTGGAAGTAGTAACAGTTATAGGTGTGATTTAGAAAGGAAGAGAAAGCAGGACCATAGAAATATGGGCAAATATATAGAAATAATAGTCAACCTGTATCTGTGACCTTTGGAGAACCACTCTAGTTTTCCAATGGAGGGAATGGGGACACAGAACTCAGGGAATGGTGGGAATGGTGCAGAATTATATCTTTTTTACCTCCTAATTTTGCAAGTAAGTATTAAATCACTAATAAAAAAAAATACCTGAGGGTGTCGGGCAGTAGCGCAGTGGGTTAAGTGCACATGGCTCAAAGCGCAGGAACCAGTGAAAAGATCCCGGTTCAAGCCCCTGGCTCCCCACCTGCAGGGGAGTCTCTTCACAAGTGGTGAAGCAGGTCTGCAGGTGTCTGTCTTTCTCTCTCCCTCTCTGTTTTCCCCTCCTCTCTCCATTTCTCTCTGTCCTATCTAACAAAGGCATCGATAACTACAACAATAAAACAATAAGGGCAACAAAAGGGAATAAATAAATAAATATTAAAAAATCTTTAAAAAAATACCTGAGATCTAAAAAAAAAGAAAGAACGTAGACTTAAAAGAGCAAATTTTGATTTCTAAATCTAGCATAAATGGCAATTAGGTTCACACTATCATACTTTATATGTCCTACTTAATATGTTTTTTTTATGGATTAGGATGGTGTTGTCTCCTTGGATGAATAGTGTAGGCTTTTGTGTGCAAAGGTCAGAGATAGTCCTCTGAGAAACATTCACAGGAAGTAATTAGATTGGGGAAGTTAGAGGATTGTATAAATGAGCTTCAGTAGAGTTGTCACACAGAAGTAAAACTGGTTAATCTTGAGCATAAAATGAATGAATTCAAAATAATGCACATTGTTCTCATGTTTATCTGCTCAGAACACTCATATCAGAGGCTTACTAAGGATTTATGGAAAAGAATAAGATTTCCTATTTCACAAATACATTGTAACAACAATAGACCATTCTGCTTCTTCCAGACTATCTACTTAGAAAAGGTTAAAAAGGACAGGCTCCATCCTTTTGTGGACATACAGGGAAAAGGTGTGTGTGATGCCCAGTGTCATTCTGTGGGGTGATTTAGATCAGACTGTGGTAGATTTCATGGTCTTTCACTTTCATTTAACATGTTCTCTCCTCTTTCCCTCCCTTTTCTTTATGCTCTTTTTTCCTTTTTTTCCTAAGAAGATAAATAGCTTCTTTAGGGGTATGTCCTGACTGTTTTTTCCACAGAAAGGTATTCAGAAATACACATTTATTAACATCCACTCCATCTAATTTGAAATATCTGTTGTACTTTCCCAAGTGAAAGGGATTCTTCTGATGATAGTGGAAGTCTCTTTTATGAATTTTCCCATTTAATCTTTTTGTGGTACTGGCTTGACTTCTTTGTTTACTCCTTTATAGGTAAAATAAAACAAGTTTCTAGGAGATTAAGACCATTGCCAAATTTTTCAAGGCATTTGTTCTTGATTCTGTGCTCTATCTAGAAAGAGATGGGTTGAGGGGGTAAAAATTATCCTCACTGAAGACTGCCTGCTGTGTCCTTGTGCTAGGGAATCTACTAACTGTGATCACCTTGATCACACTCCATAATCGCTTGCTTTAATTTTCCTTCTCAGCAGTGGTGTCCATTTCATAGCTTCAAAAAATGTCTTTTCTTTTAAGAAGAAGAAGAAGAAGAAGGAGGAGGAGGAGGAGGAGGAGGAGGAGGAGGAGGAGGAGAAGGAGAAGAAGACTGTTCCAGTGATTACTGATCTCTGAGAAATTCTCTTGAGGTTCTCTTCATTAAAATAATAAGACCTAGGGAAATATCAGATCTTTGTGGTAAGTGGCTATGCTAGCATAAACCTGTGAATTTAAGAAAAGTTTATCAGTGCATTTTGTCTCATAATAACACAAGTCTACCACTCTTTTCCTCTAGACATCAGACCATCCTAATTACAAGTAAGGATTTCAGATATCTTCTTCTCTTCTCTGCAATCCATTTCACTTGCATTAATTAGGCAAATGCCTTGTTAGGCAAATATGCTAGATACTTGATTTTTAACCACAGCCTAAGATAAGAAAACTCAGAACTGCATAATCGAAAGTACAGTTATTTCTAGGATTAGGCAACTTCATTAAAAAAAACAAAAAACAAAACCTGACACTGAAATTAATCTCAATGTTTTTCAGATAACAATTATATTTAAAAACTCATTAATTTTCTTTTCCTCCCCCCCCACCTCTTTTTAACCAGAGCAGTGCTCAGCTCTGGCTTATGGTGATGCTGAGAACTGAACCTAGGAGCTCAGAGACTCAGACATGGAACTGTTTCCATGATTATGCTGCCTCCTAGTTACTAGACCTTCTATGAGTTTGGCCTTGTGGCAGGCTTTATGGATTACAAAGACTGTACAATCCTGGACTTTAGGAGCCAATCATAGAGACTGAAGACATATGGTTGCCAAGACAAGTTGTATTGTCTGCTTTGTATTTTGTGGTGTGTGTGTGTGTGTGTGTGTGTGTGTGTGTGTGTATGTGTGTGTCAGTGCACACTGTGTCTTCCAGCATGTGCAACTCCACTGCTCGTAGCGCTTCATTTGATCACTCAGAGACAGAGAGAAAAAGAGAGTGGGAGACAGCACAGCAGTGGAACTTCATCCTCTGCAATGGCACCTCCCATGTCAAATGGAACTAAAACCTGGGCCCAAGCATGGCAAGGCACACAACCTACCTAGTGAGCCCTCTCTCTCTCTCTCTCTTTCTCCCCCCACCCTAATCTGAGTTTTGGATACTTGTTCTTACTTTCAAGAAATATTCACCTTCTTTGGGTGAGACAGTGTTCCAGGTGTGGTGTTGGAATAGTGTTCAAAGTCAAATGCCTGGTATCATGAAGTTAAATTTCATATACTGCTGAGCTTGCTTCACCGAAGAGAGAGATGAAGAACTCGTGGTTGTGTGGTAATACAATTCTTTGTTGATGTGAACACCCCAAGTCGGGTGTGAGCACAGCAGGTTTAGGCCATGTGGAGCTAGCAAAATGGCCGTCACCCGCTATGTACGCCAGCCCTTCTCCAGGTCTGGGGGGGCGCTGGCTTTAAGTCCTGACAATATACCCCCCCAAAATAAAATTATCCACGAGTTAATAAATAATTGTGTAAAGGACTGAATGAAATGACAATAGAAAATAAAGCAAGAGAAGTACTAGACTAAGTCTAATTTATATATTATTTATTAATATGTTTCAGAGATGAAATAGACAAGTGTTGGATGCAATCATTGGAAAAGAGCCTTGAGGGGGCTGGGCAGTAGCACACTGGGTTAAGTGAAAATGGTGCAAAGCGCAAGGAACTGTGCAAAGATGTTGGTTATCATTTCTCCTTTGGCTAATTCTGCTTCTGTTTTTATCAGTGTCATCTTGCCAGGTTCCCCTGCATTGCTTAACGCTATGGTCTATTTACATAATCATTGTTTTGTTTGAGATCTGCCCTTCCTGCATGGCATTGGTTTAATCCCCATTGGTTTAATCTTTTCTGGTTTAATCCCCACTGGTTTGAGCTCTTTTTACACTCTGCCCCCTTATCCTATGCACTTCCTTTTTCCACCCTACCACTCCCGTCTCAGAAGATATTTAAAGGCAGATCAATAAATGCACCAGGGTATTGTGTGTTCTTGCTCCATGAGTCCCAGAGTCTCTCTCTCACCATGCTAGTTCCTGATCCCTTGCCCTCACAGCAGCCTAGGTTGGCTCCAGTCGAGTTCTCTCCAACCCAGAGAGCACGTGCCTGGGAAGAAGCAGCCTCAGGCTATCCCAGCATCTGGTGCCTGAACAGGGACCTACCCCTTGGCTTCACAAACAAGTGGCAGACCTGCGGAGGCACCCCAGATAACTATACGCTGCTTGGCTCTATGCAAACCTCGTATAAGACACTGTGATTCTTTTTTTTTTTCCTTCTTATTATTTATCTGAGACCCTTCCACCATGGGCGATCTTCCTCTTTATGAAGATGTTTTCCAAACTCTGTACTCCTTTTTCTCTATATAGTTTCTATATCTCTGGGATATTTTGCTCGGGGCTACACCTTGGATCCTTTTGACCATGGTCGCAGCTTTCAGGGATATATAGGGCAACCTCCCAAAAGGCTAAGGGACCTTGAGGCTGAGGTCCAAGAGTTAAGGGAAATGGTCACAGCACTTACCCAGCACCATACATGCTTACAAGAAAAAGCAAAGCCTGTCCCGATCCTGACCCACCTTAAGCCCTCTGCATTTTTCCACGAGGCTCCCATTTTGGCAGACACATGTCCAGCTTCTCCTGTGGCCTCCACAGCTGTTTTTCTGGCCACCACTTATCCAGAAGCTTCCACTTCCATGACTCCTCCCCCCCACTGATACACCGCTATTAGAGCAAGTCCACACATTCCCGGTAAACATTGTCCACAATAGACAAAAACCTCAGATCTATATCCGTACTCCTCCACAGATCTTAAGAAGATTTGCCAGGCAATTAAGGAGGATGCAGTTCATGCTCCATGTACCAGGTCCATTTTACAAGGCCTGCTCCAGAACTTTGATACCCCCCAAGATTGGAGGGACGTAGCTTGCACTACACTCCCAGGCCCTCTCTTCCTGCAATGGGAGGCATTTTTCATGATGAATGCTTACAGCAATCCCAGAGAAATAGAATCAGCCTGAATGGAATTTCAAGGCATTGTTTGAAACGGGTAATTTTGAAACCGGAATTCAGCAGGCAGAGGCCAAGTTTTCATTCAGTTATTTTGATCAGGTACACCTCTGCACATTACAAATGTGGGAAAAATTAACACAACCCGGGGGAGCAGCCTCAGCCACCATTCTCTCCCTTCTCAAAGAACCAGATGAATCTCTGGCTAAATTCATTGCCAGGGTCCAATCAATTTTGGAAAGAAAGATTTAAAATCCTGATGCCCGTTTTCTCCTCCTGTGGTCCATTGTCTGGGATGGCATGATTCCAGATTTCCGACAACCATGTCACAGTCTTAAAAACGAACACCCAGACACCTGGATTTAGCGACATGGGAGACTGGATCAAGCTCTTATCAGGCACCCATTATGACACAGGCCTTTGCAGCTACCCCACATAAGCAAAAGGGGGCTTGCTTTCAGTGTGGTCGCCAAGGACATTGGCATACCTAATGTCCAGAAAATAAATCACGACCCAGCCTCCAGTCAGGGTGACCTCGCCTCCAGTCAAGGAGCCACAGACCCCAAACACCTTGTCCTAGATACCAGAAAGGGTTTTATTGGAGGAGAGATTGTTGGTCAAGGTTTCATAGCAATGGCATGCCCCTGTCAAATGTATATTTAAGTAGGGATTTAAACTAGGCCCGGGCATCTCTCAGCCCCAACTTCAAGAAGGAGTCAAGCTGGACGCCTCCTTGGTGCGACGCTCTTCTTCCATAAATAAAAGCCCAGCTCGGGACCTAACCCATCACTCCATCCACCACGCCATGTAGCAATAGCAGAGCAGAAGGTGGAGCACTTGGTGTGTGGGAACTCCCAATGTAGAGATAACAGGCTGGAGCAAGTGAATGGCTCAGATTCAGCGCCTGAGATTTTGTGGACCACCCCATGTTAGAAAGGGGTCACCCAACTATGACAGTAATGATTGGTAATATTCCCTTTCAGTGTTTGATTGACACAGGGGCAGACAAGACAATCTTAAGACAAGCAGAGGTTCCGCAGAGTTGGGAACTCCTCCCAGGACCACGTTTACATGGTGTTGGAGGGTTGACTCAAGACTTCCTCACACAAGATTCGCTTGTGTGGTAAGATCCAAAAGGGACTACAAAACGTTTTCTTCCTTTAATAGCTGATATAAGTACCAATTTATTGGGCAGAGACTTGGTGGAATCTCTTGATGCACTAGTATCCTCAGATGCCTCTTCAGGGCACCACACTCACTCCTGTGAGACTACTAGACCCGATCAGCACCCCCAGTACTAACTGCCATTGTTTGTAAGAGAATTCCACACTTAGATTGGCTTTCTAATGAGCCTGTCTGGGTGGAACAGTGGCCTTTGCCTAGGGAGAAGCTAGAAATTTTAAAAGAGCTTGTCCTTGGGACATATTCGTCATTCCTGGAGCCCATGGAATACTCCTGTCTTTGTGATTAATAAGCGCTCGGGAAAATGGCGCCTCCTCCAGTATCTCTATATGGTTAATAAAACCATGCAGGTTTGGGGCTCCCCCCAAAGGGGTTTGTCTCTTGCTTCTGTGATTCCCATGGGAATTCCAATCGTAGCTATTGATATACAGGATATTTTTTTCTCTATTCCCTTGCACCCACAAGATTGTAAACATTTTGCCTTCTCTGTTTCTTCTATTAATAAATCCAGCCCTTCTGATAGATTTGAATGGGTGGTACTGCCCCAGGGTATGGCCAGTAGTCCTACTATTTGTCAAGAGGCTGTTAAATCTTCCCTTTTCCCATATAGTCATAAGGACCTTAAGGTTTTTCATTATATGGATGACATGTTAATATGGGGAGAATTAGATACAGATCTTTGTGCCCTACATGATTTTCTTATCCCTCCCTTAAAGAAAAGTGGCCTTAATGTAGCTCCTGAGAAGGTACAGCTAATTCCTCCAATATCTTTCTTAGGTTGAGATTTCCCTAATGCAGATTTGTCCTTTAAAACCTTGTGTTACTTTTCCTTCTAATCTCACTCTTGCTTCTTTATGAAGTTTTCTTGGAAATTTAAATTGGCTTAGGCAGTATCTTTATCTCCTTACTGGCTGCCTGTGACCACTGTTTTATCTGTTAAAAGGAAACAAATAGCCCTCCTCAAAGCGTATGTTAACTCCAGAAGCCTCCTTGGCACTGGAGTTAACCAGGCTCTCCAGGACATGCACCTTGTTCAGTTCTCCCCCTCCTCTCCGGTAAACCTTCTAATCTTTAACTCCACCCCCACAGTAGTGGGGGCACTGTGGCAGAAGCATGGCATTCTCAAATGGCTTCATACGCCAGTAGGCGGAGCTCCAAGACTCCTTACCAAGATTGATGCCTTAGCATTTATGGTCTGCCAAGGAAGAAACATATTGGTACAGGTCTTAGGAAGGGTACCGGATTCAATCTTTCTTCCCTTTTCTCTCACAGATACAGAATGGCTCATATGCCACCATTCTCATTTTGCCATAAGTTTAATGGGTTTTCCAGGACAATTAGATAATCATTTTCCTTCTAATAAATTAATAGCTTCTTTACCTCATTTGTCTCTACTGGTACCTAAACTTTTCTCTCGAGATCCCATCCCCTCTGCTCCTACAATCTTCACTAGTGGTGGAAAAAAGGGAACTGCTGTCCTTATATATTATCCAGACAATCAGTATCCCAAATTTCTCTTTACTGAGCTTCCTGATAATTCCCCTCAGTACAAAGAACTTTATACTGTTTTCCTTGCCTTAAAAGCTGTACCAAAGTACTTCAACCTTTTTTCTGACAGTGTGTATACTGTTAACTTACTTTCATGGCTTGCTCGATCTTATGTGAGAATTGATGACAACCCACTTTCTCCTCTCTTAATTCAAATTGCCTCTATGATCTGTTTTCGAACCCAACCACTGTATCTTCAGCACCTTTGTTCTCACAGCCCTCTTCCTGGTCCCCTGTCCAATGTGAATGTTGCAGCTGACTGCCTCGCCTTCACAGGAATTCTCCTAGCCTCTGTCTCTAATCATGCTGACTTTCATTGTCTAACTCATGTTAATCTTAAAGGACTTTGAGCTCGATTTCCTGACATTCCTCTGGCACAGTTGAAACACATTCTTGCTACATGCTCCTCCTGTGCAGGTCTAATCAAGACATCTGCTGTTCAAACTCTTGGGGTTGACCCCCGAGGCTGAAAAGCCAACACTCTTTGGCAAATTGATGTCACCCACTTACTCAACTTTGGCAAACAAAAATATGTGTTTGTCTCAATTGATACCTTTTCTAAGTTTATGTGGGCTACTGCTCAGATGGGAGAAAGCTCAAAAAATCTTATAAGCCATATGCTCTCCTGTTTTTCTCTAATGAACATGCATCTTCAATTTAAAACTGACAATGTACCTACTTTTACCAGCAAACAATTTAAAGATTTTTGTTTTCTCTGGAACATTACTCATACTACAGGCATTCCCTATAATCCAAAGGGACAGGGCATTGTCTAGAGGGCCCATCAAACCCTGAAGGCTCAATTAAATAAAGAAAAAGGGGAAATGAACCCCCCCAATATCCAACTGGCAAACCCTTAACTACATTAAATTGCTTTAATATTTACAAAAATTCAGACCAACCTCCTATTATTCTTCATTGGCCAACACCATCCAACCTCCCAGCTATAAAAATCAAATGGTAAGACAAACTCGATAAAATTTGGAAAAGGCTTGACCCCCTATTGACCATGGGGAGGGGTTTTGCATGTGTTTTTCCACAGAATTACTAAAAACCTGTTTGGCTTCCTGCCCGCCATGTCCAGCAATACCCACATGATGGCGCTGATACCCCTGAGGAACAGGAAGCACTTCAAGAGGACTGGATGCAGGACTCACCCCAGAATCCATAATACAACATGGCGGAATCTGAAAAATCTGGTTCACAGAGCTCACTCTCTCTCTTTTTCCCCAACCCCCGAATGTCTTATGCTATGACTGTCCAGTTGTGTTTTATGAGCGAGTGAGTTGAAAAAAAAGATTTTGAATGAGTTGAGTGACCAAAATTTTTTGTATGACCCTTTTTGCTCAGAGTACTCTGAAACTTAATTGACTTTATATAAAAATGCTGGACGCAGCCATGGTTTCTGGAGATGTCCAGAAACAGTCCAAAAATTATTTTTTCCTCTTTTGATTTTTTTATTCTTGGTATAAATGTGAAATGTTTAGTCTTAAACTGTGTGAGTAAAGATGGTTCATCTAAGACAGTACAGATCTAAATTCATGTTTGAATTGATATGTCTTCGTAACAAAAGTTTTTCTCCTGTGTGTTATAAACTACGTTTTATGTGTATGTTTTAAGTTTGGTAAACATTAACTTAACGGTTAAAAATGTAACTTTGAAGCTACATTCTTAACAGGAAAGGTAAAATTAATTCGCTAAAGTAACTGGGTATTTAAGGTAAAAGTTTAAATATTCAATGTGACAATTCATCATCTCGAAAGTTAAAATACAAATTCTCTATACATGACATTTTTCTAGGGTCCCCAAAAATGCCCTGTAAACTAATCTTGTGGAAATTAATCCACAACAAATCTGCCATCAATCTGACATTGTATATGTTCAAAAACAAAGCATTGTCACTAACATGTGTTAACTCTCTAAGTAACCTGAGTTTGTTTAAAGTCCAAAGTAAAAAATAGTTTAAAATCAATATATATTTTACCTAAACTTGGTCTGAAAATCCTGCTGTACAGAGACTTCTACATGAGGTCACATAAGATGACCTTTAAACAAAATTATAAAGATACTTAAACCAGTTATAATAATCGAGTTATCAATTATAGTAAACTAATTTTTTTAAAGTCTTTTTCTTCACAAGTAATTGACTACAGCTATGTCAAGTTTCACATGAAGAAGCATCTGCTCATACAGAATCCCCCAAAATCCATCTTGGACCCCTGTCCTCTGACATCACCCACAACTGCAGCTGCCCCCCCGAAACCCATGATGTGACCTGACATGATCTGGAGAACCTGATTCATGGACTCCAAAAGGCAAGACTTTCCTACCACCTTTGTCTCACCCATCGCTGTCTGCTCTTCCTGCTTTTGCTTCACCTGTCACATTTTGGTGGTTCCAGCTCACTCTCTATAGAGAAGAAAAGTTCCAGTGGCTGTCCTCCTCCATCGAGATAGATGTGTGGTATTTCTTCCCTGGTCATTGACATTGGACTGGTGCTTCTATTGGACTTGCTGGTACACCTTTGGACACTCCCTTTACACTACTGTACTTGTCAAGGACTGACTGTAGCAGTCCATGGACCTTACCGCCAGCTGTCGTGGGACTTTGCAACGCCAGAATACCCCTCTTGCCCCTCAGCCTATCAGGCCCCCACTCTTCTGCCTATCAGGCAGCGCCCCCTTTCATCCATCAGGCAGCCCTCCTCTCCACCTACCAGGCCCCTCTTGAGTCTCATGCTGTCCCTTGCTACTCTTACTTATCCTTCCCTGTCTTGTGCCAGTTCTTTTTTGAAGACACCTACACAATATCATTCAGGTTTCTTCCCAACAGGTTTCTGTTCACCTCTACACTGCTATTCCCCTGACAGAAATGGAGTCTTTAACAGACATTCACCCATTTAAATATGGCCATTTAAAAAGAGGGAGATGTTGGGAAATTGTAAGGATGTGGTTGAGCTTGGAATGGCTTGAACCTGAGGGGCGTGTCAATCCTGTTAGTCTCTCTCTTTCTCTACCAAGAGGTTGAGCAAGGACAGACAGTAGAGCCCCAAAGGTGTGCCTCCTTCTATCAATCTCCCTACCTCACAAAACACCCCGCATTCCTGATACTATGGCCATTAGATAAAAAGAAAGGGATAAATGTTGGTCATCATCTCTCCTTTGGTTAATTCTGCTTCTGTTTTTATCAGTGTCATCTTGCCAGGTTCCCCTGTATTGCTTAATGCTGTGGTCTATTTACGTAATCATTGTTTTGCTTGAGACCCACCCTGCCTGCAGGGCATTGGTTTAATCCCCATTGGTTTAATCTTTTCTGGTTTAATCCCCACTGGTTCAAGCTCTTTTTACACTCTGCCCCCTTATCCTACGCACTTCCTTTTCCCACCCTACCACTTCTGTCTCAGAAGATATTTAAAGGCAGATCAATAAATGCACTAGGGTATTGTGTGTTCTTGCTCTGCAAGTCCCAGCGTCTCTCTCTCGACACGCTAGTTCCTGATCTCTTTCCCACGTATCAGCCTAGGTTGGCTCCAGTCGAGTTCTCTCCAACCCAGAGAGCACGTGCCTGGGAAGAAGCACCCTCAGGCTAGCCTGGCACAAGGATCCTTCTTCGAGTCCCAGCTCACCACCTATGGGGGGGGCACTTCATAAGTGGTGAAGTGGGTCTGCAGGTCTCTATCTTTCTCTCCCTCCTCTCTGTCTTCCCCTCCTCTCTGTATTTCTCTCTGTCCTATCTACAAAAAATCAGAAAGAAAAAGCCACTAGGAGCAGTGAATTAGTAATGCAGGCACCGAGCCACAGCAATAGCCCTGGAGGCAAAAAGAAGAAAAGGAAAGAATCTTGCATGGTCTTGAGTGACAAATGAAAGTTTTTTGTGGTTTTTTTTTTTTTTTTTTTTTGTGGAAAAATAATGGGAAGAAAAGGGAGAGGAGTAAAAGGGAGTAAAAGGAAGGGCTGACCTGTTACTGTGGAGATGACCAGGAAGTAACTTTATACATATGAAGTCAAGTCTACATATGCTCTAAAATATTTTCTCCTTTTGAATATCTGGTGCCTAAGAAAATAAATAGCTATAAGAACACTTGTAGGAGGCCAGACGGTGGTACAGGCAGCTGTGCTAGCACCCAGGTTCAAGCCTGCTGTCCTCACCCATGGGGGATAAGCTTAATGAGTGGTTAAGGTTGACTGCAAGTCTCTCTCTCTCTCTTTATCTCTCTCCCTCTCTGTGTCCCCTGTCTCTCTCAATCTCTGTCCTATCAGGTAAAAAATAATATTTAAATAAATAACTTTTAAAATGTGATTAATCCAAGGTCAATGCTACTAGCCTTGAGCAGAAAATAAAAATGTGTGAAAATGACTCAAAACACATGTCAAGTGGAGTGAGCTAATGTGATACTGAATTCAAGACAGATAATTGAAAAGCAGTTGCAGCAATCCAGAGTATTAACACTTGTGTAATACTTATGCTTCTCATCTATTCATTCAAGCACATCAATTGAACATCCTTCAAGTGTCAAGTTGGTGTGTAAGGCTGTGGAGACTCCAGTGAGTCTGCTGAATACATCCCCAGTCATCATGGAGATCAGGGTTCAGTGGGGAAGCAGATACTGACCAGATAATCCACACCAAGTCTAGTTTCAGACTATTATGAGTATTCTGAAGGGAGCATGAAGCTTGGAGGCTGGGCCTCACATGGGGGGATGAGTACACAGGTCTTCCCAGACAGGTGTTAGAGATGAAGAATGGATTGTTGATTAGGAAAAGGAGTGGAGGATCAAAGGCACAGAAATGGATAGTTCACAATAAGGGAAATACCCTTTCCAAAATTCACGTAGCTGGAGGAAGTGTGGTCTGTTTAGGGACTCTAAGGCAGTCATTGTGTTGGAACATAGAAGGTGAGGTTGTGGGGGACATAGGCTGTGATTTAGAGCTGCAGACATAGTCAAGGACAAACACTAAGGCTTTACCCAAATAAACAAAAAAACACAGTGATCAGTAGTAAGATGAGGATAAGGGCAGGAAAGAGACACCAGTGGAATGCAGGCTGCATCCTTGTGGTGTTAGGATGGGAATCATGAGGTGGAGACAAGTGAGTTGACTCCAGAGAAAGAAGGTGTTCTGGACAATAGAACTTGGCCAGGGATTACATATGATGTCTCAGGGAAGGGCAGTGCTAGGATGATTCCTGAGCTTCCAGCTTAGACCAGTGGATGCTGTTTGTATAACAGCTCTGAAAGGCATGTGCAACAGTTACCCTTTGTAGATTAATCTTAGCTTGATTGGTGTGTCTCAGAGAATATTATTAAGTCACAGAATTCAATTTTATGATTTGAAGCCTAGTGTCTCCTATCTATACCTTGCTTCTGGGCTAATGGCAGAATGATTGGTGATGGTGATAACACAGTAACTTTAGTGTTTATACCAGAGTTCTAGAGTACCTAGAAGTGTGTATATAGCTTCCTGATGTTTTTTTTTTCTTCAGCTGTAACCCTCAATGAAAAAACAAAACAAAAAAAACTAGCATAGCCACATGCCCTTTGGAATATAACGAAAATATGACTACTAGCTATCTACAAAATGGAGACACCCCCCACCCTTGCCACCAACTCTTCATCTGTACTATTCCAGCCTTTAGGTTCATGATTAATCAACAATTTGTTTGGCGTTGTATGTTAACTCTCTTTTCAGCCACCAGGTTCCAGATGCTAGCATGATGCCAACCAGACTTCCCTGGAAAGTCAACCCCACCAATGTGTCCTACAGCTCTGATTTGATTCCCCAGAACCACACCCCACCAGGGAAAGAGAGAGACAGGCTGGGAGTATGGATCAACCTGTCAATGCCCATGTTCAGTGGGGAAGCAATTACAGAAGCCAGACCTTCCAGACCTTCTGCATCCCACAATGACTTTGGCTCCATTCTCCCAGAGGGTTAAAGAATAGGAAAGCTATCAAGGGAGGGGATGGGATACGGAGTTCTGGTGGTGGGAACTGGGAATTGTGTGGAGTTGTACCCCTTTATGGTTTTGTCAATGTTTCCTTTTATAAATAAATAAAAAGAAAAACACATCTCATATGTCAAAGGAGCAAATACATGCACAAGACAGAAACCTCAGATATTGACACAGCATTGTTATAATGACATGAGTTGAACACCAACATTCTCTGTTCTTTTTCACTAAAAAAATTCCCAATTCCCATCAACAAAATTGATTCTATGCTCTATGAATGAGTCATGATTCCAGTTTGAAAAAACAACAAAACTGATGTAGTCCTCTTCATTTTTCAAAGATAACTTAAGGCTAAGAAATGGAAAATGCTTTTCCTAGCTATCATAGCCAACAACCGATTGCAAGACTGCTATCCCTATTTTCAGATTTTATTTTACAGTTTGGGTTTCCAGATTCATAAACAAAATTGACTGATAGGTTTATACATTTTTTAACCATAGGAAAAAATATCTTTCTCTCTCTGTGTGTGTATGCTTATTGTTAGTTTATTTCTTACTCTACAAGTCTTGTTGTATGCTAAAGTTAACTTAAGATGCTCTAGGTTCCAATTACATAAAACATTGTAAGATTTTATTTGAGAAGAAAAGGACAATAAACAGTCAACATAATAGTGCATGTTCTTTGAGATTCTGGGAAAGACTAATAAAAAGTCTCAGAAATTTATTAGTAGTTATGTATGAGAAATGATAAAAATGCACTCATGAAGTCACCCAAGAAACCAAAAGATGATATAGACACTAGGAAGAAAAAATCAAATTATTCCACTAAGAAAAAAAAAGAATAGCAAGTTATAATAATGTATAAAATATCCCAGGAATTATATTTTATGAATGAAATATAAAGATAAAAGAACATATAATATTATAAAAGCTTGGTTAAGTAATATTGGAAATTATGAAACATTTAGGAAAAAACTCAATAGAACTATCACAATGTTAAATATTTAACAAAATGAAAATTTGAAGTTTACTCAGCTAAACTGAATATAGAGGCTTTAAGAACTTTTTTTTAATTGTTATCACTGCTCTGGAAGCTGATTTTTTTCTTTTTAATTTTTTTTTTTAGGCTGAGAGAGAGAAAGAGAACACAGTACTAGTTAGGAGATACTTCCCATATGTAAAGTAACCCACATAAATATAGCTGGCAATATTCGGTATTAACGTGTGTATTTTATTCTTGAGCAGGCCTATATAATGCTATTATTTTATTTTCCATTTTATTATTTTCTGTTTTGATTGCTTTGAATGTAGAAAAAAATCCAGAGCATTTCATCAGTTGTGGTCCTCCTACATGGGGAAAATATAAAATACAATCAGAATAAGAAACTTAATTGCCTCAGAGGTTGCCTGATATATTCTTTCCCTTTAACACACAAGGAAACTGGTCTAGTCATTTATTCAAAGTATCAGTGTTGTTAGTCAGTGGTAGAAAAGAGACAAAAAGTACCATTTTCTTTGTAATACATTAGCACTAAGAATTCTTTCTAAAATTCTCAAGTTTGAGTAAGATTGTGCTGGCATTGTCACCTTCAGATACATTTCCACTTCTGTTTACCTCTAAAGTTTTTATGGACTTTGTTTCTTTTAGCATTTTATTTGCTCTGAGAATACCTGTCCTTTTAATGTTCACTTCATCTGTATTACTTTTACATTGAGATCAAGAAAAACTGCAGGCCGGGTGGTAGTGCAGCGGGTTAAGCACAAGGACCAGCATAACGATCTTGGTTCAAGCCCCTGGCTCTCCACCTGCAGGGGAGTCACTTCACAGGCGGTGAAGCAGTCTGCAGGTATCTATCTTTTTCTCCACCTCTCTGTCTTCCCCTTCTCTCTCAATTTCTCTCTGTCCTATCCAACAACAACAGCAGCAATAGCAACAATAACAAGGGCAACAAAAATGGGGAAAATGACCTCCAAGAGCAGTGGATTCATGGCGTAGGCACTGAGCCCCAACAGTAAACCTAGAGGCAATATATATATGTATAATATATATATATATGTATAATATATATATATATGTATAATATATATATATCAAGAAATACCTGTAATACTAGTAATCCTCTCATTTTAAACTCCTAATTTATTGTTTGATAGTAAATGAGCATATCTGAAGTTTCATCTGTTTCTGATAAGGTTTGCTGAAAACCTTCCCTCCACCAGGAATAATAAAGTTTAAGTAAATGTTTCTTTGGTAGGTCATTCTGGCTCCTAAGCTTTTCCAGTGATGCTCTGGATTGCCACCATGACTCCCACCCCCCCAAGGCTGTCCCTTTAGGGTGACTAACTAACAGGCTCCTTCACACCACCATTAAGGGTTTCCAGCTACACTCTCCTGCTTAGAAGTTACTGTTCACTTAGACGTGTCCTGTGCTAAGCTTGTGGGTCTCATACTGATTTCTTTGCCTACCTAACAGCTCTCTTATTCTTCAGATATTCTCAACATGCTGCAATTGGTTGGAAGTAAAGTCCCAGAATCAGCTGTCAGTCTCTTCCTATGGGAGTCTATAAACTACCCCACCCGTGTGGAGAGCCAGTGCTTAAGGGCGGTTCAGCCATCATTGGCTTCCCTGTGTCCATTGCACATTCTGAGAGACCCACACTTTCCTACTTTACTGTTGTCAATATCTCACAATTTAATTATTTAAACAGAACAATCTTTCCTTTTTTTGCATTTCCTCATTTTTATCTACTTTTTCACCTGTTGTGAGGAGATTGGCTATAGTTAAAAGTGACATTGTGATTTATTGATTTTACACATGCCTTCCAGGGTCCTTTCTGACTGTTCTCTTGTTTCCAATATTGAGTGAAAGCAATTTACTTTCCCAAGACTGATGATGACTTGCTTGAGTTTTCCCTCAGTATTTCATGTATATCTGGGGTACTGTGTCTGTGGTATATGTAGTATAATATGTATTATATATAATATATTATATGTATTATCATCTGTAGCTTATTGACATTGGTTGTTGAATTGGCATTCATTCCATTGCTAAATAAAATTCAATTTATCTATCTATCTATCTATTTTTTTCAAGTGTATTGCTCAGCTCTGGCTTATGGTGGTGCTAGGGACTGAACTGTGGGATCTTTGGTACTTCAGGCATGAGTCTGCTTGAATAACCATTATACCACTTCCCCAGCATTCAATTAATTTTTTATAATAATTTTTTAATTATAATTTTATTTTTTTTAACCAGAGCACTGCTCAGCTCTGGTTGACGGTGGTTCAGGGATTGAATCTGGGACTTTGGAGCCTCAAGCATGAGTCTTTTTGCATAACTACTATGCTGTCTCCATTGCCCACCTGTGGAATGCAATTTAAGAAATAATTTTTCTGGAAAACTGGATAAGCATCATTTCCATTTGTAATTGACAAGGAAAGAACAATTGGATAATCTGGTGGCTTAACTGGTTTACCCCAGTTTTGTTGGTTTATTTTTCATTTGCTAGACTTATTTTTGGTAAAAAAATATTCTACACTTATTTTTACCTGCTTACGTTTTAACTTCAAGTCAAGTGATATCATATTTGCAAAAGCTAGTCAGTGACGGTTCCCATAAATTAATATTTTTTGTTGTAGATATTCATTCATTCATTATTTATTTATTTACAAGAGAGATCATGGGCATCACTCTGGCACATACAGTGCCAGGGACTGAAATCAGGGTTTCATGCATGAGAGTCTAATATTTTATCTACTGTGCTATTTTCCAGGCAGCCATTCTAAATTGAAAGTTTTCTTTTGTTTAATTGACAACTACCTCTGAGGTATGGATATCACTGTTCTCATTTTTTCATATATATATTTATTTATTTTCCCTTTTGTTGCCCTTTTTTATTGTTGTAGTTATTATTGTTGTTGTTGCTGTCATTGTTGTTGGATAGGACAGAGATAAATGGAGAGAGGAGGGGAAGACAGAGAGGAGAAGAGAAAGATAGGCATCTGCAGACCTGCTTCACCACCTGTGAAGCAACTCCCCTGCAGGTGGGGAGCCGGGGGCTCAAACCCGGATCCTTACGCCGGTCCTTGTGCTTTGCACCATGTGTGCTTAACCCACTGCACCACCACCCGGCTCCTTCTCATTTTATACACAAGGGAGGACAAATAGGTTGTTTGCTCAAAGTTGCAGGAAGTGGGTGTGCACATTTCAGGCCTTGTGATTTTTTTTAATTTGTAGATAAAATCTCTACCTTTACTAATATCAAGGTAATAGTTTTCTAATTTATAAGCTTTCACAGGTAGATTCTTTTTTTCCTCTTCTCTCTTGTGTTGGAGTTCAGAGTCCTCTGGTCATCTTCCCATAACATTTCTCGCCCTCTGAGAGTAAGGACGATAATCCTTTTTTTGGGGTGCAGAAGGTAGAAGTTCTGGCTTCTGTAACCGCTTCTCCACTGGACATGGGTGTTAGCAGGTAGATCCATCCCCAGCCTGTTTCTGTTTTTCCCTACCTTCCCCAGGGCTCTGGGGAGGTAGGGTTCCAGGATACATTGGTGAGGTTGTATGCCTGGGCAGGTCAGGATGGAATCACAGTAGCATCTGGAACTTGATGTCTGTGGCTTAGTGAGTCCCTGAAGAAATTTAGGCTTTATTGTTTTTCCTAGTTTCCGAGAGAATGTTCCTTCCTGCTTTCCTCAGGCTCTATAATTTTTTAAATTTTTTAAAAATTTTTCAGGGGACCTGGACTATATCTAGTTTTGGTGACTTTATTGGGGAGTGGAACACCTGGAATGGAATTAGAGAATACTATGAAAGGAAAGATCTCACCCGAGTGATGAAGCTGAAGGGTTGTCATTCCACACCTGAAGTCTCTGGACACAGTCTGAAGTGAAGCATGTTAGGGTGGTACTAGTGTTGATTAGGTTGCAATCCGAGATGCAATATTATTTGATTTGAACTGAGAGAAGCATGCAGGAAAGTGGGCCCCACCCTAAGGTTCCAGGACTGGGAGAAATATAGGCTCTATAGTGGAAATGTGAGGTTCCTTCTTTCTTAGGGATCAAGAAGACAATGGTTAGTTATTGTTATCACCTTATTATTTGGTAATTGGGTTAACTTTGAAAAGTCCCTTTGTTAGGGTTTGCTGTATAATACCCCGCATCTTGTATGAAGCAGTGCCACCGGTTAGTTGCTTCTGTTCTCCCTGGTCTAGGCTTTTGAGAGAGTCAACATATCAAAGACTCAGCCTATGTATTAAGACTCAGTCAGTGCTTTAAAAAGTTTGAGACATATGATCAGTTTTTCCCCTCATATTAATTGAATAGTGGTTTATATGACTACACTTTAATAGGAGTGTACATAAACACCATTCCCAACCAAAAGATTGTGTCCCATCCCACCCACCCACCCCCACTGCCCCGGGAAGCCTAATGTCTACCCTCCCGCTCACCACAGGGTTTTTACTTTGGTGCCCTACTCTCGATTTAATCAGATCCTGCTTTTAGTTTCCCCATACTCCCAGAGAGATAGAGAATGGGAAAGCTATCAGGGGAAGGGATGGGATATGGAGATCGGGTTGTGGGAATTGTGTGGAGCTGTACCCCTCTTATCCTACGGTTTTGTTAATGTATCCTTTCTTAAATTAAAAAAAAATTATAAAAAGGAAACACTGACAAAAACCATAGGATAAGAGGGGTACAACTCCACACAATTCTCAATTCCCACCACCAAAACTCTGTATCCCATTCCCTCCCCTGATAGCTTTCCTATTCTTTAACCCTCCGGGAATATGGACCCAGGGTCATTATGGCGTGCAGAAGGTGGAAGGTCTGGCTTCTGTAGTTGCTTCCCCGCTAAACATAGGTGTTGACAGGTCGATCCATACTCCTAACCTGTCTCTCTCTTTTCCTAGTGGGGCAGGGCTCTGGGAAAGCAGGGCTCTAGGACACATTGGTGGGGTCGTCTGCCCAGGGAAGTCTGGTTGGCATCATGATCGCACCTGGTGGCTGAAAAAAGAGTTAACATATAAAGTCAAATGAATTGTTGATTAATCATGAACCTAAAGGCTGGAATAGTGCAGATGATGAGTTGGGGGGGGGTCTCTGTTTTATAGATAGTAATTAGGCTTATTTTAGTTATATTCTAAAGGGCCCATGACTATACTAGTTTTCTTTCTTTTTTTTTCTGAGCCTGACATATGATATGCAGGTAAATGCAAGTTATTGTCTGGGGAGATAATGTCATGGCTGGAAAAAAGACCAGAAAGCTGCATCAAGGAAGAGAGTAGCTCCCAAATATGGGGAAGGTATATAAACATTATTGACTGTAAACCCCACTGATTTAATGTGATGATCTCACTCATAAACAGAAATTGAGAAAGAAGAACAGAAAGGGAAACTCAAAGCAGGATTTGACTGAATTTTGGAGTAGGGAACCAAAGTAAAATCTCTGGGTTGAGGGTTAGGGTGGATATTCAGCTTTACTGGGGTGAGGGTGGGGGGAGGATGGGATGGGACAGTTTTTTGGTGGTGGGAATGGTGTTTATGTACAATCCTATTAACTTGTAGTCATATAAATCACTACTTAATATGAGAAGGGAAAACTGATTGTCTTAAACATTCTAATGCACATACGCTAAGTCTTTGAAATGTTGACTCTCTTAAAAGCTTAGAGCAGGAAGAATAGAAGCATCCGATGGCATTACTCTATAAGACACAGCTATATACAAATAATGTCAAATGACATAAATTATGGTGATGTTGTGTACAATATAGCAAATCCTAACAAAAGGAATTTCAAAGTTAACCCAATTGTCAAATAATCTGATTACAGCAGTAACTATTTATTGCCTTCTTAAACCCTAAGATAGTAGGAACCTCCTGCTTCCTCCATAGAGCTGATATTTCCCTGAGTCCTAGAACCAATAGGGTGGGTCTCACTTTCCTGCATCTTTCTCTCAATTCATATCAAATGATATTGCATCTGCTGATGCCAACCTAATCAATGCAAGGAGTACCACCTCAGCATGTTTCGTTTCAGACTGTGTCCAGAGATATTAGGCATGGAATGACAACCCTTCACCCTCATTACTCGGGTGAGACCTTTCTTTTCATAGTATTCTCAAATTCCATTCCAGGAAGTTAATTTCCTAACAAAATCCCAAGACCTAGATATAGACCAGGTCCCTTAAGATAGAGCATGTATCCATAAATTAGGGCAAAATACATACCTGAAAGTAAAAGTGCACAATAGTCTGCAGTGAGTCAGTATATGCAGCAAGTAGAAGGACCTAATAAGACACCATAAAGTTCCTAATGAAATAGTGTCTACTTAGACTTAGATACCCTCCTTACCTATTTCTTATTATACTTCCCTCACTCACTATAAAGCTAACCTTATCAAAGTAAGGACTGCAAAAGCTGAATAAGGGCAAGAGACTGGCATATTTTAAGGATGACTCTTTAGTCATTATCAGGCTACCCCATCAGCTAGGGCCCTAGTCAAGGAGTCCTGAGATTCCCAAACAGACATGATGGGCCAAGACCTCGAATAGATCCCTCTCTCCATTGTTACTGGTCATCTTTATCAGAAACAACACAATAGACCCCTTTGTGGGCTCCCATAGGACCTTGCCCTCAATGTGGATCAACAATGGCAGAGAATGTTCCATCCTCTGAAGGGAGGCTGGACAACATACTCTGTGTTCCACCTGAGGAAGCTGGGGGCAGCTTGGAACATTCCTACTCATGACCACAGAATGTGAGTACAGATCTACAGGGATGCAGATGTCACATAGGCTCTTAAGCTGAATATGGGCCCCAGGCTCTGAAATTTTTAAGAGAAGCTTGAGTAAGTCATGTCTATTGTCTAAGCTTGAATTTCCTTTTTGTCATAAATTAATCTTTAATCAAAGAATAATAAAAGTTCCAAAATCCCAAACTTCTTTTACTGAAATTTATAGAAATGATCTCAGCAATCAGAATAGTTGAGCTGTTCTTCTTTTTTATTATTCAACATGTCTGAAACCTTCATGGGTCCCATCTGAATGTGCTCCTCCTCTAGGAGAGCCTGCACACACTCCACTGGCTGACCACCTCATGACTCCCATAGATACATTTTTAATTTACAAAACTCTCAGTGTGAAGCAATTTAAACATATAAAAATATCTGATATGACTTACAAACACACACAAATCCACTTCAGTAATCACAACTCATTAATTTGCTTCTTCTGCATGTTTATTATTTCCCTGTGCCCAATAGCCAACAGCGGGCAAGTCATCAAACACATCATTGAATCTGTTAGCATTTCAGTACATAGCTCTAAGAATAGAGGCATCGTTACAAAAGCATAACCATATGCTAATAGTATTTAAGCTTCTTATACTATTTCCTTGATGACATCAACCATCCAATATTGAAAAACCTTTGTTTCATAAATTTTATTTGATTAATTTAAATTAGAATTCAAATGTGATTCATGCATTGCATTTAGATATTTTTTCTTTTTTTAAAATTTATTATTATTTTTTATTTAGGAAAGGAGACATTAACAAAACCATAGGATAAGAGGGGTACAGTTCCACACAATTCCCACCACCTGATCTCCATATCCCATCCCCTCCCCTGATAGCTTTCCCATTCTCTTTCCCTTAGGGAGTATGGACCCAGGGTTATTGTGGGTTGCAGAAGGTGGAAGGTCTGGCTTCTGTAATTGCTTCCCCACTGAACATGGCCGTTGACTGGTTGATCCATACTCCCAGTCTGCCTCTCTCTTTCCCTAGTAGGGTGGGTCTCTGGGGAAGCGGAGATCCAGGACACATTGGTGGGGTCATCTGTCCAGGGAAGTCTGGTCAGCATCGTGTTGTCATCCAGAACCTGGTGACTGAAAAGAGAGTTAACATACAAAGCCAAACAAATTGTTGAACAACCATGGACCTAAAGACTGGAATAGTGCAGATGAAGTGTTGGGGGCGGTATTCCCTGCAGGCTCTTGAGTACATCTGCTTTCATGTATATATTTTTCCCTAGTTTATGGGCATGTGTGAACATTATGCTCTATCTCAGGGGACCTGGACTATATCTAGGTTTGGGGACTTTATTGGGGAGTGGAACACCTGGAATGGAATTAGAGAGTACTATGAAAGGAAAGGCCTCATCTGAGTGATGAAGCTGAAGGGTTGTCTTTCCACATCTGAAGTCTCTGGACACAGTCTGAAGTGAAGCATGCTGGGGTGGCACTTGTTGCTTTGATTGGGTTGCTATCCGCGGATACAAAATTATTTTATTTGAATTGAGAGAAGCATGCAGGAAAGTGGGCCCCACCCTAAGGTTCCAGGACTGGGGGAAATATAGGCTCTATAGTGGAAATGTGAGGTTCCTACTATCTTAGGTTTCAAGAAGACAATGGATAGTTATTGTTATCATCACATTATTTGTTATCATCACATTATTTGGTGACTTTGAAAAGTCCCTCTGTTAGGGTTTGCTGTATAATACCCAGCATCCTGTATATAGCTGTGCCACCAGTTGCTTCTGTTCTCCCTGGTCTAGGTTTTGAGAGAGTCAACATATCAAAGACAGCCTATGTATTAAAAAGACTCAGTCTGTGTTTTAAGAAGTTCTAAACATGTGATCAATTTTTCCCCTCTCATATTAATTAAATAGTGATTTATATGTCTACACTTTAATAGGAATGTACATAAACACCATTCCCACAAACAAAAGACTGTGTCCCATCCCAACAACCTCTCCCTGTGCTGGGAAGCCCAATGGCCACCCTCCCCTTCACCACAGGGTTTTTACTTTGGTGCCCTGCTCTCTATTTAATCCTGCTTTTAGTTTCCCTTTCTGTTCTTTCTCAACTTCTGTTGATGAGTGGGATCATCCCATTCTCATCTTTATCTTTCTGGCTTAGCTGACTTAACATAATTCCTTCTAGCTGTGTACATGATGGGTCTGCTAAGTTTGGTTAATTGTTCTTAATAGCTGCATAGTATTCCATTGTGTACATGTACCACAGCTTTCTCAGCCACTCATCTGCTGTTGGGCACCTGGGTTGCTTGCTTCCAGGTTTTAGCTATTATGAATTGTGTTGCTATGGACATAGATGTACACATATCTTTTTGGTTGGGCATTATGGAATCCTTGGGGTATATCCCCAGAAGAGGAATTGCTGGGTCATATGGAAGGTCTATGTCTAGCCTTGTGAGAGTTCTCCAGACGGCTCTCCAGAGAGGCTGGACCAATTTACATTCCCACCAGCAGTGCAGAAGGTTCCTCTGTCCCCACAGCCTCTCCAACATTTGTTGCTGCTGTCCTTTTTGATGTATGCCATTCTCACAGGAGTGAGGTGGTATCTCAGTGTTGTCTTTATTTGCATTTCTCTGACAATCAGTGACCTGGAGCAGTTTTTCATATGTTTGTTAGCCTTTTGGATCTCCTCTGAAGTGAATGTCTTGTTCATTTCCTCTGCCCAATTTTGGATGGGGTCATTTGATTTTTTGGTGCTAAGTTTGCTGAGCTCTTTGTATATTTTGATGATTAGTCTCTTGTCTGATGTTTGGCATGTGAAGGTCTCCCATTCTGTGAGGGGTCTCTTTGTTTGTGTGATAGTTTCTTTGGCTTTGCAGAAGCTTTTCAATTTGATGTAGTCCCATTGGTTTGTTTCTGCTTTAGTCTTCCTAGCAATTGCATTTGTTTCATCAAAAATGCCCTTGAGGTTTAGGTGGGAAAGTGTTCCACCAATGTTTTCCTCTAAGTATTTGATAGTTTCTGGTCTGACATCCAGGTCCTTGATCTATTTGGAGTTGATTTTTTTGGGGGGAGATAAGGTTGTTCAATTTCATTCTTCTGCATGGTTCAACCCAGTTTTCCCAGCACCATTTATTGAAGAGAGCCTTCTTCCATTTAATACTTTGGGCCCATATCAAAGATTAGATGTCCATAGGTGTGGGGATTTATTTCTGGGCTTTCCATTCTGTTCCACTGGTCTGTGTGCCTATTTTTGTTCCAGTACCATGCTGTTTTGATGATGATGGCCTTATAATATAGTTTAAGATCTGGGAGTGTGATGCCTCCATTTCTGTTTCTTTTCCTCAAGATGGTTTTGGCAATTCTAGGTGTTTTCAGGTTCCAGGTAAATGATTGTAGTGTTTGTTCTATTCTTTTAAAGAAGCTTGGCGGAACTTTGATGGATATCGCATTAAATTTGTATATGGCTCTGGGGAGAATATTCATTTTGATGATATTTATTCTTCCGATCCATGAGCAATGGATGTCTTTCCATTTCTTGGATTCAATTTCTATTTCCTTGAATAGTTACTCATAGTATTCAGTATACAAGTCTTTCACTTCTTTGGTCAGCTTTACTCCTAAGTATTTTATTGATTTTGCTGCAACAATGAATGGGAGTGATTTCTGGATGTCATCTTCTTCAGTTTTAGCGTTTGCATAGAGCAATGCCACTGATTTTTGTACATTGATTTTGTAGCCTGACACCTTGCTATATTGCTAATAACTTCCAGTAGTTTTCCATTGGATTCTTTAGGTTTTTCTATGCATACTGTCATATCATCTGCAAACAGTGAGAGTTTGACTTCTTCCCTTCCAATCTGTATTCCTTTGATTTCTTTCTCTTGCCTGATTGTGATGGCAAGAACTTCCAATACTATGCTGAAGAGTAATGGTGGTAGTGGACAGCCCTGTCTAGTCCCTGATCTGAGGGGAAAGACTTTCAGCTTCTGTCCATTGAGTATGATGTTGACTATAAGTTTGCTATATATGAATTCCACTATCTTGAAGAATTTCGTGTCTATTCTCATTTTCTATAGAGTTTTGAGCATGAATGGGGGTTGGATTTTGTCAAAGGCTTTCTCTGCATCTATTGAGATAATCGTGTGGTATTTGGCTTTGCTTTTATTGATGTGAATGACCTTAATTGACTTACATATGTTGAACCAGCCTTGCATTCCTGGGATAAATCCCACTTGGTCATGATGGACAATCTTTTTGATATGCTGCTGTATCCAGTTGGCCAAGATCTTGTTTAATATTTTGGCATCTATGTTCATCAGAGATATTGGTCTGTAGTTTTCCTTTTTTGTTGTGTCTCTATCTGCTTTTGGTATCAGGGTGATGTTGGGTTCATAGAAGGTGGAAGGGAGTATTCCTGTTTCTTCGATCTTATGGAAAAGCTTTAGAAGTATGGGTTTTAACTGTTTCCTGAAGGTTTTGTAGAATTCGTATGTGAAGCCATCTGATCCAGGACTTTTGTTGTTGGGGAGATTCTTACTAATGGTTTCGATTTCTTTGTCTGTGATTGGTGCATTTAGGTTTTGTAGTTCTTCTTGGTTCAGTTTTGGAAGGGCATATGCTTCTAGGAATTCTTCCATTTCTTCCAGATTTTCTAGGTTGGTGGCATATAGTTCTTCATTGAAGTTTCGTATGATTTTCTGGATTTCTTTGGTGTCAGTTGCGATATCTCCTCTATCGTTTACAATTATATTAATTTGACTCTTCTTTCTTTTTTGTTTAGTGAGTCTGGCTAGGGTTTGTCAATTTTGTTTAATTTTTAAAGAACCAACATTTGCTTTCATTGATCTTTTGTATGGTTCTCTTCTTTTCGATGTTGTTTATTTCTGCTCTAATTTTAGTGATTTCTGTCCTTCTGGCTGTTTTAGTGTTCCCTTGTTCCTCTACCTCTAAGTCCTTACGATGTGCAGTAAGGTCATTTATTTGAACTTTTTCTTGTTCTTTAATATGTGATTGTATGGCTATGAGTTTCCCTCTCAGTACTGCTTTAGCTGTGTCCCAAATATTTTGATAGCTTGTGTTTTCATTTTCATTTGTTTCCAGGAACATTTGAATTTCTTGCTTGAGTGTCTCTCTGACCCAGTGGTTCTTAAGGAATATGTTGTTTAGTTTCCAAATTCTGTGTGTTTTAATAATTTTCTGTTTGTTGTTAATTGTTAGCTTTACTTCACTGTAGTCTGAGAAGATACTTGGGATGATTTCAATGCTCTTGAATTTGTTGATGCTATCTTTGTGGCCTAACATGTGGTCTATCCTTGAGTATGTGTTACGTGGATTCGAAAAGAAGGTGTATTCCGATTTTTGGGGGTGAAGAACTCTGAAAATGTCCAAGAGGTCTAGTTGTCCATCTCTTCATTTAATTCTCTTGTTTCTTTGTTGATTCTGTGCTTTGTTGATCTAAGTGTGAGAGTGGGGTATTCCAGTCTCCCACTATTATTGTATTATTATTTTTGTATTTTTGAAGTTCTTTGAGTAGGTGCTTGATATTTTTAGATGGTCCCTCATTGGGTGCATAGATGTTAATAATTGTTAAGTCTTCTTGGCTTATTTATCCTCTAATCATTATGTAATGTCCTTGCCTATCTTTTATTACTTTATTTAATTTAAAATCTATTGTATCAGAGATGAGAATGGCTGTTCCTGCTTTTTTTTTGTGGTCCATTAGCCTGTAGGATAGTTTTCCATCCTTTCACTTTAAGTCTGTGTTTTTCTTGTTGGGTCAAGTGGGATTCTTGCAAGCAGCATATGGTTGGGTTATATTTTCTGATCCATCCTCCCACACTGTGCCTTTTGATGGGTGAGGTTAAACCATTGACATTTATTGATATTATGCATTGCATGTATTGTAGTGTCATTGCTCAACAATTTTTTGTTTGTTCTGATATGTTGCAAGTATTATATTTATGTTCTTGTTTATAAGAGGTATTTTAGAACCTCATTGAGGGCCGGTTTGGTGATCGTTGCTTCCTTTAACTGTTGTTTGTTTAAGAAGGTTTTCTGCCTCCATCTAGTTTGAATGAAAGTCTAGCAGGATACATTATCGTTGTTTAAATCCCTTTTTCATTCAGGGCTCGATAGATATCTTTCCATTCTCTTCTGGCTTTTAGAGTTTGAATGGAGATATCTGCTGATAGTCTTATGGGTTTTCCCCTGTATGTGATTTTTTGTTTTTCTCTTGCAGCCTTTAGGATCCTCTCTTTATCCTTACTTCTTTTCTTTGTAACTATGATGTGTCTTGGTGTCTTCAGGTCTGGATTGATTCTGTTTGGGATTCTCTGAGTCTCTTGGATCTTAATGTCCTTTCTGTTGTTCAGGTCTGGAAAGTTTTCTTCTATAATTTATTCTAAAATGTTTGCTTCCCTTTTCTCTCTTTCTTCTTCTGGCAGGCCAATTATATGAATGTTACTTCTTTTGAGATCATCTCGTATGTCTATGTTGTTGTTTTCAGTGTCTCTCAATTTCTTTTTGAACTCTTTCACCTCTTTCTTAGTTTCCTCTAGCTCATCCTCTGTCTGGCTAATTCTGTTTTCTGCTTCTGCTAGTCTTCTTTCCCTTCCCTTAGCTGCTTTCTTCATTTAGCTATTTCAGCTTTCAGTTCTCTAATTGCCTCAAGATAGTTAGTATTTTCCTTGAGGGTCTCATCTGTTGTTTCCCTAATACTGCTAGCCTTTTCCTCCAAAGTTGTTTTCATTTCCACGATTAATAAATTTATTACATACTTTTATATAATAAATTTATTGCATACTTTTCTTATCTATGGTCCCTTTGGCTGATTTGTAGTTTTTTCTGGGCTCTTGTCTTCCTTCATTGTAGTAGCAGTTTTTTTGCTCCTGATATACCCATTTTTTAATGTGTTTTTTATTTTTATCTTCTGTTGTTCCTCATTTGTTGTGTTTTGTGTATAAGCCATGCTATACTAAAACCTTTATGACAAATGCAATCACCGCCCTCAGAAATTACAGTAGTAACTAAAGCAATGATTGAAGCAGTTTAACCATACCAGTTATCCCCACAATGTTTCCAGTTCAAGAAGAAATAGCAACCACATCCAAATGAGAGAGAAAGATTAAGGAAAAAAGGGATAGCAGGAATAGACAATTATGCAAATCTACTGTCCACTGTAAATTCTAGGGTTAGCAAGAGGAGAAAGGGAAGTAAAGCAGAGACACACTCAAAGAGAATCCACTCTGGGTCAGATAGATTTCTTCCCTGAAATAGTTCACAAATGTGTATCAGTGAATTCAGAAAGCAGAGGGAGGAGGAAGGAAGAAAGGAAGACAGGGGAAAAAAAGAGAGAAAATATAATAGAAAAGAGGAAAATAGTAAAAAAAAAAAAAGCAATGAAAGGAGAGTTGTTTATTTTTAATTGTCTTGGAGGCAGGAGAAAGGGGAGAGTGGATAGAGGAGGTATGAAGAGTGAGACGAGTTTCTCTCACAATAAGTAAACACCTCATTGCCTTGCAATGGAAAGTCTACTAAGAGTTAATTTTGGTCAACCTGAGGGAGGGGGGGCAAAGGGACATATATATATATATATATATATATATATATATATATATATATATATATATATATATTAGTAATAATTAAATAGAATAGAGTAAAAAGCCCAAGCAGTGGGTCTGCAGCTTGGACAGCTCCCAATTAGCACATGCACATTGAGTCTCGACAACTGATTCAGAAAGAAAAAACAAAACAAAACAAAAACTTCTAAGCAGTGTTTCCCAAGCTGGGTGAGGCTTGCTTGATCAGCCTATGTCACTCCAATTGAGCCTAAGTCCCTTACTCAGAGAAAAAAAATAGCCTAGGTATTTAGAAAGAAGTAGAATTGTGATGGCACCCCTGGTGAGCCAGGAATCTTGGTAAAGAAAGGAGCTCAGCAGGAAGCCTGCTAGCAGCAGCTCCTTATCCCCAGGGTCTGGTTATGGGGAGAGTGGGGTGGAGAGAAATAATAAAAAGATTTCCTTTTTTTTGCTCTAATTTTTAACCCAAATAGAACTATAGTCACCTCCTTGGTCACATGTTTAGAATGCCTCCTTCCTTGTCCTGCTGAAAGCCAGGATCTCTACGGCTTTCTAGCAGTTGTTGTCAGAGCTCATGCTGGCAGCTGCTTTCCAGTCACTGTCTTGGCTCCACCTCCACTTTTTTTCTTTTTATTGCCACTAGGGTAATTGCTGGTTCTTAGTGCCAGAACTACATATCCACCACTTCCAGTGGCTGCCATTTTCCTTTCTCTCTTATTTGATAGGACAGAGAGATATTTAGAGAGGAGTGGGAGGTAAGAGAGGGTGTCTGTGCTTGTGAAGCATTCCCTTTGCAGGTGGTGGGGGGGACTCAAACCCAGGTCCTTGTGCTTGGTGATGTGTATGTTCAGCCAGGTATGCCACCACCCAGCTCCTAGGTGAAACATTTTTTTTAATTTATAAAATGGAAACACTGACAAGTCCATAGGATAAGAGGGGTATAATTCTGCACAATTCCTACCATCAGAACTCTATATCCCATATCCTCCCCTGAGAGCTTTTCTATTTTTTTTTCCCTCCAGGGCTATTGCTGGGTCTCTGTGCCTGGGGCTCGGTGTCTGCACTATGAATCCACTGCTCCTGGAGGCCATTTTTTCCCTTTTGTTGCCCTTGTTTCTGTTATTATTGTTGTTATTGCTGATGTTGTTGTTGTTGTATAGGACAGAGAGAAATCAAGAGAGGAATGGAAGACAGAGAGGAGGAGAGAAAGACAGACACACCTGCAGACCTGCTTCACCTCTTGTGAAGTGACCCCACTGCAGGTGGGGAGCCAGGGGCTTGAACCAGGATCCTTACGCTGGTCATTGTGCTTCGTGCCTTGTGTATTAACCCAGTGTGCTACCACCTGGCCCCCTCTTTTCCTTTCTTTTTTTCTTTTCTTTTCTTTCCTTTCTTTTCCTTTTCTCTTCTCTTCTTTTCTCGTTTCTTTCTTTTCTTTTCCTTTTCTTTCATTTTCTTTTCTTTTCTTTCCTTCTATTTCCTTTCCTTCCTTCCTTTATCTTTCTCTCTCCCTTTCTTTTTTCCTTTCTATGCTTCCAAGTTTTTCAAATTTTAGTTCTGCTAATTAAACATCAGATTGTTTAGTATGTTTACCTACTTACTTAATTTCTTGTAACTTTGTAGATCTAGAGATTTAATTATGTGTACCCTCACATTTATTTTTTGTCAAAAAGTTTATGAGACTGTTTTCTATTTCTACTGGGGACAAAATCTCTGCTTGTTTCTCTGTAATGTTAATACTGTTCATTGTTTTTAGTTGCTGCAGGCCTGGTCCACCCATCAGCTTCCCCACTACCTGCTAACTGCAATGGCTTTTGAAGCTGTTAAGATCATGTGAGATCCATTATTCCCTTGGGTACAACAAGCTCCTCTGTTCTAATACTATAGTTTCTTCATTTATCAGTTTATTTAAAATTGTATCCAGATAAATTAAGTTCAAATTACTGAACAGCTACACTGTACTAAGGCTTTCTAGACAGTAAGAGGATGCGACAATATAGATACATACTGTGGTTGTTTCTCTAAGTGGAGAGACAGAGAGAGTATGCTCAGAACAATTGGAGAGCATTCAGGATTTGGTAAGTGAAATAAGAAAAGAGATTGCATGGGGTGGAGTGTGTTTCATTAAAGGTGTGAGAAACAGGCTGAAACCAAGGAATGTTTTATGAAACCAGCAAAACCTGAGGACATTACAGATAAGGGAGTCCCATGACTGAGGAACAGGAAAGGCTGTGTAGCAGGAAGGGTGGAGAACCTTCCTAGAGACGCATGTTAGCTCAGCTAAAGTGGTGTGTGTGTTGGAAGAAGGAAGCTAAGTTATCTGTGTTCTATTTTGAGAAATCTTCACTGCCCTTGTGAGCTTTATCAGATTGTTATAAATATATTTGACAGATGAGCTATGGGTAGATTAGGAAATTGTAGCAAAATATCTTCAGGGAAGGTCAGTAGTTTAGAAAGTGTTTTGTCCTAAGTAGAAGCTTTTCTAAGTTTCAGAAATATAAGTCTGTTGTAAAATTGAAAGAATATTGATAGGTTTACATAATAATTAACAGAAACAAAGATACTTTTCACTGCACAGAATAAATCAATATACTTGAAAAAAGAGGCAGGTACACAGGATCTGGTGTGAAGCTCTGGTGAAGTTAAAGACATCAAGTTTAATTTTGAAAATGTATTTTGAGATACTTGTACAAATAGCTGAGGTTTTGAGCATTTGTTAGACTCAGATAGCAAAAAAAAAAAAACAAACCCTGATATTCATTTTAGAGCCATACACACAGAAGGAATTGGTAGACTCATGTCAAAGGATGAACACACACATCAAGTAGTGAACAAAGAAGAATGTGGGGTCAAAGAGAATAGCAGTGGTTTTGGGTGAACACAGAAAGAACAAAAGAGAAAAGAGAGTAGTCTACATTAAAGAGTTTTAAACATGAAGAGATGGTCAATGGTGTCAAGTAACACCTTGAGTTCAAGGGAAGGGACAGAGAGGATTATTCTGTGAGTGTGCAGAAGGAGATATAACTGGATTTATATATAGCATGTTACAGAAAGACAGAGCTACAGGCAGGAATTGTTTGGAAGCAGGATGTCATGACAGAAGGCAAATGTAATCTCATTCTAAAAATGAGGGTCCAACAAATAAGGCCAGCATGTCCTGGTTAGCCAGCATTTGGTGAGAACTCATGTGTTTGGAAACCAAGAGTGTAAATTGCCTTGATTAGATTGCCAAATAGGGGAAAATATTTTTGGAAAATCAACTTTGAGTAATGAAGTACAAAAAAAACCCCTCAAATATTTACTCACCTCATTATATTTTTAAGACATTTTGTTAGTTTCATTACATATTATCAGTAATGAATTAAGCTTATATCAAATATCTAAGACACAAGGTATTAAACTGGGAATGTTAGATCCTCTCCTAAGAAGAATTCTGGGCAATTCTCCATCTTCCTCTTCTTTACTTCCTTGGAAACACATGTTCAAGGAAAATGTAAATACTTTCATTCTGATTCATTCATTTCCTACCTACAAGGATCATGCATGTTTGTTGTAAAAATGTCACTGGGCACTTAAAAAAGAACTGAAGAAAAAAATAGTTTCCAGTTTCATAAAGTGCTATTCATGGTTAACCAATATTATTATTTTGTTAGACCTCTTTCTAAGCCTCTCTATATAGATACAAAGAAAATATTTTATATTGGGGCTGGACAGTGGTGGATCTTGTTAACACAGAAATTATCATGCACAGGGACCCTTGTTCAAGCCCCCACCACCCTCCAGCAGAGGGGGAGGGGAATCTTCATGAGTGGTTTCTTTTCTTTCTGTCTCCCCACCTCAACTCTTTGCTGTCCTGCCCAGTAGAAAGGAAAAAAAAGTGGCAACCAGGAATAGTGGGTTTGTAGTGTATGTACTGAGTCTCAGCAGTAACCTTATTGGTGATAAATAAATAAATAAATAAATAAATATATAAAGAAACTAGGTTGCATATCAATGAGGTCATGCCATATATACTGTATTGAACCTCTTTTTTAAATTTAAAAATATGTTGTTGGATATTTATTGTGTCAGTGTCACAATTCATTGTTCCACCCTTATTTAATGTCAGTCACTGTGTGAAGATGGTGTAGTTATTCTGACCTATCTCCTCTGACAGACTTTCCCATTTCTCTATGGAAGCAGCACTATATAAACCCTCATATGGCCCTTCCCTTTCCTTCCCTTTCCTTCCCTTTCCTTTCCATTTCCTTCCCTTTCCTTCCCTTTCCTTCCCTTTCCTTCCCTTTCCTTCCCTTTCCTTCCCTTTCCTTCCCTTCCCTTCCCTTCCCTTCCCTTCCCTTCCCTTCCCTTCCCTTCCCTTCCCTTCCCTTCCCTTCCCTTCCCTTCCCTTCCCTTCCCTTCTCTTCCCTCCCCTCCCCTTCCCTTCTCTTCCCTTCCTTTCCCTTGTCTTCCCTCCCCTTCCCTTCCTTTTCCTTCCCTTCCCTTCCTTTTCCTTCCCTTTCCTTCCTCTTCCTTCCCTTCCCTTCCCTTCCCTTCCCTTCCCTCCCCTCCCCTTCCCTTCTCTTCCCTCCCCTCCCCTTCCCTTCACTTCCTTTCCCTTGCCTTCCCTCCCTTTCCCTTCCTTTTCCTTCCCTTTCCTTCCTTTTCCTTTCCTTTCCTTTCCTTCCCTTCCCTTCCCTTCCCTTCCCTTCCCTTCCCTTCCCTTCCCTTCCCTTCCCTTCCCTTCCCTTCCCTTCCCTTCCCTTCCCTTCCCTTCCTGTCCCTTCCCTTCCCCCTTCTCCTCTTCCTTTTCTTCTTCTTCCTCCTCCTCTTCTTCCTCCTCCTCTTTCTCCTCCTCCTCTCCCTATTTCTCCTTCTTTTTCTAGCAGAGCCCTGCTGAGCTTTGGCTTATAGTGGCAAAAGGGGATTGAACCTGGGACCCCAGAGCCTCAGGCCTGAGAATCTTTTTGCAGCAATATTTTTCTATCCCCCCCACTCACATTTTGTGTACTTGTCCAACTGATTGTATTTGAATAATTTCCATGAAACACTGTTGTGGGTCATAGGCTATAATGAGATACCTACTTATTTATTGTCCTGTGTCCTCTAGAAGTGCTATCCCAATTATGCTTCTACCAATGACATTGCTTTAATTTTTTCATCTTTATTGAAGCTGATTTTTCTAACTTATAAGAATAAATGGTGAAATATGCCAGCAATTCTAAAATATTTTAGGACCACTTGATAGTTTACAAAGATATTGGCAAACTTACCAGGAAAATCCCCATGCATAAACACACAGAAAAAATTATTTGCTACTTATGAAAATTTAGAGATCACAGACTTTTAGGATTTCTCTCCATGTAGTTAAGTGAATAATATTTGGATGAGTGATGTGAGAGCTGTTTTCCCTTGTTGGCACTAACATACATGTACACAAACATATTGGACAACATACTCATGCACAGATAGAATTTTAATTGCATTAAGTAAAACTTGGCACCTAGCTGATATAAAACTGTCTTGTATCTGTGAAATCACACATATGTGCATCGTGACTGGAATGAATTTCTGTTAATTTCAGGTGATTCAGTGGCGGGTCCATCAGGAAGAGGTGGCAAGACTGGAAATGGAAATTTCTACTAGAAAAAGAGAAAAGGAAGAAGAGAAAATGAAACTGTGGAAGGAGAAGGAAATGCTACGAAGAGAAGAGATGAAGGAAAAGGTTTGAAACCTCTTGCTGTTGTGAATGTCTGAATTAACTGCTGTCTTAGCTTTGAGTGTTTAGCACGGAATTCTCACAGCCAGTTCTCAGAGTGACTGATAAGAGTCAAGTGGAGTCTTGTGTCAGTGCTTTTGTACTTCAGAGATCTGTGGACATAAAGTATAACCCACTTTATTGACCTATATGAGCACAGATAGCTGTGATTAGAAGACATGTAAGCAATGAAAAGACAGTTTATGACTGACCTGTACTAAGGAGCATAGCAAAGACCAGAAGTTGCTTAGGTAGCATTTCAGCTGACTGCAGTGCAGCAAATCATTGACATCATTAGAAAATGACATAATACTGGGGCAGCACAATAGCACAGAACACTAAAGATTGCTTTAATGAATGTACTTTCTCCACACTTATGGATGATTAATTTTTGACAAGGGAACCTGGAACATTAAATGGTGAAAAGGGGAATCTTTGCAATGAGTGGTGCTAGAAAAATTGGGTTGAGATGTGCAAAAGAATGAAACAGAAACACCATGTATCATCAGAACAACTCCAGACTGTGGCATAGCCTAGAAGCCATCAAAACATAGACAGAAACAATGGCAGAACACTGTGATATCTGACTCAAAATGTCTTTGAAGGATGAAGTCCAAGAGCAAGGAAAATAAAAACAAAAAATAGACCAATGGGACTTAAATTGAAAAGCTTCTATGCAATGAAAGGTACACCACCAAAACACACTGTACTGAATGGGAAAAAATCTTTACAAGCCATACATTAGGCAAAAGGTTAAGAACCAAAATATGTAGTTGACAAAACTCAGCAACAACAACAGCAAAAAACCCCAGACAGCTTCATTGAAAAAATGGGGAGAGGATATAGACAGAGTCTTCATCAGAGAATCTATTTTTCTTTTATTTTAAAAATTAATTATAATTAATTAATTAATTTATTTTATAGAGACAGAGAAATTGAGAAGGGAGGGGGTGAGGGGGCTGGGCAGTAGCACACCTGGTTAAGTGCATATAGTACTAAGAACAAGGACCTGTGCAAGGATCCTGACTTAAGCCCCCAGCTCCCCACATGCAGTGGGTCGCTTCACAAGTGGTGACACAGGTTTGCAGGTGTCTCTTTCTCTCTCCCTCTCTGTCTTCCCTTCCTCCCTCAATTTCTTCCTGTCCTGTTGAAGAAAATGGAAAAAATGGCTGCTAGGAGCAGTGGATTCATAGTACAGGTGTGGGACTATGTGAAAGCTTGGTAGAGCTTAGGGGAGCTCTCCCATCCTTGGATGGAAGTCTGGAAAGACACCCCACTTTTTAGCCTCTCTCCTTATAGAGATGAGCCAAGAGGGAAAAGTCTCCCAGACTCAGTTTCTCCTTGTAAGTCTCTCAAGCTCATAGAAAGCCTACAAGCCTCTCACACTTAGTTCCCCCTGCTAGCAGGCTAAATGGCTGCCTGCTTGAGGGTTCACTCAAAGTTCACACATCCACTATAACTTCATCTTTTAATCATATAGAGAACGCACTCTATCATACACCCCTGCCAGTACCAGGCAGTGAGACCCCATATTCTATTTCCTTGTGACCTTTGATATCTGTGATTCACATCAAGTTTTGTTTTTCTTCTTCTCTACCTCACCTCACCTTACTGGTTTAACCCCTATGCTTCTCTCAAATACCTTTGGATAATTAACTTGCCTGCATCATGGAAACTAATTGTCTTGACCTTTATGTATCTCATCAATTCTTGTCATACCAATACCCTACCATGGGGGCAAGCTGACCTTTAAGAAACTTGTAATTTCTGACATATGTGAAAAATGTTCTTTGTTTAACTCAGTATAAGACCCTGTACCCTTCTCCAAATAAACAGATGTTTGTACCAGAATATCTCCCGATGCCTCTTTCTAATTCACACAGCCACTAGAGCTGGTGAGGGAGGGTCGGAGGCTTACCCCTCCCATTGAAGCCACTCCATGTGAGCCCTAGCAGTGCAGGTACCAGCCTTAGCAATAACCCTGGAGGAGAGAGAGAGAAGTAAGGAGACAGAGAGACACCTGCAGCCCTGCTTCACCTGTCATGAAGCTTTCCCCCTGCAAGTGGGGCCCAGGGGCTTGAACCTAGATCCTATGCACTGCAATGTGAGTGCTTAACCAGGTGCACCACAGCCTGGCCTCCTCAAAGAGAGTATCTAGATGTTCAGCAAACATGAAAAAATGCTCAAAGTCACTAATTACCGTAGAAGTGCAAATAAACACAAAAAATGAGATAACACATTACACCTGTGAGAATACCATATGTCACAAAGGACAGACACAGGTGGTGGGGAAGTGGGGAACAGGTACACTTGTGCACTGCTGGTGGGAATGTAAATTGCTTCAGCCCCCATGGAAGACAGTCTGGAGGCACCTCAGAACATTAGAAATAGACTTACCGTATGACTTAGCACTTCTAGGAATTTATCCAAAGAAAACAAAAACAACTATCCAAAGATATCCACATGCACACATGTTCATAGCAACTCAAATGCAGAAGCAACCCAGGTGCTCAACAATAGATGAGTAGTTAGTAAATGTGTATTATATGTACCACTCATGGAGGGCTACTGGGCTGTTAAATTCATCTCCTTGGCCTCATGGTGGAGAGAATTTAGAGAAATTGTGCTAAGTAAAGTCCCTAGAAGGAGAAGACAACGTCACATATAGGTGGAACTTAACCAACAAGGAGCAAAAGATAAATGCAAAGAGAAATCCAGAGCAGACAAGTTCTGCTTCAGTAAGGCCAAGGGTGGGGTGGGTATATATGGGAGATGGAGAGCAGGGACAGAGGAGGGGCTGAGGGTGTATGGGAGGTAAGGAACAGGGGCAGATGAGGGGGTGGGTGTATGGGAGGTGGGTGCTGGGGCAGAGGAGGGGGTGGGTGTATTGGAGGTGGGGAGCAAGGGCAAAGGATGGGGGTGGGTGTATGGGAGGTAGGGGAGCAGGGACAGAGGAGGGGGCTAGGTGGATGGGAGGTGGGGGGCAGGGGAAGAGGAGGGAAGGTGGGTGTATGGGAGATGGGGAGCAGGGGCAGAGGACAGCTGCAGTGGGGGTTCAGTGCACAATGGGCGGGGGGACCTGAGTTGGTGGTGTGGCTTTTTTGCAGACACCCATCTCAGAAGGATGAGGAGTTCTCCTCAAGTGCCTTGTAAATCTATTTACCTAGTGAAACATAAAATAATTTATTTATTGATTTATTATTTGTTTCATCTGCAAACACCAATTCACCATTCTGTTATTTGTTTCTCAGTCTTCAAAATAGCAATTGAAACTTTTATTTGCACATTAAAAGTGAATATAGATGGGTCCTGGGGGATTGTGTAATGGTTGTAAGAAAGACTTTCATGTTTGAGGCCCTGAAGTCCCTGGTTTAATCTCTGGAATCACCATAAACCAGAGTTGAGCAATACTCTGGCAAGAAAAAAAAAAAAACTATCGCTGATAACTTGTGACACTTATTTGAGGGGAGATTTGTCAAAAGTATTTATAGAATACCTAGAAAATGTTTATATGTTCATACATAAAAACTATAGGATTTACATCAAATTAAAATATTTCTTAACATTTTTATATAATCATTGACTTTCAGTGAGAGTACTTCTGAAAAGGCAGTTTATGATCAACTCCATAACATAGTAGAAGAAGTTTCCACAGCCCACATGCCTCCACTGATTCAGTCTTTGTGGTATAAACATGTTTTCATCATTTGAAGTCTTAAGACTGGTTAGTGCACAGTTGTTGGTGAACAAGATTTTTAAATTTTTTTGTGAACACAATTGACACTGGGCTATATGACAGAACAGACTTATAAAATTATTGCCCTGTTTTTACTTTAAACTTAAAGCTGTGGAAAATAAAAGTGATGTTTTCGTTTTCTTTCTTTCTTTTTTAAAACTATGTCAGTTTTTCTGCATTTATTATACTTCAGTTTATATCCTCTTTGCTTGTTGTGTGCTTTTAACAAGTTGGTACAGTCAGCACATGGGACAATTGACGTAGAGAAGTCATGTTATCATCTGACAAAGTCAGCTGCTAAGATGTAACTTGTGCTTTGATTTCTCAGGATGTAACCTTGGTGGTTCCATCAAGTTCTCACTAGGAGTTTAAGGTTCAAAAGAATTGCATATATCTCAGAATCAAATTACCTAAAGGTATTAAGAAAAACATGGTGCTTAAACAAGCAGAGTGAGATAAAGCAGAGAAGGGCAGAGTTTGATGTAAATCATGGTGATCAAATAACGGGCAAATAAGGTGTGGGGGTCTCGCTGTTAAGTTACTGGCAAGGCAGTGTGATGGAGTACACTTTGTATATGGTTAAAAGATGGTGAATTTATAGTGAACATAGTGAACTTTCAAGCAGGCAAATATTTGGTTTGCAGCAAGGGAATGAGTTAAGTGTGAGAGGTTGTAGACCTCTGTGAAGCCTGGGAGACTGACAAGGGGAAACTGAGTCAGGAAAGCATTTCCCTCCAAGCTCTATCCTCCAAAGGGAGAGACTGACAGGTGGGGTATCTTTTCAGACCTCCATCTCAAGGATGGGGGAATTCCCCTATGCTCTACCATGCTTTCACATAATCCCACATGTGTTTGCATATTAACTGCTTGGCTCCAAAACAACAGCAAAATCAATAGTAATGGGGGAAGTAGATTGGGCAACAGTACTGTTTAAGGTGACCAAGTGGTAGACTGTGCAGCTTAGAGCAGAAAGCTCGAAGGCCCACAAATCTGGAAGAGCTTCAAAGTTTCTATGGTAAAGTCAAATTGAACTTGGCATCCTTTCACACTTACAATGCAAGAGTTAGGTGTAGCTATGAGCAATAAAGAAGAAAAATTGGAAAAGATATCTAACGGAACACACCTGAAGTGCTTTATTTTGGCTTTATACTTTGTGAAAGTTGCATGTAGGCATTCTTTCACTGTCCTATACTTTGCAGTGAGGTACACAGAAACACCATTATTAAATGTTATTTTATTTAGCATGTAAGGGACACTATGGTGCTCTAAGGAGCTCTAAGTTATATTCTTGGTTGATCTCTTGCAACTGAATAGTTATTTTAAAGATCATTTGTTTAATAATGAGAGGGGCAGAGAGAACCAGAGTGGTACTCTGGTGTATGCACTCCTGACCATTCTCAGAACCTCATGCTTGAGAGTCCAGGGCTTTATCCACTGTGCCAACTCTCTGAGCCATGTAGTTGTACAGCTCTTTTAGAAAATTAATTAGTTGGGGCTGGATGGTGGCACATCTGGTTGAGTGCACATGATACAATGCACAAGGTCCCAGGTTCAAGCTTCTGGTCCCCACTTGCAAGGGGAAAGCTTTGTGAGTGGTGAAGCATTGTTGTAGGTATTTCTCGCCCTCTCTATCACCCCCTACCCTCTCAATTTCTGGCTGTCTCTATCTAATTAAAAAATAAAGATAATTAAACAAATTTAAAAACAAAAATTTATTAGTTAATTTACTGGATAGAGAGAGAGAAATTGAGGAGGGGATATAGAAAAAGAGAGAGGAAGAGAGACCTGCAGCCCTGCTTTATCATTTGTGAAGCTTCCCCACTGTAGGTGGGACCAGGGGCCTGGACCTGGGTCCTGGCTCATGTTACATGTCCATTCTACCCAGTGCACCCTCACCTGGCCCTACAGTTTCACAGTTGTAAGGCACATGTTTTGCTTCATTCCATCATCATCATCACCACCACCACCATCGCCACAGCTATTATTTTTGTGGCAGCTGGCATGTATCACGGGTGTAATTCCACAGCTTCCAGGAAATTTTTTCTAGTCTTAAAAATAATTCACATAGTGGGAGGGGGAGTGAGAGAGAGAGAAAGGGAGAAAGAGAGAGAGAGAAGAAGAAGGAGGAGGAGGAGAAGGGGGAGGGAAGAGGAAGAAGAAAAGGAAAAGACTTGAGAGCAGCACTCCACCAAAGTCCCAGGTTCAATTCCCTGTACCACCATAAGCCAGAGCTGAGCATTAGCCTGGTAAAAATAAACAAGTAAACAAATAAGGGTCCTGAGTTCCTGGTGACACAGGTAACTTTAAGACTAGGAGATTACCTCAGTACCCTTGACCTACTAACATTAATTCCCCCCACCCACCTACCCACTCCAGGGTTATCCCTAGGGCTTGGTGCCAGCACTATAAATGCGCTTCTCCTGGCAGCCATTTTTTTCCCCCATTTTATTGGATGGGACATATAGAAATTGAGAGGGGAGAGGGAAATTGAGAAGGAGGGAGATAGACATCTGCAGCCCTGCCTCACCACTCATGAAGTTTCCCCCCTGCAGGTAGAAAGCAAGAATTAAAACCAGGTCCTTGCACTTAGTAATGTGTGCTTAACCAGGTGCACCACCATCCAGCCCTCCTAACATTAATATTTTAAAATCAGAGTCACAAGAAAGTGAGTCAGATATCTGGAACATGAAGACTGTGGCCATGTTTGGCCTGAAGACTGAGGTGGCCATATGGAAGGGACTTGTCTTCCTCTTGGACTAACTTCAGCTGACAGCTGGGCAGTAAGGGGACTCAGTAGGCTATAATGTAGTCTTCTTACCATTAGATCCTAAAATCTGCCAAAAACAAATATAGTTTTGGAAGCATATTTGTGATAACAAGTAATAGTAAAAAATCAAGGGTATTGGCTAAGGTGTCACCTCCCAGATATCATCTGAGAATTGCACTTTTACCCTTCTTGATTCCTAAGACTCCTCTGTATCTCTAGTCCTATATCATCAGACCACATTTTATACACCCATCCTTTACTTTTTTTTGTCTTTTTAAAAATTTATTTATTGGACAGCCAGAAATCGAGAGAAAAGGGGATTATAAGAGAGGGAGAAAGACAGAGAAACATCTACAACACCTCTTGACCACTTGCAAATAACAATTTCCTTCTTTCTTGTTACTGGTTTCTAATGTTTACATGATGTCAATGAGTTTATTTTTTATCATTTTATTGGTAATTTACAGTTTATCATAGTTATTGACACATGCTTCAAATTTTTCATCTTCCTGTGATGCTCTCACTCTCAACTTTGATTCTTTTCCATTATTGTACATCAGAAACCCAATGCCCTCTTCCTCCCCTTCCCCTCCCCCTCCAGAATCCTTTGCTCTGGTGCACTATGCCACAACTAGTCATAGTTTCACATTGTGTTTTCCCATTATGTGCTTGTTCCTTAAGTTCCACCTATTAGTGAGACCATCTGGGATTCATTTAATTGAGGCCAATTTTCAGATATGTTTGAGGACATCAGAATAGCTCACTTGGGTAGTTTGCTGCTCTGCCATGTGCATGACCCAGGTTCAGGCTGTTCCCCACACTACTGAAGGAAGCATTGGTGTTGTGGTGTCTTTCCCTCTCTTCCTTTCTTTTTTTTTAAATTTTATTTTTTATATTTATTTATTTTGCTTTTTGTTGCCCTTTTTATTGTTGTTATTGTTGTTGTTGTTATTGATGTTGTTGCTGCATAGGATAGAGCGAAATGGAGAGAGGAGGGGAAGACAGAGGGGGGAGGAGAAAGACAGACACCTGCAGACCTGCTTCACTGCTTCCCTGCAGGTGGGGAGCGGGGGGCTCAAACCGGATCCTTACACCGGTCCTTGCGCTTTGTGCTATCTGCACTTAACCCACTGTGCTACCGCCTGACTCCCGCCTCTCTTCCTTTCTTTCTTCCTCTCTCTCTCTCTGTCTCTCTCTCTCTCTTTCAAAAATTGACCTGAAGGAAAAGGAAGGGCACCTTGAAGTTGTAATAGGTGTAGGTGAACACTCATCCTTTCAATGGTCCATGCTATTCTGATTGGTTCCTAGAATGAACATTAATATTAATCATTTCATATTAATAAAAGTTCTTAGTTTTGCTACAACTAACTGAAATCCAGGTTGTAGGGTACAGGCTTTCTGACCTGACAGACTCATCCACTCTATTAATAGTTTTTCTTCTTGGGTGGAACTTGAATTACTGCTGTATGTATATGTGCACATATATGTGCACAGACATCTGATGATAGGCATTTAGGCTGCTTCCACTCTTTAGCTGTTGTGAATAATGCAGTTGTGAACACAGGGGTGCATATGTCTCTGTGAATTAGTGCTTGAGTGTCCGCTGGATAACTACTATTCCCACTCCCCAAATCTCTGTGACAGATTACCTTTTTTTTTTAATTTGTCCCTTTGAATTAGTGTTTGAGTGTCCACTGGATAAATGCCTAAGAGCAATATTACTAGGTCATAAGGTAGATTAATTTTTACTTCCAGTAACTTCTCTGATATTGCATAGGATGATACATATATCTTGGGACTTTGTGTACTAAAAAAAAATTAGATTACCTCAGAGATAGTACCTCCCAATCCAACCTTTTCATTTCTTCCACATGCTTTGCCCTCTTACTGATTATTCAAAGAAAGGGGCATATGTGCATATGTAGCTATCTAGACAGGCAAACAGGGATATCTAACTGGATTCCACTGAAATCTAGAGTAACTCATGATACCTGTCATCTATCTAATCTATCTATCTATCTATCTATCATCTATCTATTTTATCTATCCTTTATCTGTATCTTTAGTTTGTGTTACATCACTAGGGACCAGAATTGTGAACACAGACACAATTACTGTGGTATCATTTTATATCATTTGCTATAAAATTATCTTTTCAGCATTTTCATAGAATAGAAACTATGAGCTATAGGAATTCCCATGAATTTCTGGGGCCTGGAGGTCAGCCTCTGGAGGACTGAACAGCAGTGTGTCTCTGCTTTCCTTCCACCCCCCACTGATGACATCCTTTTGGAAAGGAACCCCTTGCCATGGGAGAGAGTACAGCCCCTTCATTTTGAGGGCCAATCTGTTGTAGTTTCTGCTTTGATTTTTATGCCTAACTACCAACTTTCCCCCCAAACCATTTAACTGGGGGAAATGCTGGATTCCAGGACAGTGGCTGACACATGAGTGCAGCTTCTCCTCTCTGTGATAGGTGTCTGTACACCACTCTGCCACCAGCCATGTATCTCTTCACCTTTGTGTCCTGGTACCCCATACCAGTGCCCTTGCCCACTACCTCTCTCTACCTTGAGTTCAAAGCCATTTGCTTCACTGCAATGTACCATACCCAGCTCAAGTTTCACCATCTCCCTTTCCTTGCTTTGCTTTTCTGTGCCACCTTTAAATGAGACCACTGGAGAGTCACCATGTTTCCTTCTGGCTTACCTCACTTAATTTGACTCCTTCATGTTTCACCAAGATATAGAGAAGGAGGTAGCATAATGGCTATGCAAAAAGGCGTTCATGCCTGAGGCTCCAAAGTGCCAAGTTCTGTTCCTTCACCATCATAAACCAGAGGTGAACAGCTCTCTGCCTCCCCCACATAGATACCCCTTCTCATTACTTGTTAAAGAAACATACAAAAATGAAGAATTTATCTTATCTTATAGCTGAGTACTATTCCTTTGTGTATGTATATCACTTGACTCAGAAATAAACTGTTCATACTTTGTTTATGGAGAGTTAGTAGCAGTCCTCTTAGTATTGTATTATAAGGAAATAAATTAGTGTAGTTTAAGCAGCTTAAATTACCCAAATGAAGTGAGGTTTTATATAATTTTGACATGTTCATTGCATGCTTTGTTTTAGCATCACTATTGAGAAATGAACATTAACATGTGCTTATCATTTAAGGATTGTAACATTTATGCTTGAGCTAAGAGTCATTTCTCAACATATGAAGTCAGTAGGTGCCAGAAAATGTAAGATGTTAGTCCAAGATGTTCACTTACCTGGTTTCAGCTGTCATTTTTTTTACAATTATTTTTTATTAAAAGGAAACACTGACAAAACCATAGGATAAGAGGGTACAACTCCACACAATTCCCAGTTCCCACCACCAGAACTCTGTATCCCATCCCCTCCCTTGGTAGCTTTCCTTCCTATTCTTTAACCCTCTGGGAGTATGGACCCAGGGAATGCAGAAGGTAGAAGATCTGGCTTCTGTAATTGCTTCTCCACTGAAAATGGGAGTTGAAAGATTGATCCATACTCCCAGCCTGCCTATCTCTTTCCCTAGTGGGGTGGGGTTCTGGAGAATTGGAGCTCCAGGACATACTGGGGGCGTTGTCTGTCTAGGGAAGTCTGGTTGGCAACATGGTAGCATCTGGAACCTGGTGGCTGAAAAGAGTTAACATATAAAGCCAAACAAGTTGATGAATAATCATGAACCTAAAGGCTGGAGTGGTGCAGATGAAGAGTGGGGGGGGGGGGTCTCCATAGATAGCTAGTAGGCGTATTTTAGTTATATTTCAAAAGGCCAATGACTATACTAGTTTTTTTTTCCCTGAGCCTGAAATCTGATAAGCTCCAGATGGATCCTAGTTATTGTCTGGGGGAGATGATGTCATGGCTGGAAAAAGGACCAGAAAGCTGGATCAGGGGAGAGAGTAGCTCCCAGATATGGGAAAGGTATATAAATATTGTTAACTTTAAACCCCATTGATTTGATGTGATCTGGGGCCCATATTCAGCTTAGGAGCCTATGTAACCTCTGCATCCCTATAGATCTGACTTCACATTCTGTGGTCAGCAGTAGGAACATTCCAGGCTGCCCAATATCAGAACCCATCTTCCTCAGGTGTAGCATATAGTATGTTGTACAGCTTCCCTCCAGAGGGTGGATCATTCTATGCTGTTGTTGAGCAAGTTGAGGGCAAGGTTCTATGGGGGCCCACAAAAGGGTCTGTTTTGTTGTTTCTGATATAGATGACCAGTAACAATGGAGAGAGGGATTTATCTGAGGTCTAAGCCCATCATATCTGTTTGGGAATCTCAGGACTCCCTGAATAGGGCCCCATCAGCTGCCATTTAAAAGTGACTATGACGGGTGCTTGTTGTTGGGCTATGCAAGCAGTGGAGGCCTGTCTTGAGTACTGTCTGCAGCTACCCCTTCTTGAGGGGGGGGGACAGGCCTTAGTGTTGACTCTGCTCTTGGTGGTGGTGCTGGTACTGATGTGAAAGGGTGTAAGTGTGACATCTCCATAGAAAATACATGTTTTTGCCAGGAGTTGTGTATGACAAAAACAAAGCAAACAAAAACCCCTTCTGTGACCCAGTGTCTCTTCCTTTAAGAATATCACACCTATCTCTAAAAAACCTTTTGTTGTGCTTTGTTTTGTTGTGTTAAAAGGAAACTTATTAATCTCTGTGGTCTAGATTTGTTGGTATGTTCCCTTCCCCCCGACCTCTGAGAAGAATTGGTTTGCCCCTTGCTAGTTTCACACCCCGCTTTCTCCCCACCCCCTATGCGAAGGACGGCAGAGTCCCAGCAGCAGAGAGGATGTTGGAGAAAAGCACATGGTGTGGTGATTTGCCCGTTCGTGAATAAAGATTAAACTGCGTTCTCAGCCCAGCCGTGTGTCTCTGGTCATCTCTGTTACCCGCCCATGAAGCCAGCCTGGATAAAACAACATATGGTGCCCATGTGGACCTGACCTGCACATCTCTCAGATAAGTGAAGACAATTGGCTACCTATGCACTATGGCCTTCTCTTCAGCTTGTGAAGAGATCTCCAAAGGTCTCTGCCCTTTCTTCACGAGACTGTTTTGCTGTTTCTGGAACATTTATCTCTGGACCACTCTGTAGTTTCTGCCCAACACCAGCCCACAAGAGCCCAACGCCAGCCTGCATGAGCCGGCTTTCCGCCGCATGGCACGGGGCATTGGGCGTTGGCTCCTTCCATGCTGCTCAGCCACTGGGAGCAGGGCAGCAGCCATGGCAGGGCCATGGGGCAGGGCCATGGCAGCCTATCCTGGCCACCACCCCGGGGCACCTCAGCCCACGCCTTCTGCACGGCTGGCCCACCCGCCCTCGTGCTATGAAATCTGGACAGATCCCGGACCCCCCGGAGACCGCGGGCTCCCTGCCGAAACTGGGCCCCCTGGCCGAGATCTACAGCTTGGGTCTGAAAGCAGACGAACTAGAATACACTGAGATTCGTGTAGAGATTGCAACCTACAATTCCTAGAAGTGGAGCTGCGTGGGAGGCCACCTGCGGATGGTGACCCCCCCCCCCCAACAACTAAGACAGTACAGATATAAATTCGTGTTTAAAATGACATGTCTTTGTAACAAAAGTTTCTCTCCTTGTATATCGAAGACCATGTGTATGTGTGTGTTTAAAGTTTGGTAACATTAAGGTTAAAAATGTAACTTTAAGGCTATATTCTTACCAGACAAAGTTAAATGAAAAAGGTTTTCAATGTAATTCTCATAAAGATAAAATTAACTTACATTTAAAGTCTGAGGTAAAAATTAGTTAAATATCAATATATTTTAACTAAGTTGGTAAAAAAAAAAAACCTGCGCACACCTAGGGTGTGTCTCCGTCTTGAATGGGTGTAACAAAAGGTTAAAAAGACATTGTTGATATGTAAAAGTCTCAAATTCCTTCTCAATTAGAAACGTAGGATTGCGCTATGGTTATGCTAATGACAAGTTTTGTTTCATAGTAAGTAAATTGCAGCTGTCAAGTTCCCTACAAAAAAGCAGAATTCCGATGGCTGACATCCCCCATCAAGACAGCAAACTGACTGCAAACACTGACTGCAGCCAGCCTTTGGGATTCTAGGCCGTTCCCCACGCCCATGCTATAAAATGCCCGTCGAGGCAAGTATGCCCCTCAGAGGCAGGAAATGTTTTTTTTTAAGCTGATAAAGTTTTGCCCACAGAGGCAAAAAAAATGGCCCCCTCAGGCCCTCCCTTGGCAGCACACTGGTTCTTGTTACTTGCTTACATGTTTCTCCATGTTTGTGCCAGTTTCTTTTTTGAAAATGCCTGTACGATATAGGTTTCTGTTCACCCCACACCCCTGATACTGTGGTCATTTAGTTAAAAACAGAAGGGGGAATTGTTGGTATGTTCCCTTCCCCCCGACCTCTGAGAAGAATTGGTTTGCCCCTTGCTAGTTTCATGCCCCGCTTTCTCCCTGCCCCCATGCGAAGGACGGGTAGAGTCCCAGCAGCAGCGGCGGAGAGAGGGTGATGGAGAAAAGCACATGGTGTGGTGATTTGCCCATTCGTGAATAAAGATTAAACTGTGTTCTCAGCCCAGCTGTGTGTCTCTGGTCGTCTCTGTTACCCGCCCGTGAAGCCAGCCCGGATAAAACAACATAGATTCATCTGTCGGGAAATTGTGAGGATGTGGTAAAGCCTGGCAGGGCTTGACCTGAGGAGTGTGTCTATCCTGTCAGTCTCTCTCTCTACTGAGAGGCTGAACAAGGAGGGACAGGAGTAAACCCAAAGGTTTGCTCCGTCATATCAGACTCCCTGCCTCACAAAGCACCCTGCATTCCTGATACTATGGTCTGCTCCCTTATTATCTATATAATCATTGTTTTGCCTGAACCCCACCAATTCCATTCCTTTGATCTATCTTCTTTCTACCTTCAAGACCCTCCCTGCTTGCAGGGTATTATTATTTATCCTACCAGTTAAAACCCTTGCAACAATTGCTAAGGAAGTTACTTTTCCCAGCCCTCTTTTGCCTTTTTCCACCCCTTTCCAAACCATGTCAAACCATATCCATTTCTAACTTGCCACTTTCGGGTCTGACCTTTAAAAGCCTGGGCTCCCTCATCAATGAAGAATCAAATTGCCTCACCACCAGGAGCTCTGTTCATGAGTCATCTACCTCCTGTCACTGAGTGAATAGCAGCCCAGGCTTTCTGGTCCCATTCTCTCCAACCCAGAGAGTACACTCCAAGGAAGAGACACCCCCACGCTAACCCGGCATCTGTCTCTCCTTCCAACTCTTATATCCCACTGCCTGACATCTAACATGCCCCAAACATATTCCTAGTGTTTCCTCCAGACCTTCCCCTCCAATATTCTTCTTCTCAGCAAATGAAAATGTGCACAGTTCAAAAATGTTGGTATTACCTTTGACTCAGATTTTCTCCCTCAGTCCCAATATCCGTACCTTTACTCACTCCCATTAACTAAAGGCTTCATGCTAGCACATGCCCACATGCCCCCTTGTTCCTTTGCCAGTATCCTATTTTGCATTTTGTTGGGTTGTAGGCCTAGAGGGTAACATCTGACAGGGTGTAAGCTGGCCAGAAAGGTGCCCTTCCTCAGTGCACCCCTAGGATCTGTTGCTTGGGGACTGAATTCCAGTATGGCTGTGTCTACCCCTACAGGAGCTCTGGCAAGCTTCTGTTGCTGTGGAATAACGGTGATATCCTCTCCCTACTCCTACAATTCTTAAAATTCCTGTTTTTTTTTTTTTTTCTGTTGCAGAGTTATAAGAGTGGGGTGCTGGCATTTCAGCATAGTCTGGCTCTGCTCAGCAGGCCAGAGTCCTTTACTTTACAGTCCCTTTCATCCCTTTGCTTGTGATTTCTTGTGACATGGCATGACTTTTATCTTCTCAGTAGAGATCATTTTTCTGTGTCCTGGTACCTGGATGTTTTCTCTTTTGTATTTTTGTGGAAAGTCTCTCTCTCTCTCTCTGTCTCTCCTGTGTTTTGCTATGATCTCTCTGTTGATACCAGGAGGAAGGAATGCGCATATCCTCCCTAATTCTGCCATATTGACCCTCACTGCCATCCTCCATTTAATCATTAGAAGCAAACAACCTCTAGTGTATAACAAGAAATTCCATAAGTATTGGTTCAATGAATGAATTTAATGAATAATCACAGTACTTACATCCAAACTAAGAAGACCTGCCAAAATTTATGACCTTGGATAAGTTATATAAATTTTATGGATTTTTGCCTCCTCAGGTGTAAAATGAGGTGCTTGGATTAAGGACTGCTAAAATCACCTCAGCTCTAAGAAGTCATGATTGAATAATTCTCTGGTTTGATTACTCTTCACTCTGTCTAACATTTCAGGCTTTCAAATATAACCACCTCAGTATATATACTCCCTTCTCTATGAATATTGAAAGGGGAAAAATTAAACAAGATTCCAGACAAAATCATTTTAGCAATAGCAACACATGATGCAAACATTATACAACATCTCAATGTCCATACTGAAAATAGACCTTACTCCTAAAGAAGACATAATAGTTATTTCTCAATCCACCTGGCACTTCGATTAAGATGAAGATAAGTAATGTGTTTACTCTGGCATGTTACAAGGATAGAAGACTACCTTATAGAAGAAAATAGCTTTTGCCAATTTAAGTAGGCAGTTCTGTTATGGAAGAATCACACATAACTGGTAAAAGTAATCAGCACCTAAAATACATGATTTATAATGAAAGGTACTGATAGTACTGTGCTGAGTATGCTGCTCCTGGTTCCCTCCTACCCTCCACTGTGCTCTGCTCCTGCTGCTGATCTACATGATTTCTCTGCTTTCTTCCAGTTAGGTTCATTCAAGTTCCAACACTGGAAAGCTGGGTGAAGAAAAGAATGAGGTAGGGAAAGTTGCTTCCCAGGCTCCTTTTCTGCACAGTTGTGCTGACTGGCCATGTCCTTTGCCAAAGGGCTCAGCTCCTGTCAAGTGGTCCTTCCCACACCATTTTTTCTGACCAATGTATAGACGACAGAGGAGCCCAGCTATTGAACAATCCTTGCCATTAGCCTGTATTCTAGTCCTCCTTTGTTAACAGTCCTCTTGCTACACTCCTCTGCTTTGTTCAGATTTGGAGTGTGCCATCTGTTACCTATTAGCAATAATTAAAATAGAAAATCAGTGAGAGAGAGCGAGAGAGAAAGAGAGGGAGAGAGAGAGAGAGAGAGAAATTAAGAGGATGAGAATACAGTTATGTCAGAAGCCCAGGACTAAAAGGGGCACTGTAATTAACTATGGTTAAAGTTAAAAGGAAACACTCAGCTCTTATTTGCTAATAATAGACAACATCCAAGCATGTCAGGAACTGGCAGGATATACTGAGGGAGGCAAAGAACTGAGGAATAGTTCTGAGTCAAAAATTTTCAGAGAGTCAAAGTCAATCCTCATGATACTACACCAACCTTTATAAAGCCTAGAGAAGAAAATTAAATACTAATTATGTAAAGCTTCTTTTGATAATGAAAGTGATGCTATATCTAATGTGTCAAAAAGTGAAGCTATTAGACACAGGGATATTTAATATTCTAGTCGTCTGACTCATTTTAAGAATAGAATTGGGAAATTTCAACAAGTGAAAGTTATGTCCCTTCTAAATATTAATTTTTATTGTCCAGACTTCTATTTTTATTTTATTTTGTACATATATATTTTATTAATAATTTAGTAGTGATTTACAAGACTCTAATATAATAGGGATATAATTGCACACCAGTCCCACCATCACAGATCTGTGTCCCTCCCCAACAATATCTACCATAGTTCTCCAAAAGTCACAGATACAGATATATATTCTTTTATGTTCCCGTGTCTCCATCCTCTATATTCCATATATAAGTGACACCATCTGTTAGTTGTCCTTCATTTGCTTAAGTCACTAAGTAGTGTTGGCACTGAGCCCCATTGATAACTCTGGAGGTAAACAAAAAAAAGAATAAAGAAAAAGAAAACAGTGCTTGACTTCCTCAGGTGTTCACCAGGTTCTCTTCAGTCATGGGGCGAAAACAAAGGTTCTTAGTCACAAAAGTTTCTGGTTGGACTAGGGTTCAGAGCCCTCTGGCCATCTTTTCTATCTTTTCCCTTTTTAGGAACTCTGGCCTGATTAAATTTGGTCAAAGCTTAGGAAACATACTTCCATTAAGTATTCAGCATCCACTGAAGATAGCTTAGAAAATACAAACAAGCACACAAGGTACAATAGAAATTACTCTAGGTCCTAAACTTTTGTCCAAAGATATTAATAATAATGTCTTTATATTATCCTATAGTCACAGGTCTTTAACTTGAGTCATGCTGCCCATTGCATTTATTCTTTTAACCTGATTTTTCCCATTTATCAGTATAATCTTAAGACATTTTCTCATTTTACTTACCACATAATTTTTAGTTGTTTCAAAGTACTTCATCACAAGATATATTTAACTAATTCCTCTTTTTAGAGTGTTACCTAAGTTATGACTTTCATTCTTTTAAGGCAGTAAAAGTGTACTTATTTTCAAATCTTTGCATATGTTTCATCTTCTTAAAAGTTTATTTCCTCATTCCTAAATTTTTTGGGTATATTTATTTATTTTTCAGGAAGGGTATGACAATCTCCCTTTTCTAGGCAGGCAACATGTTTATAAAATTGGAAATTGGCAGAAACAGTGTTTAAGTTTAAGGCTTTTATTATTTATTTATTTATTTATTTATTTAATTTATTTCTTTTTAATATAAGTTTATTTTTATTTTATTTTTTTTTAATTTAAGAAAGGATTAATTAACAAAACCATAGGGTAGGAGGGGTACAACTCCACACAATTCCCACCACCCAATCTCCATATCCCACCCCCTCCCCTGATAGCTTTCCCACTCTCTATCCCTCTGGGAGCATGGACCCAGGCTCATTGTGGGTTGTAGAGGGTGGAAGGTCTGGCTTCTGTAATTGCTTCCCCGCTGAACATGGGCGTTGACTGGTCGGCCCATACTCCCAATCTGCCTCTCTCTTTCCCTAGTAGGGTGGGTCTCTGGGGAAGCTAAGCTCCAGGACGCACTGGTGGAGTCTTCAGTCCAGGGAAGCCCGGCTGGCATCCTGATGGCATGTGGAACCTGGTGGCTGAAAAGAGAGTTAACATACAAAGCCAAACAAATTGTTGAGCAATCATGGAACCAAAACTTGGAATAGTGGAGAGGAAGTGTTAGGGAGATACTCACTGCATACTCTAGTGTATTTCTGCTTTCAGGTATATATTTTGCAGTAGTTTATGGATACGTGTGAACATTTGCTCTCTCTCACCAAAACTAGTGTATATCTAGGTTTTGGGACTTTGCTAGGAAGTGAGCCACCTGGGATGGAAATAGAGTATACTATGAAAGGAAAGGTCTCACCCGAGTAATGAAGCTGAAGGGTTGTCATTCCACACGTGAAGTCTCTGGACACAGTCTGAAGTGAAGCATGTTGAGGTGGCAATTGTTGTGTTGATTAGGTTGTGATCGGTAGATGCACTATTATTTGATATGGATTGGGAGAGGCATGCGGGTAAGTGGGCCCTATCCAAGGGTTCCAGGACTGGGGGAAGTAGAGGCTCTATAGTAGAGACGAGAGGTTCCTGCTGTCTTAGGGTTCAAAAAGACAACGGATAGTTAATGTTATCATCACATTATTTGGTAATTGGGTTAACTTTGAAAAGTCCTTTTGTTAGGGTTTGCTGTGCAAAAAAAGAGGTGTGTATTCCTATGTTCATAGCAGCACAATTCATAATAGCTAAAACCTGGAAGCAACCCAGGTGCCCAACAACAGATGAGTGGCTGAGAAAGCTGTGGTATATATACACAATGGAATACTATGCAGCTATCACGAACAATGAACCCACCTTCTCTGACCCATCTTGGACAGAGCTAGAAGGAATTATGTTAAGTGAGCTAAGTCAGAAAGATAAAGATGAGTATGGGATGGTCCCACTCATCAACAGAAGTTGAGTAAGAAGATCTGAAAGGGAAACTAAAAGCAGGACCTGACCAAATTGTAAGTAGGGCACCAAAGTAAAAACCCAGTGGTGAGGGGTAGACATGCAGCTTCCTGGGCCAGTGGGGGGTGGGAGTGGGTGGGAGGGATGAGTCACAGTCTTTTGGGGGTGGGAATGGTGTTTATGTATACTCCTAGTAAAATGTAGTCATATAAATCACTAGTTAATTAATATGAGAGGGGGAAAATTAATTGTATGTTTTGAAGTTTAAGGCTTTTAAAAGTACCTTGTAGAAATCCATATAGGTATATAAAAATTTTGTGGTGAAATATAGATGATTGTCTAATTGGCTGTACAGAAAGGTGTAACACTTTGATTGATGGTGATTTTATATGATAAAGGTTCATGATTTATATTAAATATATGGGGAAAATAGGGTTTAAAAAGAATATTTTTTACTAAGATGTCCTGCTATATTTTTTTAGGTAACAAATTTTACCTTTGGGTGGGGTACATGTTCCAGGTCAAAAGTAGAAAAGAGAGTTGCAAGTTGCAAGGTATTATGAAAATGAAATAACATTTCTTCATCTAAGTGGTTTGTGAGAAGTGAAAATGGATATTTTTAACTCTGTATTTTGAATATCTAGCTAATAATTGTGACACTAAAACCTTTGAAATAATGATCTGGGAGCAAGATATGGAGATCTATTTACTCAAAGATTCAGCATCACACAGGCTTCTTGAAATAAAACTGTCAGAAACAAAATTGTCTTCTTACTATAACACTTTAAGTTCTAACATTTTGCTTTCAGTGTGTAAGCAAGAAATTCTTATTTATGCTGAATTATAGTGTTTCTTGGATTGAAGAAGTGAAAATATATAATTTAATGGTTGTATAATGCTTAAGTTTTTAAAATTAAACTCTGATTTACTCTAAAACCTTAAGAAATATGTTAACTATTAGAGATTTTAGTCGTAAACAAATTGTTTGGAAAAGTAAAAAGTCAATTGGCATATTAGACTTATCTTAATGCTTTGGGGAGGATGTCATCATTTTTGTTCATATATCTAAATAGTGGATAGTTTTTTTATTCTGTTACTTCACTGGCTTGACTTTACCAAAGATTAAGAAAGTATGTTACTATAAAAGAACTATCTGTTACAAATCAGAGCTAAGAAAACTTCAAGAATAATGAGAATATGTTTTATTTCTCAAAAGTAAACTAGCTGGCACTCAAGAGGTATCCATGTCAAAAGTAGAAAAGAGAGTTGTAAGTTGCAAGGTATTATGAAAATGAAATAAAAATTCCTTAATCTGTTTGTGAGAAATGAAAATGGATATTTTTAACTCTGTATTTTGAGTATCTAGCTAATAATTGTGACAATAAAGCCTTTGAAATAATGATCTGGGAGCAAGATCTATTTACTCAAAGATTCAACATCACACAGGCTGCTTGAAATCAAACTGGGGTTCAACCCATAGGTTTAGGGTTAGGGTTAGGGGTTAGGGTTAGGGGTAATACAACCCATCATTTATATTAATTTCATATTCTGTCAATGGGATTTTGTAACCATCACTCAAAAGACAAAAGCAGCATGCTTAACACATGTGTCTCAGTATTTCCCCAGGGGCTGAACACCTTTAGCCTTAATATTTTTTAAAGGGTTACAAAACCAATAATTCTTTTTTTCCCTTTTTTTTAAACGAGAGGCAGAGTTCCTCTCATTATTTTATTTATTTATTTATTTATTTATTTATTTATTTATTTATTATTATATATAGTCAGAGAGAAACAGTGGTGATGAGATAGACAGTTGAGAGAAACAGAGTGGAGATGAGATTGAACCCTTTTGCATTGCTGGTGGGAATATAAATAGGTCCATCCTCTGTGGAGAGAAGTCTGGAGAACTCTCACAAGGCTAGACATGGACCTTACATATGATCCAGTAATTCCTCTCCTGGGGTTATACCCCAAGGACTCCATAACACCCAACCAAAAAGAGGTGTGTACTCCTATGTTTGTAGCAGCACAATTCATAATAGCTAAAACCTGGAAGCAACCCAGGTGACCAACAACAGATGAGTGGCTGAGAAAGCTGTGGTATAAATACACAATGGAATACTATACAGCTATCAAGAACAATGAACCCACCTTCTCTGACTCATCTTGGACAGAACTAGTAGGAATTACATTAAGTGAGCTAAGTCAGAAAGATAAAGATGAGTATGGGATGATCCCACTCATCAACAGAAGTTAAGAAGATCTGAAAGGGAAACTAAAAGCAGGGTCTGACTAAATTTAAAGTAGGGCACCAAAGTAAAAACCCTGTGGTGAGTGGGAGGGTGGACATGTGGCTTCCTGGGCTGGTGGGGGGTGGGGGTGGGGGGGTGGGTGGGATGGGACACCGTCTTTTGGTGGTGGGAATGGTGTTTATGTACACTCCTAGTAAAGTGTAGTCATATAAATCACTAGTTAATTAATATGAGAGGGGGAAAATTAATTGTATGTCTCGAAGTTTTAAAACACAGACTGAGTCTTTTTAATATATAGGCTGTGTATTTGATATGTGGACTCTCTCAAAATCCTAGACCAAGTAGATCAGAAGCAACCAGTGGCACAGCTATGTAAGATACTAGGTATTATACAGCATACCCTAACAAAAGGACTTTCAAAGTTAACCCAATTGCCAAATAATGTGATGATAACATTAACTATCCACTGTCTTTTTGAACCCTAAGACCACAGGAACCTTACATCTCCACTAGAGAGCCTATATTTCCCCCAGTCCTGGAACCCTTGGATAGGGCCCACTTACCCGCTTGCCTCTCCCAATCCATATCAAATAATAGTGCATCTGCCGAACACAACGATTGCCACTTCAACATGCTTCAGCTCAGACTGTGTCCAGAGACTTCAGGTGTGGAACGACAACCCTTCAGCTTCATTACTCGGGTGAGATCTTTCCTTTCATAGTATTCTCTATTTCCATCCCAGGTGGATCACTTTCTGTCAAAGCCCCAAAACCTAGATATAGACCAGGTTCTGTGAGAGAGAGCATGTGTTCACACGTATCCATAAACTAGTGCAAAATATATACCTGAAAGCAGAAGCACACTAGAGTTTGCAGTGAGTACCCCGTAACACTTCCTCTCCACTATTCCAGCCTTTGGGTCCATGATTTCTCAACAATTTGTTTGACTTTGTATGTTAACTCTCTTTTCAGCCACCAGGTTCCACATGCCATCAGGATGCCGGCCTGGCTTCCCTGGACTGAAGACCCCACCAATGCGTCCTGGAGCTCAGCTTCCCCAGAGACTCACCCTACTAGGGAAAGAGAGAGGCAGACTGGGAGTATGGACCGACCAGTCAGTGCCCATGTTCAGCGGGGAAGCAGTTACAGAAGCCAGACCTTCCACCTTCTGCAACCCACAACAACTCTGGGTCCATGCTCCCAGAGGGATAGAGAATGGGAAAGCTATCAGGGGAGGGGATGGGATATGGAGATTGGGTGGTGGGAATTGTGTGGAGTTCTACCCCTCCTACCCTATGGTTTTGTTAATTTATCCTTTCTTAAATAAAAAATAAATAAATAAATTTTAAAAAATTAAAAAAGAGAGGCAGAGTTCTTCTCATTATTTTATTTATTTATTTATTTTTATATATTGACAGAGAGAAACAGTGGTGATGAGATAGACCTGCTTCACCACTTGTGAAGCTTTCCCCCTGCAGGTGGGTGTCAGATGCTTGAACCTGTGTCCTTGTGCACTGTAATGTGTGCACTTAACCAGGTGTTCTATTGTTTGCCCCCCCAAACAATAATTCTTAATATAGACTTGTGTCCCCTATTAACTTATGAGCAATGAATGGAATTGTCCTCTGGGAAGTACTTAGCTCAATCAGCCAATGAAACTGCTGGCTTCATTCCCACCTACCACTTTGTTATTCTAGGATCAGATACCAGAATAAGCTCCCACTCATGTAACAATGATTGGTTAAGCCTTATTATGTATCAGATGTACTACAAGGTGCTAGGGATACAAAAATGAATAATGCAGATCAATATAGAAAGTGCTATGCTAAGGATACATAAATAAATAGAGCCTAGAAGGTCTAGCTAGTTATGTCTTGAGGCTGGACAAAGAGAGAGGCTGATTTAGCAAGGCTGAAGTTAACTCTGGAATGATGGATGAGGCACTAGTAGGCAGCATGGCCAGGCAAAAAGTACCGGGCATAAAGTGAATGCCCAAGTATACCAGTAAGTCTGCTAGCAGAATCAAGGACAAAAGCAGAGTGTAGTTACGGGTCATTAGAGAGCCTTGGATGGAGCTAGCTTTTTTTCACAGAGGTTTCAGAGGGAGAGCATATGGACAGTTAGGCATTTGCTGTGGTCTTAAAAGCAGAGTGAAACTGACAAGTGGAGGGAGGAATGAAGTTATTCTTTGTAAAGAGTGAGAAAACTGTGCAAGAAACAGATGAGCAAGAATATGAATGCTCCCCTTCCCTCTTCTATCTACAGATCTAGAGGTGTCATCCTATCCTTGGGCAGAAAATACCCTGTATTATATTTATTTTTTAATTTTTTCCCTTTATTGGGGGGTTAATGTTTTACATTCGACAGTAAATACAATGTTTTGTACTTGCATAACATTTCTCAGTTTCCCACATAATAATACAATTCCCACTAGGTCTTCTGTCATCCTTTTCCAGACTTGAACCCTCTCCCTCCCACCCAAGAGTCTTTTACTTTGGTGCAATACAACAACTCCAGTCCAGGTTCTGCCTGTGTTTTCCCTTCTGTTCTTGTTTTTCAAGTTTTGCTATGAGTGAGATAATCCCATATTCATCCTTATGTTTCTGACTTACTTCACTTAACATGATTTCTTCAAGATCCATCCAAGATTGGCTAAAAACGGTTAAGTCACCATTTTTAATAGCATTGTGTATATAGACCAAAACTTGCTCAGCCACTCATCTGTTCTTGGACACCTGGGTTGCTTCCAATTTTGGCTACTACAAATTGTGCTGCTATGAACATAGTACACAAATCTTTTGATAGTTGTGTATAGTTCCTTAGGATATATCCCCAGGAGAGGAATTACAGGGGCATAGGGTAGGTACATGTCTAGCCTTGTGAGAGTTCTGCAGACTGCTCTCCACATGGGTTGGACCCATTGACATCCCCACCAGCAGTATAGGATGGTTCCTTTGACCCCACAACCTCTCCAGCATTTGTTGCTGCTACCTTTTCTGATGTATGACATTCTCACAGGAGTAAAGTGGTATCTCATTGTTGTCTTTATTTGCATTTCTCTGACAATCAAAGACTTGGAGCAATTTTTCATGTGTTTTTGGCCATTTTGGATCTCTACTGTGGTGAAAATTCTGTCCATGTCCTCTCCCCATTCTTGGATGTGGTAATTTAGTTTCTTGTTGTTGAGTTTGATAAGCTCTTTATACATTTAGGTTATTAGCTGCTTGTCTGACATATGGCATGTAAAGATCTCCCATTCTGTGAGGGGTCTCTTTGTTTGGGCATTGGCTTCTTTTGCTGTGAAGAAGCTTTTTAATTTGATGTAGTACCATAGATTTATACTTTCCTTAGTCTTCTTTGTAATTGGATTCATTTAATTGACGATATCTTTAAAATTTATGTGGATGCAGAAGGTGCAAGGTCTGGCTTCCCTGCTGAACATGGGAGTTGACAGGTCAATCCATACTCCCAGCCTGCCTCTCTCTTTCCCTAGTGGGGCAGGGTTCTGGGGAATCGGAGCTCCAGGACACATTCGTGGGGTCGTCTGTCCAGGGAAGTCTGATTGGCATCATGGTAGCATCTGGAACCTGGTGGCTGAAAAGAGAGTAAACAGATAAAGCCAAACAAGTTGATGACTAATCATGAACCTAAATGCTGAAGTAGTGCAGATGAAGAGTTGGGGGGGGGGGTCTCCATTCTGTAGATAGCTAGTAGGCATATTTTAGTTATATTCCAAAAGGCCTGTGGCTATACTAATTTTTTTTTCCTGACCTTGGGTCCTTACTCCCAAAGGGTTAAAGAATAGGAAAGCTATCAAGGAAGGGGTTGGGATACAGAGTTCTGGTGGTGGGAATTATATGGAGTTATACCCCTCTTATCCTATGGTTTTATCAGTGTTTCCTTTTTATAAAGAAATAATAATGGAAAAGAATAGGAAAGCTATCAGGGGAGGGGATAAGATGCAGAGTTTTGATGGTGGGAATTGTGTGGAATTGTACCCTCTTATCCTATGATATTGACAATGTTTCTTTTTTTTATAAATAAGAAAAAAATTATGTGGAAAAGAGTTCTGCCAGTATTTTCCTCTAAGTATCTGATAGATTCTGGTCTAACATCCAAGTCCTTGATCCACTTGGAATTTACTTTTGTATTTGGTGAAATACAGTGGTTCAGTTTCATTCTTTTGCATGTTTCAAATCATTCTTTCTAACACCATTTACTGAAGTGACTCTGCTTTCCCCATTTAATAGTCTGGGCACGTTTGTCAAAGATTAGATGTTCATAGATATGGGGGCTTACTTCCAGGCTCTCAATTCTATTCCACTGGTCAGTGTGTCTATTCATGTTCCAGTACCAAGCAGTTTTGATGACATTGGTCCTATAATACCATTTTAGATCTGGGAGTGTGATGACTCCAGTTCTGTTCTTTCTTAAGATTGTTTTGGCAATTTTAGGTCTTTTCTGGTTCCAGATAAACATATGTAGCATTTGTTCTACTCTCCTAAAAAATGTGGTTGGGATCTTGATGGGGATAGCATTAAATTTGTAGATGGCTCTGGGTAGTATATTGGTTGATGTTAATTCTTCCAACCCATGAACATGGAATATTTTTCCACTTCTTTGTGTCTTTTTCAATTTCCTTGAGGAATGACTCATAATTTTCAGTATACAAATCTTTTACTTCTTTGGTTAGGCTTATTCCTAGGTATTTTATTGTTTTTGTTGCTATAGTAAAAGGAGTTATTTTCTGGATTTATAACTTTTCTAACTTAGTGTTTGCATGGAGGAATGGCACTGACTTTTGAATGTTAATTTTGTAGCCTGACACCTTACTGTATTGTCTGATGATTTCCAAAAGCTTCTTGCTGGATTCCTTAGATCTTTCTATGTATACTATCATGTCATCTGCAAATAGGGAGTTTGACTTCTTCTCTTTCATCTGTATCCCTTTAATTCCTTGTTCCTGCCTGATTGCTATGGCAAGAACTTCCAACGCTATGTTGAATAGTAGTGGTGATAGTGGGCAGCACTGTCTAGTACCTGATCTGAGGGGAAATGCTTCCAGTTTTTCACCATTGAATATGATGTTGGCTGTAAGTTTGCTATATAGAATTCACTATGCTGATGAATTTTCCATCTATTCCCATTTTTTGTAGCGTTTTAATCATAAAGGGATATTGTATTTTGTCAAAGGCTTTCTCTGCATCTATTGATAGGACCATGTAGTTTTTATTCTTGCTTTTATTGATGTGGTGGATCACGTTGATGGATTTCCGTATTTTAAACCAACCTTATATTCCTGGGATAAACCCCACTTGGTCATGATGAACAATCTTTTTAATATACTGCTGTATCTGGTTGGCTAGAATTTTGTTCATTATTTTAGCATCTATGTTCATCAGAGATATTGGTCTGTAGTTTTCTTTTTTGGTTGTGTCCCTGTCTGCTTTTGGTATCAGAGTGATGTTGGCTTCATAGAAAATGGAAGGTAGTATTCCAATGTCTTCAATCTTTTGAAAGATTAAAAGTGGAGGTATTAGTTCTTCTTTGAAGGTTTTATAGAATTAATTTATAAAACCATCTAGTCCAGGACTTATATTTTTGGCAAGGTTTTTGATAACTGTTTCAATTTTATTCACTATGATTAGCCTGTTCATAATATCTAGTTCTTCCTTATTTAATTTTGGAAGTTCATAGGTATATGGGAAATTGTCCATTTCTTCCAGGTTCTCTAGCTTGGTGGCTTCTAGTTGTTCATATATTACCTCCCATTATATTATTTTCAATGTTATTTATTTCTGCCCAGACTTTAATTATTTTTGTCCTTCTGGTTGCTTTATGGTTCCTTTGTTCTTCTCCTTCTAGGCTTTTAAGGTGTGCAATCAAGTTGTTTATTTGAGCTTTTTCTTGTGTCCAAATGGGTGCTTGTATGGCTATGAACTTCCCTCTCAGAACTACCTTAACTGTTTCCCAAATATTTTGATAGCTTGTGTCTTCATATTCATTGAACTCTGGAAAAATTTTGATTTCTTCCTTTATTTCCTCTTCGACCTAGTCATTGTTAAGTAGTGTACTGTTGAGCTCCCATATTTTGGGACTATTACTAATCTTTTGTTTATCGTTATTAGTTAGTTTAGTTCCACTGTGGTCTAAGAAGATGCTTGTGATGGTTTTAATGCTCCTGAATTTGCTGATGCTGTCTTTGTGGCTACCATATGGTCTATTTTTGAGAATGACCCATGTGGACTTGAGTAGAATGACTGTGAAAATGTCCAGTAGTTCTAGTTTATCCATAGCCTCATTTAGCTCCAACATTTCTTTATTGATTTTCTTTTGGATGATCTGTCATGTTGAGAGAGTGGGGTGTTGAAGTCCCCCACTATGACTGTATTGCTGTTAGTATATTGCTGTATCTCTTTCAGTAGATTTTTAATGTATTTAGATGGCTTCTCATTGGGTTCATAGATGTTAATAATTGTTAAGTCCTCTTGATTGATCCTCTGAGCATTAAGTAATGTTCCATAGCTATCTTTAAAAATTTTATTTATTTTTAAGTCTATCATGTCAGATATGAAAATATCTGTTCCTGTCCTTTTTTGTGGGACATTGGCTTGTATGATAGTTTTCCATCCTTTCACTTTGAGTCTGTGTTTGTCTTGTTGAGTTAGGTGGGTTTCCTTCAGACAGCATATTGTTGGGTTTTGTTTTCTGACCCATCATCCTACTCTGTGTCTTTTATTAGGTGAATTTAGGCCATTGACATTTATTGATATCATATATTGAAGATATTTTAACACCATTATTGTATATTTTTAGAGTGTTCAGATATATGGCATATTTACGATTGTCTGACTGTTTATTGGAGACCTTTCAGAACTTCTTACAGGGCAGGCTTGGTGGTAGTTGAATCTTTCAACTATTGCTTGTCTGAGAAAGTTTTTATGCCTCCATCTAGTCTGAATGATAGTCTAGCAGGATACAGTAGTCATGGTTGAAAGCCTTTCTCATTGAGAACTTGATAGATAGCTTTCTATTCTCTTCTGGCCTGTAGTGTTTGTGTGGAGAATCTGCTGCTAACCTTATGAGGTTTTCTCTGAAGGTGACTCTTTGTTTTTCTCTTGAAGCTATCAGGATCCTTTCTATATCCTTATTCCCTTTCATTCTAAATATGATGTGTCTTGGTGTCTTTAAATCTGGGTTCATTCTATTGAGGACTCTCTGGGCTTCTTGAACCTTTATGTCTTTGATCTTGTCTAGACTAGAGAAGTTCTCAGCTATTATGTCCTGAAGAATGCTTTCTTTTCTTCCCTCTTTTTCTTCCTCTGGTAAGACAATAATGCATATATTTCCTTTTTTAAAAAATTTGTTTTTTATTTAAGAAAGGATAAATTAACAATAATGCATATATTTCTTTTGAATTCATCCATAGGTCTCTGTTGTTTTTTTTTCAGTATTTCTAAATCTATTTTTCAGATCTCTTACTTCTTTTTTAGTTGTCTCTAATTCATCCTGGATTTTGCTAATTCTGTTTTCTGCCTCCTTTACTCTATTATCTCTCCCCTCTTTTGTTTTCATCTATTTTGCTACCTGTTTTGATACTGTTTCAGCTTGTTCAGCTAGTTGTGTTCTTAGCTCAGCTATTTCAGCTTTCAGCTCTCTAATAACCTTAAGATAATTAGTGCTTTCTTCCAGAACCTCATTTGTTGTTTCTGCATTTCTGATGACAATTCTTTCAAACTCTTTTACTCACGCCTGTGACTAATTCCTTAGCTTATGTTTGGATGTTGACCTTATTATTTTGTGCTTCAGCCTTTGCAGGGCTTTTAGCTGGACATTTGTCCTGTTTTATTTCTCCAGTATTTCTTCGTGTTGTTTTAACCATTCTATATAGTATGTTATGAGGTCCCTCTCTCAGTACTTTTCAAATTACTGATCACTGTTGCCTGTATTGACTCGTGTCTAAGTAAGGTACTTCAAGGGTTCACAGTTGTGGAAATTCACTGTTGTTTCAATATTATTTCCATCTCTGAGTTGGAGCACAGTGGCTGTTGAAGCCTTTTTTATTCTATTTCTTCCTTTTAGGCTATGGGAGCCTTAGGGCTTTTAAACTCTAAGTAGGATTCTTAGATTAATACCTGACTCCTGACCAAGAGATAAAGCAGGGTGGAAGACATACTATAGAGGGTATGCAAAGAGACTCTCACACCCCAAAGATCCATAATTCCAGACTCAATTCAGCTTCTCTGCCAAGCTGGGCAGAACTTCTGGGCCCTGTGATCTTCTAAACAAGTCCTGTTTATAGTCTGTGGGTTCTGAGGCAATTATTCATCATGTGCTCATCAGGAGAACAATGTGGAAAGGCTCCCACTATACAACCCCACTAGTCCACTGGGGTTTAACTCTTCTCCTGCGTTACCTGGTCAGTTGTCTGTTCCCAGATGTCAGCACAAGGCCTCCCTCCTGGTGTTCCAGCCTCTGAGTGCAGTAGCAATGGAGACTCACAGTTGCATTTGGTGAGTCTTAATGGAGTCCTCACCTCCCTTCAGCAGTCTTTTAGTTGGTAAAGCAGACTAGAGGTGGTGACTCAACTGGTAAACTGCTGGACTGTTACCAGCTGCTCAGGAGTTGATATGGGCTTTAGCCCCAGGAATCTCTCTGTAGGCTCCTCTCTGTCCATAAGCCACATGTGTTTGCACTCACCAGTGATTTGGTGGGTTCCCAAAGTTGTTCTAGACCTGTCTTGTTGCGGTCCAAGGTCCTTTGGTATTCGTAATTGACAAGGGGAGAGAAGATCAGAAAATACCCTGTTAATTAAACTCTGTAACTTAAACTGTTAGCCCTAAACTGTCCCATGAAGTACTCATTGCTACCTCCAGATATATGACTGGAGCCATTCTATGGAAGCCTTTACAGTAAATGCTGAGCTCTCAAGTGTTCTCTTTTTAAAAAGACCTTTTTCTCAGTCATTCCTCTCAGTGTTTGATACCTTCATCCAGCTAGTTTATGACACAAGTAGCAGAAGCCAGAAGTCACTGGGACTGTCTTTCCCCTCAATTTCTGTCTCTAGCCCCTCAGCGAACACTCTGACTCCATTCAGAAACACTCCTGAGATCAGAACACCTGCTCTACCTCTCAAGGATTCCACACTCAGGATCACCCTGTGTTCCTTACTATCCTGGGTGGTTCTCTTGTTTCTCCTTTGCTTCTCAACTCCTACTTTACTCAAGCAGCCAAAGGTCTTTTTAGAAGCAAGTCAGGAGGTTGCCTGTAAAGGCTTTGTTCCATTTCTTCCTTGTTTTTAGGAGAAAGTCCTGCACTGATCACCTAGCCCCGGGCGGTCTTGTCAGTCTCAACTTCAGTTTGAACTCACACCACTGATTTCAGTTGCCCTGGGCTCTCCCCCAGTTTGAAAAAGCCCAAAATATTTCCATCCAATGCTGTTTCTCCTAAAGCCATCCTCTTTTCTATTTCTTTCAGGTTTTGGTTCAACTTTCATTTTAAAAATTGTGCCAGACCAATGAAAACTCTGGTGGCAATAAAAATTAATTAACTAATTATTAATTAAAATACTGTGCCAGGAATTTCTAATATAATTCTACTGAAATTTCTTCTAAATCAGTATTAAACTAATTATCTTAGAATTTAAGACGGCGTCATAGTTATACAAAAGATTTTTATGCCTGAGACTCTAAGGTTCCAAGTTACATCTCTAACATCACCATGAGCCAGAGCTGAGCAGTCCTTTGGTAAAATAAATTGATTAGTTAATTAATTGATTAAATATAAACCTCCCACTTAAAAATTTAAGATATAATATTCTATTCACTTATTTACTTTCCTCATCTCTCCCTTTCTAGCAAGTCCCAGTTCTATGAAGCAGAAGTCTTGTTTCTTTTTAAATACTACAGCTCAAGTACACAGCAGTGTCTGACTTAAAGCATGTGCTCAACAGATACCTATTAGTCAAATAAGTGACAATATCAGTAATGTTCTTTTTAATATTTATTTATTCCATTTTGTTGTTTTTGTTGTTTTATTGTTGTAGTTTATTGTTGTTGTTATTGATGTTGGATAGGACAGAGAGAAATGGAGAGAGGAGGGGAAGACAGAGAGGGAGAGAGAAAGACACCTGCAGACCTGCCTCACCGCTTGTGAAGGGACTCCCCTGTAGGTGGGGAGCCGGGGGCTTGGACCAAGATCCTTACACTGGTCCTTGCGCTTTGCGCTACCTGTGCTTAACCTGCTGCGCTACTGCCCGACTCCTTACATCAGTAATGTTTTAAGCTTATAAATAAGTCTTGGTAGATCCAAGTCCATAGAGACATTAAGTACAAAAGGAATTGAAAAGCTTCTTAAAATTATTTTATACATTTGGTAATCTTTGGTTTAAGTATAACTTAGAGTGGGAGGCAGAGTAAGGACATCACTGGCAAGTAGTGACATAGGAGATGAGAAACAAGAACACTCAGTACTCTGGAACGTTTGACTGAAAGGGGAAAGTGAAGGACTTGAGGTAACAGTCTTGTAGCATCCTTAAAATGTTAGAGGGAGAGATTTGTATAGACGGGAAATAGCAAAACTCAAGGGGTCATTTGTGCTCTAGGGTCTAGATGCTATAGTAAGGTTATGGGGGAAATAAAATTGCAAAGTAGGATCTGAGCCAAGGTGAGGGGCAAGGGTTGGGAAGAAGAACAGATACCTTTGTTTCTGAGGGGCAGAATGTCATTTTCTCTGATAAAAGTGAAGGTTTTGAAATACTACCATGAGAAACTGAGATTCTATGATGAGGAATTTTTAAAAAAGCATGCGCATTGTCAATGAAGATTTTGTTGAAACCATAGATTGCATATGAGTTTTTGCAGTTATATAATTTATTAGCCAGTGGAAGTATACCAGGCCTATATTATTGGCTTGTTGGAAAAGTCATGATGTATTTTTCCATGCAGAAATGCCTCATGGCTTTTCCAACAACCAAATATGTTCTAGACATATGAATGACTCATGGAAATGCCAGTGAAATTAACTAGTTTCTGCAGTCTTATGAGAGAGAAGAGTAAGGCTACTTGTTAGCTAAATCTTGTAATGAGGCCTGACAAGAACAATGTTTTTTGCTTAGAGCATAGAAGATGCTGGGGCAGGAATGGCTAGTTTCTGGTTGTTCGATCAATTGTGTGGTTGAGGATTTCTTGACCATGAGGAAGTGGTAGTTCATTGAAATGGAGGAGGTTACAGAATAGATGAGCCGATGGGAAGTACATTCAGACAGTGATAAAGTTAATTAGAATGGTGGAGGCAAAGCAGAACTTGGACTGGAGTTGGTGTACTGCACCAAAGTAAAGGACTCTGGGGTGGGGAAAGGTACAGGTTCTGGAACATGATGGCAGAGGAGGACCTTCATGGGGCTTTAAAAGTGCTACGTGGTGGGAGTGGGGTGGTAGCGCAGCGGATTAAGCACATGTGTTGCAAAGCACAAGGACCGGCATGAGGATCCTGGTTCGAGCCCCCGACTCCCCACCTGCATGGGAGTCGCTTCACAGGTGGTGAAGCAGGTCTGCAGGTGTCTGTCTTTCTCTCCTCCTCTCTGTCTTCCCCTCTTCTCTCCGTTTCTCTCTGTCCTATCCAACAATGACGACATCAACAATAATAACTACAACAGTAAAAACAAGGGCAACAAAAAGGAAATAAATAAAATTAAAAATTTTTAAAAAGTGTTACGTGGAAAACTGAGAAATATGAGGCTGATCATGACGTACCTGGTTAAGCACACACACTATAGTGCACAAGGACCCAGGTTTAAGCCCCCGGTCCCCATATGTAGGGGGGAAGCTTCACAAGTGGTGAATCAGGGATGCAGTTCTCTCTCTCTCTCTCTCCCACTCGATCTCCCCCTCTTAAATCAATTTCTCTCTGTCTCTATCTAATAATAAATAAATTAAAAAAGAAAAAGAAAATCTTGAAATGTTACACATGTACCAACTACTGTTGACTGTAAGCCCTTTATCTACCCAATAAAGAAAAATATATTAAATAAAAAATAGTGGTGGAGGAATTGTTTTGGCGAAAGTAAGGCTCAGATATCATAATTCTTTATTAACACTGAAGAATGGTCTGGAAGTTCACACATGCCAGTGATAAGGACAGATAACGTTAACCAGCAAAAGAAGGAAACGTCGTGCTGGAGGGTACCGTGATGTGAACGCCATGCTTGGCAATGAGGAAATGTGTGAAGCATCAGCCAGCACTGTGGCACAGGGGGCACCATGGCATGAGCATCTGGGACAGAGCAGAATTGCAATCAACACTAATAAATAGTGTTCTGAAGGCTGAAGATGTAGAGAACTGTATATTTCCTGACATAGAGGTTTCAGAGGACCTGGTAGAAAGCACAAAGGTGGAGTAAATCTTGAGCAAGAATAAAGTCATGGAGAATGTCAACTAAAGATGGAAATAACTGATTCGGAGATACCAGAACCCTCATGTCTAACACTCTCCCAGTGACTTCCTAGAGCAGCACCCAAGTGTTTTCAGCAATTAGAAGACACTAACACCTTAGAAATACCACTGGCTTCCCTCTCTAATAAAGGAGAATGTTGGGAAAGAGCAAATACTATGGAGAAAAAGGGCCTTTAATTCAGTATCTGTTCTTTTCAAACTTTTGCTTTAGGGTATTTTTATTTTTGAATTATGGCAAATGCATAGTCATTAGAACAAATAAGGTGACAGAAAAAGTGTTCCCAAAAGTCCATAACATGACTGTGTTCACATTTCTAGTACTCAAAGCCCTTACATTTGTCAGTTAGGATTCTGAAACACCTTGCCAGTGTTTTCTCTCTCTCTCTCTCTCTCTCTTTCTTTTTTCCACCAGGGTTATTGATGTGGTTTGGTGCCTGTACTACGAATCCACTGCTCTTGGTGGCCATTTTTTCTATTTTATTGGATAGAATAGAGAGAAATTGAGAAAGAAAGGGGGAGATAGAGAGGGAGAGAGAAAGAGAGACACCTGTAGTCCTGTTTCACCACTTATGAAGCATACCTCCTGCAGATAGGGAGCCAGGGGCTTGAACCTGGATCCTTGCATGGGTCCTTGCACTTAGTACTATGTGTCCTTAACCAAGTGTGCCACTGCCCAGCCCCCTTTCCACTCTTTCTCTCCCCTTCCTACCATTTACTTTACTCTCCTTTGAGTTGCTGTATCTCTGTTCTCCCTAAGTTAAAACCTCAGTCATCTTTGCAGTTCAGTGACCCAGTTATTCCCTGAATATGATGGAGAGATGCCTCTGTCGTGACTTAGTGCTTCAGGTCCTGCTGCTGAGTGGTGACAACGCGGCCATCATACCTGAAAAACTCCCCTTGCTTGATGCAGGTGTCAGGCTTGCTTGCTGGACAAGCCTGGATATCAGCAGAGTCATGATGAGCTTTCCAGTCACCTCTCAAAAGAAACAGAGCCCTATGCTGGGGACAAGCTAACCCAGCATCTACTACAGACCTGAGGGCAGTTACTGCTGTTTGCCTGTGAGGCTCTCTGGCCTTCACCTGCGAGAGGCAGTCTCCAGCCCAGACACCACAGGATGGGCTAAGTGGCTGATCTGGCCTGTTGAATAAGCATTAACTTCAGTTCCCCCCACCCTGCAACCACCTCCAAAGGCAAACCTTGAATAAGGATCCATTCCTGGAAAACAGCTCATTTGTTCTCCAGCTTAGTCATTCTCCCCATGTCCTGGGAAGGGAGTAGACCTGGCCAGATGGTAACTGGGCTTTCAGCTTCTGAAGCATCCTGAGTGTGCCCTCTGCTTTGGCTATGTAAGTCAGAACAACTATACATCACTACTCTGTAATGTTCCCCTTTCCTGCTTCCTCCCTCCTATCTCCTGCCACTTCCTCAGAAGCATAATGCTTTCAACATCCTGCTGTCCTTTAACATAAATAAACTCATGCTTTTAAAGTAAAAATAGGCTCAGCGCTATGTTTGTTAAAACTGCATTACCATGAGAGGATAAAAATATCCTTGAGTAACAGGTAGATCATAAACTTTAGAGACAACAGCTAGCTTTCAGTGTGGCTGCCTGAGCATCAATTATTTTAGCCTTGGATTAAAACCTGTGGTCTCAGCACAAGTTTTATTTCCACTTCAGAAACTGGTACACCATGCAGTTTTTTTTTTTCCTCCAGGGTTATTGCTGGGCTCGGTGCCTGCACCATGAATCCACTGCTCCTGGAGGCCATTTTTCCCTCTTTTTGTTGCCCTAGTTGTTGCAGCCTCATTGCAGTTATTATTGCCATTGTTGACGTTGCTTTTGTTGTTGGGTAGGACATGGAGAGAGGAGGGGAAGACAGAGAGAGAGGGGAGAGAAAGATAGACACCTGCAGACCTGCTTCACCGCCCGTGAAGCAACTCCCCTGCAGGTGGGGAGCCGGGGGCTCAAACCGGGATCCTTATGTCAGTCCCTGCGCTTAGCGTCACGTGCGCTTAACCCACTGCGCCACCGCCCGGCTCCCCACCATGCAGTTTTGTAGGACATGTACCATTGCGTTTTATTTTTCTGTTGCCAATATAAAGATTTGAAAAAAAAAAAAGAAGCAGTGCCATTTGAATTCAGTCTTTCTATACAAACTGATAAATAATATTGCTATAGCTTTTCTCTTTTTTCCATACCTGTTGTTAATTTTAATTCTATGTAACATTTACACAATAGATACGAAAATACTGGGCTAAAAAAGAACAGAAGTGGCAAGAAATGGAAATGAGAGATCTTCAGCGCCTAGAAGAACTGAAGAAACTAATGGCTGAGCAGTCGGTCACAGACAGAGAAAGGTAAAAGGGGAAAATTAAATTGTGTTAGTGGCAGAGATAAGCAGCATCTTCTACAAGGCATTAGGAAAAAATCCCAGAGCAGGGACTTTCCTAAATTTATTAGATTTTTGCAATAGTTGTATTCACAGATGGATAAAATGATACTCATAATGTATTTTAAACTCTCATTCACACATAAATCTCTGGTTTTCCAGTTTGTGCCTTAATGCCTTCCTACTTAAAATCCTCACAGAGAATTCCTAGTATTTGTTTGCTCAGTGTGTGCACAAAATGACATTACTGCTGTGACTTAATAGCTTTGACCCAGAAGAGGATAAACATGATTCAGATAATGTGGGAAACACATTTACTATAACTAAAACTGAGGAAAACAATATACAGTAATCATGTATTGCCTGGCAATTGTTATATGGTATATAGTGTGCACTGCAGAGAAAAAAAAACCCTGAATTTCATAGCATCATTTAATCTTAGAGCTGGAAAGCACATTTGAAGTCAACTAATCTGTTCTCGTTTTATGATGAACACACTGAGAAGTTAAAATCATCTTTCCAAAGTTACTATATTAAAGTGAAACAAAAACAACATACTGATTTGAAAAGAGAAAGTTTAAGATGAAGAATTTTTAATCCTGATAAAAAGTCTCTGTTATAGAAAATAATAAAGAGAACTTTGAAGAATAACTCAAGGTGGGTTGTATGTAAGGAGCACATTTAGAAGTAGGTCTCCCAAGAAGATCCAAGATGGTATCCATCTAAGGGCTCTGGGACAGCTCCCTAGGAGACAGACCATGGTGGCAGCAGTTACAAAAGCTACAGAACCTTGTTATAGAAACAAGTCAGAAAGAGAAGGATGAATGTGGGATGATCTCACTCATAGATAGAAGCTGAAAAAACACTACAATGATGTCAACCTGACTTCTCTGGGCAGAAGACCTCACCAATGTGTCCTGGAACCCCACCTCCTCAGAGCCCTGCCCCACTAGGGAAAGAGAGAAACAGGCTGGGGGGTGTGGATCCATCTGCCAACATCTATGTCCAGTGGAGAAACAATTACAGAAGCCAGACCTCCCACCTTCTGCACCCCATAGAGATCTTTGGCCCATACTCCCAGAGGGATAAAGAATAGGGACCTTTCTAATGGAGGGTATGGGATATGGCACTCTGGTGTTGGGAACTGTGTGGAATTATATATATCCTCTCTTGTCCCACAATTTTGTTTATCATTATTAAAACACTAATAATAAAAAAGAAGTTGAAAAATAAGAAAACACAAGGCAGAACTTGGGCTGGGTTTGGTGAATTGCACCAAATACAGGACTCTGGGGTGGGAGGGAGGTTCAGGTCCTGGAGAGGACCTATAGGGGGTTGAATTGTTATGTGGAAAACTGAGAAATGTTACACATATATGAACTACTGTATTTTACTATTGACTGTAAACCATTAATATCCCCAATAAAGGAAATGAACCTAATTTAATAATAATCAGCCATACATGTATAGACACATACCTTCTTAAATTTCCTATTTCCGACAAATTCTCTGATGTTAAAATGTAGAACTATAAATATAAATGTTGCAAGACTTTTCTCTTTTTCTTTGATTGGTTGTGTGCAAGATCATCAATAGTGGAAATATAATTTAACAGTGTACAAGAGGATGGAAAAAAAGAAAGAAACAAGTCCTTGAATTCAGAAAGCACAAAGGCAGAGGAGAAGCACAAGGAGCCTTAAGGTGCTGATACCAGCTTGTAGAAAGTTTATAGAACAAGCTGTTCTGAGGACCCCCACCAAAAGACAGCCTCAGTTATAACAGGAATCTTAAGTGCAACCTCTTAAATCTTCTGGGTTAACTGCCCTCCATGCCTGGAACACCAGCGCCCCCCAGCAGATTTACCCTGGTGTGTAATTCCATTAAATGTTAATGGTTTGAACTCATCCATCAAAAGACACAGAGTAGGGATATGGATCAAGAAGCATGACTCCACCAAGTGCTACCTGCAGGAAACACAGTTGACCCAACAGGACAAGAATAGACTCAAAGTGAAAGTATGGAAAAACTTTATACAAGCCAATGGATCTCAGAACAAGGGGGTGGGGAGAAAGAGAGAAGGTTCCCCTCCTCTGCATGTTTGTTACTGTTACTCTCTCCTCACTGAAGACAGTGTGGTACAACAGATTAGTTCCTGCACAGACTGAGCCAAAATTCTTTACAGTTGCTGTTCAAGCAAGAAACACCCTACTTGGGTCTAGCAGATGCAAACTAGTGGTTAAGTGCTAGGATGATGGCCTGAGTCAGCGAATGATCTCACGCAGGAGAATTAGGGCAGAAAGACACCATCTTGTGCTCCACTGGTTTCTTCAGATGCTGGGCAGTTGAACAACATGAGACCAGTTGACAGAAGAAACAACCCAGTGAAGTTTATTAATGATGTGTACATGGAGCAACAGAAATTCTAAGTAACTGACTAGTGGTCCTAAAATTATTTGAAATAGCTGCACTAATGTAGAGGTCTTGGGAAAGAAGGAAAGGAGGGTCAGTTTAGAGGATTAAAACATCAGCAACAATAAAAAAAAAGCAGCCAAATGGCATAGTAACACAAAGGCATGCAGACCCAAGTTCTTGTTCTCTGGGAGAAGTCTTTGTCTTTTAAAACTTATTTTAACTTTATTTATGTATTGGATAGAGACAGCCAGAAATTGAGAGAGAAAGGGGAATAAAGAGGGAGAGAGACAGAGATACACTTGCAGCCCTGCTTCACCACTCATAAAGCTTTCCCCCAACAGGTGGGGACTGGGGTCTCAAACACAGGTCCTTGTGTGCTGTAACATGTGCAATCAGCCAGGTGCACCATCACCCGGCCCCAGAAATCTTTATCTTACAGTTAATCTTCATTCTGCCTCTATGGTCCCATCTATGAAATTTATCTTCTGCCAATGACTAATTTTGGCAGGTTTTTTATGTTTGAATTATTATTTTAATTTTTATTTGTAGAAAGGAAACACTGACAAAAAACATAGGATAAGAGGGGTACAACTCCACACAATTCCCATCACTAGAATTCCATATCCTATCCCCTCCTCTGATAGCCTTCCTATTTTCTTTATGCCTCTGGGAGTATGGACCCAGGGTCGTTATGGGGTACAGAAAGTGGAAGGTCTGGCTTCTGTAATGGTTCCCTGCTGAACATAGGCTTGGCAGGTCGATCCATAATCCCAGCCTGTCTCTCTCTTTCCCCAAAGGGGTGGGGCTCTAGGACACATTGGTGGGGTTGTCTATCCAGGGAAGCCTGGTTGGCATCATGATAGCATCTGGAACCTGGTGGCTGAAAAAATTTAGCATATAGAGCCAAACAAATTGTTGACTAATCATAAGCCTAAAGGCTGGACTTTAGTTCATATGAAGAATTGGGAGGTCTCCATTTTGTAGATAGTTAGTACTACTATTTTAGTTATATTCCAAATATCCAGTTTTCCATATAACAATACAACCCCCACTAAGTCTTCTGTCATCCTTTTTGCACCTGTATTCTCCCCCCCCACCACCCACCCCAGAGTCTTTTACTTTGGTGCAATATGCCAACTCCAGTTATGGTTTTACTTGTGTTTTCTCTTCTGATCTTGTTTTTAAACTTCTGCCTGAGAGTGAGATCATCCTATATTCATCCTTTTGTTTCTGACTTATTTCACTTAACATGATTTCTTCAAGTTCCGTCCACGATTGGCTGAAAATGGTAAAGTCACCGTTTTAAATAGCTGAGTAGTATGCCATTGTGTATATATACCACAACTTTCTCAGCCACTCATCTGTTGTTGGACACCTGGGTTGCTTGCAGGTTTTGGCTATTACAAATTGTGCTGCCAAGAACATATGTGTACACAGATCACCAGCCACTTAATCTCTTCCTAGGCTCCTCTTTGTCTATGAGCCACATGTATTTGCATTCACTGCTGATTTGGTGGGTTCCTGAAGTCGTTCTAGTTCTGATTTGTTGCGGTCCCAGATGATTTCCTTTGGTATTCCTAGTTTACCTGGGAGAGGAGAGGAGAGAAACACAGCTGCTTCTGCTCTGTAGCCCTGCCTCCGGAACTCAGTTTTCTTAAGATCAGTTATTTAATGATTCATTCTTATCTACTTATTTGAAATGCCACCCTCATTATATGCATTTCATTTCTGAGTATTCTTTTATGTCCAGATGGACTCCTAATTAGAGCAATTAAAAACTGCCCTATATTTACAGTTCTGTACTGATAATGTGGTGTCTTAATTATTGTTTTACTATCTGATAGAACAAGCCTTCACTCACTATGATTTTTTAAAACCTTCCTATTCATAGGTCAAATTTCTTCTAAAAAGTTCAAGTTTGCACATTGAAATTTTGTTAAGTGTAGCTGACACAGGGACCAGGCTTCTTCTCCAGTTCAGAAACATGATCCAAGAGTAGTTCCCCAGCTCTGGTTGTTTTTGAGTTACACAATTTCATAAATCAAGAAACACTCTTCAGTAGCTATAGAAGACAAAGTGCCTGAGAAAAGCATTGGCAGTGGGGATGCAGGGGTGGTGTGAAGGCTGCTAGGTATTTACAATCTATTTTTATTATGAAAACACCACAGGATGGAACTGAGTGAGTACTGAGACAGAACTACAAACGTTACTCAGCTTTTTCTGTATGGGAGTGTCTTAAGGGGCCAGGTGGTGGCACATGTGTCACAGTGCTCAAGGATGGGTTCAAGCTCCCTGTGCCTACCTGCAGAACACCTATCAGAAGAGATCTATGTTTACCAATGTTCATAGCAGCACAATTTGTAATCATCACAACCTAGAAGCAGCCCAGATGTCTAACAGCAGATGACTGGTTAAAAACCTGTGCTATCAAAGTACAAGGACCAGCATAAGGATCCCGGTTCAAGCCCTGGCTCCCCACCTGCAGTGGAGTCGCTTTACAAGCAGTGAAGCAGGTCTGCAGGTATCTATCTTTCTCTCCCCTGTCTTTCCCCTCCACTCTCCATTTCTCTCTGTCCTATCCAACAACAATGGCAACAATAATAACTACAATAATAAAACAACACAGGCAACAAAAGGGAACAAATAAAATAAATATTTAAAAAAATTTTAAAACCTTTTTTTTAAAACAGATATTACTTTTTTTAAAACGGATATTACTTTTTTGTTAAAAACAACTAGGTCGTTACCTTTGAGTCATCTTAGATGAAACTTGAGGACATAATGTTAAGTGAAAGAAGCCAAAAAGAGAAGGACAAATACCAAATGATCTCATTTATAGACAGGGCTTGATAAATAGGGACAAAGAAGGAGAACTCAAAGTGAAATGTGAATGGGCATGGTGTACTGCATCAAAGAAAAGGACTGGGGAAGGAGGGGAAGGGTGGAAGAGAACTATGGGGTCCTCATGCATGATGAAACTATACTTATATATCAGTGATTGCACAGTAGGTAAAGCGTTAGTCCCATGAGAGAAAGAAAGAAAGGAAAGAAGGAAGGGAGGGAGGGAGGGAGGGAGGAAGGAAGGAAGGAAGGAAGGACAAGAGAAAGAAAGAAAGAAAAGAGAGAAAGAAAGAAAAGAAAGAGAGAAAGCAAGAAAGAAAGGAAGGAAGATAGATGGTGGGAGAAGTTTGGTCAGCCAGCAGATTCTGAGCACACTACTTGATATTGTTTCTGGTCCTAGGTTCCTCTCTTGTAGGTCTCACCAGCTCTTGTTATTTGACAGTGCATCTGGTTTAAGCGTCCCACAAGACCTCATACATCCACAAGCAATATATTTCCTAAGCAATCTCTGTAATAGACACCTTGCTCTGTCTCTGTCAGGTTGAAGAGGATGCCACACTAAGTACAAAAGGTATGTTAACAGGGGAAAGGCAGCGAACTATACAAGGGAGTTATTTCACCAGCCCTCTCAGTATTTTCATTAAATCTTCAGCCATCCTAGCTTTACCCACCTAAGGGGCAGAAAGTGATATAGCTCAGGGGCTGGGTGGTGGTGCACGTGGTTGAGCACAAGGACCTGAGTTCAAACCCCCAGTCCACACCTGCAGGGGTAAAGCAGTGTAGCAGGTGCCTCTCTGTCTCTCTATCACCCCATTTTCTCTTAATTTCTGCTTGTCTCTATCCAATAAATGAATAAAGATAATTATAAAGAAAGACAGAAAGGAAGTAAGGAAGGGAGGGAGGAAGGAAGGAAGGAGAGAAAGTGATACAGCTCAGCTTTTATGAAAACTTCATTTAAATTTCCATACAAGTGGAATGGGCAAAGGGAAATAAGATTTCCAGGGGAAATATGAAGTAGATGGAGCTTATATTTTCAAACTGTTGTTTCTGTTACATCTATATAAAGAAAATTCTGGGGGAAAGCATCACCCTGTCCTAACAGCTTTTATCTCTAGGTAATGAAATGATAGTTTTGATTTCCCTATTTCCCACAACAGATGTGTATTTATGATAATAAAAAGCAGTAGTTTACAAGTAACAAAACAAGGGTGAGACTTTCTTGGTTGTTTAACTGGTCTGCAGGTTGGTGGATAAAGTGGAAGTTAATGTGAGTTCAATAATCATGGTCATATTAATATTATTAATGTTCAATAGAAGACACTTCCTTCAAGTAATAGACTAACAGTCCTAAAAACATCCTTGAGGGGCTAGGCAATGGCTGGTTGAGTGTAGACATCACCATATATCAGCAACTGGGTTCGAGACCTGTGTCCCCTCCTGTTAGGGTGGGGAGCTTCCTGAGTGGTGAAGCAGTGCTGCAGGTGTCTCTATTTCTATCTCCTTTGATAATAAATAAATGTTAAGATAAAATAAACATATGTAGAGCACATTCCTTTTTTCTTTTAAATTTTTATTATGTTTATTTATTTATTGGATAGAGCCAGCCAGAAATTGAGAGGGAAGGGGGAGATAGAGAGGGAGAGACACAGAGAAAAACCTGCAGCCCTGCTTCACCACTTGTGAAGCTTTCCCTCTGCAGGTAGGGACTGGCGGCTTGAACCCAGGTCCTTGTACACTGTAACATGTGCACTCAACTAGGTGCACTGCCACCTGGCCCCCATAAAGTACACTCCTTTATCCTTGTTTTGCACCTTGTATAATCTGTTTTCTCTACCTTTATAGTCTTTGCCCTGTTTGAAGTCATCCCAACTCCTTGCTAATTAATGACTTCACTGTTCCTCCCCCCAGTCTTTCTTTTTGTCCTACCCATCACTGGAGCCTGAGTGCACTGTTCCCCTACAGCCTCCCAAGGCTGGGAATGATTAGTGCCTTTCACTTATCTTCATTGATCTTTCTTGCCATTTGATAAATAACTTTCCTTTCCAATTTACTTCCTTTGTAATAATTTTAATGTATTTTTAAAAAATATATGTAATCTAGGGTCCAGGGAAAAATAGTAAAGAGATTGAAGCAACTGACTTTCATGACTAAGACATGAGAGGCCCCAGGTTCAATTCCTAGCACCACTAAAAGCCAGAGTTGAGCAGTGCTCTGGTTAAAGAAAAATGCATATATGTACACATATGCATGTTTAATGTGTGAACACCTACATTCTAAACAATATGTAAATAATATGTATATTATAAAAGGTGATTTTAAGATTGCCTAAGGCAACTTACTAGAGAAATCAGTTCATCCTCCTGGATGGTATTTTATAACTGAAGCCAAGTGCAATCAACAAGTGGAAACTGGTGTGTGATTAACAGAGCAGTAAGACAACAACTCCATTCTTTTCTACAACAGAACCACTGAGCGAGGATATGAAGGTCCAGTGCTCAGGTCAGACCCCAGAACAATTAACTAGAAACTGGTAGTAGGATCTCAGCTCAACAGTTATTGAAAATCTATGGGGGATCTTTAACTGCTGAGAAGCAATATAGTAGCACTCTTCCTTACTTTAAAGGAGTGGGCTCAAAATCAGCTACTGAGTTCTTGAGAAGACCTCACTTTTTTTTTTTTTTTTTTTTTTTACAGAAGTGCCATAATAACTTTTTTATTTTTTCCTGGTGGCTACACTCCCACTGAAATAGTTGGGGGAAGACATGCAGATGAAACTTTGTGTCCATGGAGAAGCTTAGCAATCTAGAAATGCTCTTAACAGTAAAAATCTTAAACATTCATCTCCAAGTTGTATGTGTACACACACATATTTCAGTGGGGAAAAACATAGCTTTATATAATAACAAACATTTGTGTTGAGTTATTGTTCCAGAAGAAGAAAGTTTTCTATGCTGTAAAACAATGAACACTCAAAGCTGAAGCTGATGATGACTATAGAAGTGGAATCAAATAGATAAAATGGTTCAGCCTCAGTGAAAAATAGTGTGGGCATTTCTCGAAGTGACTCAGCAATTCCTCTCCTACGTCTCTGCCCAAAGATTGGTATCTGAAGGTGCATGTGCATACTTATTTTCATGTAGAGCTACATGTAGTAACCAAGATTCAAAAGCAATCCAAGTATTTCAGGTGGTTGCGTGTACGTGGAAGTTGTGAGGTGTGTACACAATGACATATTTCTCAGCCATAAGGGGAAATGAGACTTTGTATTCTGCTGAAACATGAATGAAACAAGCTAGGAGGAGAAAGACAGCTGTTCATAGGTGAATCTCACTGAAATATCCTTCAAGAGTTGGAGTGAAAAAGAAAAGCAGAGGACAACACAGGGTGGAATATCAGTAAACTCATAGTCTTCTTCAGCAGATCTGGGGACTAATAGCAGTGACAAGACAGTTAGCTGGGGTTGGGAGGCCAGAGCCTTGTGGTAGATGGAGAGGACACTTGGCAGTGGGTGAAGCTAATGACATATTTTAGGGAAATGTGAAATTGTAGCCATGTCTTTAAAACAAATTTCCTAATAAAAATTAAATAATTAAAAATGGTGCTGACTGTTTGGAAAGGAGCAGGTAGACTTGATTGCCTTTCTGGTATTGAACTGGCTTTGTATGTCTAGGGCTTGTGTGGCTGCCCACCAACAGAAGAGAATTGGTCATTACTGCATTTTCCAAGGAGCAAAACCAGATGCTTGTCTCTATTTGCTTTCTCTTTCTTAACAATGTGTAAAATTCAGCATCCTAAGTTGGAAGACATTAAAAGTATATAAAAGTTCACAGTTGGATCTCGGAATTAAAAATTTTAATTAATTAATTTTTCATAGAGACAGGAATTGAGAGGGGAGGGTGAGGCAGAGAAGGAGAGAAGAAGAGGGACACCTGCTACCCTGCTTCGTGGCTCATGAAGCTTCCCCACCTCAGATAGGGGCCAGGGGCTTGAACCTGGGTCCTTGCATATTGTAGCATGTGTGTTCTATGAAAGGTGCACCACCCAGCTCCTGCAAAAAATTTTTTAAAAATAAATTTAGTCAAGTTACATCAACAAAAACTTTGCAGACACATATTTTTGCAGCACAGTGAGAAATGTTTGCAGATTCCTGGGGATAGATTGTTCACTAAATCTCTGTCAACCAGATCCTCTGTCCAGTCAGTGTTCCAAGTGATGTTGACCAAGGATCACTGTGAGGCTTAAATAAATACCATTCTTGGTACACTGTCTGCTCTGACTCTGTAATGATATTAGAGTTGCCTCACAAATTAGAAGTGAAAAGCCTAAAAGAGACCTCACTGAGGCACCATGCTGTTTCTAAACTAGAGTTAAAAATTAAAAAATACTTTATTTTTTATTGATTAAGTAGGATGAGAGGGGTACTGTTCCACACAGTCCCCACCACTAGAGTTCCATATCCCATGCCCTCCTTTGGAAGCTTCCCTATTCTTTATCCCTTTGGGAATATGGACCCAGGATCATTATGGGGTACAGAAGGTGTAAGGTCTGGCTTCTGTAATTAATTTTCTGCTGGACATGGGTGTTGGCAGGTGGATCCACACCCCCAACCTGTTTCTCTCTCTCTCTAGTGGGGCAGAACTCTGGGGAAGCGGAGCTCCAGGACACATTGGTGAGGTTGTCTGCCCAGGGAAGTCCGGTTGACATCATGCAACTTTGTGGCTGAAAAACATTAAGATACAAAGCAGAACAAATAGTTTAATAATCAGGAACATAAAGTAAGAACAGAGCATATGATGAAATAAAAATAGTTTAATTAAATAAAAAAGAATAGAACATATGAAATTTGAGGTCTCCATAAAAAATACTTTAAACCATCTCATCCAGATGACATAATTATATATTGTGTGTGTGTGTGTGTGTGTTATAGACTGGGACCCTGATATGTTGATTATTTAGACAGCATTGTAATAGCTCTGAATGAATCTGATCTGAATGAGCATGACTGACAGAGGTAGGTGAAGAAACTGTATAACACAATGTACAGTCATTTTAGTGTGAAGATAAGCCACAGGACTAGTGCCGGTGAGCAGATGGACTTCCAGCTGGGGAGAGGCAGCTTCACTGAGGTTCATTCTAGAGGTTTTTGATGATGACAGGTACACAAGGGCAACTTCAGGTCTATGGTCCTTCCACAGGCAACTGGAGATGACTTTTGGGGCTGCTATTATTTCACTGTTTATAGCTTTTTTTTTTTTAATTGTCTCACAGTACAAAAAGCTACTGGATTTCTACTGTCAGCCGCAGTTACTTGTGTAGGACATAAAGCAAACAGTATAGCAGAATTCTGTTTGTTAGAGGTAGGCACTATTCAGAAAACCCTTTTAATGCTTTTTTTTTTTTTTTACAAAGTGTCCCTCATAATTTAATTTTTTTCCCTGTTATATGCCTGTAACAGTAAAGTGACAAGATACTATAATTCCAAACTAAACAGTTAGAAGCTATGGTATTTTCAAGAATCCATGGCCTAGGAGCCAGGAGAATCCTCACTTTACTATATGCAAAGACCTGTGCTGGAGTTACCACAGGGGAGCCAGGCATAGGGGAAGCTTCATGATTAGTGGAATGGTGCTGTGACATCTCTTTCCCCCATCTGGGAAATAATAGCGAGTCTGTTGGGAGCCATGGAATTACTTAGGTGCAGAACTCAGTAAAGCTCTGGTGTAGAAAAATGAACCAATGATCCACAAATGGATACAGAGAGAAATAATAAGGACTATGCATGGCAAGCCTGTAGTTGACATCATACTAAATGATGAAAGTTGACAGGTGTTTCCATTGTGAAGATACAGTATGCACTCTGTTAGCACTATGATCTAACATAGTATTGGAAGTCTGGCCAGAACAATTTGGTGAGAAGAAATAAAAAATAAGCAGATTGTAAAGGAAAAAGTAAAACTCACTAGTTACTGATGACATACAGAAAACCCTAAAATCTCTACCAAAGGTTAGAAATAATAAAGACAGGGAGTCGGGCGGTAGTGCAGTGGGTTAAGCACACATGGAGCAAAGCACAAGGACTGGTGGAAGGATCCCAGTTCGAGTCCCCAGCTCCCCACCTACAGGGGTGTCACTTCGCAAGTGGTGAAGCAAGTCTGCAGGTGTCTTTCTCTCCCCCTCTGTTCCCCTCCTCTCTCCATTTCTCTCTGTCCTATCCAATAACAATGACATCTATAACAACAATAAAACAACAAGGGCAACAAAAGGGAAAATAAATAAATATAAAAAAATTTAAAAAAAGAAAAGAAAAAAGAAAGAATAAAGACGGGGAGTCAGGCGGTAGCACAGCGGGTTAAGCACAGGTGGCACAAAGTTCAAGGACCAGTGGAAGGATCTTGGTTCGAGACCCCGGCTCCCCACCTGCAGGTGAGTCACTTCACAAGCAGTGAAGCAGGTCTGCAGGTGTCTCTCTTTCTCTCCCCTTCTCTGTCTTCCCCTCCTCTCTCTATTTCTCTTTGTCCTATCCAACAACAATGACATCAATAACAAAACAGTAATAACTACAACAATAGAAACAACAAGGGCAACAAAAAGGGAATAAATAAATATTTTAAAAAGAAATAATAATAATAATAAAGTCTACATAATCAGCAGACAGGTCTGGACAGTGGTGCACTTGGTACACTGCACACGTTACCAATCATAAGGGCTCCTTGCAAGTCCCCAGGCCCCAGCTACAGGAGGGAGGATTCATGAGTAGTGGATCAGGGCTGCAGGTCTCTCTCTACTTCCATCTCCCCTCTTCCCTCTCAAATTCTCTGCTCTATTAAAAAATAAGAAAAGAAGAAAGAAAACTATGGCTACTAGGAACTATAGATTCATTGTATAGGCACCAATCTCCAATGATAACACTGGAGGCAATAAAAGCAGAAAAAAAATAAAATCAATATACAAAAATCTTTTGTCTCAATATTGAAGCAACAAACTGACAGAGAATTTAAAATAACAATACCATTTACAGTTGTGTCAAAAAGCATCAACTTCTTAGGAATACATGTATTCAAGGACTGAGAGACTTAGATAACAAAAACTTATAGCAATATTGAAAGAAACTGGTGAAAACATAAAGAAATGGAAATATATTTCATGTCCATGGGTGGGAAGAGTGGAAATAGTTTTTTTTAAGCCGCTTAGCTAAAGTAGTGTACACATTCAATGCAGTGCCTTTCAAAACCCCAGTGATATTACTCATAGAAGTGCAATTAAAGAAATCCTGATATGAGGGCCTGGGTGGCAGTACACCTAGCCGAGTGCTTGTGTTCCAAACACAAGTCCTGCAGGGGGAAGCTTCCTAAGTGATAAAGGAGGTCAACAGGTCTCTCTCAAGGAGGTCAACAGGTCTCTCTCTCTCTCTCTCTCTCTCTCTCTCTCTCTCTCTCAAAGCAGGTCTCTCTCCCTCTCTCTTTCTCTCTCTCTCTCTGTCTCTTTCACCTCTATCTTCACATTCCCTCTCAATTTTTCCCTGTTCTATCAAATAAAATAGAAAAAATGGTGGATTCATAGTGCTGCCACTGAGCCCCAGTAATAACCCTGGTGGCAATTAAAACAAAAACGGAGAGGAAGGAAGGAAGGAAGGAAGGAAGAAAGGAAGGAAGGAAGGAAAAAAAAGAAACTTAAAATAAATCCTAAAAAGTGTATGGAACCATAAAAGACCTCGAATAGCCAATATAATACTGAGGAAAAAAAGAAGGCATAACATTCTCTGACTTTAAGTTGGGTTACAAATCTACAGCAATCATCAGAATAGTATGATATTGGAAATGACAGACACAAAGATCAGTGGAACAGAAGTGAGAGCATGGAGTAAGCCCACACATATATGAACAAGTAGCTTTTGGTAAGGGAACCAACATTTAAAGTTTTTTCAATAAATATCTTTGGGAAAACTAGAAGCCATATGAGAAGAGAAGGAAAGTAGGCCACCACCAGCTCCACTTATAAAATCTTACTCAAAATAAATGAAAAACTTGAGTACAAGACTGGAAGCCATTTCATAAATACAAGAAGACATAGGTGATAACTTTCTGCAATGATTTTAGTGGTGTTTTAGTAGATTTGTCTCCAGTAGTAAGGGAGACAAAAATGACAACAACTAGGACTATATCAGACTCAGCAGCTTCCACTCCATGAGAGAAACCATCATTAAAATGAAGACAGTCTACTTAATGGGATATTTGTGATTCATATATCATATAGACTTAATCCCCCCAAATATGCAGAGAACTCATAAGATGCAATGGAAAAAAAAACTAATTTCTTTTAAAAAATGGGCAGATGATCTAAACAAGTATTTCACTAGCCATGTTATATAGATGGCCAGGAGATAACATAAAGGGTGTTTGTATCTTATCATTAGGGAAACTAAAATCAAGACTACAGTGGTGTTTCACCTGACACCTGCTAGGTTGCATGCTATCGCAAAGATAAAAAACACATCTTGCTGAGGTTTCATAGAAAAGTCAATGTGTGTACACTATTTGGAGGGATGGAAAGTGATCGCCTTCTCTGGGAAACTTTGAGTCCCTTAGAAAATGTAAAATTGTACTACCGTCTCTCCTAGCAGTTCTACTTCTGAATATTTATTTAAAGAATACAATTCCACACAATTTACACTACCAAAGCTCCATATCCCATCCCCTCCATTGAAAGTTTCCCTACTTTACCCCTCTGGGAGTACAGATCAAAATTCTTTATGGGGTGGAAGGTCTGGCTTCTATAATTGCTTCCCCACTGGACATGGGTGTTGGTTGACAGGTGGATCCACACCCCCAGCCTGTTTCTCTCTTTCCCTAGTGAGGCAGGGCTGTGGAGATTGTGGGGTTCCAGGACACATTGGTGAGGTCATCTGCTCAGGAAGTCAGGTTGGCATCATGGTAGTATCTGCAACTTGCTGGCTGAAAAAGCATTAAGATATAAAGAAGAATAAATTGTTAAATAACCCTCTTATCCTATGGTCTTGTCAATATTTTAATTTTATAAATAAATTAATAACAATGAAAAAGAATACAAAGACAGATTTAAAAATGTATCTATCCCTATATCTACTATAATGTTCTTCACAATAGCCAAGATAAGGAAATGATAACAATGTCAATGAAGGGATGAGTGATTAAAAAACATTTATGTAGAGCATAATTATGTGATTTGTGCACTATGTACAGTAGAACATACTATTTAGCTGCAAGAAAGTGAACTCTTACCACTTAGATGAACCTTGAAGGTATTATACTAAACAAAGTAATTCAGATGAAGAAAGACAAATACCATGTGCCTTTACTCTTATATGGAAGATAAAGGAACAGCAAATGAAAAGCCCAAACAAAAATAAGTCTTTAGACTCTGACAGCAAAGAGGTGGTTGCCAGAGGGGCAGAGGTGGGTAAGGCAGGGCTTAAGGTACAGGGGTTAGACTACATGTTAGATTATTTCCCAGTGTTCTTTGCTTGGTGCCATGCACCATACCCAGTCCAAGTTTCCCTTTCTGTTCTTGTTTCTTAACTTTTCTCTTGATGTGAGGTCATACCATATCTGTCCTTCTCATCTTGGCTCATCTCACTTAACATGGGTTCTCCCAATCCATGCAAGGCGAGGCCAATGGCTGAGTGGTATTCCATGGTTTATATGGACTGCAGCTTCCTTAGCCACTTCCCTGTGATTCAGCACCTGGGTGCTTACAAGTTGGGGCTATTATGAATTGTGTTGCTATGAGCACAGGTGTACACACATCTCTCTTGATAGGTGTCTTTGTTTGCTTAGGATGTCTCCAAGGAGAGAAACTGCTGGGTCAAGTGGTAGGTACGTTTCTGCTATTCTGAAGAGCCACCAGACTGTTTTCCATGGCGGGGTGGGGGTGGGGGTGGATCTGTCTATATTCCCAGCAGCAGTGCATCAGTATTCTTTTCCCCCACACTCACTGCCCCTTGTTGCTTCTGACCTTTCTGATGTGTGCCGCTCTCACAGGAGTGAAGTGGTAGTTCATCCTTGTCTTGATTTGCGTTTCTGTGATACTCAATGACACTGAGCCTTTTCCTTTATGTCTGTTGGTCACCTAGATATCCTCCCTGGTAAAGATTCTGGCCACGTCCTTACCCCATTTTTAATGTGGTTATTTATTTATTTATTTATTTGTTGCTGAGTTTAGTGAACTCTTTATGTACTTTGGTTGCTATCTCTGTATCTGAGGTACAGTGCACACACATCTTTTCCCATTCGGTAGGGTGTCTTTCTGTTTGGTGACAGTTCCCTTTGCTGAATCCTCTGTGCCTAGTACAGTGAATGTTGAAAGGCTCTCTCTCCCAGGTACTGCTCAAGCCCTCCCCAGCTCACTGAAGAAAGCAGTACCTGGAGAGAGAGCCTTTCAATGTTCACTGTACCTGGCACAGAGGTTTCAGAGAAATAGCTCTCACACACAGCCAAGCAGTCCAAGATGCAAGGCCAATAATATTGCCTTTCACTCCCTGTTCTGAAATAGCTATCTTGCCACTTTCTGTATCTCTGACAAGCAAGCCACCATATGGTTGCCTTCAGAATTATCGGAAATTAAACCTATAAAGTACACAGACTACAGTATACTCAGCAATATTATTTCCTCCCCGTTCTCCTCATCTAGAGTGCTCAGCCAGCTGTCTCCTGGCTTTGCTACATGGATGTGTCTCTGGCTTTTCTGTCAGTGCCCCGGATGGAACTGTTTGCCACCCCCTGTGACCTGTCTTCTTTGTCTCCTTTCCAGTAAAGACCCGACACTTAACTCCCCCTGCCCAATAAGAAGCACCTTATTGGACAACACTTTCCACTCTCAGGCCCTGGATCCATAGCCTCAGGCAATGGCTGGATCTTGAAAATATTCACATTATGTGAGCTAAGTCAGCATGAGAAGGCTTAGCACTGGGAGATCTCACTCCTAGATGAGCCAGGACTCTGGGCAGGACATAGCAAGGGTGGTTTGGCCCAGTCTGTGCAATATAAATGGCAGGCAGTCACTTAAACGGTGGGGCTGAAATTTCCTGGTAAGTTCCTCTCTTATTTGAACTAGGGTTATTAGCAAGCTGGGTGCACTTGGGAATTGCTAATTGGTGCTATGCCTGGTTTCTCCTTGAAGCTTGGAGTCTTGTGTGCTCTAAGTAGGTAGACTTCTAGAAATGCTTTAGAGCTAGCTTTAGGCTTCCATCAAGTCAAGCCGAGTCTTTAGAACTTCCATGATGTGTCCATGGAAATAACATATTGCTTCTTATAACTTATATATTGCACAAAATAGTTATAAACCAATTTAGGATTCAAGTAAAGGGATTTTAATCTCAAACTCTTGATATGAGGAGTATATAAAAATCGTGATCATGTCAAAAAGCCACAACAGTGTCTTATATCTTCACACAACCCCAGCATGAATTTTAAGACATATTTATTTGTTAAAAAGGAGAGATAGATAGATACATAGATAGGTAAAGAACACCAGAGCATCACTCTGGCACATGCAGTGCCAGGAATCAAATTCAGGTCCTTGTGTCTTGAAGTCCAATACTCAAGCATGGCACCACTCGGTTGCTCTCAGCATTGATGTCTAAAAATCAGAATTACTTGTTCAATTTTTATCTTCTCCAGCAAATTATAAAGTTATAAAAGTGTATCCTGTATCTATCTTCCATTTTACACACTGTAGGTAACTCTCTGCCAATAAATATTAAGTGGAGGAGTGAATATAATTAAACTATTGCTATGGAAATAATAGGGTCTTCAATCTTTGTAGACAAGTGATTCATACCTTGTCCTTGTGAAAAAACAGTTGAATATAGAAATTACTTCACCGTATTATTTATGTTTGCCATATTTTTCATAAAAAGAAAAGAGTGCCTCAAAATTGTCAAGTGCATGTTGAAGGCCATAAATATTACAAGTTTAGTTCGGTGACTTTAATATGTAAGTCTGTCCTTCTGCTCTAACTGGTGTTAATCCACCCCAGAGATGCATCTGTATATATATCAGATTACTGTCTTCCAGGACTTTCCACTTCACATTTAGAAAGCTGTGGAATTTTCTCTTCATCATCCTCTTCTTTCTTTTATTATTATTATTATTATTATTATTAAATTTATTGCCACCAGTGTTATCACTAGGGTTCAGTGTTTCACTATGACCACTCCCAGTAGCCATTTTTTTCTATTTTTTCTTTTTTCTTTTCCTTTCTATTGTACTTGATAAGTCAGGAGGAAATTGAGATAACAAGGGAGAGACCTGCAGACCTGCTTTACCTGCCTCACCTGCTTCACCTGCAAGTGGAGAGCAGTTTAAACCTGGGTCCTTTCGTAAAGTGACGTGTGCACTTAACCAGGTGTGCCACGGCCCAGCCTTCCTCCTTCTCTCCACCTTCCTCCTTTCATTAATCCTCCCCCCTCTTTCTTCTTCTTCCTCCTCCTCTCCTTCATCTTCTATTTTTTATTTTTTCGTTTTTCTAATTTTTGCTAGCAAACCTAGATCTATTTCCACACACCAATCCCTCTTCTGTTCTTAGACTGTATTGGCAAGCTTTCCAGAGCACCAATTTCAATGTTGAGCATAGTTATGTGTTTCTTCTCCCCCATGTCCATCACTATTCCTCTAAGTTCTGTAAATTCTGTTTGGATGGAATATGTTTGCAACTCATTTGTCATTTATAGTGGAGAGAACTTAGAAGACTTTCACAGCCCCAAGGAGACAATGGAATCATTACTCAGCATAGTTCAGAGTAGTTGTGGAAATGCTATCAAAGCAACTAAATTATTGTGAGCTAAGGTATTTCTATTCAGCATCTAGTATGACTTTATGTAAATAAGACAAATTCTTATCTGGAAGCAAACTAATTTGATTGCATAGAGACATTAACAAGAAATAAGTCTGCCAAAACAAAGATCCCACAGTTCCAACAGTAGATAAGTCAGCTAGACTTACAGAAGTGAGAGAATGAGCTGCCTCTTTTCAGCTCCAGGTGG